>NC_079333.1:108282159-109028530 GCF_029582105.1 Oenanthe melanoleuca | reverse complement strand
AGCTTGGAGGACTTCTCCAGCCTCGGGGATTCTAGGATTCTGGATTCTGGGATTCTGGGGTTCTGAGACTGCAGGATTCTGGGATTTTGGGATTTTGGTATTCTGGGATTCTGGGGTTCTGAGATTCCAGGATTCTGAATTTTGGGATTTTGGGATTCTGGGATTCTGGGGTTCTGAGATTGCAGGATTCTGGAATTTTGGGAGTTTGGTATTCTGGGGTTCTGGGATTCTGGGTTCTGAGATTCCAGGATTCTGGAATTTTGGGAGTTTGGGATTCTGGAGTTTTGGGTTCTGGGTTCTGGGATTCCAGGATTCTGGGGTTCTGGGATTCTGGGATTCCAAGATTCTGGGGTTCTGGGATTCTGGGGTTCTGGGATTCCAAGATTCTGGGGTTCTGGGGTTCTAGGGTACTGGGATTCCAGGATTCTGGGATTCCAGGATTCTGGGTTCTGGGATACTGGGATTCTGGGATTCTGAGGTTCTAGGATTCTGGGATTCTGGGGTACTGGGATTCCAGGATTCTGGGATTCTGAGGTTCTAGGATTCTGGGATTCCTGGATTCCAGGATTCCAGGATTCTGGGATTCTGAGGTTCTAGGATTCTGGGATTCCTGATTCTGGGGTTCTGGGATTCTGAGGTTCTAGGATTCTGGATTCTGGGGTACTGGGATTCCAAGATTCTGGGATTCTGAGGTTCTAGGATTCTGGGATTCCTGGATTCCAGGATTCTGGGATTCTGGGATTCTAGGGTACTGGGATTCCAGGATTCTGGGATTCTGGGATTCTGAGGTTCTAGGATTCTGGGATTCCTGGATTCTGGGGTACTGGGATTCCAGGATTCTGGGATTCTGAGGTTCTAGGATTCTGGGATTCCTGGATTCTGGGGTACTGGGATTCCAGATTCTGGGATTCTGGATTCTGAGGTTCTAGGATTCTGGGATTCTGGGATTCTGGGGTACTGGGATTCCAGGATTCTGGGATTCTGAGGTTCTAGGATTCTGGGATTCTGGGATTCTGGGGTACTGGGATTCCAGATTCTGGGATTCTGGGATTCTGAGGTTCTAGGATTCTGGGATTCTGGGATTCTGGGGTACTGGGATTCCAGGTTCCGGGGTTCTGGGGTTCTGGGATTCTGGGATTCTGTCAGCCCATGGCCACGTATCTCCTTTCCCTGCAGCACTGTTAAAGCAAATCTCGTTGCCTTTACTCCTTTTCTTCGTAACACTTCCTTTATTATTAAAAGAAATTTAAAATAATAGGCAGTGAGATGAATGTTTACTTAATTACTGGTCAGGAGTTGGCTCCTGTGGAAATGTTGGCTGCAGGCACTGCTGTACAATGCAGCCCCTTCCAGGAGTGCCAGAAAACCCAGGGGCAGGTGGCAGCCCTTGAACAATGGTTAATTAGACTTTTTAGGCAAATATTTGCTCACGTGTCCAGACAATAATGTCTTGTGGAAATGTGTTTGCACAATGTCCTTGACAAAGGCTCGTCTATGAACCTGCACACAATCACTGCAGCCCTGGAACAGCATTTTAGCACATGAGCTCCTCAGCTCAAGCAACAACAAAACGTCACAGGGTCCAGCCCTGAGCAAAATAATCAGCCCAAATCACCTTCTTATGGGGGAAAAAATATCTCCTGAAGATTATTTACTTTTAACCTATAAAAGCATCCAAAATGTGCTGGGATCTGTGACTCAGTTCCCATAATTTCATGTTCTTCCAGGATAGCCTTGGCCAGGTTGCTCATGAATGGAGTTTCCAGAGCCTCTGCAGGGCACCTGTGCTGTGCTGTGGTACCATAAAGGGATTTTTGGGTGGTCTGTGGGGTTCTACAGAATATGATGCTCATAGGACTAAACAAACAATATTTCAGCCCAACAGTGCCCAGATTTGGAGTGTGGACTGCTCAGGAGTCCAGACTAGAGTTAGATAAAACCATATATATATATTATATTATTTCTCTGGGTTTGGGGGCACACAAAATGAACAGTGACAGCCAGAAGCATTTGGGAATTGTCAGCTTAGCCCTTTGGGTTACAAACAACCCCTCAGAGCTGCTGCTCTCCCTGAATTCCCAAATTTCAGCAGTGTTTTGGCCAAAAGCCTGGCAGCCTCTGCCTTGCACACCACATGTTCCCCTCATCCCAGTGGTGATTCAGGACCCACGAGGTGTGTGAGTCACCTCGGGGATGTGGATTGTTTCTTATTCCCTGACTGACGTGTGGGCACTTTTACAGGGCAGAGCACATCTCTTGTGGCAGACAGAAAACAAACAACCCAACCAAGCAGCAACAAAGGCAGCAGTGCTGAACTTTGGCAGGAATACATGTTTGGGCTAAAACTGATGAAGGTGACAGAATTCCTGTAGGGTTTTTTTTGTTGTTTTTTATTCAGGATATCAATGAAGAAGTATGAACCTGTTCCATAGTTCATTGCATCCATGGCTGGGTTAATTGGTGGGGTTTGTGTTGTTGAAGGAGGTCAGGCAAGGTAAGGAATTGTTGACCTCAAAGCTCAATCCAGGAGTCACAGCAAGCTCAGCTTGCCTTGTTTGTACCTAAAAAATATTCCTGACCCAATTGTTTAGGCTTTGTCCCTCTTGCTGAATGATAAAAATAAAAAAAATCTCAAATTCTTACTGCAGCATTCCTGATAGTGAAATCACATTTACAACCATTTTATTGTGATCATTATCTTATCCCTCTTTCCCTCCCAAGGTTATTATTTTCCTGTATTTTTTCATTGCTTATTTTTCCATAAGCTCAAGCTTCCAAAAGCTCCTTCATGTGCTAAAAGTAACTTTGTTCTTCTGGGAAGGTAAGCTCAGGTTAACATTGTGGGTACTACAGAGACAGACACTTAATGAACAGCAGTTATGATGGATTCAGTTCTTAAAATGCATCAATTTTTATTTTTTTTTTTTCAGTTCTTTGTGAGTTTTAAAGCAATGCCTTGACTGGAGGCACATTTGGGTCTCGTGTGGTGCCCCAGTTTTGACCACTAATTCATATAATTGGAGAGGATCTAAGCAGATAAGTATCAAACACTAGGACTGGTTCAAGTTGCACTCAGAATATTTCTTGGGGTTGTGGGAGAGTGGTGAAAACTGCTGAAGTGGCCCAAAAACTGGAGTCAGGAGGGGTGCAGGCTGGTAGGATTTCATGTGCCTAATTCGTGGTGGCAGGAGGGAAATTCCCCAGGGAGCCCCCCCAAACTCCCCAGGAGTTGTTCTGCTGCTGCTCTCTCTCAAAAGAGGAAAAAAATCATGCTTTGAACAACCACAATTAATGGCTTATCACAGAATCCCAAATCCCTGGGGCTGGAAAATCCCTCCCAGCCCAGGGAGTCCCAGCTGTGCCCATCCCCACCTTGTCACCCCAAGTGCCACCTCCAGGTGACACCTGCAGGGATGGGCACTGCAAACCTCCCTGGGCAGCCCCTGCCAAGGCCTGAGCTCCCTTTTAGTGAAGAAATTCCTGCTGGTGTCCAACCTGAGCCTCCCCTGGTGCTCCTTGTCCTGTCCAGAGCCCGACCTGGCTGCACCCTCCTGGCAGAGAGTTGTAGTGAGCAGTAAGATCTTTCCTGAGCCTCCTTTTCTCCAGGATGAGCCCCTCTCCAGCTCCCCCAGCCACTCCCTACATTATTTACTCCCTAGACCCTTCCCCAGCTCTGCTGCCCTTCTCTGGACCCACCCAGCACCTCAATGTCTTTCCTGAATTCTTTCTTGGATTTCAATCCCCCAGTTCTTGAGGTGGCACAATCACTTCCCTGCTGCTGCTGGCCACACTATCCTCAGTACAGATTTCCAAAAAAAGCAGCCAAAACAGATCCTAAAAAATTCCCTAAAATTTCTGGAGCTAAAATATCTGTTAATTACTGCTCTGCAGAAGATGTGTTTCACACCAGGGCAACAAAACACAGGGCACACATAAAGGAAAAAAACCCCATCCATCCCCCTGGGCCAAAAGCTGCTCTCAGTTACACCCAAAAAACCACATGAAAGGCTCCTGCAAACGAGGTGCCAAGGCATCCCAGCTGCCACCAGCTCAGCACTTGCCAGATGTTGCTGCAGCACCCAGGAATGGACCCAGATGTGGAATTCTGCTCCCTGGCTGGGATGGTGCGAGCTGGAGTCACCTGGTGGCACCTGGAGGTGGCACTCAGAGCTCTGGGCTGGGGACAAGGTGGGGATGGGCACAGCTGGGACTGCCTGGGCTGGGAGGGATTTTCCAGCCTCAGGGATTTGGGGATTCTGTGATAAGCCATTAATTGTGGTTATTCAAAGCAAGATTTTTTTCCTCTTTTGAAGAGATTATTTTCTTTCATCACGTGCCAGCAGCAGAACAACTCCTGGGGAGTTTGGGGGCAGAACAGCTCCTTGGAGGCTGCAGGAAAACAACCCCCATGGCAGAGCCAGACTCAACCCAGGGCCTGTTTTGGCACTGGAGGCTGGCTCCTGTCCTCTGGGGATGATTAATTTTGGTAATTAGCACGGCTTTTTCTGCAGTTTCTGGGCAGGGATGCTGCTGATGGAAGCAGAGGAGCGGAGCTGGGCTGGGACCAGGCTGGCCAAGGCACTGAGCACCTCTCTGAGCCCTGACCTGAGAGCACAGAGCTCCTCCAGAGCCTGGAGCCTCTGCAGAGGACAGACAGACCTGCTCCATCCTGCCAGAGCCAGGACAGGCTGGAATGTGCTTCCAGCAGGATCTGCACTGACCCATCGCTCCATCTAGTGCCAGCTCCTCTCACAGCACCCAAAACATCCAAACTGCTGCTCCTTCCACCCCAGCCCCTTTGGGAAGCAGTTTGTTGCTGTTGCTTGTTGGAGGTTCTTTTTGGGGTTGGTTTGTTTTGTCAGGGGCCTCCTGAGTTTGTAAAAGGCAGCAAAGTGCTGCTAAGGAAGGGTTGTGGGTGAATCCTGCCCTGCTGGAGGGATTTGGATGAATCCTGCCATCCAAAAAGGGTGAATCCAGCCCCACACAAGGGATCCTGCCCTCCAGAATATCTGTGGGTGAATCCAGCCCTCCAAAATGTCCTGGGTGAATCCAGCCCTCCAAAATGTCCTGGGTGAATCCTGTCCCCTGGAAGGGCCATGAGTGAATCCTGGCCCCCAGAAAGGGTAAATCCAGTCCCACAGAAGGGTTATGAGTGAATCCTGCCCTCCAGAATATCTGTGGGTGAATCCATCCCTCCAGAATGTCCTGGGTGAATCCACCTCTTAAGAATGGCCATGGGTGACTTCACAACATCCATGGGTAAATCCTGCCCTCCAAAATGTCCTAGGTGAATCCATCCCTCCAGAAATTCCATGGGTGAATCCAGCCCTTCAAAAAGTCCATGTGTAAATCCAACCCTCCAGAATATCCTGGGTGAATCCAACCCTCCAGAAAGTCCATGGATAAATCCATTTCTCCAGAATATCCTGGGTGAATCCAACCCTCCAGAAAGTCCATGGATAAATCCATCCCTCCAGAATGTCCTGGGTAAATCCAGCTCTCCTGAATGTCCTGAATGAATCCAGCCCTCGGGAATATCCTGGCTAAATCCAGCCCTCCAAAAAGTCCATGTGTAAATCCATCCCTCCAGAATATCCTGGGTGAATCCAACCCTCCAGAAAGTCTTGGGTAAATCCAGCCCTCCAGAAATTCCATGTTTAAATCCAGCCCTCCAGAATATCCTGAGTGAATCCAGCCCTCCAAAAAGTCCATGTGTAAATCCATCCCTCTAAAATGTCCTGGGTGAATCCAACCCTTCAAAATGTCCTGGGTAAATCCCACCCTCCAGAAAATCCTGAGTGAATCCAGCCCTGCAGAAATTCCATGTTTAAATCCATCCCTCCAGAATATCCTGGGTGAATCCAGCCCTGCAGAAATTCCATGTGTAAATCCATCCCTCCTGAATACCCTGGGTGAATCCAGCCCTCCAGAAGGGTACAAGTGATTCCACCCTGGAGCAGTCCCTCCCTCCAAATGTCTGCTACCCCTTTACTGCTTAGTTAGTTGTGCTGCAATGGGGAGTGGCAATTTGGGAATCTCTGAACAGCCCCAAAGACACCAGCAGCAAAAATGGACTGCAAAGCACAAAAGTGCTTGAGTGGGATGTGCAGGTCACTGTTAAAATAGGAGAATGGACTGGGACAGAAAAGTGCTGGACAGATGGTGAAAAATCCCAGCTTTACAGGGATGGGACAACTGAGAGGTATTTTTTAAAAGGTTTTACTCCATTTTCAGTCTCTTTGAAGGGTAAATGATAAGAGATGCAAAACTCTGCACCATTCTATCAGAAGCCAACTTACTTCCTGGTTAAAATACCTTATAAATATTTTTCAGCTATTAGCTTTTGCCACACAATGGTGTTAATACTTCTAACACCAATCACCCATCATTTTACCCCACGTGGTCTTGCCACAATGCATTTTTCACAGTTCTAATTCTCCAAAATATTTGGTCTTTTTGCAAAGCCATCATTTGAAACTTGTTTCTAGTTTCACATCAGGGCTCAGTGGAGTCTTCAGCTGCCTCTCACACTCGTGGTTTTAATCACTCTTTAGTGCTGGTAGCACACAGAGGGGAAAAAAAAGGAACTTTTCTGGCTACATCCTAAATTTTGGTCCCACAAAACACTGGAAACACATGGGAATCAGGCACCATCTTTCAGGAGACAAAAACATTTGCAAAGCCAAAGAGCAAAAAGTGTCCCTGCTGAAGTTGTCATTGGTAATGAGCAGGATTTTAGAGCAGGTGCAGGACTCTGTGGTCCCTGGTGGTGCTGAGCAGCTCAGGCAGGTGAATTACTTGGACAAGGTGCTCCCTTCATTATTAAATGTACTGAGACAGCTCTCAGCATGGAATTCTGCTGTCTTTGGAAATCCTTCCTCTGCACACTTTAACTTCTTTTCATTTATAGAGCTGTGATCTTATAATTTTCTTTAATGAAAACTTCCACCTCTTCAGGTGATAGCTCCATCAGAGATGTTAATGAATACAAAAAGTCCATTATCTTGGAGTGGGGAGTGTTTCTCAGGAATAGAAATGATTGCTTCACTGAAAAATAAAAAGCTCTCTTCAATGGGTTATAGAAATTGCAAGGAAAAATAATCTCACCAGAAGTTGCTTTCATTAGTTTTAATCATGGAAATATTTCTATAATTATCTTTATGTAGAAACATTTGCATTAAAAAATAAAAACAAAACTCAAAATGTGGTCTAAATTACCAGGCAGATTCTCTATTCATAAGCTTATGGGCTATGTTGTTCAAATGAAAAAAAAAAATTAACTTCTGAGTAAAACCCTTAATGCTGTCAATTTTGCTATGGCAGATAATGTCAGCGTGCAGGAAGATTAATTCCAATGTTGTGGATTTTTTTTCATAAATAAAACACAGGATGTAAAGGGAGAGAGCAGGGGAGGAATATTTGCATCCTAGGAAAAGACATCCTCCTGCTGCACTCTGTGAGCAGGTGATAACTCGATTTTCCCTCTCTGTTGTGTCCCATAACTCTGAGTCCAGTCGGGATGTGCCCAGGGGAGGATGCTGAGAGGGTTGTGGAAGTGAGGGATGGACATGCTGGGGGTCCTGGTGGGATTTCCCCAGACACTGGGATATCCAGGGTGCAGCAGCTCGGTTTTGGTGAATCCTAGTGCCATCTTTTGGGAGAAATGGGAATATGCTTGTGTGACACAGAGGAGCTGTGGCTCTGGTGAGCACCACAGGGACCAGCTGAGGGCACAGCAGGAGGGCAGAAAATCCTCAGAAACTCAGGTGGTGCCTGCAGTGACTGCAGCAGCAGCACAGCCCCAGCCCAGGGCACTGACTGTGGCACTTCCAGCCCTTGCTGTCCCTGTGTCCCACTCCCAGGCACCTCTGGGGGCCAGGCTCAGCACCACAGCCTGCTCCAGGCTGGGAAAAGGGCACAGAGCCCTGTCCACAGAGCCCTTCAGACAGACACTGCATGGAGCATCCCAAAATGTCCTGTGCAGCCACCTCCCACCAGCCATAGCACTGTAGGAGCAAAGAGGAGAGGGTCTGAATAAGGGCTGTGCTGAAAAACAGCCCCCAAAACACCTCCTAAAAAGCACTTGGCAAAACCCTGCAGGGTGCTGAGGAGTGAGGAGATGATGGGGGACTTCACCAGGGAGCACTGGGGCTGTGGGAGCCCCACATGTGTGTGGTGTTGTTTTCCAGACCCTTCCCCAGCCCCACTCCCTTCTCTGGACATGCTCCAGCCCCTCAGTCTCCCTTTGGAAGTGAGGAGTCCCAGACTGGGCTGGTGTGACCTCAGCAGTGCCAGCACAGAGGGACAATCCTGCAATCCTCCTCTCCTTGGCCACCCAGGCACACAGCCTTTACAATACCACTCCTCTGCTTTCTAAAATAGATTTTGTTGTTGTTGTTGTTGTTGAAGAGAAAAGCTCTTGGTGCCTTGCACAGGCACAGCTCCATGAGAAACAGGGATTGATCCATCAGGAGCTGACTGATCCATGGACAGGACAAGAGGACAGAGCCTCAGGCTGTACCAGGGGAAGTTTAGGCTGGACATTTGTCTGAGTTCAAGAAGCATTTGGACAATACTCTCTGGAGTGCCCTGTGCACTTGGACTGGATGATCCTGGTGGGTCCCTTCCAACTCAGCCAATTCTATGATTTTTTTTTTCACAGTGGCATTTTCCCCCCAGCCCCACTGCAGCCTTTGCTGGAGGCAGGGTCACCCCAGGGCTGTGCACTCAGCTTCAAGCCCTTCCAAAGGAATGTGACTTTCTTAAATGACAAAGCACCAGGCAGGGATTTCTGGAATGTGTCAGGGACATAAATCCCATCAGTCCATCAGATCTGAGAGTTGCTTTTGGTCTTTTGGAAACTTTATCATCAGTCAGCTCACATTCACTTTGCTACATTTTGCCAGGTATTCTGACTAAATACAGCTGCTTTACTTCTTCCAACTTCTCTCCTTTTACTTTGTGCCAAAACATGGGGGGAAATGCATGGTACAAGCAATGACTCTGTGGAGCAAGTACAGAAATTCTGTCCCTGTGCCCCCTCAGGTGTGACCCCACCTGCAGAGCTGCCCCAGCCCTGCCCCAGCCCAGGGAGGAGCTGGAGCTGCTGCAGAGCCCAGAGGAGCAGCAGGATGAGCAGAGGGATGGAGCAGCTCTGCTGGGAGGAAAGGCTGGCACAGCTGGGATTGTTCACCTGCACAGGAGAAGCTTTGGGCTGAGCTCAGGGTGGCCTTGCAGGGCCTGAAGGAGCTGCAGGAAACATGGAGAGAGACAATTGCCAAGGGCTGGAGGGACAGGACACAGGGAATGGAGGGACAGACACAGGGAATGGAGGGACAGGACACAGGGAATGGAGGGACAGACACAGGGAATGGAGGGACAGGACACAGGGAATGGAGGGACAGACACAGGGAATGGAGGGACAGACACAGGGAATGGCTTCAGAGTAGGGTTTGATGGGATATTGGGAATTAGGAATTGTTCCCTGGGAGGGGCTGGGATGGAATTCCCAGAGCAGCTGTGGCTGCCCCTGGATCCCTGGAATGTTCAGTTCCAGGTTGGACACTGGGGCTGGCAGCCTGGGGCAGTGGGAGGTGTCCCTGCCATGGCTGTGGGGTAGAACAAGATGAACTTTAAGGTCCTTTCCCACCCAAACCATCCCATGACCCCATTCTGAGTAAAGCCCACAGACATTTTTGAGAAATAGATGACTGAGTCACAAACCAAACACCTGAGCTTTTGTCCAAAGCAGAGAAATAAAAACCCAGCAGTAACTGGGAGCACCAACCATGTCTCAGCTCAAGAGCTGTTCCAGTAGTGACAGGGGAACATCAAAAATACTAAAGCAGTGACTGGTTTCCCACCTCAAAGCCTGCTGTGCTAAAACCTTCCTCTGTGATCTGCACTGAGTAGGAAAAGGAGAGAATATCAGATTTGGCACAGAGCAGGAGACACACACAGAGAGTATGAATGAAACTTTCCCGGTTTTTGGTGTACAATTAAAGTAACAAGAGTGAACAAAGCCCTTTGCAGAGTGCTAAGCCAGCATTTTGTACAGCTCATGACAAAACAACAGAGATGTATGGTCTGATGCTTTCATACAGTCTGCAGTGACTGATTATATACTACCCATTTAGCACTGCAATACATTTAATTGTTGAGGTAAGTGGTTAAAGAAATGAAAATGCTGGTTAGCTCATTTTGCACAGCGACTGGAGCTGAATATTACATTCCCAGTGCAAATTACCAGCATTGGCAGGGCTATTTTACAGCTGTTCCATCTGCAGCCTGCATTGTAATGAAGCCGTGACATGAAATGTTTGTGGAAATTGTAATGAAATGTTAGCTGAAAATATATTAAAGTGGTGAGTGTAGAAAGAAAAATGAAGTACAACATTTACCCTCTCCAACATCTCCTCAGCTCAGGCTTCTGCTTCAGCCCAGATGTGCTGACCTGCCTCCTCCTACCCAACTGCACATCACAGCTGCCCTGCAGCCCATCCCCTGGGCTCAGTTTAGGAGCTAAGCCTGACCTTATCTTCCTTTTAATCCTCCTTTTTCTTCTGCTGAACCTCTTAACTTCCCTCGGGCTCACAGTCATCTTTTCTTCCTCTTCCACCTCTCTTTCTGCAGACCTCTAGACATCCTGTCCTGGGTTTCCATACAGGATGTGCCCAGCAATGTGAATTCTGTCCCATCTGCTGCAGCCGGGTGGGGCAGTGCCCCTGATCTCCTGGCACACATTATCTGCTCATGGGCCATCTTTAAACCAGCTGGGCAATCATCTTTATCTTCCCACAGCCCATCCTCCCTCCAGGAGATATCTCCTGTTCATGGCCACTGAGTCCCAGGGCATGACTGATAAAATTCCATCATCCCATGGGAGATGCTCCAGCCAGGGGAGGAGCCAAGCCTTTCCTACCCAGATCAAAACTGACATTTGGGACACCAAGGAACCTTCTTCCCACTGGATTCCAGAGGAAAACCAGACCTTTGCACATCATCCCTGGAGCTTCAGAGGAAACTGCACCTTCTCCAGGAGCACTGCTCCAGCTGAACCACATCTGCCCCTGCAGGAGGATGCAGCCACCATTGAATGGGACTGTGCCAACACCCTGACTGACTGACGGGTGTCAGCTTGGATTCTGACTCTGGCAGGGCTGGGATTGTTCTGTGTAATACTGCATTGCTAGTTTAATTTTCCTAGTAAAGAACTGTTATTCCTAATTCCCATCTCTTTGCCTGAGAGTCCCTTAATTTCAAAATTCTAGTAATAATTTGGAGGGAGGGGATTTACATTCTCCATCTCAAAGAGAAGCTTCTGCCTTTCTTGGCAGACACCTGTCCTTAAACCAGGACACATCCAGCTGCTGTTTCCTCCCCCACATCCCTCAGATCCATCCCACTTTCCATGGTGAGACAGGAGAATGAGCTGCTTGGGTTTCCCTGGCCATTGGAGCTTCCCTGGCCCATGGAATTCCCATTTCCTAAGGGTGAGGGAGCTGAGCTAAGCCAACCTCTTTGGCTGCTGCCCTGGTGTTCTCAGCCCATGTCTGGATGCTCTGGCTGTGTCCCTGTCTGCTGACAGCTCAGAGCTGACCTCGTGTCACCAGCATCAGATCAGGTCCAACAGCACCAAATAACCCCTGCAGGGATGCCTTAAACTCCACCTCCAGAAATTGTTGATGAGGGTGTCAGTGTCACAGCCTTTTGCTCCTCTGACAGCACTTCAGAACTCTTCTCCTCTTCCTCCTTCTTCTCCTTCTTCTCTTCTCCTTCTTCTCCTTCTCCTTCTCCTTCTCCTTCTCCTTCTCCTTCTCCTTCTCCTTCTCCTTCTCCTTCTCCTCTCCTTCTCCTTCTCCTTCTCCTTCTCCTTCTCCTTCTCCTTCTCCTTCTCCTTCTCCTTCTCCTTCTCCTTCTCTTCTCCTTCTCCTCTCCTTCTCCTTCTCCTTCTCCTTCTCCTTCTCCTTCTCCTTCTCCTCCTTCTCCTCCTCTCCATTTTTGCCTCTTTCTCCCATTTTCCTTCATTTTCCAAGCCCTGCTGATAAAAAGTCTTTCATTTCTCTGCATCCTTGGCTGGATGTCCCATCCCCTGTCACCTCCTGGAACAGCCAAAGTAATTTTCACCTTTTTTTTGAGACTCAAACCCTCCTCCAAAGGCTGTGTGCCACTTGCTGTAGTCCTGATTTTCTGTCTTTCCCTTGGGAACCTGTGCTGGGAGGTTTCCAGCTTGCTTACAGCCATGCAGAGGTACTTGGAATTTTTCCATATTTGTAACCAGCAGCCATTCAGACACTCCAGCCCCTTGGGGAGCCAGGCCATGAGCTGTGCCTCTGTGCCAGGATATGATCCCATCACAACATCCAAGGACCTTCCACATATTTCCTGGATTTATCCTCAGCATATGCTGGAAGAAATAAAAAAAAAAATTCCATTCCCTCTCCCCTTTTGAAGAAAGAGTGGAAAATGTTCAGCCTAGTCTTGGTAGAAAATACAGAATTTTCCAGCATTTATTAGCCTTGTGTATTTAAAGATAGGAGCACTTCAAAGCAACATCTGTTAGTCATGATCTGTATTTACCCTCTGCAGCACAATGGGATCCAACTCATGCCTGGGTCATCTGAATTCATTCCCATCCCAGCAAACTGAAATGTGTGGAAGTACCAGACCAATTGCTGGGAACTAGGCAGCATGAGGGCATTTTTAAACCATAAAATAAATGAATATTTTGATTTTTCCCCCACTTCTTTCCCTTTGTATTTTGAATACACTAATGCAGGTGAACATACCCTCCCCAGGTAGAGCAGAAAAGAGATATTATTTCCAAAATTGACCATTTCAGTGGTCAGTGTGGCTGCAGAAACACTGGAGAACTTCACAGGTCCTCCAGCTCTTCTCCATGAGAGTGAGGAAAAGTGATCTTTGAAGCCCTGACTCACCCCTGGCAGTCCTGTGCCCATCTCTCAGGTGCCCAAGGGATCTACGTGGCTGTTTTGTGACATAAACTGAGAATTTTGCAAAAATACATTAATGAATTGAGTAAAAGACATGCCTAAAACTTAAAGATTGCCTTTCACATCCTCTTAGAACTGTTTGGAACCCAGAAGTACCATGGCAATAATTTAATCCAAGTTCTTGTGCCTCTTTTAGAAGCCTGTATCAAATTTGGCATCTGGATATGGAATTTGGGGACATCTGGATATGGGTTTTGGGGTGCTGGCAGTGCTGGGATGTCAGTGGGACTGGATCAGCTTAAGGTTTCTTCCAACCTTGATGATTCTGAAATCCTGTGATTCTCTGCAGAGCAGATTTTAATTTTTTTTTCTTTTAAGAGAAAAATTGCCCTTCAGCACAAAGAAAATTGGAAATGAACAGGCACTCTTTTTGGGGCAGATGAGCTGATGGAACCAGTGCAGCAATTTCACTCCAAGAATTTGGAAAATCCCAGGGGTCTGCTGGTGGAGACAGCTGAGGAAAGGAGGCTTTTCAGCTCATAAGAAGGAAACTCCACAGAAAGAACATGGAAATCCATATTTTAGCTGCTCAAGGTAGGACTTTAATCCAGGTGGGACTAAAAGTGCATCAGTTGACTGGGAAGAACAGACTCCAGTGGGATGGAGGTGCAGTCAAAAAAATCCCAGATGGGAATGGTTTAGCCAGGAGGAGACACCAGGCAATGTGCAGGGGAGACAGGGGGGAAAAAGGGGAAAATAACAAATGAAAAAGAAGAAGGGCACATTAACAATTGTCAGAGAAGAATTGGGATAGGTTTGTGAAGTGGAATGTGTCTAAGCTTGGCAAACACCCAGTCAAAGGGAGTGTGATAACAAACCACAAATATTTGGAAAGCTGTAAACACTGAGGCAGGCAAAGAACTGCAGAGGGTGATGCATGGGGAGTGCAATCACATGGAATTGCAGAACACAGAAATGTGAGGAAAACAAAAATAAAACACCTCCCTTTGACAATGAGACGTGTTGGGCTCTGTGTAGCAGGAATGGGGGAAATACCCTGAACTGAGACCTTCTCAAAGGAGGTTAGGAAACATCAGTAAATGAACAGTAGAAAATAGGTTTGTTATAATGAGATGGATGGACAGAGTTTCCCAAGCAGAATTCCTCACTGCTTCTAGGACTGGGCACAGAAAATTATTCTGCCCCTCAGGTTTTTATGTAATATATATGGACCAATATTCTGGAACCAAACTCCAAAACTTCCTGAGCCTGGTTTTGAGGAGTCCTCAATCTGGTGATTTAAAGGGACATCTTGGGGCAATTCCTGGTCTGAGAACTCTGGGTGTTTTGTTAGTTTTTTTTGAAAATATGTGCCCTTTTAAAAAAGTGCTGGGGAGGGAGCCAACAAGAAAGATGGAGAGAGACCTTTTACAAGAGCTTGGAGCCAGGACAAGAAAAATGGCTTCAAACTGACAGAATAAGGTTTAAGTGGAAGATTGGGCAGGAATTGTTCCCTGGGAGGGGCTGGGATGGAATTCCCAGAGCAGCTGTGGCTGCCCCTGGATCCCTGGCAGTGCCCAAGGCCAGGCTGGACACTGGGGCTGGAGCAGCCTGGGACAGTGGGAGGTGTCCCTGTTGGAACTTTTATTTCTCTTCCAACCCAAACCATTCTGTGATGCTATAAAATTAAATTTTGAAATTATTTTCTGCATTCCAGGTGTCCCCAATATCCTCATTAACCATCTCAAAGTATTCTCATTAACCTTTCCTCAAGCAGAGCTCATGCTGGGTTGTGCTCTGATGTCCTTCCAGCCACCAGTGCCACCAAGGAGAGTCACAGCACCCAGGGGACAGCAGCAGAGCCAGGACACTTTGGGGGATGCAGGCAAGGTCTGCTGTGAAGATATCCAAGTGCTCCCACCACAGCCAGAGAGGGAATGAAGAATTTGTGTTGCACCAGAAGGTAAAATTCAGTCAGGAACTGAACCCTCTGACCCTGTGCCCTTCTGACTAACCAACAGTTTAATCTCACCAGAGACTGTTTTCCTAATGTGACCAAAGCTTGAGAAAAGCACAGAAAAAGATCATGGGATGACAAATATGATATAGATAAAATGGTTTATTTTACCTTCAGTACACATGTAATGAGAAATTTGTTTTAAAATTATATTTTAGCTGGGGCGAGAAGGAAAGTCAAAATCCCTGGTGATCCCTGTGTTTCTGTGGGCAGTTTAAAAGGCTTGTGGAATTTGAGTTTCCAAGTGTGGACTCTTTGGAATCTGGGTAAGGTTTGCAGCTTGGCTGACAACTGCCTGTAAAAAAACTCTAGTTTAAATAAAGGGCTAAAGTTATTAATATTACCCATTTCTGCAAAGGTGGGCACATCAGGGCTGTGCTGTGCAGGTGCTAAATGGCAAAGAGAAGAGCCAAGGTCTTGGGGTCTGTCTGAGCTTCACTGAACATCTCTCTTGGTATGGACAGAGTTCCTCAGCTCTGCCTGGGCTGGGCTCATCCCTGTAGGGTCACAGGGAGACCCCACAAACAATCCCAATGCTGCAGCAGTAGGGTCTCTCCATCCTTCACTCCACTCTTGCAAATCCATGTTTTCCAAGGTTCCTGGGAGGCAGGGAGCAGGTCCTGGAGAAGGTGCAGCTCTACAATGCTGACCAGTGAGCTCCCCATGGGCAGCTGGAGGATTTTACTCTTCACACAAGGGACTCCATCAGGCCACAGCTCTGGCTCCATCCCTGTCCCAGGATCTGGAGCCCAAAGCCAGGATGTTGTTCCCATTGAACAGGACAAGCTGGAAATCCTGCAGGCAGCCCCATGAGCACTGGGGATGCTCTGGAGGCCTCCAGCCATGTCCTTGCCCATCTAGACAAAGACCTTATTTAAATCTGGATTTTTAGTGTTTAATTAAAAGCTGCTTCAAAAGTACACTTACCATTTCGGGTTGGAAGTACACGTGGAGCAGACAGTGAGGATCTGTAGATTTATTTCCACTGAAAGGCAAATTATTATCCTTATATATCCATAACTTTCTAAAATAGTGAATGACCTTTTCAGAGGGAGTTCTTTTTTTTCTTTTTTTTTTTTTTTTTTAGAAGTACAGACTTACAGTGCTTATTTCCTTGCTCAGGTCTCACATATTGCTAACACAATCTTGTGCCACCAAGACACTCCTAACACGAAGCCTAGTGAGTTTGGTCCCATTGCTACCCAAAAAAAATGGATATGCAGAATATTTCCTATAAAACCTGCAACCACACCCATTTTGTCTGGGAAAAAGGACACAGAAGAACAGCAAGAAGGAGGGAAACAGAGGGCTGAGCTGTCTGGGATTCCTGCAGCAAACACTGTGGAGAGCCACTCATAAATGTCAGGGCTCATTTCCAGACCAGTTCTCCAGATGGGAAAGAATGGAATTATGGCAGTAGGCACCAGAGTTTGGGGCCCAGGGTACAGAGTGGGAAGCCTCTGAAGCTAGAAGAGAAAAATAAAAATCCCTGCCCATTGTAAACAGCCAGGATGAGATGCAATGCCAAATGAGCAAGGCTGCCACACATTCCATTCTAAAGTGGGGAATAATGGAAATTGTTCATTACTCTCTTTATTTGCTAATAATGATACAGAATGTATTAAGGGCAAGGGGGCAAAGTAATTCAACACATGAGTCAGGAGGAAGATACATCTCAGGCTGAGATTCTGCAGCATAACTTCATGGCAACAAAAGATAATTTCTGAGTATGAATACTCTTCCTTAAAGGCCTCCCTTAGGCTTCATTTCCAGTCTTGGGCATGGAGCTGTCGATGAATTAATTTGGGATGGTTGCAATCTCTGGGCCAGAGGAGCTCAGCACAGGGATGGCAAGGCTCAGTTAAAGAAGGGCTGGAAGTGTTTCAGCAGAACTGTCTGGAAAAGAAGACACACAGCACCTGTGCACTTTACACTCAGGCTGTTTGCTCCTACATTTTCACAGCCCAAAAAAGCCAGGCCTGTTTTAACCTGGTGAGTAGCAGATCTGGCACGGGTGCGACACACAAAAAATGCAAACACAAATGCAAACCACAGTGTCAATCTGAAATTGCCATGCTAGGCCAAGCTTATTTTATTACATACATTCTGCAATCTAAGGACTAATATGTTCATAATGTAAACATTAAGCATACAGAGTTAAAATTCAAGGCCACAATAGTTTTTTTGGATTGTCCCTTTTTTTTTTTTTTTTTTGGTTTTTTTTGTGTGTGTGTGTCTTTGGTTGGCCGAGATCAACTCGTAGTGTATAAATGCATAAGTTATATAATAATTATATAAAAAGGAAAAAAAAAATAACATTGAACTTGTATACTTCATTCTGACAAACGCACAGCGTTCGCGACTCGTAAGAAAAACTGGCGCCCGCCTAACAAAAATACTCAGGTGATTTCTGATTCTGGCAGTCAGGGGTTGTCTCTTGCTCTAACCAATAGGAAACAAACTCCCTTAGTAATGATGAGGTTCTAACTGGTAACTTTTAAATATCAAAGACAATTCCAGTTTTGCTTTTTTTTTTCCCTCCTAAAAAAAAAAAAAAAAAAAAAAAAAGAGAGAGATGCATATTCTGATTTCTCGCTTCTTCTTGCTTTTCCCTTTTCCCACTTTTTATTACTACTGAATCAAGTCTGTTCCTCCTGAAATACTGGGAATGGTATAATACTGAGCAATATGTTTCACAAGTCCAAACAAGTGTTTCTTCATAGTCCCAAACTACAAAGTTTTCAGTCTTTTCAGTCTCTATTGGTCAAGAAGTTTCTTTCCTCCCCTTCTCACCACCTTCATCCTCCTCTTTCTCCTTCCCTGCTTCCTCTGTCAGGTGCAGGCCTCTGATCTACAATCATACACTTGCCCTCCAGCACATTCTCATTGCCCACATTTGGCTCAGGGTTCCTGTAAAACTGTCAAGGAATCTGGAAGTTTGGGTTGTCTTCACAGTTTGAGTAGCTGATTCGCTCTGATGAATGGATCTGGTTTGATTTTAACTACAACACTGCTGTTCTACTCCAAATCAGCTTCCACAGTAACCAGTCTCTTCTGCTGATATGTTTCTATTTTTTAAATACAGATAGGATTTTTTCCCTTTTTTTTTCCCTTTTACCTCTCTTTTGTAACGATCCATATACTGTATGTTAGGTCACTATAGACTTATCCTTATATTGCTGTAGTATAGTCCCAGTTTTGCACTAGCATGATATCAAACTTTACACACAAGCTTATCAACTTTTTAAGACCACCAGCTTCCGTAGGTTTTCCTTATCATTTCATGCTTCTACCTACAATAGTCTATTGTTGTTTGGTCCACAGAGTCGATGCCCATATACATTACATTTTAGTATCTTAATACTTCTTGGATATTTCCTTGAAATCCCTACTACAAAAAAGTCTTTTTGACACCTATTTTTTAAACGTGGTTTTGGGTTTCTTTTTTTCCCAGCCAAACCTTCACTTGGTCTCTTTAGGCACTTTTAATAGGAGTACTCCAACAGAGTTCATTGCGACTCCTCAGCGACCGAACCCCCAGCGAGAAGCGCCTTTGCTTTCTGCCTGGTGTTTCTTCCCCCACCCCACTTAGTAGTAGGTGCCAAGATGAGAAGGCATGTGAGCAGCTGGCAGCCTGGTGTTGGGGTAGATCCCTCCGGTGGGCGAATTCCAGTAGGGATTGGGGGCGGCGAAGAAGCTGGAGGACGTCACGGGCAAGGCAGGGGGGTGGGGAGCCACAAAGTTCATCTTCTGGGGGTGCGCGTGGTAGGAGCTCATGTAGGGCAGGTCCGACGGGTATTTGTACATGGAGGACTCCGGGGGGTGCGGCTGCAGCGCCTGGGCGATGCCGTGGAAGTCGAACTTGTAGGCGTAGCGCTTGCCGTGCACCTTGGTCATGATGTTCTTGTCGTAGTAGTAGCGCAGGGCGCGGCTCAGCTTGTCGTAGTTCATGTTGGGCTTGCTCTTCCTCTCGCCCCAGCGCCGCGCCACCTCGTCGGGGTCCGTCATCTTGAACTCGCCGTTGGTGCCCTCCCAGGTGATGCAGTTGGAGTTGGAGCTGTCGGACAGCAGCTCCAGCAGGAACTGCCACAGCTGGATCTGCCCGCTGCCTGCGGGGAGAGCAGAGCGGGAATGTCAGCGCAGCTGGCCCTGGAAAAGCCCTTGGGATCTTGTGCCCTGAGACAATGAAACCTTTAATGAGAGATGACCTTCTCCCTGCCAAAACCCTGGAACACTGATCTTAGAAAATTAGGATTTTAGTCACCTTGCCGAAAGTAATTAAAAGTTAGAAATTAGAAGGAAGTAGTTATCTGAAACTTAAATAATTGATTGTCTGTCGTTTCGTGTTTGCTCAGCTGCGCTTACAATGGGAAAAAACTAAACTAGTGAGCAGATCCAAAGGAACATGGACAATGCAACCAGAACCCATTCTCTGAAAAAATTGGACTATCCCCAGAAATCATTTGTATTGTCATTGATAGAAAAGGTCAAGAGTTTAGGGTGAGGAAGACTCACCTTACTTCCTCCTTCTAAGGCTCCTCCCCACGAAAACGACCCCAGACTCAACTGAAGGAGTCAATCAATGCTTAACAGCTTTTCAAGCTAATTACCACAGGAAGGGGAGGATAGGAGGGGCTGTTATTATGAATACATATTTGTTTGAATCCTTTGTCAATAAATAGACTCTGTGATCACCAGTGACTTTGCAGTGTGTATTGGAGGATTACCTCACTGAATAAACACACACTTTCTAACTTTAAATTGTTAGAGAGTCTTTTGTCTGTCACAGTTGAGTATCAGTATTAGACCAATACTCATATTTTGGTAAATCAACCCCTGTTATCATTTAGGATTTCTATTGGTCTTTAACTTTACGAGATGATTGGTCTTTTCTCACCTAGAATCCTAAAGTAATTGGATAGTTCTCAACTTATAATTTTACTGGTTAGAAATTCAATCCTCCTGAAACCTATAAAGACCCCTTGCTATGCTATGTAACCAGATTTTGATGGTAGAACCCTTCGAAGAAACAAAGCTACTTTTGGAACCTCTACAGCAATTCCCCAAGTCTCGTTCCTGGCTGGTTGAGAAGCTGAATTCTGCCTCGGGGGCTCCTGGAGCTATCCAAACCCCACAGCAGCCCAAAGCTAGAACCACCCTAGCCCAGGCAGCTACAAATAATGGCAAGGCATCAACCCTGCTGGCTCTCCCCGAGGACCCCATTAGGAAATGTTGTGATGTTGGCTCCTAATCCTTTCTATTAACCAGTCCCCCCTTCTCCCAGGACTGTCTCACGAAGGGATAATTGCAATGTGTCGTGTTTTCCCTCATGTGAGTGGCAGAATGCCATTCCATGGAGATTTAATTGTTACCTAATGTCATTCAGCGCAGACAATTGATGGGGAAATAATACAGCGCTCATTTAGGAAACTAATCTCTAAAGTTCAGCACAAACAGCTTTCACTTGCGTAACACTCGGCTTGTTCTCACAGCATTATGTTGCAACTAAGTGTTCCCTGCTATGGAATGAGCCCACACAAAATGGAGAAGTTTAGAGTGAGCTGGGCCTGTGCCAAACCATATCATCCCTTTGCAGCATTTGGGGAAATGCAGAACGGAAACTTATTAGCTTGCTGTTGCACTGCATACAACCAGAGGGCAAAACAATTGCAAGAACAGTGAAAAGGTCCATAAAATACATCCTTGTCATCATTCTGCTCCAAATGAGTTAAAATTATTATTTTGCATTAAGACATAAAATGTTGCTGTTGTATTTTTCTCACTCTCTGCCAATTCCACCGCAAAAAGAAAATAGTCTGCTGTAAACTTTGTAAAAGTGAGGTAGGGCAACAAAATGTGTCCATTTTAGACAAGTGAAAGAAGATTTCAAAGGGCCTTGCCACTGACAGTCATGTTAGAAGCTTAGCATTTCTTAACAAAGCAACACTGAAATGATGCAAAATGCAGCTGAAGCAGCTTGCGATGCAATCTGTTTCACAAGCACGGTGTCAGCAGAATTTGCCAACCAGCCTGGATGTGCTAACTCTGAACTGCATCTCTGACCAGGAATCAGTTGAGTTTCTTTCTTTTTTTTTATCCAAGCCAGCTATGTGGGTACAATAAACAAGCTTTTCTTTAGAAAGCTTATAGTAGCAATTACAATATCGAGCTGGAGCAGCATCTGAAACCCATTAGCAGTTTATACTTCAGTGCAACTGAAACCCACATTCATTTAAATTGTATTTATCCAAACTGGCCTTAATGAATTTCTTCTGTTCCATTAACATGCATTAAATAAACAAACAAACAAAAGAATCCATGGTATGAGCAAGGCATGCAAGTTTTAATACACGAAACATAACAAGAGGATTAGGCTTTGAAAATCAATAAACAGTTCAGCACTGGACAAAACACAAATTTTTGAATAAGCAATCCAACATATGTTCTAACATAAACACTTGCCTTCCAAATGTAATATATAGTCCTATGAAAATAAATGGTTGCTGTCAATTTCCTTTTAATGAGAGAATAATTCCACTGATTTATAAACACAGAAAACATGTTAAAGCACAGGAATGATGGTGTGGAGGAATTCCATATCCAAATGTTAAAAAAGCATCCCAATCCAGATCGTGTTAGTGTCATCCACAGTGATGAAGTCAACCAAATGGACACTTGATAAAATTTGGCAAGCCATGATTTATGACCAAATTAAAGGGATGTAGGCCCCCACTTCCAGTCAAGACCAGTGTTGCCTGGAAACCCCCTTCACCTCAGGCCATTTGGAAAATCCTATTCTTAACACTTGCTTAAATACTTTCCTCTGCCACACAAAACTGTTTAGAGAGTCAGCTAATCTAGAACTGTCACTTGGGAGAAAGAAAAGGAAACTGAGCAGCATTTTGGCAGTTGCAGGCCTTGAAAATCCCTAAGATTGTTGTAAAAAGAAAAAAAGAACCACTGTCACTGGGGGCTGGGGAGATCTGTGTGGAACTTGGAATGCTGTGACTGTCCAGGCAAGGGACACAAGTGGCACACACAGTGTCACTCCACTGTGGTGGGCTGTGGTGCTGATCACGGTGCTCTGCAGCCCCATGGACCTGGAGCAGTGGGATCTGCACAATTCCCAATCAGAGCCACCAAATCCCCCAGAACATCCCTTGTCTTTAGCAAAAACATGCTGGTCCAAGGTCCCACTTGATGATCCTTGAGGTGTTTTCCAACCTGTGAGTCTGGAATTGTCTTCCAAGCGACACATCCCTATCCACAATGCATCCCATTGCCTTCCTGAGGTGGGAGGACATTCTCAAAGTGTTTAACCCAGTTATTATCTGCAAACAGATTACACTTTCCTGGTTTTTTGTTTTCTGTTTCCTATGTATTTCTGCTGGGTTACTCATCCCAAAGTTGTGTAGTCATCAAGGCCAGTATGATACTGTGTTGTGGATTAACAGAATCTGGGACACAGCTGATGAAGAGTGGTAAGAGATTTGTGCCCTTCTGGATTTGTACCAGAGGGGGTCTCTTACACCCCTTAACCAAATCCTGACTTTCAGGCAACTGAAATGAACTCCAGCTTCAAAGGCTGGACTCTTTGGAGGTCCTTTCCAACTTTAATAATTCCTCAGTCCCACCCTTGTGTAATTCAGAAATTCTGCAACACACTGGGTACCATCAGCTCCCCCTGAGCCATGCTGAAGAGTGGGAAAATCAGGGACACCCCCTTCCAGGTCTGGTCTTAAAGATGAAGTGGGGACACTCAGCAGTGAAAGAAAGGAAAACCTCCTAAATCAGGAAAATCCCTTCTCACCTGGATTTGCAAGTCGGCTGCTGGTCGGTCCAAGAATCTGATATGGATCTACAAAATTGTGACAGAAAGATTAAAAATCCTGCAAAAGCAATGTCAAATATTTTAGGTGCTATTTCTGAGCCTTGCAAGGGGCAGTGTGCACTGCCTGATGGGGCAGCAGGTCCAACACCCAAGCAATTTTCTCCCTCTGCATGGCAATATTTGCATGTTTTCCTTTCAAACTCGGTGTGCAAGGATACACATTTGCTTTTTGTACTGCATTAATGTGCAGATGGATATATTCAGAATGTAAATTCTGCTGTGAAGCATTCTGGTGGTGGAATCCCCATCCCTGGAGGTGTCACCTGGAGGTGTCACTCAGAGCTCTGGGCTGGGGACAAGGTGGGGATGGGTCACAGGTTGGACTCAGGTTGTTTTTCCAACCTCAGTGATTCTGTGATGGCATCCCATGGATTAACTCTGCAACTGGGGTTTTCAGAAGAGCTTCTGTCCCTTACAATGCCTGTAGCATCTCAGTATTTCCCTCTAGGAATTCCCTCTGGAAATGAAAACTTACTTTGGCCTGAAATCCAGCAGGGAAAAAGGGAGGGCTGTGACAGCAGCCAAAGCAATGGGCTGCAAGCTCTGAGTGACCCTGTGGCTTTTATAGCCAAGAACACAATCAGGTTACATTCCTCACACATTTAAATAATCTGTGAAGCTCACACACAGCCTCTAAAAGGTCCTCAGGACTTACATAAATCATTGGTATATTTCTAGGAAGTTTCTCATGGTTGGAAGGCCAGATTAGATAAAACACTGTTTGGGCAAAAAATCAGTGTAATACTTCCCAGGCAGTCTGTGCATGAGTTAATAAGATCTAGTCATGCACAGTCTTGTTTAGCTGTAACAAAAACCAGAATAATGATTTAAAATCCACGTGATAAAAACTGGCTCAGAGTCTTCTGATCTAAGAATATCCTCTAAATCTCTTTTATTTCCTCCTTCTAACCTTTTGCTGTTAACAAAAGCCATGAGTGAGTCAGGACCTTTGTAGTGCTCTCCAGCTACCTGCCCAAAATACAGCTGAACTTGCAGTCAGGGATTAGGTCCCACCCCATGGATTTGCTGCTCTGAAAACACAAAAGGCACCCATTTTGCTAAACCACTGGTCTACAAACCCCTAAACTTCTGCTTTCTTTTCAGTTTTCCAACAGACTGAGAATCCCTCTAATATTCCTGTGTGTTTTCAGGAGCAAAATTCAAATGGTTTCTGTAGGCTGCAATCCATTCTGTTTTTTTGGTTTTTTTTTTTTTTTTTTTGGCTCATTCACATTTTCCTCACATTTTCCAGCTGCTGGTATCTCAATTGCTGAGGTCTTTTCACATTTCTACCTTCCACCTTTGTACCCAAAAATGTAGATAGATTTTTATTTTTTTTAAATGGCATTTTTATTCTGGAAGGTTGTCACTGCCTTTAAACATTGCGTTCATCCCAAATCCAGCTGCAGACAAACCCTGTTCTATCTGGGGTTTTGGTGGTCTCCAGCTGGAGTGCTCTGAACCACATTCTGCAGTTTGACTGTTCATCTCATCATATTCAACAAACCCAGGCAGAATTCAAACCAAATGACACCCACCTAACTGAGGACGCTGGTCTTCTGTTTTGGGAACTGTTGAGGATGATGGCTGAGTAGCTGAAAATGGAAAAAAAAAACCCCATGTAGTTATTTTTCCAGTTATGGACCTGCTCACCAAATCTATGAGAGATCCCCAGGTGTGGAACTCCTGCTGCCCTCTGCTCCAGGATGGACACAACAGGATTTAAAGCTCATAAAAAGCTTTTTAAGGCTCTGTGGTGATGGACTTGATGAGTTCAAGGAAGGATGTGGCTGCCCAGTGACCCCTCCCCTATTGCCTATACAATTGGCTTTCCAAAAATGCATGGATAAAACCCCTCCAGAGCTCCTGCAATTCCCTTTGGAGTTAACCCACTTTTACCTTTTGACTGAGGGCTGGGGTGGCTGTGACTCGTCCATGCTGATCTCCTGGCTTGCTCATATGGCAAATCTGTGAAGGAGAAACACACTTATTCATGCAGATGTGGCCTAAAGTGGTTATGTCCAGAAAGGGAACATTTGAGGGGACTCAGGGTTTGGAGAATTATTGAAATAGGCAGGGGATTCTTTGTTAAAACCTTGATCATTATTGTCTCTAAAAACAACAATTGTGCTCTGCACTGCTCTGCAGATGCACCTGCTGCTGGCAGAGGTTTGAGCTGCACTGAAATAGAATCTTTAGAGCAAAGAATCTTTAGAGACAGCACAGAGTTCATCATTTCCAAAGGTTCAGGGTACTCCCTCCAGTCCCCTTCCTCAGCCCAGGACACCAAGGACTGGCACACACTGACATCATGAATAATCTGTGCTAGCATCTTGCAGGTAAAGTCCCCCAAGAGCTCATTTTATGCATAAACCCTCCCAAATTCAGCATCTAACAGGATTTCCTTTTAAGAAGACAGGTTTAGTTGATTTATTCCTTTCTGCTTCTTAGGACAAGCTCCTTAAATTTACACATCTAAATTTGCATTTACCTTTCTCTCATTTACTCATTACTTCTATTTTATTTCAGTGCTTTAGCATATTTAAAATAATGAAAAAATGAAACCATAAAAGCTTTCTTCAAAAAGCAAATGTAGGAAATTCAAATGTTTGGTTTACCCTTAGAAATCTTTGGCAGTTTCCTGTGCTTTTCCACGGCTGCCTTTAACACATTAGCTAAAATTACTGCCAAAATCAGAGACTTATTTAACTTCTAGAATCTCAGGAAGGTAGCAGTGCCCACCTGGTGGAACTAAGACTTTCAACACTGCTTGTGCTTTATTTCAGAATTCATGTTTGGAAATGAAATGAGTTAGAAAGCAAATAAACAGTCCCAGACAGGCTCTGTGTCTGCCCATTTCCAAGCACTGGGAAAAACAGCACTGCATGGAAATAAAGTGTAATGCAAAATGCACAACCAAACTGCCATTAATTTATTTAATCTGTTTGGCACTGCCACCTCCCAGAATCCTACACTTCAAAACCTTTGCTTTTGCTGAGATTTGCAACTGATTTTTGTACTTCATTTTCATAATGGATAACCTTGTATCCCTGATTTCTTGAGAACTATTCCACAGCTTCAGAGAAAATAATGTGAATTTTACAGGAGCTCATCTCTGAGCAGAACATGAGTCACTGTGACCTGCACATGTCCTGCCCAGGCTGAGATCAACACTGCTGTTTAGTTAGAGATTTTACCACCTGCCAAAAAGCATCCAGAATTACTCTGGTCATAATCCCAGTGGTTTGTGAGTTCTGTCTGTACAGAGGGGGCTCAGCTGGGGGGTTTGAAGGTATCTGCAGTCCTGCCTTGCCTGGCCAGTTCCCTACTCCATGGCAGGTTCTCCATCTCCTCTCTACATTCCCTTGCCAGGCAGATTCTGGTGACATAAGGAACATATTCTTTCCCTCCAATTTTTCCACTCCCTGCCCAGAAAGATGCTGTCCCAACCACAATTCCACCCACAATCTCTTCTCCTTTCTTTCTCCTTTCTCCTATTTTCTTTTTTCTCTCTTTTTCTTTTCTCTTTTCTTTTCTTTTCTTTTCTTTTCTTTTCTTTTCTTTTCTTTTCTTTTCTTTTCTTTTCTTTTCTTTTCTTTCTTTTCTTTTCTTTTCTTTTCTTTTCTTTTCTTTTCTTTTCTTTTCTTTCTTTTCTTCTTTTCTTTTTTCTTCTTTTCCTTTCCTTCCTTTTTTTTCTTTCTCTCTTTCTCTTTCATACTCTCTTCTTTTTTCTTTTTCTTTCACTCTGTCTTTCTCTCTTTCACTCTCTTTTTCTTTCTTTCAATTTCTCTGTCTCTGTCTCTCTCTCTCTCTTCCTCTCTCTCTCTCTCATCCTCTCTCTCATCCTCTCTTCCTCTTCCTCTCCTCTCCTCTCCTCTCCTCTCCTCTCCTCTCCTCTCCTCTCCTCTCCTCTCCTCTCCTCTCCTCTCCTCTCCTCTCCTCTCCTCTCCTCTCCTCTCCTCTCCTCTCCTCTCCTCTCCTCTCCTCTCCTCTCCTCTCCTCTCCTCTCCTCTCCTCTCCTCTCCTCTCCTCTCCTCTCCTCTCCTCTCCTCTCCTCTCCTCTCCTCTCCTCTCCTCTCCTATTTTTGGATCCCAAACTCATCAGACACCTGTGCCCTGAGAGCACTGGGAGATGCTGTGTGTGCTTGTACTTGTGGCACTTGAAACATACTTGGAACAAATTCACTACTGTGACAAAAATGTTTTGCTTTTTAACTCATCACATCACAAGAGGATCTTTTGACTACACCCTCTCCATGAAGAGAAAAATCACCTTATCAGCTTTTCTGGAAATAGAGCAAAGTTCCAGCTTCATGCTTGGTTCAGCATCAGCCTTGATAAACACATTGTTATCCCAGATAAGCAGATCTGTTCTTGTCCATGAGAAATCAGCACAACATGTCCTGATCTCAGATCCCTGATGGGAATGCTCCTGTTTGGTGAGACAAACCCCAGCCAGGTGTCCCTGAGCCCCTGAGAGCCTCACTGCCACTGCCACCTCATGTTCTGTGTGAAGGTGACTGCAGAAACCCTCCCTTGCACTGCCAGCCCTGCTCATTTCCCATTTTCTATTGTAGTGCCTTAACAATGGCACTGCTTAATTACTCTCTCCAGAACTGCACCCCAGGATTTGGCTGATTCCCACTGAACATTATTTATTCCCCCTCATTTTTGACCTTTTTCAAGTCATCAAGTGGCTGTCCCCAGGGTCTGCTTTTGCTCTCACATGAACTGTGCTTTGTTATGGGAAAACTTCTTTGCAGTCTGGTTGAAATGTGACATTTAACTCAAAGGAAAGCCACAGAATAAGCCAACAAAACAGTTTCCTGTAAGAAAACTGAATTTCTGTGAAAACCCCTTTTTTCTCTGAATAAAAATTCTGACTTTGAAGACTTCCATCAACTTTCAATTGTAAAAGATAAAATAAAACAGTATTTCCAAAATCACTACAGTTCTTTGTAGAAAATGTTTAGCTCTGCACAGAAGAACACAGACACCCTAAAACTAAACTGCAAGTCCACAAGCAATTGTGTGAGTGCAAAAAGATGTTGACACAAAGCATTTTGTTCTCTAAGTGTCATTTGAAATGTGAGTTAGATAAAAATGCTGAAATGAAGGAACTTACTATGTCTGATATGTGGTCTAGGATCTTTTCCTCTAGAGAAAAGTAACATTTTATTTTTCCATCACAGATAGGATGAAACAAATACAGAAATCATAGACCTTGTCTGGGAACAAAAAAATTCTGATTTTCATTTGAGTCCAGTGGAGAGCAGACTCATTCCAGCCTTTTCCTGAAATCCTCCATTGGAATAGCTTTTCCTGCAGGACACCAGGTCCCTCTGCTCTTATGTTACATGTTCACTTCTGCTGGGAATTACTGAGAGTTTGGGGTCTCTGGATTTATGTTTGTGATTGTTTCTACAGTTCTGCTTTGTCTTCTCATCCCTATTTGTGTTGACATTCCCCAGTGTCCCTGAGAGCTCCTGGGTACCCCAGTCTGCTTTAATTCTCCATGAAAATGTTTAATTTATTTGCAATATCCCTTCTTCTTCCACTGACACTAAGCAGGTGCTCTGTGACACTCTTTAATTTGATAATTATATCACGTTTCCTCAACCCCAGACTGTGATTTGAACAATTTCAAACCTCTGTATCTCTCAACATGCTCCAAAGATTTTTCCATACTCCCATGGCTTTCCCAGGGTTTCTAAGCACCTCCAAACTCTGCAAAGAGCTTTTTTTGATAAGGGATGATTGACACAGCTTTCCATGCAGGGGGTGTTTAATGGCACAGCCACATTTCCCATGGGATTCTCCACCATGGTTCTTCATTTGTTCACATTTTTCACTTTGGCCCTGAGCAGAGCAGAGGCTGTCACTGTGCCATAAATAAAGATGACTGTGTTAAGTTGTTCCTTCATGAGTGAAGGGGGCTAATTTGGAATCAGTAAGATATGCAAATAACTTGTGCCTTGTGCTGCATTTATCAACTTGAATTTTCTGTTGTTAATATATTGCCAAGTTGTTTCTCCTTAATGAACTTCCTGGGTACCTGGACAGGAATCCTGTAGAGGAATCTCTGGGTTTAAATAACTGCAAAATCATAAAATCATAGAGTGGTTTGGGTTGGAAGGGACCTTAAATCCCATCCAGCTCCACCCCATGCATGGCAGGGACACCTCCCACTGTCCCAGGCTGCTCCAGCCTCAGTGTCCAACCTGGAACTGAACATTCCAGGGATCCAGGGGCAGCCACAGCTGCTCTGGGAATTCCATCCCAGCCCTTGCCCACCCTCCCAGGGAACAATTCCTGCCCAAAATCCCACTCAGCCCTGCCCTCTGACAGTGGGAGCCATTCCCTGTGTCTGTCCCTCCATTCCCTGTGTCCTGTCCCTCCATCCCTTGGCAATTGTCTCTCTCCATGTTTCCTGCAGCTCCTTCAGGCCACAATTTGATCACCCCAGGCTGAACAATCCCAACTTCACTTAAGATGTCCATTACTGGTGACAGGCTAATTAGCCAGTTCTTCATTTGTTTCTTACGACACACTGATTTAAATTCTATTGTTGTAGGGTGTTTTGGTGACTGCATTATGAAAGCCAAATGTATGTATTGGATCAGCAGTTCCCTTTTTAGCCATTAATATAAACAAACAAATCTAGCAGAGTTTGATTTCTAAGGATCCAAACAAGTTGAATTTGTTGATGTAATAGTGTGGTAGCTGTTTGCTTTCCTCTCTTTTCTAATCATCAATTTCCACATCTACAGACATGCATTAATACATGCATACAAGGCTGTATAAAATAGTATCTGTATATCTCTTCCTGGACTCTACCCTAAAGCACAAATAAAATAACTGCTGTCCAAACCCCCTCTTTTTAATATGCCAATGTATCTTTTCACCAGAGCCCAGCCAATTCCAGTGCATGTCCCTTCAGAGCACTTGCATTTTTGTCTCTGGCTCAGTAATGGATTTTCTTTAAATTCAGCATTTGCTGCAGCTCTTCTTGATGTCTTCATGTCCCTTCTCTGCACTCATTATTGGAAAAGCAAATGTCCAGATTAGGCATTTTTACAGCATTTTTATGGTGAAGGGTGATAAAAAGAAAATCTTTGGCTTCACAGCCACGTCCTCACCTTCTTTAATTATTCCCATTAGCCTTTCACAAATCAGCACATCCACAAAACTTTCACAGGTTTCAAAACTTTGAGCATTAAGAACTTCTTTATGGTTTGATTTTACTTAAGACTCTTAAACTCATCATCAGATTGCTGTGGGTTCTGCTTGCCTCAAACATAAATAAAATGTAGAGAGCAGGAGAAGCACATATCCTGCATTTTCCACAACAGATTTCAAATAAAAGGGAATTTTAGTCTCATTTTACAAACAGAGAGCTGAAGGGCAAGTGACTGTGCTGGGACAGTGCAACAGAACCAGTGAACAGAGCTCAAGTTTCTGATTCCCTGGTGCTTTAAAAAGTTCATACAATTACTTCAAAGACAGAAATTTGTGGAAGAAATGGACTTATTAAACTGCTCTATTTAATTATTTCACTCTACACAATTATATAGACACAAATATATGTGATATAAGCATATAATGTGTGTGCTCAAAATAGAGCTTCATATTTATGAAAAGGGAGTTGCAGGAGAAAAAGAATGAGATATTTCAAGAGATGAAATGAGTAAGATCACAGCACACAAAAAGTGGTGATTGTTCATACCTGGCCTGGTTGCAATTCTTTGTGTTGCTTCTGGATAAACTGATGTGTTTGGAAAAATAAAAGTGGCACCTCCTGAAGAGAAAGAAGAGGACATAACACCTAAAGATTCATTTCCACAGTCCCTAAATCCATCAGTATTTCCCCTCCTGTAGAGTGAATGAATGAAGACTGAATAACTAATTTCTGCTTTTGGACTGTTATATATAAAAGTTCATCCCAATAATCTTTGCATCTACATCAATCCATTCAAATTACTGCATAAAAATCTGTGCAAAATCTGTTTTAAGAAGGAGGCAATCAAGCTCAGGAAATCCCTTCTACCACAACCACCTCCACCTGGGAAGGTGGCTTTGCATCCTCTGAAATAAAACCTCTTTGCCTCCATTAGAGCAGTCCCAGAAAAGTTCACATTTTCAACAGAGGCTTTTGGGTCAGACTCTCAGATATCTCATTAATCTTCCTCAGAGTGAAAAAAACCAAAGTATTGAGCTTGATGTAGGAAATGGACTCTCCCTTTTCTCAGGCACTGAAATTGCTCTGACTACACCAATGGGCTTCTAGTGACCCTCTCCAGGAACATCAAAAAGGTCAATTACTGCTGACTTCAAGAACTTTTTTCTAATTCTTTTGTGGTCCACTGAAAATTGAACAACTAATTTCCCATATGCTGATGATCAGCATGACATTATTCACACTCCCCAACGACAGATAATCTCATTTTGGTGAAATTAATTTCAGAATACCATTGTCAGTGCACACTTAGAGAAAAAGATAACACACAGAACTGCTGAACAACACTTGGATATCTGTAAGTGGAAGCTGCTTGGCAAATTAGAATCTCTAAAGCCAGAGATGGAAAAGACCAAGTCCATCTATTTTTAAAAAGGACTTAAATCTTATTCCAAACCACATCAAAGTAAATGGAAAAAAATTTTGTTGCCTTTGGTGGGGTTTGCAGCAAGCCTGGAGCCCACAGCAGGACTTTGCCACTATGACCAGTGGCAAACCTCTAATCTCAGGGAAAGATCTTCTAATCCAGTGAATTGTGCTGTGAAACTCACTCAGAGTGAAAAACAAAATAAAATATGAAGGAAGAATTGCAATCCAAGTTTTGTTTTCTTTTTCTTTTGCATTATCCTTTGTATTATCTTTTTCCTTTCTCATAGAGAGTTGTTATTTCTGGTCACTGTAGGTAACTAACACCCTCAGGCATGATCATGCAAAATTCCAAACGTCTTTTGTAGGGATAAAAACCACATTATTTGTACAATTCCATGCCATCCTCTGTTGCACAACTGTTAGAGCAAGTTAAAATAGACTCTGAATTATTTTCATAAATATTTTAATTTGCATACTGAAAGACAGATGAGGCATATGTCATCCTCCTGCCTACACTTATCACTTTCCTGGGCCAAATTCACAGAAGGGTGAATATCAACAAAAATAATTTTGAATTCAGATCAGGCTTTGTGGTGATTACAACATCAGACTTAGTGGAATTCCCAGCTCAAGTCCCACAGCAGGTAGAAAATGAGAAGAGCTAACTGCCTAAAGAGCAATTTTATTGGTTTCCACCACATTTAGCTCATGGGAAGGGAGACACCCCCACTCCCCAGAGCCCAAAGCACTTCTGAGCTCCAAGAAGCTTCTAGGGATCCATGGAGTAGATCTGACAGTAAAATGGATAAAAAAATCCTCAGGTAAAAGGCCCCAAACCTGCAGTTTGATGCTGTGTCAGGGACCCCATTCTCCTGCAGGACACAAGGAATTTTTGCACCATTTTTGCACCACCTGGCCCTGGGGGATCTCACCTTTTCTCTGGGTGTCTGTGCAGAAAACACACAGACAGCAGGGAGGGGATTCTCTTGCCTCCCTCCTGATTTACCACTTCCATTTTTTTAGCAAGCAGCCCATGGGAAGGAATCCTGTGCTTTTAGAAGATGACCTACAGCAGTGGGAGCAGTGCCAGCATTACCTGTGTTTCTAGCATGCATTAACCGTGGAGAGTTTTGTAAGGCTTTATCAACATCATCTGAAGTCAAATGTGGAAGAGGAGCTACAAAACAAAACAAAAAGCAACACCAAAATGTAAAAAAAATCGTGAATTATCTCTTTAAACCATATTTTCCCCTCACAGGATTGCCTGAATGTGAATCTACCAACAGCCTGCAGTTTGGAGGGAGGTGTGTGGGCTACAGGGTAAATTAGGGCATTCATTTATCCAATATCATAATTTATTGTTATGAATGCACAAAATTTCTGGCTGGTTATTGGCAGTGTGCGTGTGGAGGAGACTGCACCGCACTGGTGTTGCAATGCTTGGTGGTTTTTTTTCTCTAAAAACCATGTTCATTTTAACTTCTTTCAACTGAGGCAAATTTTCCTCAAGCTTAGGTGAAAGCCCTCAATCCAGGTAATCCCTTTTTTCCCACTGAAATTTTAGCCATGCACTACAACTAATTTGCATTTGGACTTCAGGGACTGTTCTTTTTTTCCCATGAATTTACAGAATTTTTTTTATTCAGTTCAGCTGAATCTTCCTGATCCTACCCAGAGAACAGCAAACTGCTGCCAGTCCTTAGAATCATGCCTGGAATTCACTTTATGAATCAATGTTTGCACTCTCCTTTAGTTAAAATGGAAAGAAATGAGTATGTGACCAGAAAAAACATGAGCACTGAACCCCATGTGATTTTTCCTCCTGCTGAATACTCTGAGCTCCAACTCGATTTTTCTCTGAGATGGATACACAGAAAGAACCCTAATTCTCCTCTTTGATAAACATGAGTGAAATTAATGGGAATCTTTCCCAGCTCAACAGGATTTGGGTTGTTATATCCTTAGGAACGACAACATTACAACAGACATTTGTAAACCCAATTGCTGACAGCAGGACCGGGTGCAGGCACGACTGCAGGCTTACTCTCTCTGAGGTAGTGTAGGTGTGACAGGAGGATGTCTGCATTGTAGCTGGGGGTGAGCCTCTGGAAGTCATCCTTGGTCATTTTGCAGAGCTCCTTGCCGTCGATGTTCTGGAAGAGCAGGATGTCCACGTCCGGCAGCCCGTACTCCTTGACCGCCCACTCCAGCCACTGGCGCACGTGGTCAGTGCTCCACAGCGTGGGGTCTGCAGGGCCACACGGCACAGAGTCAGCCAGGGAAGGGGGGCTGCTGACCACCACACCACTGGAAAATAATCCCCCCTTTGCTGACTGCTGGAGGAATTAATTTGGTGTGCTGAGTGCGAGGGAGAACAAGCTCTGAGTGCTGGAAACGAACCCTGCGCTGCTGAGTGAGCTCCCCCTCCCTTGAAAAAAAAACTATGATGCCTTAAGCTTTAAGGTTTTTTTTAGTTTTATATTAAGGGTTACTAGGATCTTTTCACAGGCTGGTGAAGACAAAACATATTAGGAAAAAGTTTTTTATGGAAGGAGTGATAAAGTACTGGAATTTTCCCTGGGGAGGTGGTGGAGCCACCATCCCTGGATGGGTTTAAAAAAACACTGGATGTGGCACTTGGTGCCATGGTCTAGTTGAGGTGTTAGGGCAGGGGTTGGACTTGATGATCTTGAAGGTCTCTTCCAACCTAGTCATTCAGTGAATTCTGTGAAAACAATTCTATTCCAGCTGGGGACTCAAGGACAATCTCTTCAAACTTCCAGCTCTAAGCATGAGCAACGTGAAAAGAGGAGGGTGAGCAAGCAAGGAGGGTGAAACTCATGATTTGAGGCTGTTAATTGGACAGTTGACTCCTGCATGCAAATGGACTAAAACCTATAAAAATGTTTTTTCCACCTTGGAGCCATCCTGGCACCTGGACTGTGGCACTGGTACTGCCAGGGTGTGACCTTTGAAGGTCTCTCAATAAATATCCATGTTATTCCTCTTAACTCTGTCTAGCCTCTATTCCAGCTCCTCTAGGCATCACTTACACTAAGCAAAGAACCTTTAAAAGCTGTAACTCTCTTCACTACTGAATCTAGCAAAACCCACAAATCAGTAATAACATAACTAAACAAACAAAAACATAAAAATCAAAAATTCAAACAGTAAAAAGTTCCCCTCAAATTACTAAATTAGCCACAATAGTCAAAGCTTTTCAGCTTTTTTCTAAGCCTTTCAATTTAATTATAAATTCTACTTATGTTACCAATATAACTAAAAAAATAAAGACTCAATCTTACAAAACATTAGCAATATGTTAACTATTCCCACTCAGCTCTTCTGCCTCTTTGTTTTCAGGCCTTTTTAGCCACAGATTGACAGAGCTTCTGGCCCACTGACAGCACTGCAAGCTGTAGCTGAACAATTTCCAAAACTCTCTCTTCAATCCTTATCTCTATTCAAGTGAAATTTCCACTCATGCCTGAAAGAATCTTTCTTGGGTGCAGACTAAATAAGCACTCACAGACTTAGGCAGATTTTTCCACAAACTAGGGTAGGTCTCTATTAGAGTATTAAAATATTCTGCATTATTTTCCCCAGACTGCTGTATTGTACATTGCTACACCTGTGTGGGTTTATACTCAATACTTGAAGTATTGGCAAAAGCATCTGGGGAAAAAGAGTCCCAAACAATCCAGATTTCCAGCAAAATGTTTTTAATGAATCCTTAATTTTAATTTAAGCTTTATTTTTTCCCCCCTCTAAACTCTTCATTTTCTATTTCTCTCCCATTCTACTTTTCCTTGTTCTTGAGTAAGGAACCAACAACATGAAGGTGCCTCAGGTCATATCATGAAGAATTTGTACTTTTTGCAGAGAAAATATTAAAGCCAAGAGGAAAAAAATTCTTCAAGACTTTCTTCCTTATCACCTTAATGACTCTGTGATTTTGTGATATCCTCAAGGCTGAGAATGGAGCATGTGGATATCAACTGGCTGTTGTGCATCCTGTGAAAATCTGGGACATGGATGGCAGCCTAAATAGCTTTTTTATGGCTTAACTTCAGTGCCATTCCCTCTATTCTCACTGTTGTTCAGGCTGGTCTGAAAGAGCTGGAGATCTCCTGAATTCCACCAAAAAACACTTAAAATAATGCCTCATCTGGGATGAAATTAAGCAGGAATCTAGAGGGATGAAGTCTGGTGGTAAAATTTAGGTCTGGATGAGATTGCCCACACCTACAGCAGAGAACTCTGGAAACTTCAGCTTGCTCTGAAGAAAACAACCAAACACCAGGAAATCTACCAGAATATTTTCATTATGTCTATAATTTTTAAACACCCCTTAATTACGACAAATAGAAAATTACCACAGCTGAAAATCTGAATTTTACTTCTAACTTTACCACATGACCTGTACACTGCCTATGTAGTAATCAAAACCAGCTGATTTTTACCCAATAATTTCTTCAATTGACCTCAAAACATCAAGGCTGTGACTGTGACCATCTTCTTCCTTGGAAGTCACTCAGATCCACCTCAAAACATACCTCCAAGACTACACTAAAAAAAAAAAATCTTCTGCTGAGCTAACCATGCTAAGGATTACTAAAACACTTTTTTTAAAAAGTGCCAAACACCAGGAAGGGAAATATTTTAGAATAACATTCAAAAGCTGTGTATTTCAGTGTTGGCAGGACACTCTTTATTCAGAGCATCACCCTCCTGTCTCCAGAACAGAATTGACAACATCATTGCAGGGGACACTGCAACAGATGTGCCCACACCTTTCTTGACAAATAACTGAAATAATCACAACTTGCAAAATTGGCCACACTCAGTACTCTTGCATGTCTAAGCAACTGAAAAACTGTAAGAATATTAAGCAACATGGCAGAGGCAGAAATGTTTCAGGCAGGCACCTCTCTGCTGGAGAGGAACCAGCAGCAGAACATTCACTCCTGGCTGCAGGTGTTGAGTTTACCCTGTGGTTCAGTAACACCCACAGATGCTGTGATGCTGTGACTTGGAAATGGGCACACAAAATACCCCAGGTTTGTTTGCAGGACAAGGCAGCCAGAAGTGACAAGAAGGCAGCAGCTTTCTTGTCCCATCAACTGTTGAATCCCACAGCCAAGCCTGCCAAGGCTGACCAAGAATTTCTCAATTGTGCTCTTACATTGCAGTGGAGTTGCCAGTTTGCTTATTAAAATGTTTTATGCTGCCCAGACTCAGGGGATAACTCACATAAAGGCTTTTCATGCCCTGTTTAATCCCACAGAAGCTACTTTTTGGTGTTTTCAAAGATAATCTGCGCTGCAGTGATCCTTTCTCTCTCTCTCTCCCACACATCCTGCACCAAGCTAATCCAAAGGATAAGAAATAGAGGTGCTTCTTCCTTTTGCCCACTTTAGAGTGAAATCCCCCAAAAGGAGCTACAGGAGTCAGATAAGATCTGAGTGCCTGTTATCAGCCTGTTCTGCTGCTGAAATGAGAAGAACAGATTGAGGACATGTCCTCACTGTGATCCTCCTCTGCTCATTCTCTCCATAACCCCTAAAAATTACTGCTCTTTTCCTCCTCATCACCCCCATCACTACTTTTTCCAAACCCTCTTAAATAATCTTAGTGGGCTTGAGGGAAATGCAGTTTTTCAGCCTGTAGTTTTGGGGTGGAGGGTCTAACCTGCTGGCACAATGACTCTCCGCTCGTTGGTCGTCATGTTTGGGGGTGGGACGTGCTTCTCCTCCATGTAGTTGCCATAGTTCATCCCAACACTGTCTGAGCTGCTGACCATCTTCCCTCCTTTTGCCACGCTGCAGTCATCTGGAGAATTCCTAGGCAGACAAGAAAGGTGGGTTTCCATTATTATCTCAGTCCTTATTAATATCACCTGGAATGAAATGGAAAACTGGGAGTTGAACACCTGGAAAACTCAGTACCCCCCATCCTGTGACTCTGCAGATTCCTCCAGTTGTCTAAAAACACCAAGCAGGTTCAATGACCATAGATTTATTTCTGTTATCAAAGGATCAGGCTCTCAGTCTCTCCAGAAATTATAAATACTAATAATTTAATTCCAGACATGGAATGGAGTTTCACTCATGAGCTTGCTCAGCCTGGTGGCTGCAAGGAGCTGCATTTCCCTCTCCAAACATCTCACAGACAACTGAGAAACACAGAAATGCACTTATTGCATATTTTCCTGGGGAAAACTATTCTTAGCTGCTGTTGTCCAAGCAGTCCAAGGCTTGGAGAGCTGCCCACCTCCACTGCCATCTCTGCTCCACACTCAGCTGCACCTCATGTCATGAAATGTGTCCACATTCCTATGGAAGGCTCACAAAAAAAAGGAAACATTTGCCAAAGCCATGATTCAAAATGCCACACGCATGACTGGAAAAACCTTTCAGCTCCTGACTAGCTCAGTCTCCATGGTACTGCAGTCAAGACAGGGAAATCTGCAGAGGATCTGCAACCAGACACCTCTTTAATTTTGGCTTTGCTTTCTGAATAGAGTCTTTAGGTTTAACATCCCACTGGGGGTTCCCTAATGGCATTTTAATTGCATCACAGTTTTCTTTCTGGCAGACAGAGACATATTTGTCCCTTAATTTAATGTCTACAACGTGTTTCATCAGAGGGAGAAAAATTGTTACAAAAATCAAAATAAAGAACTCAGCCATGGGGAATACCTTTAAATGTAAAGAGGTTGTTTGGCAAGGGAAGAAGGGTGTTAGCTGGAGTTTGGTTTCTTTAGCAATACCTCATTACTAGCAAGCTTTCCTTTAGTCCTGCCATTTAACTCCTGAAATTGTGCTGTGCTCTCACTAAACAACAGGCAAGTCACAGATTCATGGAATCACAGAATGGGTTGGCTTGGAAGGGAATTTAAAGATCACTCAGATCCACTCCCTGCCATGTCCAGCCTGGCCTTGGGCACTGCCAGGGATCCAGGGGCAGCCACAGCTGCTCTGGGAATTCCATCCCAGCCCTCCCAACCTTCCCAGGGAACAATTTTTTTCCTAATATCCAGCTAACTCTTCAATTTAAGGCCTTTCTCTCTTTTCCTGTCTCTCCAGGCCCTCTCCAGCTCTCCTGGAGCCCCTTTTAAGCCCTGTGACTCAGTTGTGTTGACTGCTCAGCACTGCCATGGTTCAGGAACTAATCCAGTTATAATTTTCACATGAGTGTTTTAAAAACAGAACCAGCACTGGGAAAGCTGAAAAATTAGTGTACATGTTAAATACTGAAACAAAATATAAAGTATAACATTTTTATTTTTTTTTCTATGCAGTGTTTCTACTAATTTTACCCTTCTGTGTTAAGGTAGATATTAAAGAAAAAAACCAACTGCTGCTGACTTTCAGTTTAAAAATAAAATATATCACAGAGATCATTCAATGGCTGACAACACCATCTTTAGGAGAAGGAAGAGGGCCCTGAATGCTGCCTGGAAAACACTGGCTTCACACACTTTTTCCAGGATGCCTCCAAACACACCACACACCAATTCTGCCCTGGTAAAAACCCTGCACCTGCTCTGCCAGCCCCAGGACTGACAAACAACCAGGAGGGGAAACACAGCCAGCACCTGCCCTGGGTGCTGGTGAATTCAGCCCTTCCTCTCACAGCCAGAGCACTTGGGCAATATTTGCTCAGGTTTAGTTTTGCTCTCCTACCACACACCACTAAATATAACTCTGGGATGCAGCCTACTTCTGTCCAAACAGAGCACAGCAAAACAAAGCTGCTTTTTGTTTCAGACATAAATGCTGAAGGAGAGCTTTTGTGATGATTCCTTGGGAGTGAAATGTTGGCTTTTTCTGCTTGCCTTTCACAAATAAGAATGGCATAAATGCATGTGTGAGCCTGCACTTTAAATTATGGATATTGGGAAAGATCCTCCACCACCTGCCCTTACACCTGTGCAGATGTGGACCCTGACTCCCAAAAGCAATTCTGTTACAAAGAACTATTTGGCCCATTCACTGAATTTTTAGGAAACAGAAAGCTAGCAACATCCTTTAGTTTAACTGGCACAGTTATTTAATTTTTTATTTTTTTTTTTTCCTGGGGAAAGAAACTTGGGATAAAGGGACTCCAAAGTGAAATATCCCATCAGTAGCAGCCTACAGCACTTCTACAAGCAATGGTGCATTAAAAACACTCTTGTAAACACAGAGCAGTAAATGATGTGAAAGATCCAGTAGCACACAGCTTTTGGCAACCTGACAGGGCTTCTGAGATGGTTTTCTGATCTGAATATAAACAGACAGGGGTGGGGAAGAAGATCATAAATAAGTCATAACTTTTCATTAAAATCCAGAAGCAGATGGTCAAGAGCTTTGTCCATTTAGCTCAGTGGGTGGACAAGCAAACCCTCCATCCATCAAATCTCCTAAGACCACGCTTAATTTCAGGCATGGAATCAGCTCCATGGGCTTTAACAGGACTGCTCTGGTACTTGAAATTGAGTGTGTGCCCTAAACCACTGAGCCAGGGCTAAACTCAACTGCCTGGAACAAACTCCTACAGTACAGAAAGCAAAACTGAAAATGCAAACAGACTCCAGAAAATGGTGTTTCTAGTGCCCAGAACAACAAGAGAGTGATTGTCTACAAAGGGGATTTTTTTTTTAGGGCTTTCTGTAAGTCTGCTTTATTTCTGAAGCACCAGGGGAGCAGGCTGGAAAAGCAGCTTTTGGAAAGTGTGCCCAGAATGAAGGGTGCAGCTCTGCAGTGATTCATCCCCAGCTCCAGGTCTGAAATGAAACCAGAGATGTTTTTCTTCACAGCTGCCTGTTATTTTTGCCCTTTGTAAATATACTGTGTTACACCTGGAACTTACAAAAAAAAAAAAAATTAGAAAGATGTAAGACTACACACAATCATGGTACCCAAGAACACTTTGTCCAGTCTTGAGCTGATAAATGTCTGATGAGAAAGTATTTTCTCCTTGGACCTGAAAGCCTCATCTTTATGCAGTGTTACTTAAAATCAAGCTGATTTGATAGTTAAATTTATCCCCCATTCCTACCCAAGCTGATTGGAGTTTTGCCAGCCATGGACTCTGATGAAAGCAGATGTAAGTTCATAAATAAGTGTATGAAACATATTTTTTCCTTTTCACTATGCTACTATTTTCCCCAGGTGACATAAAACACCTGTGTTGTGCTGAAGTGCAAGGTGTCAGAGAAATTCAGATCAGGAATCAGCAAAACCCTACATATGTCATTCCTGGGATATATTTCTGAGTTTCAGAGGGGAATACATGAGAAAAAATGGATTCTCCAAATATCTACATGTCTAAAGTTTATTTAATAAGCACATTTTGGATTACAGAGGCTGCTACAAGGTCAGCTCATACTGAGGGCATTGCAAAGCTTGTTCAGCCTCATCCTCATTCACTGCAGGCTGCAGTGAATTTGGTATCAGTGCTGCTTCCCCAAGGAGTTTGTCACAGAAAAAGTGGCCCATGAAGAAAAAGACTGAGAATTTATTATTTTGAAAAAAGTGGGGACAGACAGATGCTCCCAGGTAAGAAGGAGCCAGTGCTGAGACTCTGAGAACACTTCCAGGGGTGATTTTGGAGCCCTCAGTACTTTTCAGAGAATCACAGAATTCCAAAATGGTTTGGGTTGGAAGGGAACTTGAAGATCACCCAGTGCCACCCCTGCCATGGGGACACCTCCCACTGTCCCAGGCTGCTCCAGCCCCAGTGTCCAACCTGGAACTGAACATTGCAGGGATCCAGGGGCAGCCACAGCTCTCTGGGAATTCCATCCCAGCCCCTCCCCACCCTCATAATAAAGAATTTCTTCTTAATATTTAATCTAATCCTACTCTCTTTCCCTTTCTCTCATTCCCCCTTGTCCTGTCACTCCATCCCTTGGAAATATTCTCTTTCTATCTTTTTTTGTCAGCTCCTTCAGGCCCTGCAAGGCCACCCTGAGCTCAGCCCAAAGCTTCTCCTGTGCAGGTGAACAATCCCAGCTGTGCCAGCCTTTCCTCCCAGCAGAGCTGCTCCATCCCTCTGCTCCATCCTGGTCCCTCCCTGGACGCCCTTCCAAGATTTCTTGTGGAAGCAAAATTTCCCACAGAGAACTCCAGCACAACAGAGGCATGAAAATGGAGGAAAACTCTCACTGGTTGAAATATCCCTGGGGTGCTCCCACAGCCAAAGTGCTCAGTGACCTGGGGAGCTGTACACAAATAAGTAAATAAATGGGTGGGTGAGTAACTGGAAAAGGGTGGGAAGGAGCTGCCAGGTCTGTGGGAGGCAGGGAAATCCTTCAGAAACACATCTCTGGCTAAAGCTGCTTGAAGTGGTGATGAAGCCATGGGTAGTCTTTGCTATAAGGTATCAAAAGTAGTCCTAAGAAAAGAAAGAGAGAAAGAGAGAAAAACAGAGAGAGAGAGAGAAAGAAAGAAAGAAAGAAAGAAAGAAAGAAAGAAAGAAAGAAAGAAAGAAAGAAAGAAAGAAAGAAAGAAAGAAAGGCTCCTTTCAGAAAGCTGCTGGCTTTCTGTCACACAACACAAGGTGCACACAGCAACCATTCACCTCCAATCAAACAATAACTTTGGCTAGCTCAATCTTTTCATGTTCTTTATTTCCTTCCCCTTAGCCTTCCCCAGCTATCCTGCAACCCACAGCTGGTCTGAGCCTCAAGGCCATGGTGGCAAATGCAGGCAGTCAGTGTCTGGCTCACTAGAGGCCAGTCAAGCTATAAATATTCCCAGCCTGGCTCTTTGTGCTCCCAGAGTGGGGAAACAGCTGGTTTAAGTTTGACTGCACGTTGTCATTTCTCCATTAGTGCAAACACTTCAATATTTCTTACGTGTCAGGTTGGAGTGAAGAAAGGGAAAGCAGGGAAGGGGGTCACGAAAAGCCAGAGCTAAGAAATGATGTTCTGTATATACATAATTTACAATTAGATTGCTGCCTGGGACAAGGCTGAGGTTTGACATGCTGATAGCTAGGCCAAAGCCACAACGACTTCCCAGTTGGCCTATAACTTTCAGGACCTATTTTCTCTTGTTTTACTTTTATTATTTTTATAGAAATTCTATTATGATGGTAATGGATTACATTTCTCAAATTGTATTTCATTTCAAGAGCTTGTAAGGCTGTTGTATTTGTGGTTTGGTAAAATATGAAATAGGAGATAGGGCCCTTCCCAAACCACACGTGCCTTCTTTTGTGGGCAGGGATCACATAGAAAATTAGGAAAATAGAGCATGCCAGGCATAAACAGAAGTGACATCTTGTATGGAAACCATAATCCCCCTTGTCTGTGGAATGTCTGCTGATTTTCATGATTAGCATCAAGGGGCTGTGAGGGTGCAAAATGCTTCAGCTCATGATTAGCCACTTTTCCTTACCTTCTGTTTTGTCTTAAAAAGCTATTCCTAAACTTTAAATGCTGAACACCCCCACTGATGGTGCCCTGATCAAAATGAAACACCCACTAATGACAGGGCAGAGGAAAAAACTCAACACCAGCTCTGAGTGCTCTGGACACAGTAAACCCTCTACAGGAAATGAAAAAGCAAAGATGTCAATAGTCCTAAATAATGACAACTACCACAACTCTTGTGGGGCCCTATGTCATTATTTGAAGATTATTTTTATGTTTCACTGCCCACCTGAAAGCCTTTGGTTGCTGTGAATTCAGTGGTCAATCCCAAATGTTGCCATGATAATTATGAATGAGCCCATTACCCCAGACTGGAAAGCTTCTTTTTTTAGCACCAGCCCAGCACCCCCCAAAAAGCTTCCAAAAAAATAAAATAGTTGTAGTATTAGTGAGCTGAGTTTGTTTTTCTGCTTGGCAACATGTTTGCCTCAAGAACAGAGCCAAACCATGCCCCCACACACAGGCAAGTGCTCGTGTTAAGCTGGGGGATTTTCAGAGCAAAGAGGAGCTCCTTGAAGCACTCACACATCCTGGCTTTGCCATTTCTCCAGCTTGGTTGGCAGCCACTCCACCAACCACCCAGTCACTGGGAAAAAGGATTGCCAGTCTGAGATAATCAATGTCTTCTCACCCAAAATTAATAATGCTTTACACAGGCAGCTCCAATAAGGAAAATCATCTTCTTAGGACACATTTCCCAACTCTGCCCTGGGCTGCAGTGGGGCTGACTCTGCTGGTGATGCCTTTTCTTTGGTTTTAGGCATTCTTAGGGATAAGGAGTTTTTATTTTGGTATTTAACAAGGGTTTTTATGGTGTAATAATTTGTTAAGGTGGAATATGTTGAAATGTGCAAATATATCATAGATTGCATATAGAATTTAATGCATTTTGTAAATCAGCACATTGAACAAAGATGTTTTAATGAGAGGCTTAAATGAATAGTGTGACATCTTTCTATTTTAAAGCTGTCTTTTTAGATAGTTTAATTTTAGTTTATAGGATATGTTTTAGAGAGGACTTTGGTTTTTTTCAGACAGTGAAAGGCTTTTTAATGTTTGGGATTTTTCGCTTAGTAGAATATTAGGATTATGTCGAGATACCAGGTTTGAAGAATTACAAGCATGTATGCTAAAGGTATTGAGGATACATAAAAGGTATATAAAAAGAAAAGGCAAAAAGGATCATCATGGCATCACTGGAGACAGAATTCCATGGGCTGTTGGGGGTTTGGGCCAGGCTTGTTTAGTCTGAGCTGAGGTTTCCCAGGAATGCCAGTGGTGTGCCACCAGATGTGGAAGGATGTGGCACCGTGCCCCCACCCTGGGGTTGTGTTCCAGGGCTGGAAAAAGCTGTGCCTTGGGAAAACAGGTGATGTCAGGGTGGTGGATGCACATCAGCCCTGCCCCTCCACGTGCTGGACGCTCACCAGGTGGGGTCAAGGGGATGGGGACAGAATTTTCAGGGACAGGATGAGGATATACAGCTGTAAACTGGACCATGAGAAGCTCCACCTCAACAGGGGGAAGGATTTCTTTGCTTTGTGGGCGGCAGAGCTGTGGAACAGCTGCCCAGGCATTCCAAAGCCACCTGGATGTGTTCCTGTGTCACCTGCTCCAGGTGACCTTGCCTTCAGGATGGGGATGATCTCCAGAGGTGCCTTCCAACCCCAACAATTCCATGATCCAGTGATTCTGTGATTATCTGGAGCTGCTTAAAAGCTCTAATTAGATCCACCAGTGCTGGAGTTTGTGAGTTTGGAGTTTGGGGATCTCTGAATTTTTCAGAGAGAGATCAGAGTGCAGGGATTGAATTAAAGCCTGTGGATGGATTGAAGTATATTAAGCCACTTGCACATAAAGCAGAGGTGTAAGTTTAAGTTTTAATATAAGTAAGTAAGTTTTAGTATGAACTCTAGTGCTTTTAGTAAGTAAAAGGTTTAGATACCAATGTAGAAGCGTGAGTTCTAGTGAAGGTTGAAAAACCTACTGATGTTTTCAGTAGAAGCTCCAGGGCCATGGCTGTAGACAGTGCTTAGACATAACAGAGCTACAGTAAGAATATTGCTGACATTTTGCAGATTAAACAAGGTAGGTGTATGTGTAGTTCTATACATAACCTGGTGTGCTAAGAAACTGGAATTCTAATGGTTAAGGAGTGGTGGTCTGAGTTTGTGTCTTAGCTTGTTGGGAAGATTCTATATTTGTATTGGGGAGAGTTGGGGCTTTTTCTGCTTTTCCTGCCATTGCTTTTCTTTTTGTTTTTGCTCACCATCATCAGTCAACACCCAGAAGAAAACAGGAGCTGCTGCAGCAACATCAGCTTCCAGGGACCTTTAACAAGAGCAGCTTCTAATTCTGTTTGGGACTTTACACCAAAACTTACCCTGGACTTTGATGTCTGTGGCTGTGCCTTTGAGACTGATGTGCTTCAGCAATAAATAACCTTTTGGCAACTATCAGCTGCTTTGCTCGTTTTAGAAGATAACCAGATAAAGTTGGTGCCCTGAGCACTGGAGGTTGTAACCTCACACACCAGTATCACACCATGATGCAGGCTTTAATGATGGGATGGATCTGTTTAATTTAAGGATGGATCTGTTGGAATACAGAGCTCCCCATGGGTGAATTCTCTCTCCCCAGTGCCTGGGCACAGCAGCTGTCACACATTTTGACAGCACAAGCACCTCAAGGGCTCCCCATCCCAGTTTGCTGGCATGTATGGCACAAAGAATCTACTCCTTAGGAGACTTTACATCAAGGGAAAAAGAAAAAAAAAAAACCACCAGCAAAGAAACTCAAGTTCACCCTGGGTTCTGAAAAGTCCTCCTGTGTGTCAGACATTCTGAACCCAGAGAGTACAGAGGCTCTTTGATGAAAATTCAGGCAGTTACATGCAAAGAAAAATGGTATTTCCCAAGAGAGCCAGCACAAAAGATGTATTAAGTGATAATTTCATTCTCAAATGGTTTTCAAGCAACAACTGGTAGCACTTAAATCAACATTTTGCACATGATTAAATCCTAAGGACAACTAATTATTTCTGGCATTTCTTTAAAACTTCTCTATCAGCCAAGCTGATGTTGGAAAGCTTCTGCTGTGCTTTCAGTGCAGTTAACTTTCAAAATACTTCTTCAATGAAATCATCAGGCTGCTCATGGCAAGAGAAATTTATCTGTGGCCTGAATAAGACTCTGTGTTCCACTTCAGCCTGGCTAAAAAGATGGATTACCTACAGTAAATGTCATTACTCCAAGCTACCTTTGTGTAGTCCCACCCATGGGTGAGTATTCCAAGACCACTGGGAAATCCATGGATTTAAATGTTGTTTAAGCAGTACCCAGAGCCTCAGGAGAACATTTCCACAGAATGACTTTCTCTCTAAATGTATGACATGAATTGCCCTCATTGTGGTAGAATTGCTCATGCCTAATTTGATAAAATATAAAAGAACTATAAACAGCAAAATAACATTGTGGCATATATAACCTCCAGATTTATCCTACAGGGTGAATCTTTTGACCTGACCCAGGAGCAATAAATAGCAGGAAGCAGGATTGTTACATTCAGGTGAAAAGATTGACTGTAGGGTACACAAAAGGTCTCATTAGATTTATGTACCTGGAAAGAACAGAATTAATGTACTTAAAGAAACTCAATTTGATACCACCTGTGACAACCTGAATTATATATGCAACTACAGCCAGGTAAATGACAGCTTTAATTTCAACTTTTCTTGCTTTATTTAATTTAAGGTAAGCCCCCAGGCTGTATTTTGTGGTGCTGGGCTGCAGGGTTTATCTTGAAAAATACTGTTATTGTTAAAGAAAAGTGGGTAGCTAATCCCTGTGCAGCACACTGAAAATAACCCTTTAATTTCATTCTAATGGCATTTCTCTGATATTCACAGGAATGCCAGCTCTGAGACTGTTAAGTTTTGGAATTTAATGTGGGGCAATTACATTAAATTACAATTCAATTACATGGGGAAAGTCCTAGCAGAGGGGGCACATTCCTTCTCTGAGTGGGTGCTTAACTGGGGATGTCTGAGGGGTTCAACATGCTCCCAAAATTTTATACCCTCCTCCAAAGGACAGAAAATATAGCATTTTAAGTACTGAAGAAATATTATCATTTAATAATATTGTTTCAGTAAATAGGTTTAAGGACTGCAAAAGAGAAGGTTCTGCAGAAAGGAAAATGCAAACTAACTTACAGAAAAGCAGGATAGCACAATCTGATACACATTTTGTTTTCCCTAAAACTGGCAGGAATACCACATTTCAATTCCCAGAGTGTAATAACACTACATATTACATACACACATGTCTGTGAGTTTTAGAAATGCCAAAACATATTTATTTTTGTTGATTGGCAGTGTTAGTTCTACATTAAAAGTGTAGTATTAAGATCTATTTTTTTCAGGCATGAGTTATAAAATAAAACTCTGATGCAATAAACTATGATTTTTAATGACAATAAATTTTGAAAAATATTTTTGTGTGTGCTATGAACATGCAATATTTTTTATTCTGCTAATATTTTTTTCCTAGCTTGTAAGGATTTTCTTTTTTTTTTTCCTTTTTCATCAAGTCATGCCTTAGGAACTGTAGGAAAGTATGAATTTTCCTTGTCTCCACTTAGGAACTCTGCACTGATCTTTCAACAGGGAAGGCTGTAAAAAGTTTCAAGACTGATTTGGAATCAATACATAATTTGTGATTATACCTGTGCATTTGCTTAGCACAAATAAATAAAATTAAAAAGACACTGAAACAGATTAAAGACACCTGAACTTCTGAATAATCAGCCTTACAAGAAGACTTCCTCTAATTCTTTGTAACTTCAGCTCACCATTTATTTCCAGGTATCTCAAATCTTTGACTACTGACTGGAAATTCTGATTTGACTTCATCCTCACCACAGAACACAGGAGGTGTGATAAGCTGGCAAACCACTTCACCCTGCTTGTGGTGCTCATCACATCAGCACAGCAACTGTGAACAGCAACCACAGAGCCCAGAGCTGAGGTTTTCCTGAACAACTGATCCTGGGAGATGAGATTAAAGCCCAGGTGTTTGTGACACGGAGATGTGAAGCACAGGCTCCACTGTACATCACCAACAATTGTCAGCAACTGACTCTTCTGGACCTTTGCCCTTCAGCAACACCAAAGGAAAACTGTTTTGACAGTCAGGCATTTCAAACAGGAAAGCACTTGTTTGGATAGTTTCCTTGGAAAAAAAATCTCTTTGTGTTTTTTCAGATGTTCCACAAGGTGCTCCAAAGTTTGGGAGAGCCACCAGTCAATATCCAAAAATCCACTGCAATACCTTTGCAGTCTAATTGATGCAAGTCTCCTTTATAGTGACATTCCCCAAAAAAATGTCCTGAAACTACAGTTAATACATGGACACTCTGTGGCCACTGCCTGTTGAGCTGAAGAAAAGAAATTTCTGTTCCTTTCTACTCCCCTGCCTGCCTCCTCATTTATGCTGTTTTTTCAGCATGAATTCTTAAATCCAGCTCCACTTTTTGGCATTATGTTTACAGTAAATGCAAAAGGAAAGATCAATAGTTCACTCCCTCTGCCATTACAAGATTTTATTTCCAGTGTTTCCCACCCTGTCTGGTTATCTTTGGAGCAAAGGCAACTGCCCAAATTGCTGGATTTGAAAACTTCCATGGAGTGCTAGATCACACACACCACACCCTTCAATGGATCAAGGTGCTGCTCCAGGCTACAGCAAATCCCCATTTTATTAACTTTAATATGTGCTCTTTCATCTGGTGTGCAAAGCAAGCTCACATGCAAAAACTATCTGCAGTCAGAGGAAAGGTATTGCACAAGCTCATGAGAAGTCTGTGCTGCAGCAGCACTTCAGAGCCTCTGTAACACCTGAACATGGCTGGCAGGCCAAGGTAGGGCAACCTGGAGCCTTCAGCAGTGGCCAGGTGGGACATCCTGAGGCACCTAAAATAGTGCTAAATACACAGATTTGGACAACTGAGCCACACCCATCACAAAAATCCCTGAGCCACCACCACTCATTACCTTGACCCGTTAACCTGGTTGGGGTTACACTCCATCTTGATGGTGACTCTGGCTGGGGGCTGTGACAACCAGTCCTGCTGGGGGACACGTGGGCTCATCTTGGAGGTCTGGCCATATTCACTGGAGGAGGAGGCTGTCATCTCTGTCTTGGTGAGGTGGGGGGATCCGTAGGCACACTCGAACAGGGACTGGTCCTCGCTCACCACCGACAGCGCTTCCTGCAAAGCACAGACAGTCAGGGCAGCCTGCACACAGCCAGGGCACCACAGCCTTCCCCAGGGAAAAACGGCTTGGCCACCTCACTGGGAGGTGAGCAGCCTGTGCATCAGGGAGAATTCAGGTTGGATGTTAGGAAAGAGGTTTTTTTACAGAAAGAGTGGTAAGTACTGGAATGGTCTGCCCAGGGAGGTGGTGGAGTCAACATCCCTGGATGTGTTTATTAAAAAAAGGACTGGATGTGGCACTTAGTGCCATGGTTTAGTTGAGGTTTTAGGGCATGGGTTGGACTCCATGCTCTTGAAGATCTTTTCCAACCCAGTGATTCTGTTCTGTTCTATTAGTTTTTAGGCACAGCACTGTTGTCACTGAAGGTGAGGACCCATGGGGACAGATGTCAGCAGATGACAGGAGGACAGGGGAACCTTCCCTGGGGAGACCCTCCCAGAGCAGCTGAGCAGATGCACAAACACACACCACCAAACACCTGGGAACAGAGGAGGGGGCAGGGTGTGCAGCCAGGCTCGGGTCTGTGGGGTCTCAGGAGTGATGCACAGGATGAGAGCTGCTGGATGCAACACAGATTGAGAGGAACAACCAAAAGCCAAGCCCTGCTGACCCTCTGGGATCCCTCTTTCCTTCCTCAGGCACCCAGGCCAAATCCTTTCTGGACCAGGAGCCAAGAGATCTGGGCACAGCCTCAAATCCAGGGACGCCATGCCCACCAGGCACCTCCCTCCCTCTCATGGCAGCTCTTGCTGGTGGAAATCCCACTCTGGAGCTGTGGGAAGGGCACAGACAGACAGACACCAGAGGGAGGGACAGTGCCCCTCTGTCCCACTGCCCAAGGTTCCTGCTGGCACCAGTTCTCCTTCCCTGAGCTACTGGAGCTGAGTCTCGTGAGCAAAGCAGTGCCTGGGCCACCCAGGGATGCTGCTGTGGCCACCACATCCATCAGGAGGTGTGGGAAGAGCTGAAGCTCCTGCAGGGGCACATCCCACCTGGGATGAGGCTCCCCAGCCACCAGAGCAGGTCTAGGCTGCCACACTCCTGCACAGGCTCGGGGGACACCTCCAAAAGCAGAATTCTGAGGAAATCCACCTTCCCCAGGGGTGGGCAAGGTGCACAAGGCTGAAAATTCAAGCACTGGCAGGGGCTGCCCAGGGAGGTTTGTGTTGCAATATGTGGAGAGTCGTGTGTAATAACATGAGCATGAGAAGCTAAAGAAGAACTTTATTAAAAAACTGAACTATATTTACAGTGTGGTTCCCAAGTCTCAGGACAGTAATTCATTGGACAACAGGAGAAAACATCTCCTGTCATGTACAACACAAAACTGTCTCTCAGTCAACACCAGGTGTTAATCTTTGTTTAATTCCTTTCTGTTTAGCAGAAAGTTATCATCCTGGGAAAGGCTCAGCCAGAGCTGAGAAGTTCTCTCAGCCTGGGAAAAAGCTTCCCAGCCTGAGAAAAAGAGCTCAGAACCTGAAAAAGACCTGGCAAACTCTGCCTGGGCCTTCAGTGGTGCCCACAGGTTTGGAGTCCATCCCTGGGGGTGTCCAGGGAGAGCCTGGGTGTGGCACTCAGGGACTGTCACTGTCTGTGGGCTCTCCTGAGCCTGAGTTCCCCACAGCAGGACATGGAGCTGGTTTGGAGTTCAGGTTTTCCCAGCCTGATCACTGGAGAAGAGTCAGGAGGCTGTTTTCAGGAGTTTCCAAGGTTATTTGTTGTTTCTTATCTGAGAAATTCTTTCTCTAGCTAACAGCAGTCTGTTCAGCATGGAGATCCAAGGCACACTGACTGCCAGAGGGCAGGTCTTATCTTTTATACTACAAATTACATACCTAATATTTGCAATTACTTTCCAATACATGACAATTTTATTACACTGTCCAACTTTGTCCCAGACCAATCCAGTGGTGCCATCCTGGCACAAACATGGATGACATGAAGAAGAAGAAAGAAAAGACATACCACGCCCAAAATCCTCCATACTAGCTCCAAATCCCCTAATACAAACATTTCTAAAAATTCACTTTTCTACCTTCTAATAACCTAATTTACACTCTACTTATTTTTTTCTGACTTGAAATTCTTCCTGCAATGACAGTAATTTTTCCCAGGGGCTTAAATCCAGCCCCCAGGGGTCCTGGGTACCTGCCCAGGAGGTCTGAAGGCATCCAGGGAAGGCAGAGGAACACCCTGGACACCCACAGGTGACAAGGTGAGGCTGGGAGGGCTTTTCCAACCTCAGTGACTCTGTGAGAGGACACCAGCCCAGTGTGTGACTCCATCCCGTTTAACAGAATGGAGCAGGGGTGCAGCAACACCTCCTCCCTGCCCCTCTGAGCCCAATCCCCAGCTCTGGGCTGGTGAGGGGACAATCCCCAGCTCTGGGCTGGTGAGAGGCTCCTCTGAGCCCAGTCCCCAGCTCTGGGCTGGTGAGAGGTTCCTGTGAGCCCAATCCCCAGCTCTGGGCTGGTGAGGGGTTCCTGTGAGCCCAGTCCCCAGCTCTGGGCTGGTGAGAGGTTCCTGTGAGCCCAATCCCCAGCTCTGGGCTGGTGAGGGGACAATCCCCAGCTCTGGGCTGGTGAGAGGCTCCTGTGAGCCCAATCCCCAGCTCTGGGCTGGTGAGAGGTTCCTGTGAGCCCAATCCCCAGCTCTGGGCTGGTGAGGGGTTCCTGTGAGCCCAATCCCCAGCTCTGGGCTGGTGAGAGGTTCCTGTGAGCCCAATCCCCAGCTCTGGGCTGGTGAGGGGACAATCCCCAGCTCTGGGCTGGTGAGAGGCTCCTCTGAGCCCAGTCCCCAGCTCTGGGCTGGTGAGAGGTTCCTGTGAGCCCAATCCCCAGCTCTGGGCTGGTGAGGGGTTCCTGTGAGCCCAGTCCCCAGCTCTGGGCTGGTGAGAGGTTCCTGTGAGCCCAATCCCCAGCTCTGGGCTGGTGAGAGGCTCCTGTGAGCCCAATCCCCAGCTCTGGGCTGGTGAGGGGTTCCTGTGAGCCCAGTCCCCAGCTCTGGGCTGGTGAGAGGTTCCTGTGAGCCCAATCCCCAGCTCTGGGCTGGTGAGGGGACAATCCCCAGCTCTGGGCTGGTGAGAGGTTCCTGTGAGCCCAGTCCCCAGCTCTGGGCTGGTGAGGGGACAATCCCCAGCTCTGGGCTGGTGAGGGGCTCCTGTGAGCCCAGGGCTGACAGCAGCTGGGGGAGCTGGGCCAGCTGGCCATGGCTGCCAGTGTGGGGGCCAAGGATGAGGGAGAGGGGGATGCTGAGCCAGGCTCGGGGCAGGGAGCTCCAGGAGCAGCCTGGGTGGGCTGTGCTCCTGCCAGATCTGCTGCTGACGGCCAGAAATGCTCCTGTCAGCAGAGAAGGGAGAGAGAAGGGATAGGAGCTCCCCATCCATGGAGGTGGGTGGCTGTCTGCAGGCTCCCACCCTCCCTGGAACAGGCTTTGCCAAGCTGCAGCAGTCACACACTGCTCTAAAAATCACTGTTTGTTCGTTTCCAGACCCATGGTGTGACTCTTCTGTTGGTAAGAGCTGGACTTCATCCTTGTGGGTTTATTTCTATCCTGGATACTCTGTGATTCTACATCCCTCCTTCTTGTTATCCACCTGGTTTGTGAGCCCTTGGGGTGCACTCTGCTAATATTCACAGCTTGCTCTGCAGCTACAAAGGTGGGGACATCACTTCCAGCTTCTTACTGCTTGTGAAAACTGAGATCACCCCTTAATCCCCAGGTTTGGGGAGGGGGATCTCAGGCCCTTCAAGCATCCTGAGACTCATGATTGAATTACTGACACTAACACAGAGTTCAGGCAGTGCTCTGCACCTTTTACTGATGGTTTTTAGATGTCATCTGAAAAGATCACCACTAGGCTGCCACCAGTTCCTTCCTTCTGTGCTCTGCTCCCACCAACCTGCAAACAGCTTCCTCTGCCTCTTTGGTTCTGAGACAAAAAGGATGCCAGAATAACCTCTCCTTTCTGTCCTGCCTCTCATGCCAGAAACCTTTGCTCTTGGTGGTCTGAAGCCTTTCTGAAGAGCCTGTTCTGAGGAAACCTGCAGACAAGGAGGTGTGGGGGGACATGGCCACTGGTCCTTTGGTCCCCAAGGATTCTTCCCTGGCTGCACTGAGAGACAGCAGGGAACCTGATGTGCTGGGGAAATAAAGCAGCAGGGATCCTGTAACAAGAACTAAAGAAAGAAGGTATTACAATGGAAGGACAAGTAGTCCATGAGATTTTTTCATGAACTAACTCCTCAAAATTAAATATATATATGTGCAAAAACACAACCTGGCCAGATGATCACAATGCATCCCATGCCTGACACTACTGAATGCACAGTTCCCTCTTTTCTGCCCCAACCCATGAGATGAAAACCACGTAATAAATTGTTAATTTTGGAAGAGTTAGCTCCAGTAAGTACATTGAAGTACTGATACAGATTGCAAATAAAACATTGTTTAACTCTGTAAACCATTTACCATGGACCTTTTCAAAACAGGCATCAAGTACTAGATAATGGATTTATTTCTCATCCTTCCCCACACAAGAGAAACAAAGCAAATTTTTCTGGTTCCTATTAAAAATGACTCCATCTAATGTAAGTTAATTTATGGATATTTAGGGTAAGTATAAATGTAAAGAACAACAAGAAAAAAAGGTTTGTCTATTTATTGGCATTACTAATGACAACAAACACTGCTTGTACTATGGGTGCTTATGTTCCCTTGAAGAGGGAAAGTGCAAACATTTAAACTTCCTGACAAGCACAGTAAATGCTGGAAATATGAACCCAATTACCTAGGGCTGTGTGAATATCTACAACTACAGATACAAAACAAGACAAACATAAATGAGCCCAAGAGACAGAGTTAAACTTCACGTTTCAGAGCTAAATTCATGGAGAGAGCAGGCTGAGCCTGAGTGTGGCTGTGGTTTCATAGCACTCATCTGCACTCCATCCTGCTGGTTATCAGCTAGAGCTCGCTGACAGCTCTGGGAAGGCTCTGCAGGAATAACTGAGCTCCTGCCAGCTTTGTGTGCTGGGGTCAGGCCCTTTGTGGAGGCTCATTAATGTGCTCTCAGCCTCTGACATCCACCCTCCTGTCCTGGCTGGCCTGTCTGGAAGGACAGAAGGACAGCAGGACACAGATCTGCCCTCCCTGGGTGACAAAAGCTGCACCAGCCATCGAAGCCTCTGCAAGATGTTGAGGAGTCAGCACAACTAAAGAATGTGGCCCATGCTGGAATCAGCCTCATGCCCTCTTCAGCCTCTTCCTCCTCTCAGAGATCTTAAATCTGAGAATCAAAGAATGGTTTGGGTGGAAGGGAACTAAAATATCACCTCATCCTGATGCCTTAAGTTTTAGCTTTCATACTTTTCAGATTCTGTACTGCATTGGTGTAACTCTGAACTCCATACAGAGTGTTAGTAAGTTCTCCTCCCAGCTCAGTCACACAAAACAATCCTTGTCCAGCCCAGAACCAAGGACACGCTGCAGCTTCAGCCCCAAAAAGTGCAAACAGAGAGAATGGAGGAGAGACTCTCAGAGAGTGGGACTGCAGAACCTGGAGCTGAGACTGGACAGTGAATCCCAACGTGGGAATGGACCAAAACTGATAAAAGTGGGAAAACTCAGGACTCTGGGGTTCATCCTGGGTAGAGCCTTGGCCAGGCTCTTGCACTGCCCAAGGTGAATCCTTTGAAGGCTTTTAAATAAGTCCCTGCTTTATTCCTTTAACTCTGTCCAGCCTCTGTTCCAGGGAGCCTCTTTAGGCATCAGTGCCACCCCTGCCATGGGGACACCTCCCACTGTCCCAGGCTGCTCCTGCTCCAATGTCCAACCTGGAACTGAACATTCCAAGGACCCAGGGGCAGCCACAGCTGCTCTGGCAATTCCATCCCAGCCCCTGCCCACCCTTAAAGAACAATTCCTAATTCCCAATATCCCATCAAACCCTACTCTGCAGCCATTCCCTGTGTCCTGTCCCTCCCTGCCTTGTTCCCAGTCCCTCTCCAGCTCTCCTGGAGCCCTCCAGGCCCTGCCAGGGGCTCTGAGCTCTCCTTGGATCCTTCTCCTCCCCAGGTGAGCATCCCCAGCTCTCCCAGCCTGGCTCCAGAGGGGCTCCAGCCCTGGGATCAATATTTCTGGCCCAGGCTTTTGTGAATGCACTGACCTTATGAGACCCAGGGATGCTGAATAACCAGAACTCAACCAACCTGACAGAGCCACTCCTGAAGCTCATCCTGGGGAAAAACATGGGAACAGCACCCAGCAATCCAGGAATGTCTGATAATGGCCTTAACTTGGTGTCCCCAACCTCTGAGCTGTGAAAGGAAGGCTCCAACAGCAAACTGCTGTCCTGGCACAGCTAACAGAAAGCAGTGTGGGTCCTTTCTTCCCTGAATACAGGGACTTTAGAATCTGTTTTGTGTTATAATTGCAAATGCAAGCTCCTGGACCAAATCTAATACAAGAATTGTCAGAACTCACCATCATGAAAAAACAGCATCAGGGTCTGGCCACATACAAATGTAAACAAAGCTATTAATGCTGACACTGTTTGGCAAGGTTTTATTACATATGGATGCCAGTTCTGTTCCTAGTAAATGCTTTTCATTACTCATTTACATGTTAATCTCTTTTTCTCATCCATATTAATGCTGTCTCTGGAAAAGTTTGGCAACATCAAATCATAAGTGGGTTAAAGAAATGTAAACATTAATAATTATTACAAAATAGATGAAGCACAGGCTTCTTTCAGTTTTGCAAAGGTTTGTACTTTTTTGACAATAATTTTAGCAGTGAATGGATCATCTTCCTGGATTTTACATGATGCAACATATTCTCATGACATCTCAGAAATGAAGCCTTTAATTTCTAGTAATTAATGTCTGGAGTAAAGGGATATGAAGAAAAGAACACATGGAGCTTAAAAGAGAAGGTGGGCAGGGTCTTTCATACAAGTCTGTGAAGCAGAGCTGTTTGTATTTGAGGCCAATACTGAACATAAATTTTCTTTATTTCATCTTCCTTTCTCCACATATTTCCTCTCATGACATCACAGCAAAAAATCCCCCCACAAAATCCAAACAAACCCACGTTCCTTCATTATATTCCTTTCATATTATAATTGCTTGTCCTATGCCAAACCTGGCTTCTCCCTTGGACTTTCTGTACTGATGATAAAAGAACAAAACCATTTCTCTATTTGGTTTTGACTTACACTTCACTGATAAGTTTAAAAAAAGAAAAAGAATAACAGACTGACAAATCTGGAGAACAATAGGTACAGCAACGCCTTTAAAGTAGGCATAAAGTCATTAGGACAAAGGTGTTTACTTAATCAAATGCTGGATTACTTGGCCTAGAAACATGAAGTTACAGGAAATGTGATTGAAGTAGTTCCCATCATGAGAAGCACATGCAAGCTGCCCTCTCCTTTAAATGCAATGTCAGGAACTAAGGACAAAGACTTTTTTTTTTTTCTTCTTCTTCTTCTCTAAAGTTTAGTCAAACTTAAGAAATGGCTACACAAGACAATAAGTTGTGTGGTTGTGCAGCAGAATTTGCTTGGGATGGGGGATATTGGGGAATAAACACAGCAGCAGGATTTTAAAGTGCTCTGGAGGCCACTGTTAGAATGGACAATGGTTTTAAATTGTGAATTGGGTTGTTTGTTTTTTAATGGTTTTAAACTGAAGGAGGACAGATTTATATTATATTTTAGGAAGAAATCCTTGGATGTGAGGGTGGTGAGGCCCTGGCACAGGTTGCCCAGATAAATTGTAGCTTCCCCATCCCTGAAGTGTCCAAGGCCAGGTTGGACAAGAACGGCACTCAAGGAGGAGGATGAATGAAAAAACACAAACACAACAAAGCCCCTCATTGTACACTGAGATGCTACAGAAATAAAATGCATTTTTTGATTCTTCAAGCAGCATTTCCAGACTCCCAAAATGACTTGTTACCCTTGGCTCACAACAATACTGGAATGAAGAACTTTTAATTAACTTTGCCATATGCATTGCATTTATACAATCGATTTTTGACATCAGTTTTACAATATTTCTCCTCATGGGTGTAAACACATTTTACTTTTCTAAACTGATTTCATGATAATACATAGGTAGGCACAAGCTTTGACCTCCCCACAGCCACAATCCATTCAGACATGGGCTGTTTCTTATCACTTCTCAGATGTCTACAGTTGGTCAGAAAAAACCTCTCTGTTCTAAAAAGAATTCTGAAATACTACAACTTATTTTCATTCTAAATTAGAGCAAAAGCTGTTACACGAAAACTTTCACCAAAGTGTTTATTATGAGGATTAATTGTAACACACCAGCGTGTGTTCTGCAGATGTTACAACTTTCTAATAAACAGTCACATTTGGAGAGGACCTGCCTTTTCTAAGGGAAGATGGTTCTCATTAAGGCCATGCAATTAGCTGCTTAAGTGTTTCCATGCTTTAGTGCTCTTGGTATCCCTTGTATACCTGCTAACATTTGTAAATTGAATTACAGCTGAAAGAAAGGGCAGGTGAGAGTGTGGAGGAGAGTACACAGGGCACAAGATTTGACCAAGTGACTCTTCCTGCCCTAGGAAGCTGCTCATCTGGAGTGAAAAGCTAATTCCAAACAGGCCAGGAATGTCATTTCCAGGCTGGAACAGAGAGCAGAGGGAGGCTGGACAGCAGAACCTCCCCGAGCAGTGGGAGCTCCTCCAGGCTGAGACTCTGCTCATGTCTGCAAGGCACCACTGCAGCAGGAAACAAGCTGGGGTTGAAATGCTTGAAGAGCCTCAATTTGCTGCCCTGCTCCAAAGCCAAGCCTTTGAGCCTGGGGTTCATTGCATCCAGCAGCAATCGGGTGAAACAAAAGGCAAATGATTGATGTTTCAGCCTTGCTGGTGCTTATTAATCATGATGCTTGTACAAGTCTCTCCTGACCGTTTGCAGGAGGAGGATATTCAATATGGTGTGGGGAACATGCTGGAAAAGGTTACTGCTTAAAATGCAGTCACCTGAGTCAGGAATTGCAACACACATCTGGAATATGTTTTCCTTCTAAATCTCCGAGTCCTGGATTCATTAGATCAGACAAAAACCCACATATTATATTCATGAGGAGAGTTCAGGAACAACAAAAAGCCTTGGCAAGTACAAGATAGGAAAGACAGATGTTGTCCTCACCTCCACCCATGAGAATCTGATTGCCAGCTCAGCCAACATCCCCCAGTCCTTTCAGGGAGCGCTGGGAGGCTCCGTGTTAATCCAAACACAGACCCGGTGCTGCCACTTATCAGCTCTCCTCACCTCTTGCTGAGAAAAATACGAGGATGTTTGGAGCCCCACTTGAAAAAAGGAATAATCAAGCATCCATCAAGCTGATGTTATGAAATTGCAGGCTAGGTTCAATTCTGGGAAAAGGCAGCAGATGTTTGAGGCTGATCCTGCAGCTCTCTTTGCGTAACTGACTTCACCAAGCAGAGCCCTCGTGGCTAAGCCCAAAGGCTCAATATTTTGTGTCTTAATGAACAAATTCTGAAACACTATAAATTCAAATGCAGGCCCTGGTGCCTTATCCCAATTTCTAATAAACTGTCATTCCTGAAATGTCAGCAAACAGCAAGGTAATATTTGCAGCATGAGCCATTCAACTCCACGTCTGCGAGGGCTTCAGAAAATGAAAAATCCCTATTCTGTTATTGCAGATGGTGAAACTTTGGTCAGAATTCCTAAAAAATGTATCTCCCTCATTCCAAGCTGTGTGCTGTGTTGGGGATCACCCTGCATTTCACACATTAAAAATATCACACTGATAGAGGAACTTCCAGAGCAAGCAACAGCACCTGATTTAAAGAGTGGCCATTTCACAATCAATTATTTCACCTGCAGTTTTTATCTGCCAGCAAAGTGCAAATGAATAGTTTAACAGCAAGCCAAGATTTAATAAATGGAACTAGGAAACTCTTTTATAGATGTAACAGAGATGAAAACTTCCACCCTGCACCTGTTTCAACTTTCTCAACACCTGAGTGGGCTCAAGCTGCTTGAAAGTGGACCTCAAAAATCTCCTCCTGCAAGAGGAAAATTACTTAAAGACTGAGACAACAGCAGGTTTTAGCAGCTGTACCATGAGCTGAACGAAGAGGGTGCAGGGTTGGAGCAGCACAGTGATCAGAATACATATGCCTGAATGATTATGTCAACCTTAAATCACCAGGGCTGGAAACAATACAAATATATCCTGCAGATTGTATATTGCATACAATATATTGCATTTTAAATGAAACTGGAGCTTTGTATGCTTATTTTAGCACTTCCATCCATGGAAAGAGCTCGAGAAGTGAAGTTTGAATGACTTTTTTTTCAGTCAATACAATAGACTTTTCTTCCTTTTCATCTTGAAAGTATTGTCAATTATAAACTTTGAAAGGTTCAAGTTTCTTTAGCTCCTTCATGCTTGGCTGTTAACTTCAAAATGCCTAGAAAATTAGGAAAACCTGGATGTACAACCCTTTAATTTCTATCTCAGCTTCTACTTTTCAGTCCCAAGTCTGTATCAATCTGAAGAAGCAATATTCTACTTTGTAAAAAAATATAAACATCTTGAGTGTTTTTTCAGCAACCTTTCCAGCAAAAATTTGTTTCTCAAAGCAGGATGCAGGTTTTTTAAATGTCCCAGAGCCTAAAAGGAAGGGAACTGAGATTGCACATACCTGCTAGGAGCTAACAGATGAAAATTATATTGGGAAAGAACCTTGAGAGAAGGTCTTGAGACCAAAAAGCGCCCAAAACAAGGCACAGATCCCACTCTAGAGCACCAATCCTATCCATTTTGTGTTTCTTCTTAAAATTCTTTGCATCCCCATCAGTTCAGCTGGGGTTTCTTCAAGAATTACTGTGTGTTAATCAATTATTCTCTGTCCAGAATTAAAGCTTTTTCTTGTACACAATAACTACCTTCAATAAAGTCTGGAAACTTCACTGAGAAAATTTTTAGCATAATTTTTTAGCCTTGTTCAAAAGATCTGTCCAGTGTTATGGTAACATTTGCAACTCTTCCCTACCATCTAAGGAAAACTGCAAGATTATACATTACATTTATAATTTGTTCTGCTACATTTAGTATTTGTTGGGTTGGGTTGGGTTGGTTTGGGTTGACCCACCATAGATCTATTTTATATATAATTATACACTCCTATTTTATACATGTAATATATGCATATATATGTGTGTATGTATATATATACTTATATTTATGCATATATATGTATAAATATACATACATATATATGTATATATACATATATATACACATACATATACATGTATATATACACATATATAGAAATACATATACATATATATATATATATACACATATTTATATACACACACTCTTAAGTATATGTACATATGCACATTTTTAGAGAATCCCACCCTCAATTTCTAAGCAAATTTTAAAGTAAAAATAACCCAGGTGTTAAAATACCTTTCCCTAAAGCACAGCATGTACCAAGGACAAACCCATCAGCAGAGCACTAGAAATGTATGGGAAGGAATGAAGAGATCTTTACAGCCACTGCATTGAGGAAACCTGAAAAAAAAGCATCCAAATGAGCTTCCTTTCCAGCAAAGCCTGGTTTTTTAGGAATGCCTGAGAGCATTAGGGAAATAACACTTGGATGGAGGCCATGCACTGAGCTGCCCCTGAGGCATCACTTCCCTGCAGGGTCTGTGCGTGGTGTCTGTGCACGTGCACACACCAGGGTGAGCGTGGCTGTGTCAGGAAAGGGTCACTCATCTTCCTGCTGGAAAAAAAAACCTGCACACACAGGGCAGTCTCAGCTCCAAATGCCCCCCACCCCAAGGAAATCACAGGAAAACAAAGGGGTGTCTGCTGGACCAAATCTCAGGTGGGTCTCTGTGCTCATCTTTCTATGTGTTTAAAACTCTCACTTCATTTTAGAGAGCACTGACCACATTCAACTCTTATGGATCTCCTTGCCTGAAAGCTCCTGCAAATGCTGCCCAAGCCCTCTTTACCTGTATGATTTTTTTTTTAATTTAATTCCAAGTGTATTTTGTCCTGATGTAATTGTTCCTGGGATGGAATTCCCAGAGCAGCTGTGGGTGCCCCTGGATCCCTGGAATGTTCAGTTCCAGGTTGGACATTGGGGCTGGAGCAGCCTGGGACAGTGGGAGGTGTCCCTGCCATGGCAGAGAGTGGAAACAAGAAGATTTTTAAGGTCCCTTCTAACCCAAACCATCCCCTGATTCTCTAATTCTATATATTTTACTCACTTCTCCACATCAGGCAATAGGAATTAAATCACAAATTCATATTTCTTTGTAAAAATTTACTCTGTTAACAGTGCTCTCCATTTTTGCACAGGACTGGAGCAGAAAATCTTTTGTTTACATTATTCTCCCTTCCTTTTCCTCAGACACCTTTTATTCTGGAGTTTCCATGTATACACTGGATATATACATATGTAGTACTGCATGCCTCTCATGGTATTCCTCATTCCAGGAGCATATGGAATATTGCTCAGATGGGTAATCCTTCTAAATTCAGAATGAACTTTCCAAATATGCCCACTGTGTATGTAAAATATGACTTCCTGTCACGATAACCTTTGCAGTGTATAGCCCAGCATACTTTCCTATAATTGTTTATAATGAATATCTTGATTCATACTTCTGAACACATTATTTTAGTTGTCTGCCACAAAACATGACTAATGAAATTAAGACAGGGTTGAATGTCACAGCATTAAGTCATTTCTTTGTGTGCAAAGACTCACACAAGAGAGGGTTTGGTGAAACAGCAATAAAGTGAAGTGCCTGCTTTTCTTTAAGGATATTTAACAGGCTCTGCTGAACTAGTGTGAAATAAAGATATTTGTTTTAGCTCATCAATATTAACTACAATCAGTCCAAGAGACTGGTATTGGTTTTGATTTATTGCATTTAGAGGAGTAGCCAAACCAATGGGTAAGAAGAAAATTTGCTTTGTACCTGTTGAAGACAAAGTGAACATTCTTTGTTTGTCCTCAAATAAATCAAAACAGAAAATCCCAGAAAAGCAACTCTCACATACACACAAAACAAATTGCTTTCTGACAGTATATTAAAAAATCTAATTCTATTTACACCTGTGTTTTTGCTTTTAAACTAAGTTCTTATTACTTTATTTAAGCAATGTCTTTCTAAATAAAATCATCAAAATCACAAAATAGAAACAATTACTTCAGAAAATTTTCAACTGTTTCATTCTTTTCCCTTTTATTAGAGGTCTGCCTCACAAGTTTAACCTTTATCTTCCAGCTCAAACCATTTTATGATGGTAGGAGCTCTCTGCTGGATCTCATGTGCAGTAGAAACAGGTTGTGGTCCATTTTTAATTTGACACATGAAGAAGAGAAGGAAAAAATACAGGTGGCAATAGCTTTGATGTGGTGGCAAGAAAATTCCTGCAGCTTTTCCCTGTGGCAATATTTCTTCCAAACTTGTGATTACCAAAGTGATCAGTCAAAAACCAGACCCTGCAGCTTTGACATTGACTGGTTTTTTGCAACAGCACCAACATCAGCTCCAGAAAAAAAAGAAAAAAAGATCAGCTGCTGCCATTGATGAAAAGTGAACTGAGAATACCAATGGAAATGAAGAGAACTGAGAGATCTGCACTTACCACAGCAATAGAAACCTTTAAGATGGTTTTCCCCACACCCCACTAACAAGTGTTTAATACACACTGCTACAAGAAATGAAGCTGGGTGGATGCAAAGCTTAGGATATGCTAAAAGAAAATATTTTTATTTGCTTTTCGTTGGGTTGTACTGAAAAATGACCCCAAAAATATCTTTCCATACTGTAATCCAGGCCTTCCAGGAGAGGCAGAGAGGTATGCAGGCTGTTTCTCTTTTATTGTTTCCCCAAACAAACCCATTTCCTACAAGCTGTTCCCATATCTTTCGTGCCACGTCCAGCTTCCCAGAAAAACAGCAGGAAAACAAAGTGTGAACTCCAAACAACCCATTTCCCCAGAACAATGTGCCATACTAAGGAGAGAGAGAGATAAAGGGGAGGAGGGCTGGGGGAAGGCAGAGGAGCTGTGATGCTGCCCAGGGACCTAGAGAAAAAAAAAAAAAAAAAGAAAAAAAAAGGAAGGAGGAACTTTTAGAAGTCACAGAGGGGAAGAGTTGTGAGTTGTGTAACTGTAAATATGAAACAGGCAGGTTGCCAACTATTTCAAAGGATTTGAGGTTTCAAAATTGTTGAGGAGGCTTAACTGATTTGTGCTCTGGGCCTGGAGCTTCCAGGAACACCTTTACATGTCTGAGAGCCAGAAACTTCCCCCTCTTTATTTTATAGACTCCTTAAGCTGTACTTGGTCAGCACTTCGAGCTGAATCAGTAAGGAATGTAAACAGACAGCATTCATGCTTCTCTGCAATCTAATAAAATGAAAGTATGGACTAAATAAAGTGAAGTGATAGATGTTGTTCAGTTAGAAGGGAAAACCAGAGGAGCTTGTTCATGGCTGACCTGAGCAATCTCCAGTGCTCCTGCTATTCAGCAGACCCAAAAAACCCATGCACTGAGCTCCCACAGGAATAAAAACCACTCACTGAGGCACGTGTGATACAAGGAAATGATAAATGTAACCATGACATTTTAAAATCCTGTTTCTGAATCTGAAGGAATAAAAGTAAGGAAGGAACAAATCACTTCAGCCTTGCTGTCCATGAGGGTTATTCAAGTAAGAAAAAAAATAACTAATGTAGAATCAACACAGCTAGAATGTTCTTCCCTAAACTGTGGCCTGGGCAGCAGGAAAGGAGGAATTCTGTCCCTGTGCCCTGCTCAGCTGCTGCAGAGAGCCCAGAGGTCACGGAGTTGATCCCAGGGCTGGAGCCCCTCTGGTCTGGAACCAGCCTGGGAGAGCTGGGGTGTGGATCCTGGAGAAGAGAAGCTGCAGGGAGAGCTCAGAGTCCCTGCCAGGACCTGAAGGGGCTCCAGGAGAGCTGGAAGATGAAGTAATGTACTGGTAGAACAAGGGAGAATGGCTTCAGACTGAAAGAGGGTGAAGTTAGGTTAGACTGGGCAGGAATTGTTCCCTGGCAGGGGCTGGGATGGAATTCCCAGAGCAGCTGTGGCTGCCCCTGGATCCCTGGAATGTTCAGTTCCAGGCTGGACACTGGGGCTGGAGCAGCCTGGGACAGTGGGAGGTGTCCCTGCCCATGGCAGGGTTTGGAACTGGATGATCTTTAAGGTCCCTTCCACCCCAAACTATCCTATGAATCCATGAAATCAAGAATCTGACCAGCTTTGAAATCTTTTGGTAGGGAGACACAGCCTCTGTAATAGAAGAGAAAAATGTGGTTCCTTTCTTTTTTTTTTTTTTTCTGCTGATAAAAGATGCAAACCCACAGCTGCTGCAGTGGGTGCAGTGAAAACCCAAACACAAACATTTGTCAGTGAGACCTGGCATGACCATGAAAGGAGCACTCTGCAGAGAGGAGATGTGGGGCAACACTCATGTCACAATGTCACTTCCTACTGTGCACTTTTAACTAAACTGCTGTAATTCTGCAGCAAAAAGGACCCTTCCAGTGCCTCTAAAGTATTCACTAATGAATTTCATGCAAGAAATAAATGGGTTTTGCTGTCTTGGGCACAGAACTAAGGCACAGGATTAGATAGACCTTGTCAGAAAATGTTTATAGCTAATACAGAAGATACACAAACTGAAGGGAAATAGATACAAAGCACAAGCTGAATGCAGAGTGTGAGCAGTGTGACTGTCACAGCTGGGCCAGAGGTTATTCTTTCAATTTGAATGACCAGAAAATAATAAATAATGAAAGGCTACTACACAGGTAAGATATGGAATGAAGATAAAGAGAAAAGCCAGATGAAAGGGGAAGGAAAAGCAAAGTTTCAGGTTGGAAGGGATCTTAAAGATCATCTGATTCCTGCCCAACATCCCATCTAACCCCACTTTCTGTCACTCTGAAGCCATTCCCTCTGTCCTGTCACTCCAGACCTTTGCTGAGTCCCTCTCCATCTTTCTTCTTGGTATCCATGTCTGAGCTGGGCATCTGTTCAAGGCATCAATTCCCCAAAACTGTGAATTTTCATCCAGCCAAACACAGATTGTTGAGGATTTCACACGCCAATTTTACCAAAACAATTAGCAAATTCATTTTGCTCCATCAGAGTTAACAGGAACACTTAACTGGTGTGATCAGGGGAACTCTGACTCTTCAGAATATCTTTTAAGTATATAAAAACTTTCTTATAAGAAACTTCCAGTGAGACTTAAATCTAAAACAGATCTTTAGAAACCAACTCTTTTGTAAGAATATGGAAAACAGATCTAAAGCTTCAGTACAATTTTTTGCTTCCTCATGTTGAGTATTTCATCACTGACCAGGCGTGTTTTAAAGCTGTTTATGACCCTCTGAAGCTTCAGGCTTCAGACACAAATGTGGAGAAAACATTTGCTAGAAACATTTAAAATTCCTGACACATCTTATATTCTACTTTTTCTACAGATAGGTTTTGTATGCTGAGTACATTAAATATTACATTGTTGACATGTACAAAGAATATTTTTAATTAAGTTAAATTAGTCCTTATTTATATCAAAGTCCAGAGCTCCTGGTTCTGTATTTCTAAGAACATTTCTCAGGATATTTTTCTAAATTTTACAGAATTATTGAAGTGACAGTGAAATCATCAATCCTTGCAATGAAAACCACACTGCTCATTTTAAAACTTGGTAGCTTAAAAAAATCTGCATTCCAAATTTATCTTTTCTATTATCATTTTCATTGCCATAAATAGAACTATTTGCAAGTAAGAGCTAAGAGCATCTAATGAATAAATATTTCTCAAAGCACTAGAACAGCTTCAGAATTATCTGAGCTTGGTGACAGCCCATGCAATTTTAGCAGCTGAGCAGAATAATGTCCCATTTCAAGTCAGATGAAAAGCTCTTAAAGGCTATTAATGAAAATTCTGTGGGAAACAGAAAAGCTCTGAAAATCACAATCAAAGTGTCTCAAACGGGAAGGTGAAAACAAACCAGCTGTTTCTGAAAATAGAGTGATTGTTTCACGTCACTGTGAGGATCTGTGCAAGTAACTGAGAATTCTCTCTCCCAGAGTCAGCACCCATCACATGGAATTAAAAAAACCCAAAATGTCCCATCCAGCAGCAACAGGAGTAAACAAGAAGCTGCTGATGATACCTTGGGGACTGTTTCCCCCCTGTTTTCATTATTCAGAGGGAAAGATTTCCCACATGAGCAAACTACTGTCAGAAACATTTCAACAAGACTTGAATTTGCTGAGTTGGGTGAATTGTGTCTCTGCTGGAAAGGAGTGTAAGATGTTGTGGAAGATCACAGAATTATGGAATGGTTTGGGTTGGAAGGGACCTTAAATCCCACCCAGTGCCACCCCTGCCATGGGAACACCTCCCACTGTCCCAGGCTGCTCCAGCCCCAGTGTCCAACCTGGAACTGAACATTCCAGGGATCCAGGGGCAGCCACAGCTGCTCTGGGAATCCATCCCAGCCCCTCCCAGGAACAATTCCTAATTCCCAATATCCCATCCAGCCCTGCCCTCTGGCAGTTTGAAGCCATTCCCTGTGTCCTGTCCCTCCATCCCTTGGGAAAAGTCCTTCTCCAAAAAGACAAACAGTGTAAAACCAGCTCTTGGCCACATTCTCATCCATTTAAACAGGCCTGGAGATTGTAAATGGTCCCTGAACACTGGAGATTACAGGTTTTACTCCCTGCCATGAAAATTCACAGTACAATGGCTTTGTTTTTCTTTTCTGACAGTGTATCTCCAATACAAACCTGACACCTCCAAAAATTGAAAATTCTGTACTCCTTAGGACACTTCATGATTCAAATAATTTCCCCAACAGATTTTGCTTTCCCACCTTTCACTCTTTTGGTTTTTTTAACAGCACTGACTGGCACTGATCATTATTGCTTCAGTTGTTCATGGAGTAGTGGGAAAAATTATTTTAAATCCAATTTTAAATCAAGTTCCTTCTTCTGAGAGTCTAGTTTAGTGTCTTTACCAAAGCTTAGAAATTTCATTTTCAGCATCATCCCAATTCTGTTTAATAAGGATGTCAAAAGAGTTAATCCTGAGGATTTATCAAGCTTCCTTTTTAAAAATGGTGGCTGCCAACTTTCATGATCTTACTGAACCTTAGGTTCCTCTGAACCTAAATTCTAGAGTCAGCTAAAAAGACTGTTGGTTTTCATTTTCAGTAAAGTATTTTTGAATTAGAAGGCAGATAAGACAAGCAGTATATATATATAGATATATATTATTTCCTGAAATTCCATTATTTTTAAGGTCATGTCATTGTGAATTCTGAGTATTTTTACTGACAGAAAATTTAACATTTTTTCTTGTCACCTTAATTTCAGTATCACATGCCACTGCTTTCTACCTCTACCATGAGACTTTCATATAAAACTTTTTGCAACATTTAAACTCAACTTCTTATTCAACTTTCTGAAATTCTTTTCTTGCAGTATTTGTAGGGAAACATTTCTACAAATATATATATAGAAATGCATTTTCTTTATTTGTGATTATATAATCACAAATTTGTGATGCAAAATTTGAATATTTTTAATTTTTAAGAAATATGAGCTGAAGCTTTTGGCAGTTACTACACAGCAAATCCATTTCTCCAAGAGGCTGAACTGCCAGCTTTATCTCTTGACACCTGCAGGATTAAGATTTAACCTGATGACAAGAAAACATCTGAATCCCACCTTACAAACCAGAAACATGACCAGAAAGTTTTAGATCAGGCCTTGGGAAAAAAAAAGCACTTAAACCCAATGTGTTTTGGGTCTGCATCTTGGATTTTAAGGTAGAATTTTTAGAACTAGAGCCTTTTGTCATTGAATGCTGAAGATTTCAAATGTTCACATAATTCAAGAAATTGACCCTTAATTGCTAAATATCACAAGATTCCCAATAAAATTGGTGAGAGCTGGTGGGAATTGCATCCTCCAAGAAGATGGTGAGATGGACAGAGGCTGAATAAAAATTCTACAAAAGAGGAAAACAGTTTTATGAAGACCCAAGCTCAGAAGAGAAACATGTTTGAAATGGAATTTGGGCTGGTCTGGGTCCTAAAGGGTTACATGAAGGATGTGATGAAGGTGTGGAGAAAAAGAAATAAATCTGAAGACAGCAAATAAGGGAAACCCTGTGGCTCTGCACAACTCCCTGACAGGAGGGGCAGGGAGGGGGGTCGGGCTCTGCTCCAGGAACAGGGACAGGAGGAGAGGGAACGGCCTCAGGCTGGGCAGGGCAGGCTCAGGGTGACAGCAGCAGGAATTTCCCCATGGAAAGGGAGCTCAGGGGTTGGAACTGCCCAGGGAGGTTTGCAGTGCCCATCCCTGCAGGTGGCACCTGGAGGTGGCACTCAGAGCTCTGGGCTGGGACAAGGTGGGGATGGGCACAGCTGGGACTTGGCTGATTTGGAGATCCTGTCCAACCTCAGTGATTCAGTCATTCTCTAAGATTTCACATTCATGCAGATTGAAAAGGATCTGGGTACCTTTGCAGAGAGAAAATTCACACAGAATGAGCTGAATTTACATGTACATTTCACAGATTGTGCTTTAGCTCAAAATATTTCCAACATCTATGTAAATGATGATTTTTTTAAAATTTTTTTTAAGATGTTGCAGTTGTCAAATCTGCAACCCACTTGCCCACCAAACAGCTTTGGAATTCATTGCTCATTTTGAATGTCTTGATCTAAAGCTTCCCATTCTAAGTGAGCAAACCAAACCATCACAGAACCATGGAATGGTTTGAGTTGGAAGGAACATTAAAGCTCATCCCATGGCAGGGACACCTCCCACTGTCCCAGGCTGCTCCAGCCCCAGTGTCCAACCTGGAACTGAACATTCCAGGGATCCAGGGGCAGCCACAGCTGCTCTGGGAATTCTGTGCCACAGCCTCACCAACCCCACATTAAAGATTCCATTATTTTGCTAAACAAAGACCTTTCATTGGAAAAAGAAGATGTAATAACCTTCAATTTCCTTTTTCTGGAAAGGTGGTTTGACAAGGAGAGGTTTTCTCACATCAGGTGAGTGGCATAACAACAATTCCTAATTGTGTGTAAGCTTCCCTCTCCAAAAACCTGAATTCTCACTGAATTCTCACTGAGCACAGACAGCAGGAACTCTCAACTCGATCAGCATCTTGAAAAACAAGATCCTCCTTCAAGGCTCTAAGCAGAGATTTAACAACCTCTTAAGGACTCTCTTCTTTTAAAAATAATTCAACCTGGCCCATTTAAAAACTTTCTATAAACTTGCCTCCTTTGGCATAAAGCAGCAGTGATTTAGTTGGCATTGTAAAGATTTACTATGCACTTTTCCTATCTTATTAGAACCAGTAATGGAATTCACTCTCTTGAATTGCTTTGGCTCTGAATGCACAGTGCTGAGAAGAGGATGACATCCAGAGGTTACATTCCTGTCTACCTTTCATTTCAGCTTTGTAACTGGAGCAAGCAAATTTCCTTAAACCCTGTGGATTCTGAATCAAAGGAAAATGCATTTTTAATCTAGCTAGTATGAGAAACCCTAAGAATTCAGCAGTAAGGTGATAAAACTACTTGATGATTAAAAGAAAACTTAAAAAAGAAAATTAAGAAATTGTCAGAAATTTGTAGATTAATTTATTTTTAGCAAAACTTTTTTAAAATGTAATTTATTAGTTTTGTTGCATGCTTATAAAACAAATTAAAAATAAATCACCCAGTGAATGCTGTGCAGCCCACGACCCTCCACAGAGCTGGATTTCTTGGCTGGGACAGCACAGCCCAACTCAAAGTTCACAGAAGCCAATGAAGAGACTCAGCACCATCAACAGGATGGAGCTGATCCCAGGCCAGCACAGGAAACTCAAAGGAAACATCAGAGCTACCCTGTTTGTTGCCTTGAATATTTGTTTAGTGTTTTGGAATTTACTGACTGAAGCTGCGTGGCAGAGACCTGGCAGGCAGAGCCTTCTGCCAAGCTGTGTTATTTTGGTTGTATCAGAACTCCTGAAATAAACCCAAAATCTCCAGTGAGACTCTTGTGTGCGTGCTGCAGCCTCCTGGAACTGAGTCCATGCAAATGCTCAGGATGAGCCTGGGCTGGCAGAGCTGCTGCAGCCCTGGCTGGAAAGGCAATATTGGGCTAAGAACATGATGTGCCTGGTTCTCCTCACACTTCACATCCATCTCATCCCTCTGCAGCCCAGTGGATCCATCTCTGAACGACTCCAGCTTGGAAAAAGAGGAACATTCAACAGGTTTGCTTAGAGCACCAGACAGAACTTGCAAAATTTGAATTTCTTTGAGTGTTCACCATGATTTACTGCCTCTCATTTAGGCCTTGTCCATCAATCAACTGGATAGAAGCATCTTGAGTTCCACATTTCACCAAGGGTGCTTTGTTGGCTAAAACTTTCACCAAAAATACACCTTTGGACCCCAAAAAACAGGTCTAAAGAGATGAGGAGGGACACAAAAAATGAGCCTAGGAGCTTGTGTCCACCAGGAGGGTTAACACAAACACTGCTGATTGTTTCTGTTGTTTATGAATCTCGACCTTCAGAAGAGCTCTGAAATGTGCTGTCTCCCAAAGATGTTCCCCGCCGATATGACACACGCTCTGCATTGTTCCTCTGCTCACAGGCATTAATATCCCAGAGGTAACCCACCCTTCTCTCAACGGCTGCTGACAGGTCCAATGGCTGAGCAAAAATCAGTTGGAGGAAAGGGAAGTCTTGTCGGAAACGAGATTAATCTTGTAACGAGTGTTCAGCCCTGATAACCCATCTGTGCAGAGAACTGCTTTAACTGGAGAGCAATTAACCTTCACCTGACAAGCTCTGTCCAACCGTTATAAACAACATTAAAGGCACAGGATCCCCCTCGCCTTCCCCCCTTCACACAGACTAAACAATCGGATTCTGAATTCCATGAAAACAGCAGAGGTAACGATGCCTCGATGACAAATCGCAGGGAAATTTTTTAAAAGGTGATGCCTGCATGGAAATAATGTGAAAAACGTCTCTGGTCACCACTTTAGTGAGCTGATCTGATTAGCAAAAAGCAACAGTTTTGAGCACTTCCAAGGGAATACCTGACGCATGAGGAAAGCTGCTGTGAGTACGCCAAAGATCAGCAATAATAAAAGTTTATGTGAGCAGATAAGAGCTGACTGCACCACCTCTGAGGAACATTGCTTTCAGGACAAAGTGTGCATTTTCCCTGTGAGCCCAAAGCCAAGGGGCAACTTCCTAAAGCTTCTTCACCTGTGGCCTTGGGAAAGCCACTTGTCATAATCAACCTCCAGCCTGCAGAACCCTCTAATATCTGAGGATTTGGGTGAGCTGCCCACAGGAGCTGTCCCACAGCCAAGGAATCTCCAAGGGATGTGATCACCATGGTCTCTGGAAGGGCCTGTGGATCCAGCCTCAGATTCCCAGCCTGTAAATCCAGCCTCAGATTCCCAATCTGTAAATCCAGCCTCAGATTCCCAACATGTAAATCCAGCCTCAGATTCCCAATCTGTAAATCCAGCCTGATTCCCAGCATGTAAATCCAGCCTCAGATTCCCAATCTGTAAATCCAGCCTCAGATTCCCAGCCTGTAAATCCAGCCTCAGATTCCCAATCTGTAAATCCAGCCTCAGATTCCCAATCTGTAAATCCAGTCTCAGATTCCCAGCCTGTAAATCCAGCCTCAGATTCCCAGCCTGTGAATCCAGCCTCAGATTCCCAATCTGTAAATCCAGCCTCAGATTCCCAACCAGGTTCTCAGATCCCAGATGCAGAGCACGACACAAATTTAGCAATCTGAGGAGGTAACTGAATGTGGGACTGCTCATCCCAGATAAAAAGGTGGGAAATAAATGAAGCCCCAACAGCAAAGAACTTCTCAATTCTGCAGGGAAAGGCCAAAATACCCATCTCAGTCACAGTGGCAGAAACCTGGAATGACTCCAGTGGAATCACTGGCAAAACAACACAGAAATTTTGGGCTGAACTCCTGAATAACTTGGGTGAAAGCCTGGCCCCAGTCAAGCCATACTGTTGACTTCATTTTGGCCAGTTTCACTCCAGGTTTCATAAATCCTCATTCATCCTGTTCATGTGCCTGAAACAAATTACCCTGAAGTTACGATTAGCAATGGAGGTTTTCTGTCTTGGTTCCTTTCCCTTTGCTCTGAGTTTCTCTTTTCCTTAGCAGGGATTCAAACACACAGGTTAGTCATGGTTTTATTTCCCAGCACAGTGAGGCACAATTTCTGTCTCAGTAATTTTGGATGAATATGTGTGAATTGCAAAAAAATGGCCATGGATCTTCAAGATCTCCAGAACATGCTCTGAATTATTTGTTAAAGTCCACCTCAAGTGCTACTGAAATGTGTATTTTACTTGGAGATGTACAGAAATGAGGAAAGGATTCAGGCAACAAGGAGTTGGAGGGAGGATGTTTGTTTTTCATCTGACAGAATGACAGTGGATTTTGAAGCACCCTGATTCCCAATATTACAAAATGCAGAAGCACTTTTCCTACCACTGCAGAGAAAAATGCTGATATTTCATAGTCCAGGATAACAGCATTGAAATTTATTACAGCAACAGATGCACTTTACTGGGGCTTGAGTGTTTAAACAGAATCAGGTAGAGCATTACCTTTATATGAAACAAGAAGGACTTAGATCTTTTCAGTGAATTAGATATTAGCAGATAGGAAGTTCCTATTGAAAGCATTTCCTGTATTGGTAGTCCCTGATTTTGGCAGCTTATCTGGGTAGGAAATGAACGCAGGAAGTATCTGTCTACAAACCCTTTATCATCAAGGTAATTGCTGTGGCAGCATTTTGCTGTTTATCAAGGTAATAAACAGAGTCTAAAAAAAGATGTTTTTCAGCTCTGAAGAATGAGGTTTAAAAAAAAAACTCCTGCAGTTATGCAAACCCTTCCACGTAGAATTAACGTGCTGCTCCTTGCTTTAATGAGGGATTTGTCAAACAAAGCATTTCCAGTCTCCTGGGGTTTTTTTTTCTGCACTTGCGGGGCTGTGTCTTTGCCTGCCACTCTGTCACCCCTGTTAAATCAGGCAGGTAGCTTTAAAGAGCCCTGCCACTTCCCAAAATCAGGGATCCACCCCTTCCTGCAGGTATTTGCATACAGCCAGTCCCTGTCATCTGTTGGCAGCACACACCTTTGACTAAGCAAGTCAGCTCCTGTCCCCGGGTGACAAGGTCACGCCAGCCTGGTGACACCACTTCCCAGCCAGGGCTGGAGACACACTCTGCAAATAAACAGCATTGCAAGGGGAACACATCACATCCTAGGCATTCCTTCCACTCACTGCTCCCAAAACACCATTTCCCTCGTCCACTCTGAGTCCCTGAGCGCAGCCCTTAAAAAAAATCCACTATTACTCATAGTTCTTTTTTAACTTTTAATGTTCGATGACATTCTTATGACAAATAATTGCCAATTCATTCGTTTTACTTTGAAACAAATTTGGTAATGATAATTACCAGAAGAGACAATTGCTGGTTCACACATAGCAGTTATTAAAAACCAACATGAATTTTATTTATTAACCACTAACATCCCTTTCCTGAAAGAAATGTCCAATCTTTCTCTGTGCATAGTAAAAATTGCTAACCCAGTGCCTAAAGATTCATTTCCAGGAGAAAGGTAACACTTACAATCCAAATCTCACCAGATTTCCTAAAACTTCTCCCTCTGTTCATCAATATAAATTATTTACAGGATTGTAGAGTCCTAAGGGAGCAGGAATAAATTGAGGGACACAGCCTCCAACCTCAGGCAGGCTTGGTTACAACATTTAAAACAACCCCTCCAACCACAGACACATCCATTCTTTAAGGAAAGGACTGCTGCCTTTTTCATGTAAGTGCTTCAAAGTTTTCCTATTTTTGATGATGTTTTCAATGCAAAAATTTATCCTGTAATATACAAATATATTTCAAATATATGCATATATATATATATATATGTATATCAAGGACAGCAGGGTGGCTGTATAATTATTTATCCAAAGAAATTAATTTTTCTCAGATGGATCTGATAAAATTCACATTGGAGCAATGAATTAGATACCCTGACAAGGTTTGGCACTGTGTGATATTTTCTACTGTGTCACCCTTATTTTGCTAAAATTCATAATATAAGTAATACAAAATCAAATTTTCTTTTTTTATCTCTTTTTTTTTTCTGATTTTCTTAGCAATTCTCTTGGCTTGATTTAGAAACTTGCATTATGAAGGCTGCTCCTTCCTGAGTAAACAGCATTATATATTTTTTTTTAATTATAAAGTGTCACTTGGAAAATAAATATCTTTTTTTTGGCATTCATATTTTGCAAAACTGCTTCTGTGTTTATCTTTCAGCAAGTCATTCTCCAAGAGCACTTGTTTCTTTGAACATTATTTCTGAAAGGCCTTTTGTAACACGGGGAACTTGCTGAAAAACATTTTGCTAAGGGATAATGTAGTTCTTGTTCAGGAAAAACAAACAAACCAACAAACTCAGACAGTCAAACATATGCATTTTCCAGCTGTTGTTCCTTGCCTGGGGACTTAATTCTAGAAAGCAAAATCCTTATATTTCACTTCGTTTTGGCATATGAAGACACAAACCAAATTGAGTTAAATGGCTTCTGATTAAAAGCAAAAGAAAACAACACAAAAATGCCCCCAAAATAATTTCTGCTCATTTCTGCCTTGAAATTGCACATTCGTATTTGAGTCAGAAATACTGCTTTACATGGAAATAATTATAACTCTGATTCTGCTGCCGGTATTGGGACAAAACCTTCATGGAATTGGTGGGAAGTTTGGATTAAGGAGTGGAGGATCAAGGAAAGTGCTCTAAGGTTCTGCTGCTGTTGTTGCCTCTGGCTCACCAGAGCACTCAGGTGTGGGCTCAGCTTTAAATGTGCAACAGCACCAAAGTCCATGGAAAGAAAGTTAAACACGCCAATGGATCAGCTGCTAACTGAGAGGAAGGAAAAAAAAATTATAATTGTTCTAATGCAAGGAACAAACGTACAAATTACTGTGTCAGCTCTGCTGGACTCAGTGCAGATGCAATCCTCTAAACAAAGCCTTAAACATTTCCATACGCCAAGAACAGATTGATTTCTTAATTGTCTCCAGCTCTCAGAAGCATTTGAGTGACTAGTTGGAGTTTCTAAAAGAAAGTGAGAGAAAAGCAATACTATAGAGACAAGCACAGAATAAGATTTCTCAAAAAAAATTAATCTTGCCCCCTATTTTCTGCCTTAATCAGTGCATCCACACCCTCAAGCCTCAGAAACCACAAAGATTCTCCTCCTGTCCTTTATCAAATACACAGACTTTTTCTCCCTGAAATCACAGACTCCACATGAACATCACTTCAGAAAATAATAATGAAGAGTGGATGTGAGCACATTTAGGTGTAAGTAAAATAAATATCCACAAGTATAACCAATAAACTTGCTGAAGGGTTTTTCTAAGAATAATGGCACTGGCAGGCAAAGAAAGAAACAGAGCAAGGCTTGATCATGGCAAGGAATTAGAATTCTAGCTGTACTTTTCTGTTTTGTGTTCTTTCCTCCACTTTGGGATGGATAATGGGAAAAAACACCAAAATGACCTCCAGGATAACTATTTTTACTTCACCCCAAGGTAACACTTAAATAATTTTTGCTCCATTCTGTTAAAAAAAAAAAAAAAAAAAGCCAAAACACAAACAAAAGACTGATGCCTAATTCAGACATGTTCTAAAATTGTATTTACAGCAGTGTGACTAATAAATATAAATAACTGCATTTATTTGATAATGTTCAGCTTCAGTGCTGTGCCACTGCAGAATTGTCAGACACCACCTGAGCCAGAGGGAAACCTGTCAGCGCTGAAAGCTTCACTCTAAGGAGACTTTTTCCACTTGAAAAACCACATTTTATCCTTCAAAATGCCAAAACCCAGAGAGCTCAGCTGAGTGTGCACCAGGATATGGAATACAAACCCAAAATCTTGGCTGGGGAGGCACCTTCTTCTAAACAGCTTCTTGTGCTGACCTCTCCCCATCCAAGGGAGAGACCCCTGGCCTGGACAAGGATGGTCAATGGGGAAATCAGGATTAATATTATCCATCCATGTCAGAGCCTGGGAAAAAGGAGCTGCTGCCTCATCCTCCTCCTCCTCTTCAGGAGAAACTTCCCACCACCAGTGAAGAAGGAGCAGGGGGCAGCAGAAGGAGGGCACAGGGTGAGGAGAGTGATTCCCAGGGAAAACCACGCTCAGGACACCAAACCCAGCACCCCAAAACTCCCAGCAGGGTTTGCCTTGGAGCCCCCAGTGACTCCCAGTGACACCAGCCCAGAGTCCCATGGTGGGAGGGAAGGGATGAATCAGACACCTGCCTGCAAGGTCCCCTTTGCACAGCTGCAGGTTCTGAGAAGTCTCTGCCCAGTTGTGAACAAATACAGGACCATTCACATCCTAATTCTGAAATTTAGTGACTCCACAGCTTCCCTGAAGAGCTCAGTGGATTCCCAGGTTAAGGCTCTCCACCTTCCTCAAGAGCACTGGGATTGATGGGTTACCCACTGCCAGCAGACAGCACAAGCCATCATATTAAATATTTATATTATTAAATATATATGTGTGCAACAGTTTAGCAAAAGCTAAACAAACACCTGCCTGGCCTTCAAATGGAATTTCTTTATTTCAGAAACCTTTCAGTTAAAAGGCTTCTTTATCCTCTCCCCATAGAAGGGGAATTGAAAAATCTTTGGACAGTCTCAGCCTCATGCCAGAGCACATTTCCTGCACCTCGAGTACAAAGCACCTGTCATTTCTCTCCAGTCATTTCACATTTTGCATTCACATAAATAAAATTTTAATTCTTGCTACAGCATGTAAGGTCTTCCCAGCACGCTGGGCAGCAAAACCCTCAACATTTTGGGTTGCTTGAGACCTCCTGCAAGATTCACACTCCAGATGAGGAGAGAGAATTGGACATTATTCCATTTTGCTGAGTACACTGCATTTATACCTGGCTGTATAAAACAGTTCTCTAAGGGCAAGGTGGAGGTCAAATAATAACAATTAGGTATCATTTAACAATCTTCTTTCCCATTAAAATTCAGTAAATATGAAACATAAAGGAAATAAATAACAGGAGTTACCTAAAATGCAAACAGCATCCGATCTCGTGGGTGCCAATATTTTTGAAAATAAATTTCATATCAATATTCTGATTAAAAGAAGCAAACCCAGCATTAAAACCTCAGTACACAGCCCTTCTTTTAGCCAAAACTTGACTCCCTGAAACTCAAGATTTTCATTAAGTGCCTGTCATGTCCTGTGTGCTCTGAAATGCACAGCAAAACCAAAGGGAATTCAGTTTCAGGAGCTACTTAGCATTTAACAGATGCTGGCCAGCAATGCAGAGCAGAGTCAGATCCATGTCTCTATTGATAGCCCCATGGAAACATCAGTGATCACAAAAACAAAAGGTTCATTAGACTTTTTAATCACGCTGCCCTCGGGCAAGACCGTCAGAATCCCAAAACCGTAACAAAAAGCATCAAATGATCTCTAAAATGTAAAAACTGGAGCAGAATTTACTGAAAAATCCAACTGCAGCACTATTTATCCAACGGCCAGGCTATTCCATAGCCCTCATTAAATCTGAAATAATTAGAAAAGTACAGAAACAGACGATGCCACGAAGAAAACAAATACCTCAGTCCTGAATCTGATAATACCTTGATCCCAAACCTGATAAAACAACACCACAGAGTCCTCCCTGTCCACGCTCTTTATGTAAAATTAGTTTCACTACCACAAAGCTTAATTACTGTTACATTCTGCAATTAATCACAGCTATTGCTCTATTGATAACAGAGAAAAAAACACTAGACAGACAGACAGATATATTCAACTTTCTAAGTGACACAGCCCAAAAAAACTCAGCAAAGCCACTCTTAAAAAAAACCAAAAAAAACCAAAACCAACCAAAACCAACAAACCATGCACCGAGATCAAGTTATGCACCAAGAAGAGATTTTTATTGTCCAAAAAATTAAAACATAAAAAAGAACACACCCAGGAGATCTTCCCACCACCATGAAAATAACATTCAGAAAGGTCCCGAGTTTAAAGTTAAGAGTTCCTAGAAAAGCACATAATTAACACCTGCATGAGAGAGAGAGAAACAAGAGCTGGTGCCTCTCCTTCCCGCTGGCTAAAATTTGTGTCCCCATCCGCAAGAGAAACATTTCAAAGTATCCAAAAGTTTAGCGCCCTTAGGAACCCGTTTTTTCCTTCCAGCGCACACCCTCTCCCCTCCTGGCAGTCCACAAACACATCCAAGTTGTCCGAGGGATACCTACAAGAAATTTCAGAAGCTCTCACAAAAGGGCTTCGCCTATGCAATCCACACCACTGAACAGTTGAATTTAAAAAACCCAATTTTTTTTCCGAGTTTGAAGTTTTTAAGCCTTGCGGATGGTTGGAGTAGGAAAAAGGAAATTTACTAGGCAGTACAAAGGAAATCTTGTTGTCCTCTATTGTGGCAGTGGGGGTGTTGCCCAATTCTAACTTATCTAGGTTGATAAAGGAAACCAAAGAACACGCCAGTGAGAAAAAAATTCCAGCAAAAAAAGGTACCCCCTCCTTACCTTAATAGTGCTTGCCATAATGTGAGCAAGATTATTGATCGCTAATAATTGCTAATAATAATTATTGCTTCGCTCTGACCAGAAAGAAGTTTTGATGAGGTTGTTTAGAGCGGATGAGATTGTGCTAACTCTGGGAAATGAAGTCAGCCAATGGCAGGAAGAGGTTTCTATTGGTCCTGGCCACCGCAGCTCGAAGAAACAGGATATTTGGGAGTGAAGAGATAAGAGCCCTAAAACAATGTTGTTTTTCTTGATGATATGTGACTGAATTTTTTTTTTTTTTAATTTTTTTGTTGTTTTTTTTGTTGGGGTTTTTTGTTGTTCTTTTTTTTTTAAACAAGAAAGTCAATAGGCCGTGGCGGCGCGGGCAGGTGTGACCTGATGTGCAGCAAGTGTGACAGGCCACTCCGAGGCAGGATGCAGATGTCAGATGGAATGGGCCAAATTCTGCAGTGGTTTGATGCAGCCTGTGCACTGGGGAATTGCTGATCCAGGGCCAAAGCCAGGCTGGGTATAAATGGGTGTAACTCCAAATATGTTAATGAGATCTGGCCCTGCTTACACCATGTCTATATTTGTCCATTAACCTCATTCCTGCATTCCTGAGCTATTGACACTTTCCAGCCTATCTGATTTAGCTTTTTTTTTTTTTCCTTAGAGAAGAAGCAGATAGGTTGATTATTTTTGATGTCTCTTTCTTACTGAGGAGGGGAAGTCACAAAACGACATAAAACTTCAAAAGCAGATGCCTGAATGCCATAAACAGTCTTAAATCTTCCATGTTCTTCCCTTAATTCACAGCTCTGTCCATGAATGGAATGAGATGGTTTCACTGGCAGTTCCCTTCCTGGTTAGCATGAGATGGCCATTTTTTATTCAGTGTTATATTTTTATTTGTCCTTTTGGAGCACTTGGCAGTCATGGGGCACCCCAGAATTCCCAGCTGTGCAAACAAAACACTGTCCCTGTCCCAGGCCTTTGTATAAGAGACCTGAACTTTAAAAACAATATATATAAAATAAAAGGCAAAGTGCTTCCACAGTGCCAGCCAGGGTCCACTCAGGAACCAGTGCTGGCACAATCCTTTCACACTTAGAAGCCTCATAGTTCTCTTTATTTTCATAAAAGACTAAACTCAAGAAAGTCTGAGCTTTCAACCTGCAGAGTTTGAAAATACAACCCATAAAAATGGAAGAAAAAAAATAGAACAAATGATAATTTCTTAATTTTTTTAAAAGTTGGTCCTACTCTAACAGGTTTTTAATTTCTCACTGCTCCCTATGACAACACCCAACCACAGAGAGGTTGCCTGGAAGGTAATTCCAGCTGTGGTATGGTCCTGCCCTCTGACCAGGGACTCTGGTGCAATAAAAAGAACAAGAAATAGTGAATGGCTCATTGCAGCATTATTTGGTGGAAGCAGATGACCTCACCCTCTCCCAACACCGCCTTCTCCTGCTCCTTAGGAAAAAAAAAAGAAAGGAAATGGGAGCGTTGTTCTGTAGCTGGTGATGGCTGCTGGCATTCAACACAGTTTTTCCACACAAAGGCAGCAGAAAGTCCCAGTTCACTGACCCAAGAAAGGTGAAATGCATTTTTCCTGAGTCCCTCACTCATTTTTCCTGCAGGTGCTGCTCCATCTCCTCCAAAGCAAGGCAGAGCAAAGGCTCATCCACCCTGCCCTGCTCATGGGAATGGCCCTGCCAGATCCAGGGAATTCTCATTTCCAGGTGTCCCATGGGGACCACAGCCCTGGCAATCCCTGGATGCAACAGTGACAAACAGAGTAACTGAAGTGGGGAAGAACTCAAAGTTCACTGAATCCATTTTTTGGGACACAGGATCAACTCCCTGCACAAGATCAGCTTGGTTTTAGAGCTCACTTTAAGGAGCTCTGCTTTGTTCCACCATAAAGATGATTTCTCATGGCTTCAGAGCAATCTGCAGTCAGCATTGCTATACAATATTTTATATTCTCCATTAGTTGGTCCATATAGAAATGCAGTATTGCTGAATGTGCTCTTGCTGTCTACATCCACCAAATTACAGTGCTCCTGCAGAATAGGTAACTTTCCTATTTTCATTATGAACAGTATGAAAAGAAAGCAATTTATAGTAATTGTATTTCATGGGGATGTTGATTTCCTCCCTTTTCATCTCCAAACAATGAGCAAGACAGCCAAAAGATTAGAACCTTTCTCTTGAAATTTCAAAGCATTGTATAATGTTTCAGTTGGGTGACTTCCACTCCACTTAAGCCCCTGATATTTTGGTTTTTCCTCCAATATATCAAGAGGTTGCAAATATCAGTTCCAGCTCCCCAGTGGAGAGGATCTAACAAATTCATTCATAAGCAGTTTTTAGTAATGATTCTCCTCCATCCCACCTCCATATACACAAACCTCCTCTTGGTTTACACAGGGATTTTGGAAGCATAAGGCACTGCTGAGCTCTATTATTATTATGTAAGTTTTACAGAGCCCACAGCCCAGTAAGGATTTTGCCATTTTAAACTGGCACACATTCTGTGCCAAAGAATCCAGTGAAGTTTATTTGACTTTTAAACTAATACCCACAGGCAGATTTCTGAGTGCTTATGCTGAGGCCCTCCAATTGCAAGCAGAGCCCTGGTATTGTGAGGCAAGGAAAATATTGGGTTATCAAATCACCATCATCCAGTTGCAAAAGAAAAAGAGCACAAACACTTCTACTATTTTTCTCTTTTCTGATTTTTAAGGTTAAATAGAAAGAAAAAAATGTTTTTGTTATGTTAGGCAACTCTGTTATTGTCTGATACAATGCTCTATGAGTTTGAAAAACTTGGTCAACAAAGAGAGTAACATGAAAAAAAACCACACAAGTCATCTAATGCTCCCCTCTAATTTCTTTCTGAAGCTTGTCCCCCTAATTTGTCCTGGCTCCAGCTGGAATATTCTCCTACCTTCAGCCTGCATCTGGGAACTACAGAGCAGCAAAATTCCCCAGCATGTGTTAACTCTGAACATGTGCTTGAGTGTCTTGATCAAAGCAGGGGAGTTGCACATGCTTTAGAGTTACAGCTGTGCTTAAACTCCTTCCTGAACACTCCTAAACTCTGCTGGAAGTGCTTTCTACCTCTAGGACTCAAGAGTTCCCTCTTTAGAGAAGACCTTTCCAAATTGGAGATGCAGGATCTGATCTCTGCTGATCTAAGCCTGATTAAACCAGCAGGGCCCTGGACAGACCTAAAGATTTGGTTTTATCATGCAAAGAAAGTGATCAGACTGAATCCTAAATGAGGAAGATGAAATTCCAAATGAAAATTTTGCTTTGCTTGTTGCATCCTTTCTAGGATGCACTAGAGATATGCTCAGTTTTTGTGCACACACCAAAACACCTCAAATGTGTTTTACATGGCTTCAGGTGAGAAGGACTTGCCCCATGGGCATGGAGGGACAGGACAAAGAGGGATGGCTTCAAACTGAGAGTAGGTTTAGATGGGATTTTGGGCAGGAATTGTTCCCTGGCAGGGTGGGAGGGGCTGGGATGGAATTGCCAGAGCAGCTGTGGCTGCCCCTGGATCCCTGGCAGTGCCCAAGGCCAGGCTGGACATTGGGGCTGGAGCAGCCTGGGACAGTGGGAGGTGTCCCTGCCATGGCAGGGGACTGGAATTAGCAGATCTTTAACATCCCTTCCAACCCAAACCATTCCACAATTCTATGAAATACAAAGGAAATACATTGCAACATTCCCATGTAAATAGATCTGTGATCCTTCTTGGTGCCTGGGAGGAAAAGCAAGAACTCTGCCCTGGGCTGACCAAGAGATTAGAGACACACTCTGCTATGGGGATAAGGTGACCTGCATCCCTTGAACTGTGCAAAAATCTTTGGGTAAATAGCTGGAAAACTGGAGACACATTCATCTTTATGCTTGGAATGGGTGCCTACAGATGTGAGTATTAAAAGACAAGACAATACAGAAAAGAAGAGAGTTTTGTTCCTCTTGCCAACCTTCCAGGTAATAAGGAAGCTCTCCTCTAGGTAGAATCAGGCTACAAATAAAAAAAACTGGAGCATAATAAAAGAATTTGCACTGCATTTTTTGGAAGCAGATTTTAAGAAGTCCAAGCAAATTACTGCTAATTCATGGCACATGAAGATACATTTGCAAAGGTCTTGATCCTCTCAAAAAAAGTCAGCATCTTCCTAAATGCAGCTCCCAACATGAGTTTGGCCATACCAAATTTGGTGTGTGAGGGTCAAGTACACTCTTACCAAGCCATTCAGTTGGACTATCTCCCTTTAATTTCCAATTTTCCATGGGCTCTGATGAAAATATCAGTGAATCTGCTCACCCCCAGCACACAGAAAGGTCTCACAATGAGGGTTTTAACAGTGATGCAAACCAGGAAAGGAATTCCAGGATGTGCCCAAGGGGGCTGCAGGGTCAGCAGCTCAGGGATGGTGGGCTCTGCCCCCCAGACCCCCTGACCCCTCACTCAGCCTGGGAATGTTGTGCCTTTGGGGCTGCTGCAGGGATCTCTTCCATGCCTGAGTGGTTTGATGCAGCCCCAGTCTGAGGGCACAGGACAAACCCCATCCTGGGAAAAACAGGATCCAGCTCTGGGATGGGCTCACACCACTGACCATGGCTGGAAACGTGGAGAAAGGCACAGTGGGGGGAATCAGGCATTCCCCAAAATCCAAACACCAGCAGCCCATAAAGCCACAAAATTAAAACAATTATCACTACCTGATCACACAATTTGCATCCCACAATAAGCATCCTCTCCTCCAGCACTGTTCCAAACCTTCTGTGCCTGTCCATTCCCCCCCCTGCAGCACAGAGGAGGAGCAGGGAATGTCCCCAGCCTCTCCCTGCTCCTGCCCTGTGGTCACTAGATGGTGCTCCCTGCCCCTGGAAAGGAGCATCCTCCACACCAGCAGCCACCAGCTCTTTCCCAAGTCAGCACTGACACCTTTCAGTGAAGAGAATAATTGAAAAAAGGATTTTTTCCTGCTGCCCTGGGCACCCCCCATCACTCTGCACCCTGCACTCAGGGCTGGTTGTTCCTTCCTGCATTCCCACTTTTGCTTCCCTTCAGCTGCTCCAAACCATTTGGACCATCAATCCCTTCAGGATTTTCCCCCATCCCCACCTTCCTTCCTCTCACAATGAATTCACTCTGGCAGAACCGAAAACATGAGAGAGAACCTGATTTGGGGACACCTTTTTTATTTAACATTACTTCATGAAATAACAGCTGTCAAGAATGGATTGTTTTCTTGTGGAAAAAGCTTTACAGAAAAGAAACACTGGAAGTTTTCAAATTGAAAATCAAAGTACTTCATTTACCAACTCTTACCTGTGACCCAGCTACTCAAGATTTTACCAAAACATTTTTGGTGGCAACACCACCGTTTGCCCACCTTTTCTGGAGACCAGCTATACTGGCTACATTAAAAAAAAAAAACAAAAAACCAACAGAGCTGGGAAATGAAACAGAAGTTCTGTTTAGATGACACTGGAGTTATTTTCAACAATCAATGCATGTCCTTCATAAGAGGGAAGTGCTGGCACTCTTTGGGAGATGGGAAATTGAATTCCTCTCTGCTGAAGTGGGATTCACTTCATCAGACTTCAAGGATTTTACATGTAGGTGTCAGAACTACCCTAGTTCTCCAAGATTTCTGCAATTCCCAACATAAGCACCTTTATAATTTTGTTCAATCTCACCTACAACTGCTACTTGAAAAAGATGAGATGAATTTCACCTTTAAAGTATTCCCTCTTTCCTTCCCCTTCTACTACTCCCAATTTTTTTACATTTCTGTTTATATGAGATGAATCTCACCTTAACTTTCCTTCCACTCTCCTTTAATTTCCCACCTCTGAAATATCAACTTTTGTACCACCAAATGCCAAAGGGGCACTGTGTGGATTGATTAATTAATTGATGAATTAAAGTGCACTGAAATTTTCAGCCACTGATATGAAAATATATTTGTTTTATGTTTGATACTAACTTAAAGCTGGTTAAGTGACAATGATAATGCAGGAAACAAAAATTAGAAAAAAAGCCAAACCCAAAGCAAAACACAACACCAAACAAAAATACTTCCAAAAATGCAATTTCTCTGCAAGGAAAAAAGATGCAACCTCGAGGGCAAAGGCCAACATTTCTCCTGACTTTCTTCCAAATGTTTTAGGTAATTTTAAGTGAACTACACAATGGTTTGAAGTGGTTATGGGGCAGTGTCCTTCAAAGTCCTCCCAGCCCTGGATTGATGGGCACTGCACACAGCAAGTATGTCTGGAATATTGGATTTCTACCCTGTATTAGTGAGGCTGCTCCAAGATTTTCATCAAGAATGGAACCTATTAAAGTGTCTCTCACACTCTGCTGTTTGGGACCCCCTCAATATTGTACTCCTTTGTTAGTGGCTGTGAACAAGAAACAGATGTGGAATATCTGTGTTTGAAACTCAGTGACCCTGACAGACCAGGGCTGACCCAGATCATTCCTAAAAACTGAAATCTGCCACTCTTGGAGCACCTTGGGGTCCATGCCCCATCCCCACTCACAGGAACCCTCAGGACTGTGAAACACCTTTATGCTCATTATGAACTCAGGTGTAGTTTCAAATTTAAAAAACTGCAAAAGAAATCTTTTTCCTCAGTATCAATCAGCCTTTTTCCACTTAGCTGCCCTCCACCAAAGGGAAATTTTCTGTTTTGTCATAAGATTCAAGAAACTCATTAGAAATTAAGCATTTGGGAAGTGTCATGTTACATCTTCTAGGAATATTCCCAAGACCAGGCTGTGTGATCCAAAAAGGATAAAATTCACATATTTCTGTAACTGTCTGATATTTCTGTCTCTTTTGAAGACTCACTAATACCATATGAGGTTATAAAAAAAAAAAAGGAAAAAAAATCAGTTAGCTGACACTGTTTAGCTACATGGTTTTATAACAGTAAGAAAATTAAATTTAAAAATATTAATCACATTAGATCTGTAAGGCCTGGTGTCAAATACCAACTATTCCAAACACACATGAAATTCCACATTAAGTCCTACCTGATCTGATTTCTGGATTTTCAAACCTCAGTATGTCTAGAGAAAGACATTTCCAACAGCATATAAAAAATGAGATTATTATCTATAAAGTACAACAGTGAAATCAAAGGACTTGGCAACGATAAACCAAAATATTTTCTCCTGGGGACTATTCATTTACTTTAATGGATAAAAAACTGTGGGCATTTAGAAAAAGAACACTGAATATAGTTAATTGCCAAATTAAATCTAACTCAGAGCTTTTACAGACCTGGGATTTATCATGATCATCACAACCTTTTTACCCATATCTAAAGCACTTTGTAGGTCACAGAGTGTTTTAAGAAATAAATATAGAATAATAGTATCAAGAAATAAATATATAAAAATGAAAATAAAGACAATGTCCTGCTTCCACCAACATGAATGGCAAAAGTGCTTTTGCTTCAATGGGAGTAAAGTTTCAACCCACTGGGAATTCAACACAATGACACAATATCAGAGTTTTCTGCAAACTGGAGATTCTGAGTTTCAGAGAGCTCTAAGTTAATCATGTACAAGGCACAAGAAGTGCTGCCCAACAACAAAACATGAGCAGAAATGGAAACAGGGAGGGAACCAATAATTGATAGGATTTAATGCACGATTTAAGGCTGGGGAAAGAATCCCTAAAGCCTCCTCCTACTGTGAGGGGCTTGCCAGGCATGTGTGAAAAGCTTGCTACAACATGTGTGTTGAATTACCTTGGTGGCCTGTGACTTTCCCAACAACCACTCACAATTAACTGGGATCCAGTAGAACAGGAATGAAATTCTGTATGCAGCATCATTCCATGGAATAATTCCATAGGGCACTTATTCTGACAGGATCTGTGTTTTAAGCCTGGCCCTAGAAAATGCCAAACTCTTCATGGCAATCACCTGCATGGTGTCTCTGCATCTCTATTTTCAACTGAAAGGTGGATTTTTAAATTACCCTGTCTGGATCTGACTTTGAATCACCTGATTTCACTCTCTCCAGAATTACCCCAGAATTTCTCACACTGCAGGATGGTGACTGGTCTACAGAGGAGACTCCTGGTTAAAATACTTGGATCTAAATTCCTACTGCATTTCCCCAGAAAGAGCAGTGGGGATCTGGACAGGATGTCCTTTAGGAAAGCCTGTCCCAGACTGTCCCTCCAGTCAGATCTGAGGATCTTGATGGAGGGGAGATCCTCTTTTCCCCCATGAAGTTGCAAACCAGCATCCCATAAAATTCTATTCTAACAACCAAGACATGAGGAAAAGGTGAATTTAGATTGTTCACCTGCACAGGAGAAGCTTTGGGCTGAGCTCAGGGTGGCCTTGCAGGGCCTGAAGGAGCTGCAGGAAACATGGAGAGAGACAATTGCCAAGGGCTGGAGGGACAGACACAGGGAATGGAGGGACAGACACAGGGAATGGAGGGACAGACACAGGGAATGGAGGGACAGGACACAGGGAATGGAGGGACAGGACACAGGGAATGGAGGGACAGACACAGGGAATGGAGGGACAGGACACAGGGAATGGAAGGACAGACACAGGGAATGGAGGGACAGACACAGGGAATGGAGGGACAGACACAGGGAATGGCTTCAAACAGACATAAATAGATTTTGTTTGGATATTGGAAGAAATTCATCCCTGGAAGGATGGGAAGGAGCTGGGATGGAATTCCCAGAGCAGCTGTGGCTGCCCCTGGATCCCTGGAATGTTCAGTTCCAGGTTGGACACTGGGGCTGGAGCAGCCTGGGACAGTGGGAGGTGTCCCTGCCATGGCAGGGGTGGCACTGGGATGGGATTTATTGTCCCTTCCAACCCAAAGCATTTTGGTTTGTAAGTGGCAAACAGGTTATGATGGGAGGGCCAAAAAAATGTTGTTCATGCCACCATCATTTTATTTTTATGATCTGGCATTTGAAAAAAGGAAAAAGGAAAAGAGAACAGGAAAGAAAAAGTAGAAATATTTTCCTTTAAGTAACCAAGATTTATGTTTTAGTTAACTGGTAATATTTCATAGCATTTCAGCTCCTAGGTTCAACAAAGGACACTGCTGGTACCTGTGATGTGTCATTGGTGACTGTAACTGCTGGATTTCTTACTAATGATCTCATTTAGTGTTTGAAAATAACATCACAGACATGAACTCCAGTTCTGCAAAGACTCACAGCTGACTTATCTTCACCCAACTCTCCATTCTCACTGAGCTCAGTGAAGACTACATAAAATAAAAGGAACAAATTTATGGATGTGGTTTCACAGGTTGGGGGCGTTATTTTTTTTTAAATTTCACTTTTTATGAGATGTTTCATTGTAGCTGTTAGTAAGCCTGGGTATGTTCCTTCACACCTCAAAGGAACAAATGATTGAAGTTTGAGTCAGTCACCTGTGAGATTTATCACTGTCATCAGAACTTCAGGTGATTTAAACAGCAGGTGAAAAAAAATGCAGAAAAATTTCAGAAAACCTGGACTTTCCTGCCTGATGTGGAATATTGACCTTCCACCCTGAGCTGCTGACACTCCTGATAGAGCCAGGACTGCCTCAGGAGTTTCTCAGCAGATCAGCCAATTTTGCCAACTAAACACAAATATTTAGGGTGGCCCAAATTCAGGTGGTTTAACACCTGAACACTAAAACACAGAGCTCCTTCCCCCCCAGGGTTCCAGACTTTCCAGGACCTCTCACCATAATACATCTCTTCCATCACAGCTCAGTGAAACCATATTTACTTATGGGCAATGCAGTTATTTGCTAAAAATGTGGTTTTGGGGACAGCTGAAGACATTTGTTAGCTCAGGACAAACCTGCTGGGTCGTTTTGGCCTGAATAAAAAAAAACAAAACAGGAGGCTTTGAAAACATCAGGCATTCCCTTGAGCTGGTGTTTTTAAGCAGTTTCCACACTTGGTTTTCAGAGGAAACCAAGGAAAGAGGATGATTCTCCAAGTTTTCAAGAAGGGACTCCCCAGTCCTTTGCCCACAGCAGCCCAGGACAGGCTCAGGCTCAGCACTGGGACCATCTCCATCCCTGAATTTCCAACACAGCAGTGCCAGGAGAAGATTCACCACTCAGTACCTCCCTCCAGAGCTCAACCTCCCACCTTGCTCCTCAGCTGTCCTGGGAGAATGAGGGGCAGAAGGAACTGCAAACAGCAGAACTGCAATGTGACACTTCCTCAGACACTTTCCTGAACCAGAACCTTCAACCCCAAACTCACCCCAGCTCTGGGGGTCAGGGAAGCTTTATTTGCCATTAGAATATCACACAGAAATCAAGTCATAAAGGAGTGAGTGCATTTTTCTCCAAGCTGTGCCTGTGCAGGCTTTGCTCAAGCCAAGCATGAGCAGGACCAAAGCATCTGCCAACATCACAAGCAGGATCCAAGCAAGTCCATGGGGACACTGCCAGCCACACAGCTCTCTCCACGAGGAAAGAATTTGGAATGCCTAATTTGACACAGAACCATAGGACTGCAGAGTCAAAAATCAGAGTCAGTGGTTCTCATCAACTGCCAAAAATTGGGGTATTTTTCTGGCTTGAGCTTCTAATAGGAATGCAGAAAAACGCAAAAAAAAGTTACAGCAAGGCTGGTGTTACTCAGCTGTCATTCCAGAAATTGTCCTTTAAAAAAGAAACTGCAGGGGATAACAAATAAGATGAAATGAGTTAGTTCAAGTAAGGTTGGAAAACATTGCTTTCCAAGCTTCCTATACCAAATCACAGAACTTTGTGCACCATGAATATCCACAATCATATGTAGTGATTTATGTTATTAATTTAAAGACTGTACAAAAGAACTGAAAACAACTGGCTCTTCTATTACAAAGATAATTTTTGTGTGTTTGGCTCTTAACAAAAAGTTCGGCTGCTACAGGTGAAGGTTCACTGGAGGGATTTTCTCCCTCATGTTAATTTTGTTATTGAGTGGGGTGCCTTTTTCCTACACTTTAAAAAAACTATTTATTTATTTGTTTGTTTGTTTGTTTATTTATTTATTTATTTTTAAGTTACTAAATATCTTTTTAATTGGAACACCTCCAGATTAAAATTAATCTCATGCATTAAAGTACCTTATGGAGATGAAACACATAAATTCATGCTTTAATCATCATGTTATTTCAGGCTTTAATCACACTGAGATTCCCTGAGCAAGACATGGGAAGAGCCTCCTTCCCCAAATATTTAAAATATCCAGGAAAGGAAATGCAGAGGATACAGCAGGGGGACAAAAATCTTTATGCAGTGGGTAAATCAGGCTGCATGAAACAGATCATTAGGGATGGGGGATGGTTTTTGAGGAGAACTGCTGACCAACCATATCAAAGCAGCAGACCGAAAGTGAAGGAAACTTGTGGTTTCTTTATGACTCGGAGATGAATTCTTTCATCAGATGAACCACTTCTGAGAGCATCCGGAGTGTCTGACACACTCGAGGGACAGCCAGCCCTGTTCTGAGGCACTGCAGGCAGGGCTGACTCAGGAGAACATCCTTATTCAGGAAGGGCATTTAATTTTAGATTTCACCCCAAGCAGATGCTCAGACCCCATTACACTCGGTGAATTTTAAGCTCAAAGTCAAGCACGTGCTTTGGCTACTTCCAGAAGCCAAGGATTGGTAAGTAAATGAAGATAAAAATATGTGGAACTGCAGGAATCAGTGGAAGAAACAAAAATCTCAGATGGGGAGCTAATAAAATGTTAATTATTACACAGAATATTTCCAGAAAACGAGGACCAGGACTAGCAGGTCAAGATCCTGGAGAACCACCCCCTTCCAAGTCCAGAGAATTATGCCATGGATAAAAGAAAAATCCATCTCTGTTTCGTAAGAGCTAGGCTTATAAATTACAACTTTTTTCTGGGAAATGCTCAAATTTAATGCAGGCTTGGACATGGAATCAAAGAATCATTAAGGCTGGGAAAAAAAACCTCCAAGATCAAGTCCAACCTTTGATTGAACACCACCTTGTCAGCTGAACCATAGCACTGAGTCCTCCAAAACCCTGAACTTGTAATCAGGTGCATGTATTCAGAAGAAAAACCCTAAACACTCCAATGGTAAAGTTAGAAATTCAGACAAACATTCAGGTAAGTAAACAAATTCATCAAAAATTGGATATGAAAACAGGAAATAGTAGATTAGAGAATAGCCTGAAGAGGAAGGAGGGCAGGGTTAGATGGGATATTGGGAATTAGGAATTGTTCCCTGGGAGGGGCTGGGATGGAATTGCCAGAGCAGCTGTGGCTGCCCCTGGATCCCTGGAATGTTCATTTCCAGGTTGGACACTGGGGCTGGAGCAGCCTGGGACAGTGGGAGGTGTCCCTGCCATGGCAGGGGTGGCACTGGGTGGGATTTATTGTCCCTTCCAACCCAAACCATTCTGAGATTCTGTGATTTATGGTACATCAAACACCAACAAGAAAAAAAAAAAAAAGAAAAAGAAAAAAAAAAAGAAAAAAAAAACCTCGAACAAAAAAACCCAAAAAAAAAACAACAACAACCCAAAAAAAACGAAAACAACAAACAAAAAACCAAAACAGAAGTGTGCTCCCTAAAAGGGTCACTCCAGATTTCTTTTGCTCTCGAAGACAACTTGTGCTGCAGAGAGCCAATACCCACCCCTGACAGTGTGAGAAAAGAGAAATACCAAGAGAAATACCTCCAAACCATGCCAGGGGTGACTGTGGGATGTCCCAGCCCAAGAGAGAATGAAGTCACTCAGGTGAGCACAAAAGCAAAGTTTACCCTTCACCAGCTTCACACAGCAGCTGTTATTGAGCCTCTGTCTTTTGGTGATATTTGTGATGGCTTTGTAATTTAATCTAATAATAGGCAACCTGATTTTCTACAAGGTGTTGGTCTCCTTGTGAGACATGGGCATCAGCCACTGGGGAAAGATGTTCCACGTTGTTCTCAGCCTCAGTGGCTTCCCAGAGCTTTGCTTCATGGAATAATTACAAAGGGCAAAGATATTTGTCAGGATAAGCTGATGCTATTTTTTATCAAGTGAAATCAGTTCAGAAAAAATTAAGAAATGATCACACTTTTCTTCTGCAAGCAGGAAAATGTCTCTAGTCTGCCAAGGGATCCAATTAGCTGAGGGAAACCAGTTTTGCTAAGTTTTGGAGAAACACAACAGGATTCTCTGGCAAAGAATGGCAACGGGTGGTCAGCAAATTATTCAAGGAAATAATAATGGAAATGACTACAATTTATTTTAAAGGATTTGCTGGTGGGAAAGAATATTTCTGTGCTTGCACAAGGATACAAACATTAGTGAAAAACTTAGGGCAGAGTTAATGGAGGAGAGCTCAGAGTAAATGTTTTGAAGAAAACACTGTTGGAAGAGGCAGCTTTTTGTATTACAATCTCCATTGCATTCAACCTCCAGGAAAGGTCATTGATTTAATCAAAAGCTTTTTTCTTCCCTTTGGTCAGACTCCCAAATGCACATACCATCAAGATCTGGTGCACAGAAATAATTTGAAGCAAATCTTCTAAAAAAGGTTTTGAAGACGCCTGCCAGTAGAACATTGTGCCTCACAGCTATAATATCAGAAAAAGCCATTCAATTTAAATTAATATATTTGGCCAGACAGCTATATTAAAATTCTTGTTGTTTTTTCAGTTATAATGGTAGCCTGTGGTATGACTAGCCCTCCTCAAAAATCTGTGTAGTTATTGCCTTTCTCTTGCCTAGGGTGCATCAGATGTTTTTGATTTGGACAATCTGCATTGCACTACCTCATTAAAACAAACATTTATGCAAAACAAAGGCCGTGTACCACAGGGCAGGGCTGGGGAGGCAGCTTTGAAGGCTGCAGCCTCCCAAGAGCATCTTCCAAAGCAGAGCTTCCTGCTCCACTTGTGCTGAACATTTGTGGGTGATGCCTCGGATGATGGCAGTGCCCCCCAGAACTGGGAGCTCCAGAACAAATTCTGGGAGCAGCTGTGGAGCAGGGAAAAAACATTTTGCTGGGAATGGTGAGGGTTTCTCCTGTCCCCTCTGGAGCTGGAGGTGCTGGACAGCTCCACTTCTCCAAAGCCACTGCCCTGGGACAGCCCTGCCCTGATCCCAAAGGTCTCCCATCCCTGCAGGTGGGAAAAACCCAGGGGAAAAACACCCCCAGAGCTTCTGTGCAGGGTGTGCTCTGTAGGAATTGTGTTCCCTGGGTCGTTTGCAGCAACTGATTTCAGATGAGGTTATTTTTGCCCTTAAAAATGTTGGGTTCCTTCTCACAGGAGGAGAAAATTCCATCACTTAAAAAAAAAAAAAAAAAAAGGGCATTGACTCCCTTACTTAAAAAAAAAAGGACATTGAGGGGTTGGAGTAGGTCCAGAGAAGAGAATGGAGCTGGGGAAGGGTTTGGAATATGTGAGTTATGAGGAATGGCTGATGGAGCTGGGAAGGGGCTCAGGCTGGAGAAAAGGAGGCTCAGGGGGGACCTTGTGGCTCTGCACAACTCCCTGACAGGAGGGGCAGGGAAAGGAGGAGAGGAAATGGCCTCAAATGGCACCAGGGCAGGCTCAGGGTGGAGATTGGGAAAGAAAATGTCCCTGGCAGAGTGGTCAGGATTGGGATGAGCTGCCCAGGGAGGTTTGCAGTCACTGTCTGGGGCAGTGCTCAGGACAGGCTGGATGTGGCCCTTGGGGACAGGCTTGGGGTGATGCTGGTGGCACTGGGGTGGCACTGGGGGATCCTGAGGGGCTCTGCCCACCTCAATAATTCTGTGATTCTCCAAAAAGAGCTTCAGATAAATAGTTTAAATGCAGACATTACAGATGGCTGAAGGCAGGTGAAATGAAAAACCTAACAAAAAACTCCTATGATATATGAATCTGTGTATACATTTTCCTAAAAAAAGCAAACAAAAAACCCCAAAAATAAACAAAACCCTCAAGTGCCAAGGTTAATGCTGTTCATCCAAACCATTTATATGTCAAACTACATCACTACTGATTCAACAAAGTTTACACATGCTGGATTTTGGAAGGTCATAAAGATGTTCCAGAACCTTGGTGATTATGGTGATTTTGTATAATATATTCCTTACATTAATGCTTTATCATTATGTGTCAAAATACAATAATTAATGCAGGCAAATATTTGCATATTTTAAAAAATATTTACTCTTTGGCATTTCTGGCACTTCAAAAGCTCATTTTTAATCACTTATCTCCAAGAGTCAATAACACTGCAAGTAAAAATACAGGAGAATTTTTCTACAAACTCCCTTAAAATGTAGCACAATTAGTGACTGTATTTGTAACTCCATACAGAAAAGGAATTACCAGCCTGTGTGCTACCTCAACCTTCCAAAATAAGTATGGCCAACCCATATATTCTACAGCTGTAAAAAAAGTAAATATTTTGAGTTTTTGATGTGGTACATTTTGAAGTGACTGACATGAAATTATGGCAAGGCTGTGATGCTTTGGAGGCTGAGGATACAAGTGACTTTTCACTGAGTATTTATTTGTGGGAGTTCTGCACAGAATGATTTCAGTGGAAAATGAGCCCTGCTGGATTTGTTTCTGTCCTGTAGCTCGGACAATTTCAATCATCCATCAACAAAATCTACTACAGGAAGTCCTAGAGTTTTGAGTACAGGTTTTTAAATCAACTTAGTGAATTCAGGCTGGGGCTTGCTCAAGCTGTGAATGGATTGATGCAATGTATGACTTACTTCAAAATACAAATACAAAAATCAAAATACAGAATACAAAGTACAAATATCTGTACACATCTGTACAAATATGCAGAAAATAACTCCTTGTTCATGGATAACTATGGAAAAAAAGGTAGTATTTAGAACTTACACATTAAACTTCAACTTATTATTTGTTAAAATATATTCAAACACTTGGCCTTAAGAGTTCATCAGTTTATCTTGTCATCTCCCTCTGGATCACTCTTATCTCTTTTTTTTTTTTTTTTAATTGACTAATTATGCTTAGAAGTGAGTATTTAATTTCCTTTTACAAAGCTAGCAACTTGACTTTTAAAAATACATGCTATTATGTTACTCTGAAGCCTGCCAAAATAAAATACCAAGTAATGATACAGTTCATCACCAACAGAATTATATACAGAGAGCTAAAAAACAGAGGATGAGGGTTAAATCCTGTCTCTGTTAAAGCCAGGAGAGTTTATCACTGTCTTCCTCAGAGCCTGCACTTCATCCCAGCTACTCATAGCACTTTTCATATTTGATAGGGGACAATTTAAAGTGATAAATAACCTTCACTCAGAAAATGAAGTTATTTCTATTAATGCATCTATGTATCAGCTTAAGATCTAGTTTCAGGCAGAAAAAAGCCTAAAAAAATGATGCATTTTCCTCATTTCCTGTTGGTAAACCTTTATTGCAAAGTCCTGAACCAGAGTCACATTCACAATGTCTGTAGCTCTGTCCATCTGCAACATGATGAAAAATTTCACCTTTGAGATCTGGTACCCATTGATGCTGAACCAACCACCATCATCATCATCATCATCATCATCATCATCATCATCATCATCATCATCATCATCATCATGGTGAGGCTTTCAGAATCATCCACTCCCAGCTTTCAAGGTAATTCTCCTACATTTCTTCAAATTTATTCCATTCAGAGAGCAGAACTCTTCAAAGCAGGGAAGTTTAATATCTTACATTGCTTCCCTGGCATTGGGTTCATTAACATCTACCTTTGGAATAGCAATTTCATATCCTCAGTCTCTTTGTAGGATTTATGATTTTTTTTTTTGCTTATTGGAAAACAAAAACAAAACAAAACCCAAAAAACCACCAAAACAAAACAAAACAAAACAAAAACAAAAACAAAAACTTTAAAGATATTTCTTAGAGAGTTTTGCTCTCAAACATAAATATACAAATTGGATAAGAAAATATGTTTATGCTTTGGGGTAAAGCAGCCAACAGTCCATTTGTGGATGGGCTCCTACTGATTTGCTACCTGAAAATCAAAGTCATTAAAATGCAGGCTGACAGCAATGTAAGTTATGTAATTACAGATTCCTTCCTTTCTTTAAAGCACCTCTCCCTTCAAAAAATGTTTCCTCTGCTGTCAAGTGAAATATTTCAGGAAACTCCCTCACAGCTTATCTCTGGAAGAGGGAGGAATATGATGTGTGGGTTCTGCCCACATGTGTGAAACTGATCCTTGTCTCCCACATCCAAGGCAATTTTTAGCCAAAACTGTTTGCTGGCCCAGAGGGAATAATGGTTTCAAGTTAAAGCCACATGCAGAGCAAGACAGAGAGAAGAGATGCTACCCCCTGTCAAGCCTCTCAGATGTCTGGCTCTAAAAATACTTTTCTCGTGTCTGCCATGCCAAAAACAGTAATATTAACAGTGCTGCTATTACAGCCAGCACTTCCAAAACTGCCTTCCCATTAAAGTCTCTCATCCAAAACAATTTAAATGCTCTGTATCTAAACCACATGAAGGTCTGTAACAGTGGGGACAGGAGTTATCTGAGCCTCTCCCAGCCTGGTTTGCTCATCAGGAACCAGTAAAACATCTGAAATCATGGACCCACTGTCCAGTTTCCTGGAAAAATGCTGTCAGCCACACACTGTCTCTCACACAGCTCCACCCAGGCTCTCACAGCCCTCATTTTTATCAGATTTTTTTCAAAAAAGACCAGCTGACACTGTGGGAAGTCCTGCAGTACCAGATCCCAGAGCTCCCATTAAACCTGTCTTGGAGAGCCTCTATTTAAGGCATGTACTTACAAGATCAGGAGAATTTGCACCCTTTGAAGAAAAAACCCATCATTTTGGAGCTGTTGATTCATTTCTTCAGTTTGAGATTTCCCTCTGCAGTGAAGGGCAATGGGTGCCAGGCAATGGGAGCCTTCTGACTCAAACATCCCACAGATTTTAAGAGGGGCATGAGAAGAGAAATTCCTTTCAGAAACTTTCACAAAGGAAAGTTATGAATTTGATTAATCTTAAATGATGTCGGGAAGCTTTGATCTCTAGCACTGGGCAGCCAACAGGGTGTCAAGAGGATGCACCAGTGTCTTAGGTTACAATGTAAAGATGTGCCCAAAAGTCTGTATTCTGTCACCATCTGCTGAAACCAGATGGGGCAGTGATCCTTATCTCTGTGTGGAGATATCTCCTGCTAATGGGCCAGCTGTGAAAAGCCAAATGGGACAATGCTCTTTATCTTTCCCACAGCCCATCCTCCCTCCAGGAGATATCTCCTGTTAATGGCCAGTGAGTCCCAGGGCATGACTGATAAAATTCCATCATCCCACTGGGAGATGCTCCAGCCAGGGGAGGAGCCAAGCCTTTCCTACCCAGATAAAAACTGAGATTTGGAACACCAAAGCAGCCTTTTTCCACTGTTTTTCAGAGGACAAGAGCTACCAGGATCACTCCAGGATTTCTACAGGATCACTGCTTCAACAAGAGCACTTCATCTGGACTGCTACCCCCACCCTGACTAGTAGGTGTCAGGTTGTATTCTGACTCTGTCAGTGTTTTTTTTTTTTTTCTTTTGTGCCATTGCATGTATTTTATTTTTCTCTTTTTTTTTTTTTTCCTATTAAATTGTATTTCTGACTTGGAGTCTCTCACTGGTTTTGCATTCAAAACCATTACAACCAGCTCTCTTAGTGCTGCCAAGCAATGGGAGAAGAGGAATGGGCAGGGGCTGAGCCCAGCAATTCCCCCTGCACAGGAGGCACAACTTCTGCCCTGGGCAGGGACCAGCCCTGAGCAGAGCCCAGAGAAGGGCTGGAGTCTCCTCCCTGGGGATATTCCAGAATATTCCACCTGGACACAGCCCTGTGCCCTGTGCTCCCTGCTGGAGCAGGCACCACTGACCCTCTGTGGACCTTTCCAACCTCTCCCATCCAGTGATTTTGTATTGTTTGCTTCAGAAATTTTTCTGGTGCTTCTTTGTTTTTAACTTCTGCATCTATGTGGCAGCTCTTTCCCTGATCAATTCTTCCTCCTAAAGGATGCATGAAGTGTCCAGGTGTCATCTCCCCACTGCACAGCAGGTGACTGAAGCAGAAACCTCGGGATGGAACAGGCAGCTGGCAGAGATGTGTATCTGTCTGAAGATCAACAGCTGAGGAGAGCAGAGAGGCTGAGCTCCCTTGGTGTGTCCAGCTGGAGCAGAGGACACTGAGGTCAGAGCTCCCTGGGGCTGCAGCTCCTCAGAGGGACAGCTCTGATCTCTGCTCTGGGACAGGGACAGCACCCAGGGAGAGGCTGGAGCTGTGCCAGGAGGGATTTAGGGTGGATTTTAGGGCAAGGTTCTTCCCCTAGAGGGTGCAGGGCACTGCCCAGGCTCTCCAGGGAATGGGCACAGCCTCGAGGCTGCTGGAGCTGCAGGAGCTGCCAGGGATGCCCAGAGTGAGATTTTGGGGAGGCTGGGCAGGGACAGGGGTGGGACAATTCCAACTCAGAATATTCTGTATTCCTATGGAACAGAGACCACATGGGTTGTTACCTCCACCTGGTGCTGGCTGTAAGGATAAACCCAAACCTGTTCTGTTTTCCCCTCATCCTGAAGTGGGAAGGTGAGGAGCCTGCCCAGGCTGCAGTTTATTCATACCTTGTTTATTCATATCTTGTTGATCCACACAGGGGGCCTGGCCTCCCGTGGCCAGTGTCATCACAATTACCAACAATCTGCAGAGTGGTCCCAGTTTTTCAGAAGTGCTGCAGACTTTTCCAGAGGCTGCAGGGACATGGCAACCATTTCCTCTGAGTGCTTGCCACATCTTCCCCCAGCACTGGCTCCACTTCAGTGATGAGTGAAGAGACTCCTATAAAAATTGTCTGAAAGCACTCAGGGATTGCTTCAGGATAAAAGCTGCAGTTCCTCACCATATGGTGCAAGTGGCCAGGAATAAAGTGCCTCCTTGTCAGGAAAAGCTAAAATCTGCCAGAGGCACAGGGATCCTAGCTAGAAATGATACCATCAGCCTTGGTTGGAGGGTTGTGCATTTGGACATATTTTGAAGGACATTTTCTGTCACAGAGGAAAAAATAAAGATAAAATTATTTAATATTTAGGGAAATCCAAGCAGACACGAAGTGTTAAAGCAAAACATTTCACTGAGTTCCTAGAGATAGGATTAAATATTTTTTTTTACTTATACGTAGTTCTACAAGTACTGGTGAAGGGAAAATTAACATAAAGAAGGGAATTATGAAACTCCAAAATATCACAGTCCTATGAGAATCTTTTGCCCTCCTATCTCACACAGAAAATATGTTTTTTTAAAGTAGTAATTTGTAATCCAAATTGCTAATCCCTGTACCTCTGACACCTTTAACTAGGTGCTAAAACCACCCAAGACAGACATTTGAAATGTATTTGATATAACTTTTATTTCATGATCCATGGTTATAAAGTTGGCATGAGAATTTTATTTTAAGTTGAAGGGAACTTTTCAAGGCTGTGAATGCACCTTTCCACTATAGAATCAAGAAGCAGCAATGTATGCAAATCCTTTAGAAAGATTACCTTACCTTAGCTGCCTAAAAATTCAACATCTAGATTAAAATTGTTGCTTAGGCTCATTAGAAATCTATTTTAAAATGGGATTAAATACCCTCAGTATATGCCAGTATTTCCATGAGCTCTGAAGACTGGTTTATCTCTCAGAGTTAGGGGAGCTGGATCTTCATCCTAAAGACATAAAGTGTCATTTCAGGGGTGCCCAGTGACAGGGTGAAGAGCACTGACCATGAACCAAAATTCAAGAAGTTCCGTCTCAGCATGAGGAAGAATTTCTTTCCATGGAGGGGGCAGAACCCTGAGCAGCTGCTCAGGGAGGTGATGGAGTCTCCCTCTGGAGACATTTCAAACCCACCTGGACACGTTCCTGTGTCACCTGCCCCAGGTGACCCTGCCTTGGCAGGGGGTTGGAGTGGATGACCCCCAGAGATCCCTTCCAACCTCAGGTAATTTGGGATTCTGTGACAGCATGGAATTCAGAGCAGGGCTTCATAAGCCTCATCCACAGGACACCAGGAAGCAGAAATAACTGGAGATGGGAAGGCAGAAAACACATCCTAGAAAGCACAGGGCCCCGGGCAGCCACTGCAGCTCCTGATCCCAGGGAACTCAGAGCTCACTGGGATCTCACTGACATCACTGACAAATCCACCTGGCTCCCTCTGCTCCAGCTGATACTGATGGCAACTCTGAATGAAGAATGTGGCTGCTGCCTCTTGCAGCTCCCCAAGTGCTGATGTATCTGAGAGCTGAGGAAGCTCTAAACAGGAATTGGGTCATCCACATCACCAGTTTAAACCCAGCTCAGCAGACAGGTGCTTATTTAGCAGTGGGTTTAGGCCACAAGATGCTGTCCACACCTCGGGTCACAGCCTTGGCACTCTCCTCTGGAAAGGAAAAAGCTTCCTCAAGGGACAGAGACCAAACTATGCTCATCCTGCAGGGAATGGCTGAGGCTGTGCCTGAAGGCACCCATGTGATGGAAATGTTCACACAGATTCCTCCTGCTCCACACTGTTCTCCCAGGCAAAAGGGCTCCCAGTCCACAAGCAAACACAGGAACGGAACCTGAGAGGAAATTTCACTGCCTAATACAACACCTGGCAGAACTGACCCCAAGGCCCCCTCTAAGCATTTTTCCAAGAACACACTTGATGGTATGGCCAGAGACCTTTACTGTCACAGTCACTGGACAAGTGAATATCCTTGACCAGGAGAGACTTATAAAATGGATTTCTAATACATCAGTGACTACCTGCTCTTTTGTGTTTCATTTTTACATTTCATTTCTTTCTTTCTTTCTTTCTGAAATCACTCAGCTGGGGCTGCTCAACCTGAGTGTCCCTGTCTGTCCCTATCTGTCTGTCTGTCTGTCTGTCTGTCCCTGTGCAGGGAGGGCAGAGCAGTCCCAGGCTCTGCTCCAGGCCCCAGCAATGGCCCCAGAGCCAGGGGCAGGGGCTGAGCCCAGCAATTCCCCCTGCACAGGAGGCACAACTTCTGCCCTGGGCAGGGACCAGAGAGGGGCTGGAGTCTCCTCCCTGGGGATATTCCAGAATATTCCACCTGTGCCCTGTGCTCTGGGATGGCCCTGCTGGAGCAGGGAGGTGGCACCAGTGACCCTCTGTGGTCCCTTTACCCATTCTGTGATTCTCTGTGATTCTAATACAAATCAAACCCCAAGCATTTTTACTCCATCACAGCATTTCCAAAAGCTGATTATGGTATTAATTACCATCCCAGCCATTTGTCAGCCACTGCACCACATGGATCACTGCCTGGCCCAGACAGAATACAAGTGTACCACAAGCTTAGGACTTTGTGCAGAAAAACTTTTAAGAAGGTTATCAAAGAGAAATGATTGTCTTAGGATGCAGGTTCATATTTCACTATAAATTAGAACCTGATAAGCAAAGAGCCAGAGACCAGTTTTCAGGATGGGAAAAGATTAATGCAGTGTCTCAAAAGTGCTTTTCAGTGTATTTAATTGCAGTGATAGTTATTCAATGGCACAGATTTTTTTTACATTACTTTCCCAGATGGATTTGTCAGAGCGCAGCGCTTTCTGCTTGGCTTGGTGAAACATTCTGTATTTCCTTCAGTTTGTCTGAATAACCTAAAAAATACATGACCATGGATATAATCCTCAATCTGTTTGGGGTCATGCTTCCTGTTTTCCAGCTCATTACCAAATGGATTGAACAACGCCAGATTTGGGATGCGATTTGAGACACCCTGCTACTGATCTTGAGTGCCAGCCTGAAAAATTAGTTTTGACTATTTTTTTCATGCTTTTTCCTTGCAATTTTTTCTTGTTTCTTTCCTATCCATTTTTAATGGCTGACCAAATGTCACTTTTTCTTTCAACAAGAAAGCTTTTTAAGCTGTTTTTTAAAAAAATAAACTCGTTCTTTCAAATCTGGTTGGTTTTTTTATTTTTGGTTTTTGGTTTTTTTTTGGTGCGACCTAAAAAATGCACTAAAACAAAGACTTCCAATTTTCCTTTGGAAAATACATCCCACTTCATACAGTTGATGGAGGAGGTGTATTTATAACTTGGCCATTGTTTATTATTGGGACTGGTTAGGTGTTATTTTTGCCCTGCAGTAAGGCTTGGAGGTGCTTCCCAGCTCTGCCCTCGTGTTTGTTTTTAGAAGTAAGTACAAAGACTGTCACTCTTAAGTTCCCCACTTCCCCTGAGTCCATACATTTGTGTTGTGAGCAGCTCAGGCACTTCATTCTTCAGGCCTTTCAAAACTCCTGGATTAATACCATTAGGTCTGGGTAACTTGTTGCTATTTAATTTATCAGTTTGTTCCAGCACCTCGTCTGTTGATCCTGGCAACAGAAGCAAAATGCTTTAAGGGCGCCTCTGGAGCAGATATCTAAAGAAAGTCACACACACATCCCTAGAAAAAAAAATCCTCCCTCCAGCAGCCAGAATTGGAGATTAGAGCCTGGTTCATGGATGTCAGCCACACCAAACCAAACGGGGGATCCAAGCAACTCAGGTCTTTCTGCTGCTGAATGTTTGGTACCACGTCAAGGCTCTTTATAATTAGCACAATCCATAACAGATTTGTTTTTTCTCCCAAGTAGTAAACACTCTCATGCTTCACTCAGCTGAGGTGGCTGCTGCTCTGCTCCCAGCTGTGTGTGTGTGCAGGCACACGTATCCCAGAGCACAGTGTGCTGCAGCTGAGAGACAAACCTGGTCCACAGTGTGGGATCATGGAATCACAGAATCATTCACCTCCAAAATCATCAAGCCCAATCTGTGACTGATCCCCTCCTTGGCAAATAGAGCACTGGGTACCATGTTCAGGTGTTCCTGGGTCTGCACCACCTCCCTGGGCAGTTCCAACCCCTGAGCTCCCTTTCCATGGGGAAATTCCTGCTGCTGTCACCCTGAGCCTGCCCTGCCCAGCCTGAGGTTCCCTCTCCTCCTGTCCCTGTTCCTGGAGCAGAGCCCGACCCCCCTCCCTGCCCCTCCTGTCAGGGAGTTGTGCAGAGCCACAAGGTCCCCCCTGAGCCTCCTTTTCTCCAGGCTGAGCCCCTTCCCAGCTCCCTCAGCCCCTTCCCCAGCTCTGTCCCTGCCCTGGACACCTCCAGCCCCTCCAGGGCTCTCCTGCAGGAGCCACAGCTGGACACAGCCCTCGAGGGGCTCTCAGTGCCAGCACAGAGGGACAATCCCTGCCCTGCTCCTGCTGGACACACAATTCCTGAGCCAGCCCAGCTGCCAGGGGCCTCCTGCCCACCTGGGCACCCCCAGGTCCAAACCCTGCTCCAGAAGAACTCTTGGTGACACACTCCATCATTAAGGGAGGTATCATCCCAAAAGCACCTACACTCATTAACTCAACCTCAAATAGTGGGCTCAGTGCTGCTGGCCACATCTTGCCCCAAAGCTGTGGCAATAAGAGCAAACTGAGGAACTGGCCCTGCCTGGACACCTCTGTTCACACAAAGCAAACAGATGAATGAAGGGGGGATCTGCCCTGGCAGCCCCTCAGCCCTCTCCCCCACCCCAGCACTATTAGGGCTGCAATGGGATCCATGTGTGACCACCCCACATGTGCAGGGCACTTCCTGCGCTCCCAGCCCTGCTGAAATGACAGCATTTTATTTATAAATCTGCTGCCAGAGGGCTGCAAAGGCTGGGCTGACTCTGGACACCTGCAGGGTCCATTCAGGGAGCAGCCAGTCAGGAAAAGAAGCAGGAAAAGCATTGGGAAGAGAGAAGACCAGCACCAGTCCCAAAGATGGGTGTGCTGGCAGCAAGGAGAGCTGCTCCCTACATTAGATTTAGAGCTTGTTGTTTGAGACCAGACAAAAACCCCATTAAATTTGGGGTTTGTTTGAGCTGTATGAGCACATCCCATGGTGGAGGGTGGCAGGTCACACTGTCTAGGTGTGATACACTGACCAACTCTCAGGCTCCACAGAAACTCTGGGATTTGGTTCCTTTCTACCTTGAGCACATTAAACCAAGCACAGCCAAAAATAAAAGTGAGGGAGGATCAAATCCATGCTACAGCAAACCAACAGAAATACCTTCTCCAAAGCTTGCCTGGTAGATTTAATAGGACTCGTTTTTGGAGGCCATCTATCATTTCTGTTTGGCATGAATATAAATCCAAAAATCCCTTGATCCCAAGAAGGCACTGAGGAGACTCAGTCAAGATTTCAGAGGGGATGTGCTCCTTAACTTGGAAAGTTGGCAGATGATTTAATTTTGTGAGCAAATTTGACAGTGCCGTAGGAATTTTCCAAAATCAAAGAGCCCTTTCATGGGCTTCCCTACCCAATACTCAATCCAGTGTCTAAGAATAACACTGAGCCCTCATTAATTAATGATATCAGCCCGAATAATGTCAGATTGCCTCAGAGGCCTCGCTGGGAGGGATGAATCACCCCTGGCCGGCTCCAAGCTCTCCCTCTGACAAACTCCAGGGTGTGATGACGGAAAGCTCAGCCTGGAAAACTCTCACCCACGGAGCCCCAGCAGCCCTCACCCCGTCTGAGGTGTGTGGGGCACACTTGGAGATCTCTCCTGGCTGTATCAGGAAGGAAAATAATATTTTCACCCTGGTTAAACGGTGCTGTACGTCCCCATGCACTCTGCGGTGGATGCAAGAAAGGACTGCAGAGTTCCACTCATTTTTGGGATTCCCAGCTGAGTCAAGATCGTATCCAACAGCAAAATCTCTATCTGTGATTCTGGCTTTTACCAAAACTACCAACTGAGATTTCTCCCAAGCCCTACTCAGCTGATCCTATTCCAACTCAAGGCACACCAGCTGTCTCCATAAATGCACAATTTTACTGAAGCCGTGATTATGTATGAAAACATCCAGACTGCCTCCAGAGTGCTCTGTCCTAATATTGACATAAAATTGCCTCATTTCTATTTGCAACATGATTTTCACGTATCCACACTCCTGCGACAGCTGAAGGCAGTGACTCTGTATCAGTCATGAAAGTGAAATTTGGTAATATTTGTGTATCACCATCTTTTCACGTCAGTGATGCATTCCTGGGACTCAAGAAAGAACAACCACATTGTTTAATGCATTCACATAAATATTTATCCCTTTTGCTTCACAGTGGCCACGGCTGGCCAGGCACCAATGTCCCATGGAACACCCCGCAAGGACCAGCCCAGGGCTGAGCCCGGCTCAACCTAAACACGAGCTCAGCAGAAAAGCACATGTGGCCCTGGTTGTGGGATCCTGGTCACAGAGGTGAAGTGTCAGGCAGACAAAGCTGGGACTTGTCTTTTTCTTTTTTTTTTTTTTTGGTGTGCAGTGTTTGTTTATCTGCCGCACACGTCGTGCCCGGTAACACGAAGCCACCAGTCTCGGATTACAAATATACCATAAATGCCGTAAGTGATTTATTTTTCTGCCTGGGAAAGCAAATTCAGTGTTTTTTTTTTTAAAAAAAAAATCTTAACTTGACGCTGATGTATTCTAATTGCCACTGCAAATATAGATGTTTTTGTTATGCACGAGCACCGTTTTGATGTGATGGCCAAAGCTCTCAGAAGGTTTGATTCAGAGAGATGGAGCCTTGAGAAAGATCCATCAGATTTTGGGAACTCTCGCCACAAACAATTTTCAGTTCAGTAGGACTGGTCTGAGAACAACTCTAATGTGCCTTTTACTCTGAGGCATGTTGGTTCTAAAAGCCACTGACAAGTTTCACACACAAACATTTGTGTTTGGAGGAGGCGCTGCCAAGCAAGGCTGTAAAAACCATTAAATCTAGAATCTGTTATTTCATTAAAGCATTCTGATAAATCACACTGAGTGACTGCCTTCTGAAAAACCCAGAGACTTAATTTCACCCCTGAAATGTGATTTCTTTTAAAATCCTCTTTTCCTCCCTTCTCCCTGCCATAGGATCCACCCCAACATCTGGAGAGCAGAATCCAGGCTGACAGACTAATGCACATGTGGAGCAGTGTGTCTGCTCCTTTGCTGCTTCTCAGGACAGACACATTGTCTCCCTCTCCTTCTGCCTGTCCCCTCCTTTTCTTTTCCTTCTTTTTTTTTTATTTTTTTCTCCTTCCTTTAATAAGACTCCACATGTCTTGCAGCTCTCTGCTGCGAATGTGACCAGGATGTGATATTGCCTTGCACCAGCACACAACGTCTGGCTTAGGTGATACCCAGTTACTGCCCTGGCTTTGAATGCCTGCAAGGTTATTAACCAGCACATCTGGCTCTCTCCCTAGGAGGGTGAGTTCTGCAGTGCCCCAGGAATTTCTTTCATACACCACTTTTATTAGCTTTTCAAAAGAATACGGATTACCACTGGAAGGGAAGACTTAGGTCGTTTGCAAACATATTGGTCGCCAACCTGCTTGCCATGTTTGAAAAGCAACAGTAACCAAAACTCGTTATTTGGTTTTCAGAAGTAATCTTCCTTTGTTTTAGCACACTCTTATTGCTCTTGGTCTGCATTAATGAAAAAATGGCTGGCGATTTGTGATAAATAGAATTTTTAAAAAATGACATTAGAGAAAGCCACAAAGATAACTTATTTGGAAATACAGCCTTCAAAACATTAACTTCTAATCCTATTTTTCCTGCAGACCTCACTCCATGATCACAGAAAGGGAAGAGAAATGTGTTTCAGGCTTAATCAAAAGAGAGAAGTGCACGTGTAGCTCCAGAGAGCAAATTTATCTCCTTTGCCCACACATGGAAGTTGCACAGGACGTGAAGTTTGAATGCACAAGTGATATTACTGTGATTTCCCATCTGGACATCCCTATTTCAGCAATGCCAGAGAGGCCTTTTCTGGTTTCATTTATTTCACTTCCGAAGCAGTTTAAGACAAACGGGAAAACTATGGAAAAAAAAAAAAAAATCCATGTGGGGTTGTTACAGAGGGAGCTCCCCAGGGCTCTCCTTCTACCTGCCCAGCAAAGTTCAACATCCCTGGCCAAACCTCTCCTGAAAAAAACTTGGGAAACACCTGCCTGCCTCCCAACCCACCTGGAACTCCACCTTCCCAGGAGAAACCTCCACCACCTGCCACTGCTGAGCACATTCAAGTGCAATATTCTCCATGCAGAGAAAAAAAACAAATATATTTTGAAGGAGAGGGTAGATTTTTGGAAGCTGCTGGCACTCAGCAGCTCCCATTGTTCCACGTGGGAGTTGTTTGGCACTCCCAGCTTCTCAAGGGCTGCTCCTTCTCGTAGGTGTTTAAATGGGAGCTCTGCTCTCCACTAACCTTTCGCAATTGCTTTTGGCCAGGCTGATCCTCCAGAAATATCCCGTTGCAAAGAGCAATGCAAGCACTCACAGAAAAGTCTATTTTAAAACTCAGCATAAATAGCCCATACTCCTCCAGCCAGGGAAAAGAAACAACATTCTGTGATTTCCCCAACCAAGGGAGACAGCCAGGCAAAAAGTTCACAAACTCCAGTAAATTCATACAATGAAAACAAAACAAAGATTCCTAATTATGCAAATGAAAACAGTGAATGTTTTCAAGAATGTCACAACCTTACGTGGGGATTTCTGCCAAACCGAGCAAGAATTTAAATCCATCAGATAAAATCCTGATTGCTTTAGATTAATATCCAAACAAAAGGGATGCCTGGTTGAAACTCTAACCAGAAGTTCAAGTATCAGATAAATTACAGCCAACAGAACATAAAGATCTCTCACCTCCTCAGGTCTGAATCTTCTGAAAAGCCCACCTTGGCAGCCTTAGACTTGGCATTATTCAGTCAGCTCCAGCCTTCAAAAGAACCACGACTCATTTGGTCCACTAAGGCTCATGGAAATCCTTACAGGGTTTTTTGTTGAGCCTGCCTATAAATTGCATTGTCTTCTTAAGGCTTCCTGTCCTGCAAACAGAGGCACCAGCACAGAGATTCAACTGAGATTGTTTTCCCCCTCTTCTGCTGCTTTTATTTAACACACACACAAAAAAAAAAAAAAAAAGGGGGGGGGGGGAGAGAGAGAACTGGTAGAAGTTCCTTACAGGAGTTGGAAGAGGACATCTGCAGGCAATTTAACATGAGGGTTTGTTTCTGTGTCAGCTGGCAACCCCTGGATAACTCTGTCATGTAACTTATATGCTAAAACATGATGTAGGACAACCAGTGAGACTGGGTAAATATGGCAGCACATCAGTTTTATTTGATTAAGATTTATACTTTTTCGAAAGGAGCAACCCTGCCATAAACTCTGAAAACAAATAAAACCCTGGAGCTGTGAGAGTGTCCCACCCTGATCTCCAAACCCACCTTCTGCTGCAGCCCAGGAACAGAAAGCAGATTTTTTTCAGGTGAAGATGGGAATTTTTCCATTTCCTCTGAGCTCAGGAATGATCCAGCTCATCCTCCTCTGCAGGTGACAGCAGCAGAATGTGGAAGGGCTCAGGCCCACAGTTTGTGCCTCAGCTCACTGCTCCCTGCCATCCCAAAAGGCAGCTCAGAGCACACCCAGGATCCAAAGGGAGCTCTGGAGACAACCCAGCCCCCCAAGTTCCCCCTCCCCATGTGTTTAACTTCCTCCAGCCAGAAGAATCTGCTCAAGTGAGGAAAGCTCATCCATCCTGGTTCCACTTCTGCTCTTGCCTCAGACCTTATGTATTCTGACATTTACAGCCACGCATCTGAACTGAGGCCCTGATTAGATTCAATTGGCAAAATTACCTTCCTCCCCTTCCTCTTTGTGTGTGTGCACACTTTGGTTTAGATTATTAGTAATTTAAAAATCAATCCTGCAGTTAAATGTTTAATGGCATAATTGCTCTTGTTGCCTAAATTTGTTTAGTTTGTGCTTTATTAGCATGTAATAACTGAAAGTATATTTTCCTGTGTCTCAGTTAATAACATCTCTGCCATGGCTGATGGCTGGCTGCAGTTCTGGGACAGAACTGGAGAGATTTTCTGAAACTTTCACTCAGGGGTCGGTGGCTCCCCCTAACTGAATCTCAGTTGGCCTCCTCTTGGGTTTAATTTTTTTTTTTTTTCATTACAAGTTCATTTTGGAGGCCTTTTAGTCCAGCTGTTGGGCAGGAATTGCTGGGCTTAGTCCCTGCCCGTGGCTCTGGGGCCATTGGACACCCAAGGACAGACAGGGACACCCAGGGACAGACAGACAGGGACACCCAGGGACACCCTGGGACAGACAGACAGACAGGGACACCCAGGGCTGAGGGCCCCTCTCACCTGGGGCTCCTCTCCAGACTGAACATTCCACCTAACAAAGAGCTAAACACAAGCTCCCCTGTGCTCAATGTAACTTCACCAAATCCCCATGGAAAAAGTGGAAAGACAGAGGTGCTTCCCAAGGAAAATAAACCCCTTCCTAAGACAGGTCTCCCTTTTCTTTAAAAAGGGAACCCAGATACTGCTTAAAGTAATTGAATGGTTTGGGAAGGAAGGGACCTTGAAGAACATCCAGCTCCAACCACCTCTGCCATGGGCAGGGACACATTCCACTATCCCAGGTTGCTCCAAGCCCCAGTGTCCAACCTGGCCTTAAATATTCCCAAGAATTGGGCAGCCACAGCTTCTCTGGGCACCCTGTGCCAAGATTTCTCCCATATTATTCACAGTCTTGACATGACAGCTTTCTGGGATCTTGGAAAATCTCTTTATGTGACCAAGTGAGTATGGACAGAAACCTGTGTCAGCCCAGCCTGCAACGCTCACAACACACCTCATATCACCTCCCTCCTTCCCAGTGTAATTTGAATTTGCAATAGCAGGTTACAGTGTCCCAGCAAACATTTACTGCTGTTCAAGGAGGTGATAATGACTGCCAGCAAGTTTATCTCTTTGATCCACGGCAATCACAGATGATATGGAATACACAACACACGTGCCAAACACTCTTTTAAGCCTCAGCAGCAGGAGAAATTGATCATTTCCATGTCACAAAACAAACCCAAAATACTGGGAGCAACAGAACGATGGGACTAGAGATGTAGGAGAGTAGGGTTAGGGGGGATATTAGGAAGAAATCCTTTCCTGGGAGGGTGGTGAGGCCCTGGCACAGAATTGCCAGAGCAGCTGTGGCTGCCCCTGGATCCCTGGAATGTTCAGTTCCAGGTTGGACACTGGGGCTGGAGCAGCCTGGGACAGTGGGAGGTGTCCCTGCCATGGCAGGGAGTGAAACTGGATGGGCTTTAAGGTCCTTTCCAATCCAAACAATTCTGGGATTTTATATATTAAAGTAAAAGTCACCCATATTAGTTGAATTTAAACATGCTGTAAATCTGGAGGGCAACATTTGGGATTTACAGGTTCTTAGGGAACAAAAAGCTGAATTTCTGAGGAGGATGTGGTAGTGAAGAAAGCACTGTAGAGCCTCTTGGGAGCAGAACTCACTGGCCACACAGACATGGGATTTTAGGGGCACAGCAGTTATTCTTTCTGCTCTTCTAGGTGAAGACAAGATACACTTTTTTGCTAAATAAACAAAATTGCACCAGGAAGCACATATTGCATAGAATCACTTCCTAATTCAACATGTATGGAAAAACCCAACTACTGACTTGAGCCAAGGAAGATTTTCCACAATGAGAATTTGAATTGTTTTGGGAAAGAACACTGGAAGTTAGAAAACATCCTACAGAACAACAGGGAAAGACTTAATGGCAAATGATGAAAGAGAAAGTTGGTGAAAGGTATCTAATCAAATGCCCATAACTGTTGATGAGGTAATGTCTGTATTAACAATCTAAAGAAGGGGATAAAACAACACATCAGCCAAAGATACTGCACCCCAAAGTCAACTTTGGGACACCAAGGATTGGTGAAATAATCCAAAAGGGTCTTGAGGAGATAAGAACATGGGTAAGAAATAATGAAGTAAAAATTCAGATTTAAAGAGGATGGGGTTTGGAACAAGTTGAAATATGAGATTTTCTTAAAAGGGAGGGAAGACAGAGAGGAGGAGCAGGGAGAGGGAGAGAGAGGAGAGATTCATTTTTGAACAGATGAAGCACATCACCAAGTCCAAGAGAATCATTTATCCCTGTCCAGGCTGCTGGAGCAGCAGCTCCTAGAAAATGCCTTTCAGCCCTACAAGGCATTACCAGAAGTGTTAAAGTGGTCACTTATGACCACATTTGTGACCAAACAACCAGGACAGCCAAAAGCAGGGCTGGGTGCAGAGCTGAGGGTTGAAGCTGCCTGATCCCCACCACCCAAACTGGACCCTGAGCAGAACTCACCTGCACATGCTGTGGGTGCTTGGCAACCTCCCCTATAAATCTCCCTCTTAAAGAAGGTGAGGAGGAGCAAAGTCAGTGTGAAATTAAGGAGTCTGAATCCACACAGAGCAGCTGAATATGAGGAAATGCTTCACAATAACAAGTCATGGGGTATCATCCCTCAGGAAAGGTGAAAAATGACCCATTGCTTGGGATATTTGTGGCTAGATGAAAGCAAAACACAAACCCAGTGTGCATTAATCAGTAATCTCTGGCTTGTTCAGAGATAATCAGACATCTCCAGCACTTGCTCAGCAGATCTGTGCAAGGACAGTCCAGGCAGGTGGTTTCTGTAACCAGTTTCCAAGGAAGAAGGACACAGTTCTTTAGAGAAGGCTGCTCCAGAGCCAGACTTTGTTTCACCCCTTCCCTTCAGTGATCTCAGTGAAGGCACACACAAAAATTACAGCCTTGGAGGCACAAAACACCATTGGACACTTGTGCTCATGGATTTGCTGATCTCACATGCCAAGGTGGGCACGACCTAAGGAAGAGGGGACAAATATTTTGGCAGAGGGTCTGAAAGACTTTACAGGCTGAGATTTGGGAGCCCTCAGTCCCACTCCAGGCTCTAGAGCAGAGCAATAGAACAGGATGAATCTTCCTTCTCAGTGTCCCCAGTGTATGACTGGTTTTGTTCCTGTTCCAGTTTGTCTCATCCCTCTTTCCCAAATTCTTCTTGCACCTTCTCCCCACCCTCAGCTTCCCACTCTGGCTCTGCTTTCCAAGACCAATCCATTTTATGATTTCTACCCATCACCAGTGGAAATGTCCAGATTTTAACTGTCTGGCAGACTGCAGAAATGAGATTTAAACACATCTGACTCTGTGTAACAAAGGGCTCATGTAAAGCACATCTATCAGCCAGAGCTCTGAAAATGCATTTGGTACTCTACAGTTTGCTCTTTCCTGCTTATGAAGAAGATAATTTTTGTTTAAAAATGGCCCCACTTAAGGAATTATCCATGCCATTAGTCCCTATAACAATAGAGATTAAAGTCTCTAGACCATCTCCTATCAAAATAACATACTCTTCTTTGAACATGTCATTAACACTATTTTCCATCTGGTTGTTGGCAGCAATCTTGGATTTGCTCCGAATTGCTGAAAGTTCATCAATTATAGCACACAGAAGCCATTATCTCTCTTTTCCTTTAGCAAGGAGGTATTTGCTCAGGCAGACAGAAGAGGTAGAGTTCAAGAGCAAAGAAAAAAAACATGAAAAGAAGGAAGAATTTACTCACTGGAACTCTATAGCAATCATTTGGTTACCATCCAGAATTTTAAGCTGCTGAGAAGTGAATCACAATTTCTGCCTAGGAGGGGATTCTAGAGTTCAAATCCAGTAGTGATTCTGGCATTATTACAGGTAACTGATGTGTGCTGACACAGGAGGGAAATGGAACAGCAAATCTGAATCCTGGCAGTGTGGGAGCTCTGAATGAGCACGAGGGGAGAAGTGCCACCCACATCCACAGTAAACTCTGTTTATAAACTCATCCATGGTAAACTCTATTTTCTGAGGACACAGAGTAAGCTGTGGTGATCACTCAAACAAGATTTAGGGGCTGTAATCCAGCACAGTTAGAAAGAACAGCAAAACTCCAACTGTGGTTTTACCCTGTCATTACTAAAACAGGGGAAGAGCTTTTAAAGCTTCACCAGAATAATGAATGAAGTCCACAGTGAGAGGCAAGAAAAGGGGATGGAGCTACAACTGCTCAGCTTTGGGGGCTGCTGATACTAAAACCTTTTCACATCTATCATGAAGCAGGCAGCAGCTCTCCCTGTTTGCAGCCCAGGAACATCCTGGAGCTCGTTCCCCTCTGTGTTTTGGAGGCACCTTTTCCCAGCAAGAGCACAGCAGGACTTTTGCCCATGGGGTCGTCACTGACTCACTCCTGCAGCAGGGTTGGCTCACTGGCCAGCAGCTTTCAGGAGCAGATATTCCCTATTTTCTGGAAGGGACATAGTGTGTTATCACCTGGTGGCAGGCTGTGATTCCACACAGAATCAGAACTCCACGTGGATCCCCTCCCCATCCAGGCTGCAGTGGGTCTCAGTTTGCTCCACGTGGGGCTCTGGGCCAAGCTCTCTGTATCCTTGGCTGGGATTTCCATGCTCTCACTCCCAGCTGAGCTGCCCAAACATCACTTCATAAGCAATGAAAGAAGTGCTTTAGCCATGCAAAGAATCCACAAGGACTAGGCTTCTGGCTCAGGCTTGCCTTGAAAAGAGGTGGGGGTAAAAGCCTGGCTTTATCCTCCTTATCCTGGAGGATAATAATAACAATAATAATTCTGTTGTCCTTCCCTTCTTGTCCCCCTGCCTGCTCAGGCAAAGACTGTATTGTGCATACAAAACTCCCAGCATAACAAAATCTTGGATCCTATTTAGAGGCTCTACAATTCCAGGAAAAATAACAGATTTTATCAGACCCAGAATATACTCCTTAACAAATAAACCACTTCAAAAAAAAAAAAAAAAATCAGATTTAAACATACCACAACAGATTAGGTACATCCAGAGCATCTCTACACTGCCACAATTTGAAATCCAATATATTCTTTGCCCAGCAAAGGAGTTCTGAGGTCAGGCTTTGTGATACTTCCAGTAACAATATGGGATGCTGTGCATGGAAATGTGGATTTGCCACCACAACCCAGGCAGAGAAGTGCTAAATTCAGGAGTGGATTTCAGAAACTGCTATGGAATAATTCCTTTATTTCTTCTAAGAAACCAGGTTTTCATTCACTGTAATATCAGGAACAGCTTCCAGATTTGATAACCCAAAAGTGACAGACTGAGAGGCAACAACCTCAGTTACATCCACAGAACAAATGAGGCTGTACAGACACAGACCAGCTGAGCTTGGCTTGAAGTGTTTGATGCCCTTGGAGAATTTTTTATCAAGAATGTCCTCTTTGATTAAGCTGTATGGGGTGTAAATTGTTCCCATTCTTCACCTTCTGCAATGAAAAACCAGGGTGTGCCACCCACAAGCTGCTGCCATTCACCCACCTCTTCAGCCATCCCACATCTCAAAATCATCAGCAAGGAAAAGAAAAATCAGATCAACTAAATGTGAACAGACCAAATCTTCCACCAGCCTTGAGTCAATGAAAATCACACCCACTATCCCAGGACAGACATCAATACTGATAAATACAGTCATTATTTTTTAACTACACCATTCTCCTTTCCAAGGGAGGCCCAAAGGAACAGCAGTAACTTGTTTTTTTGAGAATTAGTTCCACAAAATCCCCTCACAGTGATGGCACAAGCTAACTAAAGTCAAATAAACATTTGACCTATTCTGAAACCAGAATTTAACCCTTAAAAAAACACAAGGTTTATTTAAAGGTCAGTATTTACAAAGCATAAATCCCTAAAAACAAAATATGCAAATCTCAGGCAGCATTTCAGAGTTGTAAGAACTGGAGTTTAACGACAACAGAACAACAAAAATATCACATTAAAGTGTGTGTAAATGACAGCCTTGCCTATATAAAGCACAATTTTATTGATGTGAGGAGACTTATTTATTTCAGTTCTTTTACAGGCACTCAATGTGTGAAGCTGCTCAGAGTCAGAATTCCCCATATTTTGCTGAACTGGAATTAAAATCCAAAAAAAAATTCATCCTTTTTCTTGTCCACACCAAATGTTTCTTTCCTTTGTGCATGGACAAAACTCAAGGTCGTGACTCAGGTGAAATCACACATTAGGGAGCCACAGGGTCACAGATCAATGTCAGATGCTTCATTCAAGCTGAAAAATGTAAAGCTTAATCTTTAGTATTTCTGGAATGAAGCTGCTCAAACAGAAGGAGGACACACACTTTGAGGCTTTCCAAACATTCCCAAAATTGGACAGGATCTGCCTGGGTGCAGAATGGGTAATTCTGGGTAAGAATCCAGCTCTTATCCCCTTCAGGGATGGAGCACAAGAACAGTGAGATTTGTCACATTTTCCTTCTGGTACAGAAAAGGCTGATTTCAAAACAGTACCCACAAAACTCACATGATGAACATGAAATCCCCCTTTCTGAAAAAAAGACATCTCTGAGTACTCATCTTGCATATATTGCAATATTTTTCTCCACATGTTCAGGCAGAAAATTTAGATCTTGAAATCTGCCAAATCTTAATAATCCAGACACTTCTCAGAAGGGGAATTTTCAAAGTTCCAGCTCTAAATGAGCATGGATGGGGCTGTGTCTGTTTATTGAAGGATATAAAGAAACATCACTGTGTGATAATACACTGTGTGATATTACACTGTGTGTAATACATGTAATTAATGTAATTACACATGATGTGTATAATACAGTTAATTAAACAAAACCTTATCAAGGATGATTGTAGTGAACCCAGTCTGTTTCTTCTGCATCATAACAGCAATGAGAGATCACAGAATCATAAAATCATGGAATAGTTTGGATTGGAAGAGATCTTAAAGTTCATCCAGTGCCACCCCTGCCATGGCAGGGACACCTTCCACTGTCCCAGGCTGCTCCAACCCCAATGTCCAATTCCAGGGATCCAGGGCCAGCCACAGCCACTCTGGGAATTCTGTTCCAGGACCTGCCCACCCTCCCAGGAATTAATTTTTTTCCTAAAATTTTAACATGAATTTCTCCTGGTCCAGTTTGAAGCCATGCCCCTTGTCCTGTCACTCCAGCTCCTGATGAATTGTCCCTCTCCAAATTCCCTGTAGCCCCTTCAGGCACTGGAAGGTGCAGTGAAGGCTCCCCAGACCTTCTCCAGGCTGAACAATCCCAACCTCCTCATCCTGTCTGCACAGGGGAAGTGTTCCAGTCTCTGACCAACTCTGTGGCCTCCTCTGCCCTTGTTTCCATGTCCTTGCCATGCTGGGGGCACCAGAGCTGAGATCAGGGCAGACAGAACAAACCCAGCACCCCAAAGAGGCTCCCCCACATCCCCTGCACTTCATCCTGGCTGATTTTTAACCATGTCCACTTTTAAAGCCCAAGTGACCCGAGCATCCACGGCTGCTTTCCAAAGAATGTGTTTAGACCACAGCAGGCCCTAATGCCATAAACAGAAATCAGAAGGGTTTGAAGTGCAGTTGGCCAGCTTTCCTACCCCAAACACAGCATTAAAGTAATTGCCTTCCTCACACCCTTTTTCAATAAAACACAACTTTGGGGTGATGCTCTGCTGAGAACAGGCTCCTACAATCCCCTTGAACACACCATTACAGACCTTTTTATGCAGCTCTCTTGCTGTAATAAGATACTTTCATACCCAGCCTTGCCCTGTCCCACTAACTCCTGTGGTTACAAAAACCTTCTTTGGGCACCAGTTTTGGCAGAAAGCATGAAACTGAGTCATTCTATATGTTATTTCTGCTGCTGTGGGCATTTAGACAGCATGAAGAGGTACTAAATCCCCTTCAGTGTTTGTAAGTCTTACTGGCTGAAACCCATGTTGAGGCAAAAACTCAGTTTTTTGAGGGGAGGAGGATTTGTTTTTCTGCTCTTTCCATAAAAACAACTGTGGACCAGAGGGCTGTGGAAGTGCTGGGTTTGGAAAACCTGGAGAGGGGGAAAGAACGAGCTCTCCCACTACTGCAACTCATCCTAGTAACTAAACACAGCCCAAAAACAACACAGAGAGGTAGAGAGAGAGAGATTCTTTCATTCACTGAGTTTTACAGAAAAAGGGAGTTGCTTAAAATAATATTTCATTTTTATTCTATGCTTCAGTTAAAAATAAGTTGTAAAGTGGAGCTTTTTCTAGAGAGAGCTGCTGACTGGTAGATGGCAGCCAGCTGAGGAGAAACTCCATGAAAGAAGCTGCAGAAAATGTAACTTCAAAGAAAAACAGGCAGCAAGGCAGTCAGAAAAAATGAAAGAGTCCTTAAAAGTCACCCAGTGCCACCCCTGCCATAGCAGGGACACTTCCACTGTCCCAGGCTGCTCCAGCTCCAATGTCCTGCCTGGAACTGAACATCCCAGGGATCCAGGGGCAGCCACAGCTGCTCTGGGAATTCCATCCCAGCCTTCTCCACCCTCCCAGGGAGGAATTTCTTCCTCATATCCAACCTGAATTTCCCCTCTTTCAGTCTGAACCCATTACTATTTGTCCTATTACTCCAGTTCCTGATGAAATTTCTGTGCAATACCCCAAAATTTCTTCTCTGCAACAGCTGCATCTGCCAGGTCTCACAGGTTCCAAGTCTTTCATAAAGAAGGGCAAGAAAACCACAACAGTAAGAGTAATAGTAATAATAACAATAATCATAATCATAATATAGTAAAACAAACACTTTCTTCTGAAATGCAGCAAACCAATGCTGGTTTTAAACTGTTTTAAACACTTCAGTTTTATTGCACTGATATATGTAATGGATGCTTGCTCATATCTGAATTTTCGCATTATGCTCATTCTCCTTCTGCAGTTGAATTTAATGTTTGCCACTGGATGTCAGGGAACAGAATCAAGGATATAGAAATCCAGCATTTTTCAAGGATGTATATTTTATCAAACACACCAAATATTAAAGGATGATCAAGGTGGGTTAACTTTAGAAAAAGTTATTTTTAAAATATCCACGTGCTTCAGAGCAGATCACACAGGTGTCAGCAATGAAGACTGCAGGGCTGACTCAGACAGCAGCACGTAAATACTGAGGAATAAAAAAGCCCATGTTGGGCAGTAGCACAATTTATAAACATGCAAGAAAAGCTGTGCTGTGTGTACATATTCTTTAATTTCATGGCTCTCCAAACATCTGAGGACTCACAATAAACAGGAAACTAACCTTGATGTGAGCTGCTGGATCGGGGACAGTCTGAATCATGTCCTTTAACAGGCCAGAGTGTTTACCAGGAGCTCAGATCCCAAGGCAGCTGCATAACCAGAGAAACAAAAGTCAGACTATTATACTTTAAATGTTTATTTTCAATAGAAATCTCTTTTTAAAGACTGATAAGCATCTTTCCTTCCCCAGACCTCCTCAGGACTCAGCCCAGCTGAAGCTCTAAGACACTTCTGCCTCCATAGGGTCTGTTGAGGATTTATTTCATGCAAGAGAAAACACTCAGCCCTGAAATTTTCATGGAAAAATGGTCTTTATATGCAATGTACGGTTTCCCCAAAATAAGAACTTGGGACATGCTCTGCCCTGCCCAGCCCCATTATTCACCCAAGATATCAGAGATTTCCACAAGCCATTCTTCCCAATTTAGAAACCCACAGCAGGACTGGGACAGATCTGCAGCTGATATAAAAAAAGACCATTTCACTGAAGCTGTGCCCCTTTACAAGAGCTGCAAATCTGGTCCAGACCCTCAATTAACAGCACTTCAGAGCAGGGATGTTCTGGAATCCCTTATCCATGTCCAGTAATGGAGTGCAGAGGGGCTGGGGCAGGTGGGCTGCATTTGTCTGCATGTGCAGGGGGTGGAAAACCATTAAAGCTCTTTAAAATAACAACAGTATTTAATGCAAATAATGTGGGGTACTGCTCAGTAACTTGAAGATTAAAAAACTGCTAATAAATTGGGATAAAAAAATAAAAAAATTAGAAGGTGGGGAACATCATTTAAAGTAATCTTGTCTTTTTCTCCCTTAAAGACTGGAAATTCTCATTTTTTACACCAGAGGTTTCCTTCTCCTCATCATCTTGAACTCAACTTTTAAAGCAGCAAGGCACTATCAGGGAAAGAGTAATTTTCCTCAGCATCAGCTTTTTTTTTTATTATTTCATTATCTGCTCTCACATTTATACTAACTTCAAAATCAAATTGCATTTTACCTATTGATTTAGGAGAAATACTGCCTGGCTAACACTGAGCTGCAGCTTGCCCCAGAGATAGTGAAGTGAGGGGACTATCTATGAACTATTCAAGTCTAATTTGCATAAATTCCATTAAACAGTGAAATTAAAGGCATCACTATTTATATCTTTGTACACTTCCCCCTTACTACTTAAAACAGCCAACTTTTCCCCCTTCAAATCCATGAAAACAAAGTAGTTCATTTGAAGGCCTATTAAAAATCCCTAAACAAGCCAAATTCCCATTTTGAACACCTTTCCCAACTATCTGTGGATGATCAAATGGGATACTGACATCATGGTTTTAAATAAAGATTTTTCTTTCCACAGAACTTGAAAAGCAAGAGATGCTTTTTCAGTAAAAGCAGAATTTCACCAGCAATGCTGCTCAGATTGAAGTCAGACAGAAACACCAACAGCACTGACGTGTTTTTAATTCCCTCCCTCCCTTCCCCAGTAAATCCACGCCTGCCACATCCTCACTGGATTTATGGGATTCATATTTTAAGCTTTTGAAACATCACAGGATCTGGGAACTGCTAAACTTCACATAAACTGGTCAGAGAAGTATTTTGAATCCAGTGTTAGATCATGTTTGCAGTGTTTTCATCCTCCCAGCACTGTGATGCCACCACTGCACCTCGCCCCCAGCTAAAGAAGCCCACCCAGGAAAGGGCATTTGTGCCACACACAGATTTATTTTGGTCTCTCTGAAGCCTTTCCTCAACTTCCAACAACACCTAAGCTTAGAAAATAAGTGTTGGGAACTCCATCCCAAAAATGCCCTGTGTCACTCAAACCAGATCTTCCTCCCAGAGCTCAGTCTTGAAGGTCTCAGGGTTAAAGAAAAGTTGTTTGAGCTTTTCCAGGCCACTCATTTCACATCTTTTCCTCCAAAAGATGGATCCTTTATGGAAGAGAAGATAGCTGAGAATATTTGCAAACCAGTTGCCAACTCTGCACCACGAAGAACAGGAATCAAAGACAAGCAAAAGTTGTCCAGTATGAGTTGGGAAAATGAGTATGTAACTGTTCTGGACATCTGACTTTTCCCTTGTACTGTTATGAATTTTAAAGTGGGAATTCTGCTTTTAACTCAACCATTGGCAGTGAATTATTGTTCTTTCTCACCTCAACATTCCAATCTTTCTACTCTAAAGTGGGACAAGTCCTTGTCTGAAAAACACACAATTTTTATCTTATCACCTCCAGAAATCATGGCCAAAAAAAAAAAAGCTGTGACAATTTTCCTTGCTCGTTCCCAACAGAAATACAATTTTCATTATTTCAACTCCATCTTTACAGGCTGGAATTGGAAGCTTCCAGACATTTGGCACTAACTTGCTGAGGCAGATGGTGTCTATTGCCAGACCCTCTTCCACCCTCACCCCAAATTTCATGCTGGTCATGTCTGTGCTTGATGGCCTGTGACAGGGTCTGCTTGTGGCTATAGGGTTTGCCCTGCATCCCCTAAAACAGCAGGACTCTAAGGCAAGAGCCAAACCTGACACTAAAGCCTGGCTTAGGGAGACATCTCTTTCCAGGAAACTGAAACAAGGCTAAACACCTGTTAACAGCCTTCCTGATTTAGGGTTATCCTAAAGGATATCCTGGATAGGACTCTGAGCAAGCTGGGATAGTGGAAGGTGTCCCTGCACATGGCAGGGGGTGGAAGGAGATGATCCCTTCCAACCCAAACCATTCTCTGATTCTGTGATTCTATAGAAGAATGAATTTGTAGCCACAGAAGAGGTTTTCTTACACTTCCTGGCATCCTGAGTGAAAACTAGCATTTACTAATCCAGCTTCAGCAGTCCAGGTTTTTGGGACTGGTTTCCATCCTCTGTCACATCTGAAGTGTCACACAGAAGGATGGCACTAGTGAGAAGTAGCAATACTTGAGACAGGAGATGTAAATTCCCCTCTGATGCTCAGGACAGATTAAACTATGAAGACAGAAACAAGTTATTGTACAAAACCAGCCAGAGCTGCATGTGCCAGTGCTACCCCATGTAGGAGGAGACAGGTAAGCTCTGGAACCTGTTGTCTTTCTGTGCACACATTTGAGGAGTGATGTAAATACATCAAAGGGTTGAAAATGCATCAAATCATGTACAGATCTAGAGCTCACCAGATGTGACTGCACTGTTCTTTCTTTTCTATAGATGTACCAAGAGGATCAAACTATTTAATGGACACATACATTGCCAAATTACTGGGGCTGAACATCCCCTTTATACAGGGGCTGAATACAAACCTCTCTCGTGCATTTTCTCACCTTGTAGACAGATTTTCAGTATCTTGGCATGCTGTGCTCACCTAAAACCCCCAGCAGGTTCCTCTTGTTGTGTTCCAAACCCTGTGCTGCAATGAAGCATGACTGGGCAGGGAGCAGGGCTGACAGAGAAGGGCTCCAGGCCAAACTCCGGACACGCGACACCCACGTGGAGCAGAGCGGGGCTCCAGCACAGGAACAGCCTGTGCTGCTCTCTGCCAGCAATGAACGGCCCAAATCACAAACAACACCATCACTGAGGCTGGAAAAGCCCTGCAGTGTCGTGGAGTCCCACCTGTGCCCATCCCCACCTTGTCCCCAGCCTAGAGCTCTGAGTGCCACCTCCCGGTGCCACCTGTGGGGATGGGCACTGCAAACCTCCCTGGGCAGTTCCAACCCCTGAGCTCCCTTTCCATGGGGAAATTCCTGCTGCTGTCACCCTGAGCCTGCCCTGGAGCAGCCAGAAGCTTTTTCTCTCCTGTCCCTGTTCCCTGGAGCAGAGCCTGACCCTGCTCTGGCTGCACTCTCCTGTCAGGGAGCTGTAGAGGCTCCTAGGAGCCTTTTTTTTACCCTCTTTAGCCCTTTTCTTCCAGGCTAAAAGTACTTGAATATTATTCCTGGAATAATGTTCAGAACACAGCCCCAGTTTAGCTAACTCTGGCTGATGAGGGGTGTTTAATCAACAGCCAGAATGGCTGGTGCACTGCAAGCAAGGCCATTATTAATTAAATGGTGATCCAAGCACAGGCTGCCTGCAGGCTCTCTCCAAGGAATCCTGTGTCCCTGCTGCCTGAGATGTGAGTATCAGACAGGAGAACAGCTCTGAATGGCACTGACAGAATAATCAGACACAGAGGGCTCCAGGAAAGCCCACTTGACCCAGCACTGGGACTGGCACACACAGACAAGGGTGCACACTGTGCTGGGATGAACAACCACGCTGGCATCACACCAAATTTCTACCAGCATGACTCAGGATGTTTACCATTACTCACAGGAGGTGAATCCCTGAGCAGCTATGCAGAATATCCCAAGTCAGTGCCAGCAGGACTTTCAGATCCCCTCACACTGTCATGCAACTGGACTGGTCACATATTTTAAAAGAACTGATGTTTTACAGCTGTTGGAAAAGTTTTGAGACATCCCTTGCTGGATTGTTTTGCCAGGAAATCTCTTTTTGTGTGCCTGGGTCCCACCAGCTCTAGTCAAACTGTGTACCAGAGAGAAAGGCTGAGATATTCAACATGCAGAGCACTATAAACCTGCTCTCAGTGATGTGCAGAAACAGCATCAACTCCTGTTGCTGCAGGTTACAGCTGCACTTCTTAGGGACACAAATATGCTACATGTGATTTTCAGCTTTCTAGACACCTAATATAATTCCAATTATGATGGGAGCCCTTGTGTAGAAAATTTAAACCATATCTAGGCTTGCTGCAACCTACACATCCAAAGATGCACTAAGAGAAAATCAGAGTGCAGTTATTCCTCTGTGTTTTATTCATACCATAGGGCTTTACTGAAATCATTACATTGTTGTTAATTTCTTTTAATCAAAAGAAGTTCATAAAAACAGGAATAAGAAGAGGAGAAATCTTCATTCTGAAGATTCTTCATTCTTCTTTACTGAAGTAAACAGAACCAGCCCCTTGTCTTTGCCTTCACTGAAGTGGGCAAAACCCAGGAGCAGAAGATCCTTACAAGCCTGCAATTTGGGAACTGCCAAGCAAACAAAATCACTTTCCTGCCCAGCATGGTAAGTTTATGCCTTCCCTTCTCTATTTCCAGGTTTAGAAGGAGGTGCTGCAGCTCCTGCTGGCTCCTGGGGTTTGCCAAGAAATGCCCCAGGAGGAGCTGAGCCCCTCTGTGCCTGCAGACATGGATTTCTGGGGAAAATGGCTCCAAGTGCAAACTCCAGCAGTGACCAGTGAGGAAAGGCCACAGAAATGTTTGTAATTCACATTTGTAAAGCAGGTAAGTGTGAAACACCCCAACTCTTCCACTGGCAGGGAGCTGTGATACAGCAGAGCTGCATGACATGAGCTCAAAGCTTTTATGTTCAACTTGTGGTTGGGTAAAACCACTTCAATTTTTGGTTGGTGTGGGTTTTTTTTATTTCTTCTTTCACTGTAACCTCTCAATGTGTTAACAGCCTCAACAATAAAACCTTGAGGAAAGATCTGCACCCTCAAGAAAAGCTATTGCCAAGGCTGTTCATGAGCAGCCAGTATTTGCTGTTAGGGTAAGATCTGGTTGCAGGTGAATACCACAAATAAAACAACTGTAAAGGACAAGAAAACCAAAATATAGAAAGATGTGCCAAGCCAGGAGGTTTCTTCAACTTTCCATTCTCAGTGATAACTTTTTGAAGTCACCCTGACCTTGCAGGACAGAACCCAGTGCTGTGTTGTGCACTGTTTGATGTGCTCAGATCTTTCAGAGCAATTTAAATAGAAGTGTAACTCACTGGCAATTTTTGAATGACCTCACTTGATAGTTTGGATGAGGGATTTTTTTTTTTTTATTATGTGGCATTATTTGTTTTAAAAAATCAGCGGGAGAAGTAAAAGCTGGTCTCAATTCTGGCAGAAAAAAAAAAAAAAAATTGCCAGATTTTTCACTTTCAAGAAATACCACCAGAAGTTAATCATGGACTCATAGAACAGTTTGGGGTAGAAAGGACCCTAAAGATCATCCAGTGCCACCCCTGCCATGGGGACACCTCCCACTGTCCCAGGCTGCTCCAGCCCCAGTGTCCAGCCTGGCCTTGGGCACTGCCAGGGATCCAGGGGCAGCCACAGCTGCTCTGGGAATTCCATCCCAGCCCCTGCCCACCCTGCCAGGGAAGAATTTTTTCCTGATATCCCATCTAACCCCACTCTCTGGCAGTTTGAAGCCATTCCCTGTGTCCTGTCCCCCAGTGCCCTTGTGAAAAGTCCCTCTGCAGCTCTCCTGGAGCTCCTTTAGGCACTGGAAGATGCTCTAAGGTCACCAAGGAGTCTTCTCTCCTCCAGGCTGAACAGCCCCAACTTTCTCAGTGTGTCTTCATAGGAGAGGTGCTAAATCTCCTTTTTCTTTCTTTAAAAAAAAATTTTTTTAGAATTTTTTTCTGGAAATAAGGAAAACTCCCCCACCCAGCCCTCCTACTAAAAAGCCTCCTGAGGATTTGGTTTCACAGCCATGCTGACAAATTCTCTCCCTCACACAAGGTTAACACTATTTCTGTCACTCAGATCAAGAATACTGGTCTGCAAATCCCCTTTCTGAGTGGATTCCTTTCCAGCAGCACCAGCTGGAGTGCAGGGTGGCCCTGGAGACCCCAGGACTAGGCAGGACAGCAGTCCCAGCTCCGGTAAGACCTGCCCCTGCTGAAGCAGCTGTGGGTTCAAGCTGACCATGACACCACAACTGGAATATCACCCTAAACCTGGGGGACAAGCCACTGTCACCACCTGTCTGAAAAGCACAGATGGCCAGAGTTTAACTAACAGCAGCACCCCAAGTCCCTGAAGTCTGTGGGGACAAAAGGATGCAGCAATCTGAGAACGTTTCTCTGCCATCTGTGTCTGGCCCTCCTGGAGTTCATAAACACTGAACATGGATTTTCTTCTGAGTACATTTTTCTTGGAAGGGTCAGGTCTCCTACAGAAACTCCCTCTCCTCCCTTCTGCAGGATGGAGAAGGCACATTTCTGTGCTACCACCCAAAAGTGTCTGTGCAGCTACTGCTTATCTCATGTTCCAGCCCATGATCTCAGGGGAGGATACAGCCCTAAATTAGCTCATTTACAGTAGGAACTTTAAACTACAGCCAAAAATATTTGGTTTTATTAGTACTCCCTATATAGTACGCCTCTGACCAATAACTTGTTTTATTTATTTTTCTGGCGAATTACCATGTTCTTATTCAAAGCCATAATGAGGATTATGTATCAATGTGGAATGCAGAGCAGCCATTCCTGAAACTCCCAACTGCATATAAAAGAGTTTGGAATTCCCCAAACACTATCTCTTCAGCCCAGGCCACTTACAAATGTGCTTAACATGAATGAAGTAATATCTTCAGAAAGGAAGGAGACTTTTGAGTCACGTCTGACACATTTAACTGCACCAACCACCTTCCAGAGCTCAAGAATTTGACTGTGTGTCTTAATACCAGGCAGGAGTGTTTGATAATGATTATTCCCTGATGCTTATCCTGTTGCAGGATACTGGGACACACACATGGGATGCCAAGGGCAGAGCTAAGGCAGGAATTCCAGACTTTGTGCCCTTCCAAGTGCAAAACCACAGAGGTCACCAGCAAAGTTCTGAGATCCAGTCAGATTTCCCACCTTTCTGTCCCATGCCAGAGCTGCCCTGGCAGATTTCTGTGTTTAATTATTCCAACTCAGCTCAAGTCCCAGCTTAGCTGAAGGTGTGCACCAGCCAGCCCTAAAGACCATGGAGCAACCACCACGTTATTCCTGACTGCAGGTTGTAATTATGGACCTTAGCTCTCTACAGAAATACAACTTTCCAAAGAAAAATATCGCTTTGTGGAAAAGCAGGATGACATCAGGAGAGATATATAGTGACAAAGAGTGGTTTCTACTTTACATTCATTCCACTGGTTAAAGGCCAAGCCTGTTTCAAACATTTTAACTGGTGCTGCACTTAAAATTAGATCTCAGGAAAGATACACAGTTTGCAAAATAATGAATGACCAACTACCTCAGAATGGAAAATTCATACCTCCTTTTGAAAGTGAAGGCAAAAAAAAATGTTTTAGAAAGTGAAACAAGAAGATCTACTTCAGTAATAATGAATTACATACAGACTCATGGAATCACAGAATGGTTTGGGTTGGAAGGGACCTTAAAAATCATCCAGTTCCAACTCCTGCCATGGCAGGGACACCTCCCACTGCCCCAGGCTGCTCCAGCCCCAGTGTCCAGCCTGGCCTTGGGCACTGCCAGGGATCCAGGGGCAGCCACAGCTGCTCCGGGAATTCCACCCCAGCCCCTCCCAGGGAACAATTCCTAATTCCCAATATCCCACCCAGCCCTGCCCTCTGGCAGTGGGAGCCATTCCCTGTGTCCTGTCCCTCCATTCCCTGTGTCCTGTCCCTCCATTCCCTGTGTCCTGTCCCTCCATTCCCTGTGTCTGTCCCTCCATTCCCTGTGTCTGTCCCTCCAGCCCTTGGCAATTGTCTCTCTCCATGTTTCCTGCAGCTCCTTCAGGCCCTGCAAGGCCACCCTGAGCTCAGCCCAAAGCTTCTCCTGTGCAGGTGAACAATCCCAGCTGTGCCAGCCTTTCCTCCCAGCAGAGCTGCTCCATCCCTCTGCTCATCCTGCTGCTCCTCTGGGCTCTGCAGCAGCTCCAGCTCCTCCCTGGGCTGGGACAGGGCTGGGGCAGCTCTGCAGGTGAGATCTCTTATCACCTCACACCATGGTGGGTGTTATCATCTCCTTCAGCCTTCCTTGGCTTCCTGTACTTCTTGGACTTTAGAACCCTTTTTTAAGGAAAGATTGCTGGATTGGCCAATGCAGGCATCCTGCACCCACTTCTGATTTCTGAATTTTCCAGAGCAGGAAGGCTCCTCTATGAACCTGAATCACAGCTGATGTGCAGGAGATTGGAACAGATCCTCTGGCTGCTCTCTAGCTGTCAGATACTTCTGCCTCTAGTTTTAATTCTGCTCACAGAAGATCTGTTTCCAATAATCTGATGGAAAATGGGAGTACAGAGTCAGGACAACTTTTGCAGCACACACAGCTATTCCTATTTTCAACCACATCTAAGCATGGAGTACAAATTGATGACATAGACTTAATAAACAAACACTAGTAATTATAAAAAGTCATTAATAATTGTGTGAACACCTCACAGTTTCTTCAAGGATAATTACTTGATTAAATTTCCACAATCAGAAATTACATACACCATGCACTTCCAGTAATTACTGAGTGCATTAGACCTGTGTATTATTTACTGCAGGTTATCCAACAGTTCTGTCAAACCCAGAAGGATCCTGAATTGTTACAATGAAAAACAATATCTAAAAACTGGAGAATCTTCAATTTATTTCAGGGAGATCTAAAGTATAATGACAGTTTAGAAATACATGAGCAAGAAAAAAATAATAGCTAACATTTTCTCTGCTTTCAATAAATTTCTCCTTCAGTTGTCATATTCAAAAAACGTATATGTTGTTCAGGAACAGAATGTACTGGCACTGAATCTGTTGCATGCAAGCACTCACTTTTGGGGATGCAACAAATGTTTCTGTAATCTGCCCTGGAAAGTTGTCCTGCTTTTTCTCCCCCCTGGTTTCTGGGGATGCTGCTTATTCTAATGGGGAAAATCACTCTTTTAATGAACAAAACCTATATATTTATATAAATATAAAAATCTTTAAATAAATAAATAAATAGGTGTGTGTTTTGTTTTTTTTTTAACTGTGCTATTTGAGTTGCTTTTGATGGTCCAGGGGCTGCAAAGAGCAGAGCCTGTCCTGGGGGAGTCACCCATGAGGCAGCTTCAGTGAACAACTTGGAATCTATTCCAAGAAACTGGAATTGAAACTTCCAGAAACATTTCTGGAGAAAAGCTTGGAGAAATCTGGTCTATAAAGTGTCCCTGTCTGTGGCAGGGGATTGGAACAGGGAGATTTTAAGGTCCCTTCCAACCCACACCTTTCCAAGATTATCATTTATCACAATAAAATGATGTAGATTCCCAGCCTCGACCTGCACACCCCAATCATGACCTAAAAGAAACTAAGCTGGACTTAAGGTGCTGCAGGGACTGTGAAAAGTTGTCCCATATGAGGAAACCTTCCCAAAAAGGAGCCTGGCCCAGCCAAGGACACTCAGTGAAACACTCAGCTGAGGCTGTTTCCAAACAAAGGCGTTTGTGGCACCTGCTTCCCCTCTCCAGGCAGGTCTGGGATGGTTTGTGGGTATCAGGAGGATGAAAACTCCTCTGGGGAAGGACAAACAAGGCAGGGAATCCTTCACTATCCCTCTGCAGGGCTCTTCTGTTGTTTTGCAGCTCCACCCTTCACAGGGAACACAAACGTGACTGGCAACACCTTTTTTTTTTTTTCCTTAAAGTATTCTTAAGACAAAGTGTAAATACTTGGGGTGATCCTTCTTGGGAATATTAGTAAATACAGCCAGCTTCCAGTGGAAATTATCATCTGACCACAGAACAAAACTAAACACCCTCTGAAGTTCTTCAGACTAATCCTCCTTTCTGTTACTAAAAGCTTTTTTACTCCTTTTGTACGTCTTTGGCACTAAATACTTTTTTTTTTTTTTTTTTTTTATTTTTCTTTTAGTTGTGGCACTTTCAGTTCTGATGTTGGAAAGCAGAAGAAAAAAAAAAACAGAACAGCTGTATAAACACAAGGTATTTCAGAAATAAGTGACTCCCATTAAGTGTTGACCTGCACTGCAAAAACTGTTCAAATATACAGATCAGAAAGACTGGCACCTCCATGGCAGCCTGCATCTCACTTTATCAATAAAAAATGTTAATGCATTACAAAAATAGAAATATACCATATCCTTAGCAAGAAAGTACCTTGGAAGGATATAAATCATCTCCAATAATGCTTTGATTTGTGACCTTCACGGATTTGTTTTCATTTTTTAATTTCAAATGCATTTGAAGAATGTCTATAAATAGCTTATACTGACTGAATGCATAATTTTAGGCTCATTCTTTCAGCATCTGGATTTGGAAGTACTTTGCTAGATGAAACATGGACCTGTCATCCATGAAACTGTAAAGTCCAATGTTTAGAAAAGTACTATTTTAAGGATCTAAATGTATTTGCTTATAGTGAGTGTAAAGCAGTAGTATTAAATTTATAATACATTACTGATCCTGCAAAGCAAGGTTCAAAAGCATTGTTAAGCAAAAATTCATGTTTAATTTAGAAATTCAAAGAAACAAATTTCACATGGAAAAAAAAACCCTCATTATTTCCATATATATGGCAAAGGAAATGCCTGTGTTCCTCCTCACACTCTAAAAACAGAAGGAAGAGGAATGTATTTAGTCCACCAAACCTGAATTTGCAGCAGGCAAAAAAACTGCAGCAAAAACAGCACAGAGGGTTTTGCATGTGGATAAGTGAAAAAGAAATATTAACTATTTTATTAACTATAATTACTCTGTGTTTGATTTCCAGCTGGAGGAGAAAAGTGATTCCAGGGTTAAGGCAGATTTCAGTTCCCCTTTTCCAGCAGAACCTGGGAAGGCCCCAGCAGGGAAAAGAGATGCAGATTCAACCTTTGGAAGCAATTCCCCCAAAATAAATGGGAATAGTTGTGATTTTAAATACATGGAATCATCACAGAATCCCAGAATGGTTTGGGTTGAAGGACTTTAAAGCTCATCCCATCCCACCCCTGCCACGGCAGGGACACCTCCCACTGTCCCAGGCTGCTCCAGCCCCAATGTCCAACCTGGCCTTGGACATTCCAGGAATGGAATATCCACAGCTCCTCCAAATTCTCTGTGCAAGAAGGAACAGAACTTCATAAGGAAAAGGCTGCAGTTTCCTTCTTGCTTAGCTTAAATTCAAAATCAGGGTTTAACAGAACAAATACTACCCAGGCTTTGTGTAGATGTAATAGGAAGCTCAGGAATGGGATACAGGAGGGTTTTCTTAAGCAGTGGGGCCTTTTATATTTAGTTATTCTGTAATTAGTTGTTTTTATTGACATACGGCCTACAGATGGGCTGATCCCTGCTCAGGAACAGGGCCAGAGTTTATGATCTTGCTCCATTTATTGTCTTGCCTTCCATGAACAGAAACACCCAACAAGCACAGGGCTCCATCCCACCGCTGCCAAAAAGCAAAACTTGCACAGATTTCAGTCACCAAGGATCAAACTCCAACCACTGCATGGGCACACACACATTTCACCCACTTCTGAAGGGGTTCATGTCTGGAAGGAAGCAGCAATTCTTCCAGCCAGGAGTTCTGGACCAGGACCAGGACCAGCAGAAACAGAGGGGTGTTTTAGAGGCAGGAATAATTCCACTTGTTCCTTTAGCAGGGGAAACCCAAACAATGCCTTGCCCCATGAAACTGGTGTATTTGGGATGGTATTTGAGGGCTGGGAAATGCATGGGAATTCTGCCACAGGAATACAAGACACTGCACCCCAAGCTGCCACCCACCCTTTCTGTCAGTCCACCCATATACTGGAGTCCTTGTCACAACCTGAAATTGTTTGCATTCTTCCAGTACTTTCATAATCAACATGTTTCCTTTGTTCTCTCCCTCCAAAGCAACAGATCCCATCTCAAATTCTCCTGCTAAAAAATTGAGACATAGACACAGAATAATTTTGAGATTTAATGGTGGTTCTAAACCTGATTGCAGAATTTAGAATAAATTTTTATGTCCTTCCAAGCATTTTTTTTGTTGTGTTTCAGCCCCTCTTCCCCAAAGATGCAACTGTAAGCAAGATCAATCAGAATGTTTTAATATTACAAATAATTCCCATTCTTTATTCCTGCTGCCCTCACTTGGATATTTCCCCAGCTCTCACTATACCTAGGAAGGACATTTCCCCAGTTCCCATTATTACCTAGGAACTGCTCACATTTTTTTTTTACTTTTGATGTCTAAAACATTCTCAGTTCCTCATTCTCAGATCTCACTCCCATTCCTATACTCCACAAGAGCTGAAAAATGTTTCAACCAAAAATGATTCTGCATTTTTTTCATTCCAATACCCTTTTGTTCATTCTGTTCATTCTCTGCTCATTCTGACCAGCTCCAACACCAGCAGTGACAGAACAAGTGGGGATGACTTCATGCTGACAGACAGAGGGGTTAGATGGGATATTGGGAATTAGGAATTGTTCCCTGGCAGGGTGGGGAGGGGCTGGGATGGAATTGCCAGAGCAGCTGTGGCTGCCCCTGGATCCCTGGAATGTTCAGTTCCAGGTTGGACATTGGGGCTGGAGCAGCCTGGGACAGTGGGAGGTGTCCCCATGGCAGGGGTGGGATGGGATGGGATGATTTTTAAGTTCTCTCCCAACCCAAACCACTCCATGATTCCATGATGATTCTGTGAATTACACCACTGCTCTGGCCACCTGTCCCAGCTGTAGCCACCCTCAGAGCAACCTGGTTTTTATTTTTATATCTATTCACAGTTTCCACTGTGCCAAGTTAAACTGCAACCCTCTGGACTTTGCTGCACTCCTCTGAGAGAAGTGCAGCTCTGTCTTTTCTACATCTCCCCATTACATAGCCAATTATGGTAATAACAGGGGGTTTTTTTGTCTGTTCTGCAGACTTTGGAGTTTTTTCATTCATGCTTTTGACCTCTTTCCACAGTGCTACACTGGCTACTACCTGGCTGTTATAGTAATTCAGTACAGCCAAAAAGGAGATTTAATGTCCCTCTCTGTGGGTACCTCTGCCTGTGTGTGGTGTTACAAGTGAAGGCATCATTTCAAGAGCATATGAACCACTAAAATAGGTAATTAGGCTATATTCCATTTCTGAGGGCCAAACAGGCATCACAGGTATCCTGTACTGACTACATGTTAAAATATCTTTTTGCCATCCACCAGTACATTAAAAACAAGTTGGCATGTGGCTGTGGCACCCTCATCAATTCTTCAAATCACTGACTTGACATGTCAGAACTAATGTATGATCACAGCTCTAGCAGGATTCAAAGCCCTGGTGCAGCTCTAAAACTTCATTCTGTGTTCCCTGAAGTTATCAACTATTAGAAAAACTCAGGTGTGTAAACTTTTATTAGGCATGTTAGCATGTGGATGAAGATTTATGTTTTCTGTAATATCAGGCTTGCTGTTCCTTAAACAAATGTACCCCTAAAAGAAGAGAAGGAATAAAGCAAGCTCCAAGTTCAAAGAATTTAACTCAGTGATATAAAATATTTCCTTTAAATGTAGATCCAATTTCTTCCACTTTTTTATGCTCCAGGTGCTTATAAATGTCAATTCCCAATCTCTAACTGCAGTGACTGTCTTTTTAGTAGAAATAAAAAAGTAAATTACTGTCCTCACCACTCCAAGCTTTGACTTATCCTTGTGCTAATGAATAGAGTTGGGATGATAAAAACAAATCATTGTTCTCACTTCCACTCACTGTCTGATGACTGCAGTTGCAATGTGGCATAATTCTGTAACAAAGCAACTTGGAAGTTCACTTGTGGAGTGTTTCCACAATGGGTTGTGTGTAATTCATAACTCACTCCTCACAGAACTCCTTGATACTACAGATCCTCCATGAATTCCACCCAGCTGCTCCCAACATCCTTCTCCCCCCTCTCCTCACAGAAAAGCAGGAGGAGAGGAGCTGGTGTTTCCAGAATTGCACAAAGCACCATGGTTTGAAAATCTTCATCCCACTTCTGAGGCCTGGAGGGCAGCTGGGGACCCAAAAAATCCCCCCTTGGGCACACCATGCTCACACCATCAATGGGCAAATAACATCTTCCAAATACCTCCCCTTTCCCACTGGCTGCAGGGGGAGTTTAATGGAGACAGAACAGTAAGCAGGGCATGGAGTCAGGGTAAGGAACAATTAGGCCTCGTTTATATTTGTGAAACAATTAGTCACTAATTAGGCAGGCTTCACATTTGGAAAAGGGGAATAGCTTTAATTAGAGTGGAATTACATCCCTCTGACAGACTTCAGAGGGAACTCTAATGGCAGGATGCAAACTATAAAGTCTGCCAGGCTTTTACAGACTTTAATGGCTTATGGAGCATATTGGAAGTGTACAGTCCTTTCAGTGTGTATAACAACCATCTGCCACAAAACCCCACGTCCCTGCCAGGATCACAGCTACTAAATGGGGAGAAAAAGCATTTTAAAACAGTAACCAAATCCCCAGCTTGGATCAAGCATCCTCATAGCTGCATTTGGGCAGCTTCTCTCCCTCATGTAGAAACCTCTCTCCCCATGGAATTCTTGCCACTGAATATAAAGAAAAGAATTAAGTGGTATTTAAGGAGATAAATATTTCATGTATAGCTCCAAAGTACACTTTCTCCTCTCCAGTCATGCTGTTAACTAGAGGAAGGGTCTGCACATGGACTTTGAGCCCCAACTAAGTAAAATTAATTTAATTGATGCCTTCTGTTCCTCACACTGGGGCTGAAAATGGGCATTGGCCTCAACATAAAAATTTCTTGGGAGCTGCAACTGTTCTGCAGCTTAGTTTGCACTGCCTTAGCTCTAAACCCCTTCCACAGGGATAAACAGCAAATCTTCAATTGCAAGCTGAGGGATCACTCCTGCAGAGTCCAAGGAATTTTTTCTGGAGTTTGGCTTTGAGGCAGGACAATCCAAGCAAAGATATTTACCTAAAAAAACACAAGCACACTCCCATCCTCTGAAATCAAAAGTGAGCAAGATGGAAGCAGATGATGTTAAAATCCTAGCAGGGACTAGCATGGATGTATCCCATTCCTCAGGTATTTCCTGGGACTTTTCCACCCTATGATTAAAGGTTTTATTAAAAAAAAAAAAAAAAAAAAAAAAAAAAAAAAAATTAAAAACCTACTACTCTAAGTGTTTCAAAGCACAATTGTGGACGCCCACAGTGTCTGTGAAACAAATGAAAGGGATTTAAAATTAATAATTTGGGCTTAGGAGCAAGAAATCTTTACAAAGAATTTCCTACACTTGTAAATACTCCCTCTTCTCATCTCAGCTATGGAAAAATGAGACACTTGTGGTAACTGAGCATCAAAGTATTCAGAACAACAGGTTTAAAGCAACACCTGGGGTACCACAAGCTTGTTAGAAACCTGCATAGGTGATGTCCCACCAGCCAAAAAGCTCTTCCTGCACACACTCATACAAATTAACAGGCAAAGATGTTATTTTCTGTAATCACTAGGAAAAAAAAAATCACTCTGGGAGTAATTTCAGAGTCAGATTCCCTGCTCATCTAATATTCCCTCAGGACACAGGCTACCTATAACACAGTGTTCAGGTAAAAAGCAAATAAAAGAAACAAGCATAATGTATATCAGGGAATGGACACAGCTTGTTTCTGAGAAGATGTTGCTTTCCACAGGAAAGAAAAGCAGATAATGGCAGAATAAAACATTGTCTGTTATGTCAAAAGATCAAGGAGGATAACTAATATCCTGCTTTGGGTCAATCTTCACTTTACTGCAGCCTTGGGGATAAAAAACACAGCAGCACACACAGTCTGGGATGCCCAGGCTGCCCAAAGGTTATTATGACCACTACAACCTTTAAATCCTCTCTTATCTTGGAGTATTTTATAGCAGGACCAGGTCAGTTGATCATTTTAACCCAAAATATTTTTAATGCAATTTTTTTTTCCACTGTCATTGCATTTTGCACTTTTATGGTACAATTCTCCTCCACTTTATCACCATCACCTGCATGTCATGATGTACCACCTTCACTTCTGGAAAATGAAACCACAACATATCATTTTGTTGAGAACACTCTGTTACAGCCATTCAATTATTGAGAATGTTCTGAATTCTATTTTTTATTACTGTTGAAGGAAATAAAATAGAGGCATTCTCTAGTCACCTTTAGTTTCCAAGAAAACAATATTCCATTTCAGCAATGGTGAGGCAGCAAGGAAAGACAAAGATAATATCAGTATTCACTGATTTTTTCAAGATCTGGTTGCATGAGGCTCTGAGCAGCCTGATCTAATGGAAGGTGTCCCTGGCCCTGGCAGAGGGGTGGAACTGGATGATCTTTAAGGTCCTTCCAACCCAAACCATTCCATAATTCCATGATTTACCAGCAGGGCAGAGGCTCCATGAGGCACTGTCTGGAGCTGGCTCCTGTGTACACTGAACTCTTGCATTGCTGAGACCTGTCTGGACAATTTCTCCATGGTACAAACCCAGAGGGTTGTCACAAAGTCCAGACAAATTTATGCTGGGAGAGTGAATTTCCTCCCTTGAAATTCCTCTCCTCACATTTCCCTCTGCCCAAGACTTTATCTCTTCTGCTCGTCTTGGGGAAGCCACAGGAATGAAAAAAAATGGGAGATGCTGTCAGGAGCAGGACTGGACTGTTAATCAGGAAAATAAATGAACCTATAAAACTCATATAACCTCGCAGAATATAAAGTAAAATTGGCCTGGTGGTGACAGTTTAATTCTAACCACTCTCTGCCAAAATTTTGCTCTGGGTATGAATACACAGGTTGTCCCAAAGAGCAGCAAATGCCCCTTCTTTCCTAATTCTGAGACACTTCTTTCAATGCACACAGTTGAAGATAAATCAGATGTTAAAGGAGATATTTATGATTTCCAGGACTCAATAAACTGCATTTACACTTACAGCACATCAACTCTTTTGGGGCTGAAAAGACCATAAGACCTCATGGATAGTTGTATAAATAAATGAATATATGAAATTTAGTAACAGGAACTCTTCTGACTCATAGGAGTCTTTAGGAAAAATCCCCACTAATCTATTAATAATAAAGAATCTGTAATGCTAAAATTGCAAACCCCAGCATGTCCCCTGTTCTTAGCATACCAGAGAGACTTTTTCTGGTAACAGTAGCACATTCAAGACAGCACAGGCTTGACACAAGCCTTGTTTAAATTCTGAAGCAGGATACCTGGAATTAAGAGCATTCCCGTGCAAGATATTGGATATTCAGCAAAATTCTCAGCTCAGTGTAAAAAGCAAATATTTTGGAATGAGATAAGTACAAAAGTGCCCAGTGCAATCAATCAGTGTAGACCTCTCACTGGGTATCAAATTGTGTTCATTTTTTCCATGGCTTTCATTAGAAGGGTCATTCTTATATCCTTCAGAAAAAAAGGAAATGTTGGAGCAAGTTCCAAGATGGGCCATGAGGTTGATAAGAGGTTGATAAGGAGCAGCTTCCCTGTGGAGACAAGATGGGAAAGTTCAGGCTGCTCAGCCTGGACAAGAGAAGGTTTTGTGGAGACCTCAGAGAAACTTCCAGAGCCTGAAGGGGCTACAGGGAATTCAGGGAGGGACAACTGATCAGGAACTGGAGTGACAGGACAAGGGGAATGGGCTCCAACCGACAGAGGGGGAATTTGGGTTAGATATGAGGAAGGAATTGTTCCCTGCGAACACAGGGTGCCCAGAGCAGCTGTGGCTGCCCCTGGATCCCTGGCAGTGCCCAAGGCCAGGCTGGGCACTGGGGCTGGAGCAGTTTGGGACAGTGGGAGGTGTCCCTGCCACGGCAGGAGGTTGGAAACTGGATGATCTTTAAGGTCCTTTTCAACCCAAACCACTCTGGGAGCTGGACACTTCCACGTACATCATAATTAACTCCTTGCCTTGCAGTGTATCAATCACTCACAACTACAGAAGCCTCACTACCTGTGAGGTGTTCCAGGTGAGCTGAGTGATGTAGTAACACAAGACTAAGACTTTTCTTGGTCAAAGTCCAATCTCCAGGCTGCCAAGCTCTCAGAGGGAAAATAAAACACACAAAGCTCACCTTTCTGCTGTCATGTCAAGAGAGCACAGGGTGCCCAGAGCAGCTGTGGCTGCCCCTGGATCCCTGGGAGTGTCCAAGCCAGGTTGGACACTGGGACAGTGGAAGGTGTCCCTGCCCATGGCAGAGGGTGGAATGAGATGATCTTTGATGTCCTTTCCAACCCAAACCATTCTATGATCCTACAATTCTTGCTGTGTCTAAATTAGAAATTTAGAGTACAACAAACATGCATTGAAGTCCCCAGGATTACATTTCAAGGCTTCTTTCATAGGCACTGTCTTTGGGGATCTGAAATTTTGATTATTCAGCACAATTCTGCTGATTCCTAAAGTCAACTACATCCAAGTAACTCAGCAGCATTTCCCAGAGCTCTGTACCCCACAGTCCTGCCTGTCACTCTTGCACTTAACTTGTACAGAAAACATAGATTATTTCTTCCTTTCTGCCTGTCCTCTATCCTGAGCACTGATGTGATCATTCCTCATATTTCCAAGTTCCTAAAGTGGACAAATAATACAACTGAAAACATGTATATAATATTTCATCAGCCATTAAAGGCACAGTGCTATGTCTGGGAGGCCTAAATTCCTTTCTTCCATTCTTTGTTAGTTTTGTGTATGCTTTATTTTTTATACAGTGCTTCAGGCACCACTCAAGAAATGATAATCCCCCCACACTGAGACACAGTACAGTAAACAAAGCGAGGTGGAGAGGATCCCTTTAGCAAGGAGACCACAAGGGTTCCATTTTTAGCCTCATTCTACAAAGAATGAGACTTGAGATACAATGCTGTGTGCACAAAGAAGTGCTCCTTGACCTTTTCTTCCATTAGCTTAGGAATCATTGCCTGGTTTTGCCCAAATTTAACAGGGTTTAACAGACTTGAAAATATTATATTGCATCAAGACTGTGGGTAGCAAACAGCTGGGTGAAGAAGGAAATAGAGTTGGTGAGCTACTGAGGAAAAGCTAAAAAGGAAAAGCCCTACAGAGGAAAGCTAAAAAGCAGCACATCAGAGAATCCACACAGGACAGCACTGCTGAAAAGGGGCTGATTCCTTTTGCAGCTCACAAATTACAGGTTGGGATTCCAAAAAACATGGATCTGCCCATCTGAACAAAACCCTTTCTGTACCCACAGTCCTGCCCATCAGCAAGGACAGACATTTCCTAAGTGACAAGTTCCTGCCACCCCCACCACGTGCTGGGGCTGTCACCAGCAGGTTCAGCTGAAGTTCACCTGGGCAAGGCAAGGATTTCAGCAGGACAAGAGGAAAAGGCCTCAAGTTGCACCAGCAAAGGTTTAGACTGGATATTAGGAAGTAAAATTCTTCACTGAAAAGGTGGTCAGGGTGGGAACAGGATGGTGGAACAACCATCCCTGGAAGTGTTCAGTGGATGTGGCACTTGGTTTAGTGGTGCTGGGCTGGACTTGACCTTGGAGGGCTTATCCAGCCTTAATTATCCCATGATTTTAAGGCTGACAGATCAATAAAGCTGGATCTGCAGCAAATTCTTGGTCCAGCCTCTGTGTTACTTTAGTGTGAGATGATATTGATGGTTTTAAACTGACAGAGTGGGGTAGTTTGGATATTAGGAAAAAATTGTTCCCTGTGCTGCCCCTGGATCCCTGGAATGTTCAGTTCCAGGTTGGACACTGGGGCTGGAGCAGCCTGGGACAGTGGGAGGTGTCCCTGCCATGGCAGGGCTGGCACTGGATGATTTTTAAGGTCCTTTCCAACCCAACCCATTCCATTACTCCAGAGAAGCAGCGTTTATTCCTTCAATGTGATGTCTCTTAGCAGTTCTTTTCTCTTTTGCAAATAACTCTAAGATTATACACACCCAGTATCTTGAATTAATCTTCCTGTCACCATACTCTGGAGATGGAAAAGTCCCTTCCCAACTGTCACACACCTTCCTGGTTCAACACAAGTTGTTAAAACATCACCAATTTCTATAAGCAGGAAATACAGGCTGTGCTTTGTAGAGGTACAAGATATCCACAGGTGCCTCCACAGTATCCAAATCTGTGATTTGGCCAATTTAACCACAATAAGTCTAGCAAAGAAACAAAAAAAGGGTTTCTCATAGTGTTTTAGGCTCCAGTTTTCCTCACAGATTCTTGAATCTATTTCAATCTCAGTGACAAAGGGATATTCAAACACAAATATCTCTCTGTCCAAAGACCAAGGCACCTACACCTTATTCACAAGATAAATCCACTTTTTGTAACAAATGTATCTATTAGTTGCCCTTAGGAAGAAAAATACCAAGCAAAGAGGTCATTTATACTCAGAATAAAACAGGAAGTTTTAGTAAGACTGTATTTAAAATAAATGCTCTTTTATAAGAATATGATTAACAGAAGTTGCCCTCAAGAAAATCAGCACTGCAGCTAAATAATACATTTGTATTTGAACAATAATGAAAGAATATTCAGATAATGTGAGACATTTTCAGCTTACACAGAAGTGTTTCAGCTCTATTAATAAAGTGCTTTTAAAACGAATTATATAAAAACTGATTTCAAACTATTAATGTTTTAGTGGTGAAGTCAGAATAACATTGTTCCTTATCCACAGCATAGCAAGCCTTTCTCTCACAAACATTCTGACAAAAGAATAAATTGCAGATGTCTATTTCTCAACCCAAAAAAACAAAAAAAAAATAACAACTCAACAAAAAAAACCTCCAACATTTGAGCTACTAAAAGGTAGAAAACAACCAGGGAGAATTATGACCAAATGCCAGATATTAAAAAGTTCTCCACATGTGGCACAGAGAGAAACAGCCAATTCACTGCAATTGTCTGCTGAACAGGTTGAGCCTCTCTCCAACTGGTAGCAATCAGGCAGGACACTAGAGCGGGCAGGAAATCTAAAATTAGGTTTTACTACCTATAATGGAGGATTTATGGGATAATTTAATTGGCAGTCTTGGGACTGAAACCCATGGTGGGGGAACAAAAACATCTTTCTGGATATACTCCCTGAACCCTTCCTGTAGTGGGCTGAACAATAAAAGTACTGGGGAAATAACCTGGAGATGTAATATCCCCTTTCTCGTGCAGAATAAGTGTGCATGACAACATTTTGGGTGTGGGGGGTTCAGCAGGAGGCAGAGGTGCATTGATGCAAATTGACTTTTCTTCTTTTTAGAAGAATTGAATTGCTTCTTGTAGTGAGATGTACCTGTAAGGACATGAGAGATGATGAAGAGCCCCAAATAAAGAGCAGGCTGGAAATCAAGGCTGTAAGGGCACAAAAGCACAGCCCCAACACTTCAGTGCCCATGGCAGATTGATCCCAGCCCTGTCCTCACCACCCTGGGCAACACCAAAACCTGCTGAGCCACCTGGGCTTCACTGTGGCCCTTCTGTGCTGACACAGACCTTTCACAGCCAAACCTCTGGGATGCCAGAAGCACTTTCTTGCTTTTCCCTGCTCACCAGGAGAGCTCTGAAAGGGTTAACATCCGTTCTCTGCTGGCTGCAAGGCTGAACAGGGGTAACAGGATCCCTGCTCCATCCCCAAGGGTGTTCCACCCGTGTCAGCACTTGCTACTGATGCCTCTGCCTGGCTTATTGCATTTATTAGATGGGTTTGGGGGTTCACAGAGAGAAGCAAGGATATGTCCCACTGTCCACAAGGAGGGGGATGAGCTCCCAGATGCTGGCAGGGCATTCCCAGGCATTTCACTGTAAATTCCTCAAAAACTGTGGATCCCCAACCTAAAGCTGACTGGGATGCAGGGAACAGACTGACATCAGAATGGGGGAGCAACAGCCCCACCAACCCCTTACAGAGCCCTGACTCTGCAGTGCCACCACCAAATCCACTCACAATCCACTCACCCCTGCTGAGATTCCTTCTCTGTTTGTTTTTCCCATTTTCAAATCCTGCAGTTAAAGAATGGCTGTCGCTCATCTCTACTCTCAACTCCTAGAGCCAGCCCATCCCAAAGTTTTCCTTGTAATGGGATCTCCACTGCAGACCTTTATGAAGCCATTATGGCATTTGACAAATGCCTTCAGCTTTCAAACACATGCACAGTCATCTTCTACTCCGTGGTGACAAGTTTTGAGAGGATGACAGAGGAGTATGTTTAGTGTTATTACCTCTGGCTTACCACTGGCAGTGCCAAAAGGAAATGTAAACATCAAGTCAGTACAACAATCCTTGATTATTATTCTTACAACAGCTCTGACACCAAGTTATAAGCCATCATAAATTAAAAAATACATTCCCATTTATTTCAGCAAGCAACACGCAGGAAAAGGCTGAAAGAAGTTTCAAGGCTGTCTCAAGAACTTCTCTCTCAGCACATTTCAAACTTGATTGGTATGACATGAAAGTCCCAGAACAGTGGAAAATTAACTAATTTCAAAAATCACCTTTTGGAGAAGCTCTGCTGACAGCCACTAAGTCTGCAGTGAAATCATGCAGTTTAGAAACCTACTGAGAAGGCTACAACAACTCCAAAAAAAGGTGTTTAAGTAAATCCAAGTGTGGCAGTTTCAAGACTGGGCTCAGGTTTTTCCCCCTCTCTCACCTTTTGAATATCAACCGTCCTTTATTTCTTGCTTTTTATACAACTCCTCTCATCTTTTTTTCTGGTGATGTGAATAGGAAAAGTGCCATTGCCATCAACAGTTTTTGCAGTTTTTAAGTTTCTTCATGCTCCTCCACTAAAAGGACCACCACACCCCCTGACAAAGACCTATCATTGCTATCTCTAGGATGCTGTTGAAATGTCAAATTATGATCTTTCCATGATGCTGAAAAGTGTCCTTTCTGATAGATCAATTTACTTTCTATTTCAAATTATATTTGACCTTTACTTTATATTTGAAATGTTTCTTCTACAAACTTCCCTTTTTATTTTCCCCTGGCTTACATTTTCTTCCTTTGGGGATAACATAATTACATTGACATAAAGAAGAAAACCTTTGTGTCTTAAATATTGCCTCTCTGTTGCCTGAACTTAAAATATGTGAAAAGTTTATAGACCTTGACAGATTCAGGGTGTGGTACAACACACTCTCCTTCATGCAATGCAGCCTCCATCTGCAAGTAAGTTGCCTTTTCATGGAAATACTATTCAGAGAGCATTTCCATAAAAATTCACCCTGGCAGGGCTCTGTTTCTCTTGTCATTCGCCCAGCTGTGTTCCTGCCTTGATGGAGTTCTCATTTTGAATAAGGCACAGCAGTTATTTTCACGGGGGGAGCTGGGGGAACTTTCCATCTTTACGTAAGAGCAAAGCCTGTGGTCCCTGCAGCAGGGCTGCAGGAGGCATCAGTAAAACCCAGGGCAGCTGGATTTACAACCAGACAGTCTGAGGGCACATTGCAACCTCCTCCTGCCCTCCTTGGGACTTTTTTGCTTGGATGAAACACCAGGTTTTCTCGGGGGACGGCACAAGATGATCTTTAGGGTCCCTTCCAACTCAACTCTTTCATTCTGTGATTGCCAAAGTCCTGGCTGAGGTCAACACACTGAGCAGGAGACAGGCCCCAGAGGAAGAAGAGGTGCAGAAGAAGAAGAAGGAACCATCCTTAAAGAAGAGATGACCTGTCCCAGGTGGGTCAAGTTAAACAAGGTCACACCACTGCTGCTGCCAGGGCTGCCAGCCACCAAACCCCAGCAGAGCCGAGTGCCTCCCACACCCAGCACCTTTTATTCCCTCCAGCAGCAAGCCAAGCTGGCACTGAAACTCCACCATTGCCAAAAGCCTTCCCCACTCCTGCAGCAGGAAACAGCAAGGCCAGTGCAGGAAGGATCCCAACATGACTTCAAGTTCCTACAGAACTTCTTATCCTCTTTTTGCTTGGGTCAGAATTAAATGCTTGAGATGGTATTTCTTGTTCGGACTCAGATGTTTATTAGTTTTCATCTAAATGACAGTCTCACAAATCATGAGTTCTACAGCACTTCAAGCTAACAAACTAGAAATGGAGCCCTATCTCTCTCTCTACAAGGCCTTTTAAAGGTAAATTGTCCAATTAAGAAATGCCATCTAATTTTTTTTTTTTTACTTTTTACCCAATAACCAACTACCCATGGCCCACAATGTGGATTTTTCTATTCAATTAAACAAGATCACCCAAATCCATGAAGAAGGTGGTGAAGAAGGACAAGCCTCCACTCTAAAACCTCTTTCTTGCTTTCTATATTTTACTATATTCTAAACCCTTAAACTCTAAGTTTCCCACCCTGTGATATCACACACTTCTATTCAAGCTGCACACCCATGATCCCAGTTCTACCATTCCATTTTGGAAGCTTCTCCACAGCCTCAGGTCAAATGCAGAGTTCTCCTGGGGGTCAGTGCCTGTCAGCACAGAAAGTCTCAAATTCTCAGTGACCAGGCATCCAACACTGAAAATGTTCCACTACCTAGAAATTGAAATTCAGCTTTCCTCATGCAGATGGGGATACCAAAGAAAGTCCTGAGCTCCTGCACTGCTCCCAGCAGGTGGATGAGCCAATGTCCCATCACGGCACCAAGGACACCCAGCTGGGGCTCACACATCACCACACTGTCCTGTGCTCTAAAGGCATTCCTAGCACACTTCCCAAACACAAATACTAAATGATTATTCTAAATTATGGGGTTTGTATTTTTCCTGAAGCGTTTGCCCTGCACTGAGGCTGAAAATGGACAGTCTGCGGTCTCTTTTACGAAGCTGTTTTTATCCTCTCGGAACCAAAGTGGTAAACCACTAATGGCATGAGTATTTTTCTCATTATCAGTTGCAATGTTAATGACTCTTATTTAAGCAAGCAGTATTTTAAAACCTTTCAGCCTTGCTTGTTCACTTATTAGACCTCAGACTGTTTATTGTGTCTTCTCTTAAGAAAGTTCTTTTATGATGTTAAAGGGAGGAGGCCATTTCAAGACCAGCAGCAATTTGCATCAGTAAACACTTTAAGGAACAAGCTGCTCCAGTGTCTTAAAACTGACTAATTTTCAAAATCCCTTGCTGAAGGATCAGTGCACTCTGGTGCTCAGGTTTAACTGTAAATAGCTACATGTTCAAATAAAATCAGGGTCTAGCAACCAAAGCAAAGGCAGGTTTTAACCCTGGTGTTGGGATCAAACTCTGCCTTGTAATCTTGTGCAAAATACTCAGCCCACTCTTAGAAAACATAGACAAAGTGTTTCAAATTTGTTTGCCTGAATCCTCCATCTCCAGGAATCCAGAGTCACCACACAGACCAGCACAGGCCATAGAGGTTATTTTCACACAAGGACTTTTGTTGGCTTTCCTTTTTTTTCAAGCCCCATCACAACAGCAACGTGGAGAAAAACAGAGACATCATCACAAGGGCACTCATGGAGAAGTATCCAGGGTTGGAATGGGAATGGGCAACTTTAGGAAGGGTAGAAAGCCAAGCACAAAGGCTTTGGCAGCCAAGAAATCAGAGCACATTCATAAAACAACAGCCCAACGTTTTGAAAAGTATCGAACAAAGCGGTTGCCAAAGGGTTGCTGTCATCTCCAGGAAAAGCAAGCATGCCACAGATATTTCCTGTGCACACTGATCCTGGGGGAACAGTAAAAGTGGGTTATTACACAGACCTACTCTCAGTGTTCTTACTTTCATAATACACACGAGTGTTTCCTCACTGCATCCATTCTTGCTCGAAGCCATTGGTGGGCAGCATACCTAACTCAGCTTTTGTTTAAGTTCTTATGTTCTTCCCAGGTAATTGGCCCTACGGGACTTTAATCTAAATGGAGTGTGTCTTTGTAGGGACCTAGCAGAGGTATTTCCAATGTTTAATGGTCTCCTGAATTACTACTTTCCTCCCACTGTGAAGGAAATGGGCTCACCGCCGTCCGCTTCCCCGCAGCACTCATTACCACTGGAAACACGGATGTGGAAACAGCATCCCTCAGCCCATCCCAAGCTGCACAAGCACATGGACAAAGAGGCAAATATTCATCCTCCTGAAGAGTAAAGGACTTGCTCCAAGTGAATGTGACCAAGAGTTCCCCTCACAGGCAATTACTCACAACTCACCTCTCAGGACTCACCCCAGGAGGGTGAGGGAACTGGATCCCAGCACAGCTCCTGGCTCAGGGTGACACGGGCACGTACCTGGCAGCAGTGTGGGGATGGGGATCTGGCTCTCTGGGGTTATTTGTTGCCTTTCCTGCGCAGCCCTTTCTCAGACCTTGTCTTAATGTCTTCCAGACCCCCAGCAGCCCTCACACCATATGTGGAGTAAGAGCACCATGGAGTGAGTAACTGGTTAATGAGTTATTCTCACAGCCTGCTCCCCGTAGGAGCTGGTGCACATCTCAGTGCCTGCCAGCAGCACAGTGGAGAACCAGCTCTCAACTGCTGTCAATACCTAATTTAAAACCCTTGTAATTACAGCACTACAGTAGTAACATTTAGTTCACCTAGAAGCCAAGTGCCTCATTCATTCCCTCTGTCCCTGGATGAGGAATTGTGTGTCCAGCAGGAGCAGGGCAGGGACTGTCCCTCTGTGTCCAGCTGTGGCTCCTGCAGGAGAGCCCTGGAGGGGCTGGAGGTGTCCAGGGCAGGGACAGAGCTGGGGAAGGAGCTGAGGGAGCTGGGAAGGGGCTCAGGCTGGAGAAAAGGAGGCTCAGGGGGGACCTTGTGGCTCTGCACAACTCCCTGACAGGAGGGGCAGGGAGGAGGGTCGGGCTCTGCTCCAGGAACAGGGACAGGAGGAGAGGGAACGGCCTCAGGCTGCTCCAGGGCAGGCTCAGGGTGACAGCAGCAGGAATTTCCCCATGGAAAGGGAGCTCAGGGGTTGGAACTGCCCAGGGAGGTTTGCAGTGCCCATCCCTGCAGGTGGCACCTGGAGGTGGCACTCAGAGCTCTGGGTTGGGGACAAGGTGGGCATCAGTCAGTTTGGGCTTGATGACTTTGGAGGTTTCCAACCTTAATGATTCTGTGTTTCTGTAGCACAGAAAACTTCTAAACCAGCTGTACTCAAACACTGGAGTTGAAAGTTTCCCTTCAGACAACACAGGTGGGGCTGAGAAGGGAGGAGCATCCCCAGGGCCATTCAGTGCTGGGTTAGTGACAATCCTGTGTGTCCCACAACCCTGCCGAGCTTTTCCTCCCTTTTCTTGCCTGTTGAGATCACCTGATTTGCTTCAGGGGAAGGAGACAATATTAGAGGTGATGTGCTTTGGCTGTAAATGTCATCATATCCAAAACACCTCTCAAATTTAAACCAGAAAATATAGGATTCCCCAGCAAGAGGAAGCTACTGGGTCCGGAGAGGAATTAAAACAGGAGACCTTGACAGCAAATCTTCACTGACTCCTGCCTGCCAAGGGACTGGGAGGAGGCCAGAGATGGAGCAGGAGGGAGTTGTGAGATCTGCAGGCGTATGACCCATGTCTCCTCCTCTATGAAAGATGAGCCCACACAGAGAAAGTGGAAATTCTCTGAGCTCATACAAGGGAAATTTTATCAAGAGAAAAAGCAGTGGTTGTTTCCTGTGCGAAAAAGACAGTGCCTTTAAATGCTGTAGTAACTGGGGGGAATTAAGGCTTTAAGAAATCAGTAGTGAGAACACTTCCAGGGCTTTCCAGCCACAGCAGAATCGTGAGGAAGAAACTTCAGCTGAAGTTGCCCCTTTGAAAACGATCAGAGAAGCTTCAGCCACTTCAGCAAGGACAAGACTTCATCCACTGAACAGAAATTCAGAGTTTTCAAGCTCTGATTATTCTGGAACTGAGGAGGAAGAGGAATTTATGGCTTGGTGTTCTTTTTCCATGTAAAACCAACTGAAAGTGGTAAATACGTTAAGACGGGCTTGTTATTTTTCCTTTCAAGAGAGCAATGCTCCAAAGGAGAACAACAGGACTGTCAAACACCCAGGAGCATATGTGGCGTGCTTACACCACTGGTTTTGAGTTTCCTTGCACCAGCCAGGCTCCAGCTTCCTACCAAACCATTAAAAACGAGCAAGAGACGAGAAGAGTTCAAAAATCCAGTATCACCTACTTAGGCGGGAGTGACTTTTCGTGAAATGATTTGCCTTGCTAATCCTTTCCACGGAATGCAAATGAGAGCTGACAGGGATGGGGATCTGGCTGAAATGGGCTCCATCAGCCTCCCCAGGAGCTGGAGGGGCCCTGGGCTCACCAGAGCAGGGAGAACTCACCCCTCATGTGAGGGACAACCAGCCTGGGGCTCGGCTTGCCAGCGATGATTCGTTCCCTCGCAGGTCCAGAAACACGGATTACGTCAGTGTGGTTTCAGGCTCGTTTTTAGCCAAGGCCACTCAGCCCAAGAGGAACCAGAGGCAGTGGTCAGAAGGAGCCTCTCCACGCTCCAGACGAGCCCACTGACCCGAACCTGCTCCTGCAGGGACACGGGGATGCCAGAAACAGGCGCAGAGCGCTGGCCAGGATTCATCCAACCGTAACAGGCATCACGCTTCTCCACCGCAAATGGAGAAACTAGCCAAGCCCAAATCCCCTCCCCACGAATTTCAAATGCCTTCTTTCTGCTCTTCCTGGTGTTAAACACATGTTACACTCGCCTCACAAAACGTGCACAGTTTGTCTGGTTCTGAAGCAGCGGCTGGAGCGCAGCGAACGTCCTCGCTCTCACTCCCGCTCCTGCCTTCCAAGAGAAGTGCCAGAGAAAGGATTCTATTTTTGTAAGAGTTTAAAGGGCACGGTCAGAAAAGTGACTCTATAAAAATGGCACCTTTTCATCCAGCAGATCTGTTCCCAGTGAGTATTCTGAGTCATGTCTGCTTACTTTAGTGACCAAAATAGATTTTTAGTACTTCTCACTCCTCTCTAGTCCTGCAGAACCAACACAGCAAAGAGGGAGTTTCATAAATCCTATCTTGGACCAAAACCTGTCGAGATGAGCCCCAGGGGCAGAAGGGAGGGCTGGATGTGCCCTGTGGGTGGCTGAGGGGGCAGTGCCACAAACACCAAATCACACAGGGAGTTGTTAGCCCAGAGCCACAGGAGTGCAGGACAGCCCAAATTCCCTTCACCTTGGCTCCTGCACCTTCAACAACCTGATCCTGACCCCCATCCCACATTCCTGCTCTGCAGACGGACCACAGGCCGAGCTCCCTGGGCTCACATTTGGTTCCAGCTCTGTCTCCTGTAAACCACCATGGAAATCACAAGCAAATAACAAACACAGCGCTCGCCCCTCCTTCCCCGCTGGCTCTGCAGCTCTGCAGCTCAGCTGTGCTCCTTGCACCTAAAAACTGCCCCTGACAGGCCAAAGGCTCATGGCCTGTCCAAAATGAGCCTCCCATAGCTGTGCTTCGAGAGATTTAAGCAAAGTATAGACCCAAGGCTGTCATCTGTACAGCTGGACCAGCCTAAAAAAAAATCACTTTAAATGGTTGTTACTATTTCCTTCATCAGCAGAACAGACTGCTGAGAGAAAGGCAGCAGCATTAATCCATTCCTATCTTACTCTGAAGCTGAAAGAAATGATGGCTGATGTTTTCATACTCAGTTTTTCAAAGAAGTTAAGAGAGTAGTGCAGAATGCATAAAGGGGTTTTCTGTTGCTATTTCTAATGTTCCTGTTTCTAAACAAAAAGGAAGTAAAAATTAAGCTGTTATGTTTACTTAAAATTAAACTTTAAAATTAAAATTATAAATAAGTAATAATAATTTCTACTCAGACTGTATTATTCATCTGGTCTCTCTGCTATGTTTTACTTAACACTTTTTCCTTCTGTCTCCCTAAGATCAGCTGCTGGAAGGCCTGAATTTGTTTCAGGATGCAGAATTCAGGGCACTCCATGCCAGCCATGTAAAAGCCAAAATACCCAGTCCTGCAACCCCAATTCCTTCCCAAACTGCTGGACCACCTTCTGCATCTTCAGTGCCTTTCCCAAACGAGCATCACTGTCTCAGGCTGGAAAGATTAACCTTCCTCTGGCCAGGCTGGAATTTACACAACTGCTGTCAGCCAGATCCTTGGTTTTTGGATGGCTACAGCGAGGTGAGGTGAATCTCACCCTCCTAAAGCCATTTTTCAGTCTCATCACTTAGAACTGACTTCTCTGCAAGGAAGAAGGAAGAGGCCAGGTTCAGGTTTCTTCAAGCTCTTCATTTCAGGAGGGTGATGAATTGCTCTGCTGAAATGAAGCCTTGGAGGTGCCTACAAAAGAAGGTGCCCTCATGGTGTCAGGATGTTGACACACATATTGGTGACAGATGATTTGGCTTGTCTTGGTTGCAGGAGATACAGAGACTGCTACAGACTGTTTGCCATAAATACATAAAAATACCAGAGAACTTATAAATACAGCAAAGGAATGAAAAGCACCAGCCCAAATTCCCAGCTTCACATTCTGGGCAAATGCAATGAAATTTAAGAAAAGGCACAAGATATCGACCAGGACTAAGTTATGTCTTCATTTGATATTAAATCCTTTATCTTATCTTAATGTGGTAATAAAACCTTTGTTTTTTCTGTTTCCAAATCTGTTTTTCTGTGTTAAAAAAAAAAACAACAAAAAGTATTTGAAGAGCCAACTACAATCAGAACAATCAATGAAACTGCAACAGCAGTTCTTTAGAGAAAGGATGGAGAACTTTGCCCATGTCTGCTTTGCAAGTCCTGCAGATCAGCTGCTTTCCCAAGCAGATTTTTCAGCTTAGTCTCAGCGCATGTGGCAATGCAACATCTTTATGTTACTTTAGTAGTTAATCCTTTGTGTATAATTTGTGAACTCTATAGAAAGCAGTCCGTTTTATAAACAGAATTTCAAACCACCAGGTTTAAATTTATTGCAGGGTTTATTCAGAACTGACAAAGCCTCCTTAGAAAACGGAATTTTGCTAAGAAGCCTTTCCTTCTGCATAACTACAAGACTTCCTTCTGTATAAAACCCTTTTCTACTTACGCAGAAAAATACAAACCATAAAATTGTTTGATTGCCATTTTTTTGTTTAATTTACAGAAAGAGGTATTGTGTAATTTTCTAAATCCCTGCTTTTTGCATGTACATTTAATTGCATTAAAATCACACACTTCATGCATTACGAATATTAAGTATTAAAATATAAGTGATTTCCTGGAAGATTTTTTTCTGCATTCAAATTAGGTCAAATATATCATGTATATCCATACTTGAGAAGCTAAAAAAAAAGTAATCAACTCAATGCAAAAAATATAGAAGTGAAATCCTGAATGCCTTAAAAATTAGAAGAAATCAATCAGATCTCACAAAACATTTTGTTGTAAGTCATCAACAGGGCAGCAAAAGCTGCTCCTCCTACGCCAGCCAGAAGCAGAAAAATGAAATGACGTGAAGAGCTGATAAATCAATGCGTGTTTTAACAGCATAATAGTAGCAAAAAAAAAAAAGAAAACAAACCCTTACCGACCACTTGTAGCAGAGAGTAAAAAGCAGGAGGAAGAGATGCTAATTCAGCAGGCAGTGCATTTGGGATGATGGGAGAGAAACCTTCCCCTGAGCCACTCACACCTGCACAGCCAGCCAGGGTGTCCCAGCCAGGGCTGTGAGCTGCTCTGCTGTCCTTGGGGCAGGAGCTGAGTGCTGGCCACAGGCAGCATCCCCAGTTCCCAATTCCCAGTTCCCAATTCCCAGTTCCCAGTTCCCAGTCCCCAATTCCCAGACCCTGCAGCTCCAGCACCCTGGCGCTGCCCCGTCCAGCCCAGCACCGCCGCAGCCGGTGCGAGCTCAATCAGGGCTTTGCTGCCGCTGCTGTGCCTTTGTGAGGTGAAAAGAAAACAAATCTGTTTCATTAGGGACCTCCTGGAGGAAGCTCAGAACCTGGGTGTCTGAGCAGAGCTGATTGAAACCACATTTGAGGTGGTTTTCGCTGGACTGGCCTCGCGCGGGGGCCGCCGGGCTCATCATCCCCTACGAGCCAGCCTTGCCCTCCCCAATCAGCAGCTAATTAGGCTGTGTGGGGTTCCCAGCTAAATTCAGGAGGCCTGAAACACAACTGAAGGTGATATGTGCCGGCAGGAGCAGCACCTGGAAGAGGCAGCAGCTTTGGAATATCCCACCAATGCTGCCGAGTGCCCAGGCAGGAGCACGGCATCTTTCTGAACGCTGCTGCCACGACCCTTCAATAAACACCTGGGTGTTGTACCATGTATTAAATATTAAAATGAACCAACACAGAAAGCCTCAAAGCAAAACCAAACCCTCACCTGTGCACAGCAACCACTCCCCAACCCACTGTGGTCAGCCAGAGTCGTGTGGCTACAGCTCAAGGCCCTGGGGTTTTAACCATGCCCTAAAAAAGCTGGTTGTATCTCCAGCTAAAATGAAAACACGTGTTTATTGTTTTTTTTCTTTGGGCAGACAATTAATATTTATGTGATGCATTATCAAACAGAAATAACTATGTATTTTGTTCCTGGAATAATGTTTTTTTATTCTTGTTGGAATGAAGCTGTGCCAAGGAGGGATTGCAGCTGATGCAAGCAGCATGCAAGGACAATCCACTTAGCAGGGCAGCTTTCTAAATGAAAAAGGGGCATTTCTGAACAGGGATAAGTTGAGGAAAATAATTGCTGTGGTGGAATCTCACACTCCACACCAGGAAAATGCCACCCAAGGCAGCAGGAGATCCTCCTGCCACAGCAGGGTGGGAAAAGCAGGCGTGTTGCAAATCCATTCATGCTTATTTTAGATCTCATTTTTGCTCTCAAACAACACAAAAAATACCTCACTGCATACATTTTACTTAAATCACTGATTAACGAGGACGTGTATGGTGTCCACAGCAGAATAAACTCTTTGGGTTTCATTGTGAAATTGCTGTTTCTTGAATTCAATTAACCCCTCCAGATTACACACAGACCACTAAATATAAATAGAAGAGGTTAAAATGCAGTTTAAATATAACAGATACGGCCACAACTCCATATTTAGATATACCCTTTAATTTTTTCCTATTGCCTGCTTTTTACTTACATTTAAATTTAGCAAAGTAATTTTAGATTGCCAGTTTTCTACCTACACTAGTTAACTACACTGTGAAGGGAATATATTAGATTAGATACCACTATCTTCCAAAATGACAAATTGGTACAAATTTTTTGGACTCACACCTTCAGCCAAAAGGACAAAATGCTTAATTTTCCTGGGAAACTTGAGTGTCAAAAAGGGCATGGCCAGAACCACCCTGGGAAGTAAAAAATATTCCAGTGGCTGTGAGAGCAGCCAGTTGTGGGTATAATGAAAACCAGTGTGGCGTTATCACACAAAAGGTAATTCTTCCAACCCAAGACAAACAACATTATAATTCAGGCTGAAAATATCTTTGCCCCGTGTGAACTTTTTTTTTTCAACAAAAGCATTTAGAATCAACTGTACAGGAGAAGTGCCACAGAAAGCACACACTAATCCCTGGCATCCCTTCCCAGCTGCACAGAAAAGCAGCGGGCAGCTTTAGGCACTCAGGGCTAAGCCTGCCCCGCTGACCTCAGCTGATATGGATCAGGCCCAAAGGGCCCTTTCCAACCTTACCCCCTGTCAACAACTTCCACCTCCAGCTCGGGACACAGATTTCCACAGAGCTGCTCACATGATTCAAAGAAGTACAGTTTTGCCCTTATGGCTGCCTTTTCCTGAAAAAAAAATATAACAACTATTCACCTGAAAGAAAATTGCAAGCTTCCTGATAGTGGAACACAACTCCAGTGAAATGAATATTCAAAAGAATGGGTTTGTTCTGACCTAACTAATTTAAATTATTTTGTTGTTACCTGGTTGTAGCTCCTGGAGCATTTGGTAAAGCACAGGCTAGGAAAGGAAATGTAACGTGTAATGTTTTGGGGCTACCAGATGCCATCAGCACCGCAAAAGCTTCTCATGTGCTGTTTGATCCTCACGGGAGGAGGAACTGCTGTGTTCAGGGATCAAAATTAAACACTCTGCAGAGGGAGAGCAGAGCCACGAGCCTCACGCTGGGATAGCAAAGCACGGGGGGTTTGGGAAAGGATCTGCCTCATCAGGAGCCAGGTATGCTGCTCACGGGGTGCTGTTCAAACCAACGGCACTGCCACCGTCCTCCCAGGGTTTGCTGTTTGTTTGCACAGAAAATAAACTTCTCACAGCAGAGCAGGTAGCAAAGGCACTTTCACAGGGCAGGCTCCTAGGCAGAACTGTCATTTGAACACCAACAACAGCGGGATCCAAACTGGTGCTCCAGACAGAAAAGGACAAACAAACGAGCATCCTTGTGATGAGAGACACAACTCCCGAGTCTGGAACAATCCGGGATTTAAGCTCATTGTGAGTCCTCATCGGACTTACACCCCCAGATTCCTTTAGTGCCTTACAAAGAGCTCAAATTCATTTAAAAGTAATTAGCCCCACAGGCACTACTGCTTAAAAATCATCAGAAGGAAAACATGCATAATATATACATGTCTATTAGAATCTATCTCTAAGAACCAAATGCTGCAGAAATGACAATCCAAAGGGAGCAACACCTCAGGAGCAAGAAGTCCAACTAATCACACCTAGGACTTACCCTGACAGATCATTTATAAAATTCCTGTAACATGTAACTCTATCCAGTACTATATGATTTGTTTAACTTTGAGACTAAATTGTGGGAGGTGGGGACAGATGCTGTTCAAAGCTCTAAACCTAGAAATGTTTTCTGAGCTGGTGGATTTTTTTCTTGTAAACTTTTTCAAAGAATTTGCCATTGTTTGCCCACATATGCATATGAAAGAGAAAATAAGGATTGGTGTTGCTATTCTGTATCTTTGTTTTTAGAAATGTCCTTTAAGAAATAGATCAGGCAATTGACATAAAAATATATTTGTCCCATATGAGGTATGGCTTGGTCTGTTCATGCCTTTACTTATTTACTTCTAATTGTGAAACTATCAAATATTCTATTTCTCTTCCTTGACTTTCCTATTACTTCAGGTGTGCCTGAAATCACATACCTGACATATGTATCCTGACAAAAGTTTACATTTCATTCCCCAGTGAGAAGCTCTCTTTGCCTGCTTCACTTGTTTCACTGAAACCAGGGAAGTGCTCAAAGGGTTAAACCAAAGGAATGTGACATTTCTCCATGTGCAGTTCATAGACCTATCCTGGTTTTCCTAATGGACTCAAAATTACATGGGCAGAACGGGGCAGAATGTAATTTCCCAACTCTTACTTCAGAACAGAGCTAATTCACAGAACGACACTTAGAATACAAATAAAAATCTTCATTAAAGAACGAGCCATTTCCTCGCACCGTGGGCTCTTAGCAAAGGCAGCAATGAATGGAAGTTTATGTTAGCCAGAACTTGCAACTCCAGCTTTTGTAAATACAATTACGTGCACTCCAAACTCCTCAGCGAAGTCATCTGGTCACCAAAACAGAGCCCCGCATATCCCTTACTCTGAAAAGTACCGAACCCAACCACGGCTCCCTCCAGCAGGTAATTGAAGGTTTTCCTACAAGAGCTGCTCAGCTTTAGAAAAGCCACACAGCTATTAGGTAATCGAATGATGAATTGCTGAAAGAATTACAGAGGCACCAACGCCGCTATTACGATCCAGAGAGAGGGAAAGTGATGGCGAGGGGGAAGGCGATCTCATTTCTGCCCGAAAAGCTTTCAGAACTTAAAGAAACTCGCGCAGAGGATGCGCGGCTGCGGCGGCCGAGCCCTCGGGGCTGCCACGCTCCGACGGCCAAGGGACAAACTGTGCCACCCTGGGGACACCCTGTGCCACCCTGGGGGTCACCGAGCCCCGCCCGGCCGCTGTCCCCGGCTGGCCACTCGCCCGATGGGTCACTGGCCCGATGGGTCACTGGCCCGGCCGCTCCCGCCCCGACGGCCCCGGCGCTCCGCCGGCCGCTCCCGCCGCATCGCAGCCCCGGAGGGAAAGCACTTACCGGGCTGGGGCTGGGGTCAGCCCGGGCTCCTGGGGACGGGGACAGGACGGGGCGGGACGGGACGGGACGGGGGAAGGCAGCGGCCGCCAGCGGCGGGAGCTCGGGAGGGAGTGAGGAGTGAGGAGTGAGGAGTGAGGGAGTGAGGAGTGAGGAGTGAGGAGTGAGGAGTGAGGGAGTGAGGAGCGAGGAGCGAGGAGTGAGGCAGCGGGCAGGGACGGCGGCGTTGCCGACTGCGGTGAGTCACTTCAGTCGGGACGGGCTCAGCCCATCGCGCTGGCCCCCGGCTCCGGGCGCCTCTTCCTCTCTCCAATCGCCGAGCGCGGCCGCCGCCGCTGCCGGCGCTGCCCGGCTCCCCCGCCGCCGTCGGGCCGGCCCCGCGCCCGCGCCGCTGCGGGACCCCCGCCCCCGGTGCCCGCGGCCTGCCCGGGGGGCGGGAGGGGCCGGGCGGAGCTGGAGGTGAGCGGGACCCGCGGGGGGAGGACGCGGAGCTCGGCCCGGGGGACGAGAGCGCGGTTGCGGCGGGGACCCGACGTGAATGCAGCGGGAGGAATAACGGGCTGCTGGGGAATAAAAGGGGAGCGAGGCGGGGGGGGGGGGGAGGAAGGCAGAGGAGGCTGGTGCGGTGAGTGCAGCCCCATCTCCCAGGGGGATGGATGGAGAGGGGACCCTCAGCGCTCACCTCGCTCTGGCAGCAAACCCAGCCGGTGCGCCCCGTCCTGTCCCCGTCTCTTGTCCCTGTCCCTTGCCCCTGTCCCTCCCTCCGGGCTCCTTACCGGGGCTCCGCTTGTCCCCGACCTTCCCCGGCCATCGCTCTCCGCCAGCGCTCAGCGCCCGGCGCCGCACAAAACCCAGTAGTCCCTTAATCAAAAATAATAATTTTAAAAAATTTTTTTTACAAAAAAAAAAAAAAATTATTATAAGTGTCTCAGTTTTTAAAGCAGAACTACATAATGTATTAATTGGTTGCTATTAGCATGCAGTTTTATTGAGCGTAGCACACAGAAGTCTGATTGTAAGCGAGGAGTGTTTTCAATGAAAGTGGAGTTATTTTAGCTGCAGACATGTTTACATTTCTGTGGTTTAGTCTATAACTTTCTCTTTTTCTTGCTTCAGAATTCTGCTCCATGAAGCAAAGCCCTTAGCTCCCAGACATTCCAAAAAGTCTGCCAAAATAATAGGGGAAAAAAAAAAAAGGGAGAAGGAATAAAAAAAACACACACAGAGACCCCCAGGTCTGGGTCAGGCTCAGGGCTGGGTATGGGCAGAGTGAGTAAACCCCCTCCTCACTCTCCCTCTCCAGTTAAAAAGCCTTCAGGGCTCCATTTCCTGTTTTTAAGGAAAAAATAAAGCGGGTCTAGGACTGATTTTAGACACTGCCTAGACCAGGGCTGGTGGGTGCCGAGCACCTTTAACTCTCTCGATGCCAAAGAGTACCTGGTACCCACACACCTCCCTGCCTTGGAGCAGCCCCAGCAGGAAGATGGGCTTTTTACCCCAATGTGCGTTTTTTTGGGTGACTAAGAACCCAGAGATCCCAAGCGACCACCTTGTGTTTGAATGAGCAGAGATAAAATACCCCGAAAGTAGCGCTGGGTGCTCTGTGCTACGGAGATCTCCTGGTGAGCTGGTGGGGTCCCTTCTCGATTTGGGGACAGTGTTGTCACCCACCCCACCTCCCCTGCTTGTGGATGGGCAGCATCACCCGTGTGTCCCTCAGCGAGTGGGTGTGAAAACAGCCCGAGCTGCGGGACGTTAAATCCGCAGCTTTGGAAAATGCAAACGGAGCAGCCCGGCTAAAATTAGGAACACGCAGTAGTGAATGAAGCACGAAAGTCGTGGACGCCTCCCCACAGAACTCCCGAGTCAAGTTTTCCACTCCAAGGCTCGGCAGGGTGTGATGGGAATAGAAACAGGAGTGTTCAGAATGCAGCACCCCTGCAAGGAAGGGCTGTGTCTCCAGGGAAGGGACGAGGAGAGGTGGCAGGACGGAGGATGCTGTCCTGTCCCAGTCCTGCCCCTCTGCCCTGGGAGGGAAAATCCTTGTCTCTGCAAGCAGCAATGCAAAGCCCCAGGTGAGTCAGGGCAGGAAAATTCACAGTGGTGTTTCTTGGCCTCAACATTTGCCTCCCAACCTCATCCAAAGCATTTTTATGTTCGTGTCCCCTCCCCAGACTTTTTATTTTTACATGCCAGATGACTCCTGTATATTTGGACCTCTCGCTTTTGAAGAAGCCAGAAAGCATTATGATTTCCCAATGCTTAAAAAAGAAAAGAAAACACCTTTCCCCCAAGATGTTTTATATTAATTTAAGTATCGGTTCCTGGTTCATGTCAGCTCCTTTCACAATGAAATGTCCTGCGTGGGCTGTCACACCTGCTAAATATAATCCCCTCATTCTTTTGATATTCTGCAAAGGGCCTTTAAAGGTTCACATCCTCCAGTCTGGAGGTTTAATTGCTTCATCTCGGATTTTTAAGAAGCCTTATAAATTTCTGATTTTTGTGGATTTCAAAGGGGCAGGGGGAGGGATGGGATAGTGCTGAGAGCACTGCACTGACACTGCAGGTCTTGTAAAAGCTCTGACCTTCCAGCCCATCCCACAGCTTCTGCTCTTTGGGGCAGACAACCTGAGCTGGTTTTATGAGTTACCAATGAGTTAAATATGAAAATAGTAGCCTATTTCACTATGGTAAATGCTCACCAGGGAGGAAATCATAGATTCAGTTTTATAGAAGGTAATGGAGTGAGATTACCCACACTAATGTACTTAACTCTTCAGAGAACATAAATCCAGCAGGAGACAGCCCCAAAACCAGTTGATCCCCAAAACAAACTGCAGCCAGCAGCAGTTTCATCCTTACGAGGTGCTGGTGGCACCAGGTTTGCCCAGTGGAGGTGTGGTTAGAAACTCCTGGTCCAGAGGAGTGTGGTGGTTACAGACTCCAGCAAGGCCAGCAAATGCCTGGCAGGATGGGAACAGGAGGGCTGGGGGGAAATCCTGCCCCCCAAATCTTTGTACACTGCACACAGCAGCTCTTGGTAACACGATGGCCACAAATTCTCTGGAAGTGATGCATAATTCCTGTTAAATAACATAAAACAGCAGAGAGGGGGACACTGAGTGTGCTGTCAGCTTTGTGCTACACCCAGATGTGGCTGCAGGAGCAGGACCCATGGCAGAGCCCCCAAAATGCTGTGTTTTCATGGAGGAGCTGCAGCACAGCCAGCAGGGATGGTGTCCAGCTCTCGGTGAGTCCCTGTGGCTCCAACTCCTGCATCACCTTCAGAGCTCAGGCACTCCCAGGAGCAGGGGACAGGCTGGCAGCCCCACCAGTGACCAGAGCACAGCTGAGCTGCTGGGCTTCCAAAAAACTGCTCCATTGTCTCTCCAAAAACCCAATCTTCGGACCTTTCAAGCCCTACCTGTGTGACTAAAGTGCTCCTGCAGAGGTAGGGAAGGGAGGAAGGGGCAGCCAGGTGGAGGCTGGAGCATCCCTTGCTGTGCCACCTTCCTGCCACCAGCCCCCATGGCCCTGCAGCTCCTTGCTCACAGCCAGGTGCTCTGTCACAGCAGCTGTCCCCAAAGCTGACCCTGGTGTCCTGTGCAAGATCCACCCCGAGGCTCATTCCTGGAGCTTTCTCTCAGGAGGAAGGAGGAAATTTCAGAGCAGATGGGTCTTGCTGGCTGCCTCTTGCTCAGGAGTGTCGTGGGGAAAAGTGGTCACAGCATTTTCCATTTCCTTAAACACAGTTTTCAAAATGCAAGTTCAAAGCAAGTGATAACAATTAACAAATTGTCACATCTGGATCAAAAAAATCCCATAATCAGCACTTTTGCCTTATTTCTTCCAGAGCAGTGGGCCTATGAAAATACATTTTCCAAGTGGCACAGCCTCAGGTAATTTTGAGTGTGGATGGCAGGACGAGGGACTGAAGCAGTTAAAGAATGCAGAACTTGCTGTGGTTTAGGCTGCTGCTGTGTCCACCACTAAACCATGTCCCCAAGTGCCACATCCTCGTGTTTATTGCAGATTTCCATGGACAGCAATTCCACTTCTTGCCTTGTTCCAGTGCTTGACCACCCTTGCAGTGAAGAAATTTCTCCTAATTTCACCCTGAGCCTCGCATGGTGCAACCTGAGGCTGTTTCCTCTTGTCCTGTCACTTGTCACCTGGGATTGAAGATCAAGCCCCACCTGGCTACAACTTTTCAGGTGATTTTAGAGAGCAGTATGGTCCTCCCTGAGCCTCCTTTCCCCAGGTTAAACTATCAATTCATTCCAAAAAACTGCAAAAAGGATAATAATGCAAACTTCACAGCATTAATCATCGTAGTTATTATCAATGAAATGAGATAAATGAATGATATTTATTTCTTTTGATATGAAACAACAGGAGTGGAGCACAGATTATTTATTTTTTCCCCCCACTGGCGAAATGCAATTCCAGCACCTGATTTTCTCATTAGAATCAGAAAGGATTAACATTTCACCTATGGAAATATCATTTAGGATGAACAAGTCAGGCAACAATAGGGGGACACCTTTATAAATATTACCTCTCACAGGTGTGGGTGACATTCACTAATAAAGGCTCCCTCATGTAAAAATGACATTTAATTCAGGAGAGATAGGCAGTTATATAGACACATCCTGTTGCCTGGGTATTAAAAAAAAAAGGAGCAGAAATTAAGGATTTTACAGCACTCATGGATTTGTTTTAGTTACAGACTGGACACCTCAATATCATTTTGGCAACCTCTGAAAAGACTCTGGTGTCCCTCCAATGAGAGAACCTATGAGGGAAGGAAAGATCATATCTATTTAAAAGCTTTGAAGTGGCAAAAGAAAGGATTTAATTTGGAATTTACCTGTGTAAGTATCTGGTTAGATAATGTGGTTGGGTGAAGGGGATATTGATCACCAGGATATTCAGCATCAGTGATTATTCAGGATTGCTGTATCAATCTGAAACAATTCACACTCTTTCCCAAGCCATGGGCTAAAAGGAAAGTGAGATAATTTGTTTATTTTCATTTTTAGGCTTTTTTTTTTTTTTTTTTTTTTCTGCTTACACTGATAGCTGAGTTCAAAAAAGAATATGTTGGCAGGGAAGGTCCAGGGAACACATGAAATTCCCATGAATTCAGGAGGGGTTTTATCAGGCTACAAGAAATGATGGGAAAAAAAAATTAAGAATTCCAAAAGTCTGATCTGAGTGATGGGAGAGTGGAGGTGCTTGCCTGAATCCCTCCTAAACATCCTGAATCTCCAAAATAAAGTCAAACTCTCCACTTTTTTCCCCTGTATTTTGAGAAATAAGTCCCAAAAGAGACAAAGTTGAATATCAGTCCAAAAGCAAACTGGAATAATGGTGAAATAACTCTCTGTGCAAATTTCTGTGACCAGAACTGAACTCCTCAGTTTGGGACTGGGGGGCAGAATTTGTTCTTTTTCCTATTTTAACCAAAGCATTTCCCTTCCTCTCTCTAAAGGGGCATTTCTTGGCATCACTGCTGAGATTCAAGGAATAACTCACCCAGTAAATCAATGCAGAAAGGCTGAGTGGAGCATCTTTATAAGAACTGCAAAGTTCTCCAGCCACATGGCAAGAATTACAAATAAGAAAGCTAAAGGTTGAAATATTTTTTTTAAAAAAAAAAAGGAAGTCAAAGTTAGGGTAGATGGCAAAATATTGTAATTTAAAAAATATGTACTGGTGAATAATAAATAAATAAATAAATAAATAAATAAAAAAATAATAATAATAATAATAATAATAATAATAATAATAATAAACAACGAGTATATAGAAATTACCTGTGTCACAATGGGTGTTTGAACATAAAAAATAGCTGATGAATAATGGGTGAAGACAAGCCTGACCAAAAATAAAATGTTTACACTCCAATAAAAGAAATTAATAAGTGCAAATACATAAAGTTACTTGCTCATTATTTTCATATATATTTACATTTTTGCATTCCCTTGGACTCCTGGGTGCATGGTGATCCCTGAGGAGGCCATAGCTCAATGCAAATGTAATCCAAGGGACAATTAATATCCAGATATTAATATCCAGATAAGCATCCTTTTTATGGGATTGAGACTTGTGAACTATCATCCCTTTCTTCTTTCCATTACTCTGCTTCTCTGCTTTCTCTATTTGTCATGGTACCTGGAAAAAACTTAAATTTTGCAATCAGGCTCACACACAAGTGCCTGTAGTGCTGTAAATCCAGCTTTTTTTTAATAGATCTTCATGAACTCACAGCTCTAAGAAAGGTGATATTTCTCTAGATAAATCATTTTTTCAGTTATTCCCATATATAATCACACTGTTTTATGATTTATTTGGCTAATTCTCACAAGTTTTTCACAGAATTCCTTCACTGCCTGTGTCATGCAACAGAGAAACACCTGAAATTATAGCCAGAGGCAGAAAATCAGCTTCCCCCAGGCACCAGAAGCTCCAAAAAACTGTGATACACGAATGGGAGAATCTTGATTTTGCACAGCTGCAACTCTGCACACACCAATGCAGCCACAGCCACACCAGCACACGTCTGTTTTCACACCTGTCTGGTGGCAGAGGTCACAGAGATGCCCCAAAATGCCATTTCTGTGTCTGCAGAGGTCACAGAGATGCCCCAAAATTCCATTTGTGCATCTGTAGGCAGGGCAGATGTCACAGAGGTGCCCCCAATGCCATCTGTGTGCCTGCAGATGTCACAGAGGTGTCCCCAATGCCATCTTTGTATCTGCAGAGGTCACAGAGATGTCCCCAAATGCCATCTGTGTGCCTGCAGAGGTCACAGAGATGCCCCCAAATGCCATTTGTGTGTCTGCACAGGTCACAGAGATGTCACAGAGGTGCCCCCAAATGCCATTTGTGTATCTGTAGGCAGGGCAGATGTCACAGAGATGCCCCCAAATGCCATCTGTGTGCCTGCAGAGGTCACAGAGGTGTCCCCAATGCCATCTTTGTATCTGCAGAGGTCACAGGTGTCCCCAATGCCATCTGTGTGCCTGCAGAGGTCACAGAGGTGTCCCCAAATCCATCTGTGTGCCTGCAGATGTCACAGGTGTCCCCAATGCCATCTGTGTGCCTGCAGAGGTCACAGAGATGTCCCCAATCCATCTGTGTGCCTGCAGAGGTCACAGAGATGTCACAGAGGTGTCCCAAAATTCCATTTGTGTATCTGTAGGCAGGGCAGAGGTCACAGAGGTGTCCCCAAATGCCATCTGTGTGCCTGCAGAGGTCACAGAGATGCCCCCAGTTCCATCTGTGTGCCTGCAGAGGTCACAGGTGTCCCCAAATGCCATCTGTGTGCCTGCAGAGGTCACAGAGATGTCCCCAAATGCCATCTGTGTGCCTGCAGAGGTCACAGAGGTGTCCCCAGTTCCATCTGTGTGCCTGCAGAGGTCACAGAGGTGTCCCCAATGCCATCTGCGTGCCTGCAGATGTCACAGAGGTGTCCCCAATGTCATCTGTGTGCCTGCAGAGGTCACAGAGGTGTCCCCAAATGCCATTTGTGTGTCTGCAGAGGTCACAGAGATGTCCCCAGTTCCATCTGTGTGCCTGCAGAGGTCACAGAGGTGTCCCCAGTTCCATCTCTGTGCCTGCAGAGGTCACAGAGGTGTCCCCAATGCCATCTGTGTGCCTGCAGATGTCACAGAGGTGTCCCCAAATGCCATCTGTGTGCCTGCAGAGGTCACAGAGGTGTCCCCAGTTCCATCTCTGTGCCTGCAGAGGTCACAGAGGTGTCCCCAGTTCCATCTCTGTGCCTGCAGATGTCACAGAGGTGTCCCCAATGCCATCTGTGTGCCTGCAGATGTCACAGAGGTGTCCCCAATGCCATCTGTGCCTGCAGGAGCTGTGCAGGTGCCTGAGCACAGGAGCTCTTGCTGGCTGGGCAGGAAGGGAGAGGCGGCTGCAGAGGTGACTCAGCTGGGGATGTGACACTGAGTCACCCTCTGCATGAGCCACCCCTGCTCCCAGCTGCTGAGTCCACAGCCTGAGGCAGAGGGTGGCAGCTCTGGGCTGGAGGTGTGAGGGGACAGAGGTGCCCACAGCTGCCTGGCTGGTGGCACATGTCCTGCATGTCTCAGCTTGAACAGCTGGATGTGGCACTCAGTGCCCTGGGCTGGGTGACAAGGTGGGCATCAGGCACAGCTTGCACTCAAGATCTTGGATGGTTTTTCCAGCCTTAATCATTCTGTGTTTCACATTTCTTTTAGAGCTGATAAAAAATGAAGGTGTTTTGTACAGGACATCCCTTTGGACTGGATGAACTGAAGTCTGATTGTTGTGTCACAGATTAAAAATTGCATGCTGAACCCCACTGTTTTTTGACTCACAGCCCCAGCACACTTTGGATTATCCCATGAAGAAATGTAGTTTCCTTGATTTTGTATCTGGGCCCTTGAACTAACTGGAGAATGCTGAGGGGTGCTGGTAGGTCAAGGCAGGACCAGGCTCACATGCACCATTTTATTGCAGAAAGCAAAATATTCAAAAGCATATCTTACCCTGAAATCAGCTTCTGACACTGTGGTTTACAGCAAAATAAAATCATAGACAGGTTTTTGTTGGAAGGGACATTAAAGATCATCCAGGTCCAGCTCCCTGCCATGGCAGGGACACTTCCACTGTCCCAGGCTGCTCCAGCCCCAGTGTCCAACCTGGAACTGAACATTCCAGGGGTCCAGGGGCAGCCACAGCTGCTCTGGGCACCCTGTGTTCACAGGGAACAATTCCTGCCCAATATCTAACCCAAATTTCCACTCTGTCAGTTGGAACCCACTGCCCTTGTCCTCTCACTACCATTCCTGATGACTTGTCCCTCTCTGGATTCCCTGTAGCCCCTTCAGACCCTGGAAGCTGCTCTGAGGTCTCCACAAAACCTTCTCCAGGCTGAACATCCACAATTTTCCCATCCTGTCTCCATGGGAAGCTGCTCCTTATCAGCCCCTTATCAACCTCCTGGCTGTTCTTGGGACTGCCTCCAACATTTCCATGCCCTTCAAAACATGAGGATCAGTTATTCAAACCAAGATCTGATTTATTTGGTCAAACTCCACAGGTAGCAGAGCTGGGCATGGGGATCTGCTGTGATGTGGCTTCTGGAGGATGATGGATTCCCAAGGTTGGCTTTGCAGGAAGGCTGAAGAAAGATTTTGAGGTGATCTTGCTCATACATCACCTCATACATTAGAGGTGATCTTGCTCTTGGTGACACTCATGAGTGGGATCAAGATCAGGGCAAGGCCTTCCACATTCTTGAAAATACCAAGAGGAATGTCAAGAAAAGGGCAGCAGATGATGCTAAGACAGTGACACAAAACAACTGTAAGAAATCTTTGCTACAATTCAGCAGAATAGATTATGATAATTGCTCCCATCTGCTTTAAAGATTTAGGAGATCAATAGATTCTTGGATAGACACTCTGTGAAATAGCTGTTAGTGGTGATGTGAAGCTTGCAAACACTCACTGTGTCAAAATTCTGACCTGATTTACAGCTCAGAAAATCCCGATTTTAGTGAAATGAGTCCTCACCGTTAGGGTGGACTCAGTGATTTCAGAGATGTTTTTCAATCTAACTGATTATGTGATTCTGTGAAGCAGGAGCAAAACCACTTCCTGTGAGCAGTTTAGATATCAGAACAAGATAATTTTTTAAAATTTTACTTAAATGTAAAAAAAAAAAAAAAATACTATTACTTTCATTTTACTTTAAATGTAATTACAAAAATTTAACAATCACCAAGAGAACATTGAATGGGCAACCTGGGATAGTGGAAGTGTCCCACCCATGGCAGAGGAGTTGGAACAAAATGATCTTTGAAATCCCTTCCAACTCAAACCATTTTGTGATTCTGTGATCAAATTATTTCCCTGTCTGCTGTCATCATTCGGAATTTCAAGGAGAGCCCCATTTTCATCAAGCAGCTTTTTGGGTTAGTTTCCCTTTTTCAAATTTGTGAAAATTTTTGTTTGCACCTTTATTCCAAACATTTCAACCATTTCAAAGTTTACCATAATGAAAAATTGGGCCAACGTATTGAAAACCTTGCTCAAGTAGGTGGATGGTTTTTTTAATGGAAAGAACAGTTGGTTCTGCAGAAGCATGGGAATTTTTAGCAAGCACTGCATGCTTCCCTTCAGAAAGGAGTGAAAGTGTTCCTGTTTTTCCAACCAATCTGCCATTTGCACAAAAGCAGGCAGAAGGACGTGTTCTCAGTGGGACAATAGCCATTTTCTGGAGAGAAAAAGGAAAACATAAAGCATGGTGTTAGAGCAGGAGAGATGAAAAGATAAGAGTTACAAAAAAAGAATGAAAAAAGGAAAGTGGAGGGAAATTTGCTCAACTGTTTCTGGACTAAAACAAGAGCTTTTTCTGTAGAAAAAAAATGCAAACTGCAAATCCCAGGACAAGGGGGTGGAATTGCAAGGCTGGGAAAGCCTTGCTTTTTTTTTTGCCTTTTTTTTTTTTTTCTTGTTTATATTCCACAAAAGCATCTTTCTGTGGAAAAGAGCCCTCTCTGATCTTTTTCATTCTCTTGACGCAGAAATAAAACAACTTAAGAGTCAAATAAAAAGCTGGGAACAGAATAAGCAGTCTGAAACTATATCACACCAGATAAAATTCCCTGGAATTATCTGTGAATTCATTGGAACTGTATTTTATGTTTTGCTTCAAGACAACTGCTTTGTTGAGGAGGTAATGTATAGATTAAGACAGGACACTTAAACTCCAAAGTCCCCTCGGAGAGTTCTTTCTGGTATAAATCTGCTTTAACTTGGATTATAAACAAACTCCATGATATGCACCTGGTTCTGGCAGGGTCTCTATTATTTCTCTCCCAAAAGCAGCTTTATAAAGAGAACACACTGCATTTCAACAGCAATATAAATAATGTTGCAGTTGGGGATCTCTCGCGCCGCTTTCATTTTTCTTTCTTCCCTTTTCATCTGAACTGAACCACACCTCTCTAAAAATACTCACTTTCCTAATGAAAACCATATTTTTGGGCATTTTTTTCCCCCCCCTCGTGTGCATGACCTGTTGAAATGCCTGCACAATCTTTAATGTCAGATTCAGACGACACATGTCTTATGAAAAAGTCTGGGACTCAGCTCTCGGCGGGGCCTCCCAGATCTGTCCCACGTCTTTATGAGAAAGAGGGACAAAACCTTCTGGTTTTGGCATTTTATATTGGAGTCTGCTTTAAGCTAGGCAAGAGAAAAAAAAAAAAAAAAAAAAAAAAAAAAAAGAAAGAAGGAAAAAAAATAGCAACGTAGAGTCTAGACAGAAGAGATTGGGTTGAAATCTGGAAGCTATTCAGTGAGGCTACGGCACATGGCAGCTTGACTGCAGAAAGAGATCACATTACGCTGCCTAATTACACATGAAAAATGTACACATCACTTTTTTTAAATGCTTGGAAAAATAGATGTTCAGATGGCAACTGTGAGCCAGTAACTGAGCCAGTCGTACATAGCTGGAACGCCTCACAAATGGCATTTCTAAAGCCCACGTTTTTTATTTTTTTTATTTTTTTTTTTTTACAATGTAATTATTGTGTGTGTGTGTGTGTGTGTTCATAAAACAACTTCTAAAAAGGGCTTTCTAAATTTAGCAGTTGGTTGTGCTGCAGGAGCATGAAAGGTGAAAATGCAGCGTGTAAGCAGGAGGAAGGAGGGTCTAATCCTGACTCCTCATGACACAGTTCAGCCAGGTTTCCTTGGAATTTTGGGTTGATCCACAGCCTCATCTGCTTGTGTGCTGGGAGAAAATTTAGACCTCCAGTGGGAACATCCCATGGGAGCAAAGACAAGCAGATGCCTGGGTATTTGCAGCACCTATGGCCCTGAGGTTGTGTGTTTATATCCTGCCTAGGAAGTGTTTAAAAGAGAAGTTTCTCCTTTCTCACGGACAAAGGAGAGGGGGAAAAAAAAAAAAAATCTCCTTTAGTGTGTTGTTTGAGCATGGAGCTCTCCCGTCATCGCCTCCTCCTGACCTCGTGGCTCAGGGCTGCTGGCTCCTGTTCTGCCCCACTCCTGCCATGCTCCTGCCAGTGATGGGCTAAAAGAACCCAGAGATAAGTTTGATGGAGTTATGCTTTTGTTTCCATCTGTTTGGATGGCATCTGCTCTTCCTTTTAACTTAAACACAAGTGCTCAAAGATGAGATACAAATAAGGCTTGGACTAGATTGTCTCCAGAGGTCCTTTCAACCCTAAGTATTCTGTAATTCTGTGATTCTGTGGTTCTGTGACTTCGTGATTCTGCAGCTGCTCCAAGGGAGAAAACAATTTTCCAAGCTATTTCCAAAGATTTGCCATTTCCATCCTGCTAACGAGACCCGTGGAAGCGGATTTTCCAGGGGGAGATGTCGATATGTCCATCTACCTCCCAGACTTTACTTTTCCTAGAAGACTCATCAGAACAAGCTCCTCCAAGAGCAGGAGTGCCCAGTCCTGCCCTCGGTGCCATTCTGGGTGGGCACAGAATGAAAATCCATCCCCAAAGCCCTCTCTGGTAGCCAGGCTCTCCATGTGACTACTCCCTTGGAGTGCTTTGAGTCCTTCCCTCCTGGAGCCAGCGTCCAGTCAGACCTTGGCTGAACTGTTAATCCTTCCAGACAAAGAGGAAAGAACATCTTGTAAAGTTTTGTTGCTGTTGTTATTGTTAAAACGGGCTGAGCACGGAGCAACTGGCCAAGCTTATCTGGCAAAAGTGACCCACAGAAAAGGCTTTCAGAAGAAAAAAAATGATCTTTTCTGGATATGGGACTAAGCTTCAGGGGGAAGAGCTGCACTAATCCAGCTACTTCCAGTTGGAATATGGGTTGTTGTGCTGATTATTTCATCACTGTGCTCTGCAGGACCTTCCTCGGCTTCTCTCTTTTATGTCTGGAAAAAGAAAAAAAAAGGTGCTTTGCTGTTTGCACAGCCTGGGCCTGCTGGAGTCCTGCATGAGAAATATCAGTCATTCCATTAAAAAGGGGCAGAATTTGGGTTGGAAACCGCCCAGGGGCAGCTCTTCTGCAGGATGAGGGCTCTGCCAGGGAGGCAGGTTTGCCGTGGAGGAGCTGGAAAGTGGGATCCACGACCACAAAAAAGCTGTTCCCCTTTAGAACAGGCAGGAACCATTGTGGGCAAGGGCTTCCTTGCCAGGCTGAGGCTCTGCAGAGGCTTGGAGGGGATGGATGGATGGGCAGAGCCAGGCTGGCCTCTGCTCCTCCGGGTATTTCCCCGCGGTGTGTTCCGCGTCCCGCTGCGGTCGGAGGCAGCAGCACCAAACCCTGAGAGTCCTTCAGCAAAGCAGAAGGGTCAGCCTTGGGTGTAATTTATGAGGGTTGTGGTAGCCCTGCTACCCTCTGGCTGCTTGGGATGAATTTTAAACCGAGTGAATATTTTGTGCTCGCTGGTGAAAGGGGGGGAGGAATGATCTCAGGAAACAAATCGCTTCCTCTGGTCATTCCTCTCGCCGCAGCCACGCTATTCTTAACAAATCTTATTAAAAAAATTATACAACCCTGTGTTTTTCTGGAATCTGTTTTACTGAGCAAGTACAAAACAAACCAAGAGGGGGGAAAAATGCACCGTTTGGAGCAGCTCCTTTTGCTGCAACTGATTTAGTAAAACAAGCCACAGGGGAACGCAAACGGCTTTCTAGAGCTGCTTCCTGTGGCCATCCCTCCCTCTCCATGTGGAACAGAGGAATATTTTACCAGCTGCATCACTTCATGCAATAGTAAATTATTCCAAGTGTTCTGGTCACCACAAAATACGCTGTCTTGGAGGTTATTCCCATTATCAGAGTTATTTGTTTAATTTCTTGCTGCAGCCAGCTTTAAACAGCGTCTTTTCCAAAAATATCGTCCAACCCGTGGGTGTCTGCTTAGCAGAAGGGGCTAAAACTGAAAATGGATCCTCCAGATTTGGGCATTTCCTAGGTTGGGGTCAGCTGGGACAAGATTTTGATGGAGGGAAGTTCTTCTGACAAATAACTTTCAAGATTCCTGGTCTCTAGTGTTTACTGTGTCACCGTCTAGAAATTATTAATAAATTTAGAATTCTTACAGGCAAATGTGAAAAATTGCCTGGTCTGCAGCTGTGTCTGGTAGCAAGAGGTGAGGCTGATGATTAGATAATCTTAATTTAATATTAGTGCCAACTTTCTGCTCATTCAGGTGTCTGAGTGAGTACCAGCCTCTCCTCACTTGCAAAGACTGAATTTTGCACTGAAAGGTTTTGTGTAAATGCAGAAGACATCAGAGTTGCAAACAAATGTAAATTTGGGCCCTGACCATTCCAAATATTTACATGCTCAACTTGAAATTATTTCAACTGGGTTTAGGTGCCAAAAGACCTTGATGAAGCTTTTCTGGATCAGAAATGAAACTGCAAGGTCACGTTATCACAGGCAAAGAATTGCTATTTACCATGATATCCTTGGCACAAGAAAGGGGATCTTCTTTTGAATTTGGTGTCCCCACCCATAAAATTTTTGTCTCCATTTGTGAAAGCACACTTCAGTGAGTTTGACTTGGAGGAATCTCATTAAAGGTTTGGGAGAAGGGGCAGGAAATTTTCTGTATTTCATCTCTTATGTTTTATCACTAGCAATAAGAGCAATAATGTTCATTGTGATGTTGGGTTAAGTACTTAAGTACCTACTCATTTTTTTAGGCTTCAAAAATTTTTAACAAGCATGTCTATTACTGATCTGGATCAGATATAATTATTATATAATATAATTAGAAACAACAGATTCTATATTCTTTGAGATCCATCAGCATGTATCTTGGTGTGTTCCTCCTGTTACTCCTAAAATTAATACCTTAAACCAGATATTTTGTGAGATTTTAGACAAATATCACTATAATAATAAATTTATTTATTTATAGATATTTTATTAGATAGTAGAATAGCTTCAATCTCTTGATAAATAAAACATTTAGAACACCTTGCTCTTCCATCTCTGAAGAAGTACCTCAGAAGTTCACCATGACACCTGAGCATTTTCAGCCCTGAGTAACAAATCTAAAGTAGAAGTTGTCCCATATTTCTTTCCTTGTGAGAATCATCATGTGGCTTTTACTGGTTAGGACTCATTTATTTTTATTTTTAGGGATCAGAGGATGAAGACACCTTAGATATTCAACCATGTACTTTATCCAGAATGTTTTTCCACTGGTTCCCTTTCCTACAGATCGTTCCAGATTTGTACCTCAATGTGAAACAGGTTATTCCTCTCTCAGAGATGTTTGCAATTTTCAGTGACTTCAAGAGATAACAAAGCTGCTGGGGTTTTTATAGGATATCAAGCTTAATTATCATCCTTGTTGCTTTCAGGTCACATCTCAGGGGGTCACCTCTCCCTGGAGGTTGCTCCAACACCTGTGACAGCAGCAAACAGGGATGTCCTGCACTGGTGGTCAGTGATTCCAGTGATTCCCTGGAATTGTGCCTACAGGCTGCAAGACCCTGTGGATTAATCCTGAAGGAAATCCTGGAGGTCTTAAAATAAATAGCTCCTGTATGAAGACTTGCCCAAAATCTGAGATGCATTTAATGGTAAGAGGCCCAACATCTGCCGGGAGAGATTCATCCAAAGAACAAGGAAATTCTTGAATCCAGATGATCTCAAGCCCAGGCTGAGCTTAAATGGAACTCCTGGCCAGTGAGGGTGTTTTGGGCAACTGAGGCCTCTCTGCTAACAAGGTGCTGACACTGATCTAACTGCAGGCTGGAGGAAATAAAAAAAAATAAAAACCCAATCAAACAAACAAACAAACAAACAAACAAACAAAAAAACAAAATATAGAAGAAATAGCAACATATAGAGCTTCAAGCATGAAGGGAAAAGTGGTGAGCATTTCAACAGGAAAACTGGTTTAATCTCCACTTAAAGGCTTGTTCAGGAGACCTGAGGGTTAGGAAGGAGCACTGGTGTTTGCAGTTTGGGATCAAATTGCCCACCAGCCCAGTGAAGTGCAGGTTCACAGTGAGCAGAGGACACCCCTACTCAAATTCTTGTCCCACTATTCTTTCAGCCCCAAAGCATGGAACATTTTTTGGTAATGCTTTCGGGAACCAAAGGCTTTTCTGCCTTTTTTGCATTTGGGATATCCCAGGAGGGCTCCACACCTCACAGATGGAGTTCCCAACAGGACGCAGCAAAGGTAAACAGACAGAAAATGAGGAATAGCTTATTTAGCTGAAACTGAAGAAGTGCTGTAGGTCAGGAGGAAAGATCACACAAGCTGGAATACAGCCAGGACACCAAAGACAGACCTTTAAAACCTGAGGGGGAAAACCCCAAACCTTTAAAACCTGAGAGGAAAAACACCAAACCTTTAAGAGCTTCACTGAATGCAGCTGGGAGACATGGACACACTCAGTTTCTCCTTTCTCCCTGCCCTATGGCAACTCCACAGCCAAAGAAAAGAAAGTGAATCTTCTGAACGTGATCCAAACTGCCCAGACTCTACAGAAATTCCATTTGTGCATCTCCCATGAGAGGGGACAGCACTGAGATGTGAGGCAGGCTGGGGGTTCAGACAAACAGAGTCCTTTTCATGAATCCTTTCCAAAACCTCCATATGGATATGCCCTGAAGGAACATCCAATTTCTCCCTGGCAGTGGCTACTTATAAAAGCCTGATACATTTAATTCTGGAAAGAAGGTGTCTTTGGGTTCTATAAAATAAAATAAAAACAGCCCACCTCAAAATCCTAGTTCCATGGTATATAGAAAACTGTGGGAACCCTGTTAAAAAGTGTCACTGTATTAGGTTGTGCAGTTGGGTTTCCTTCTAATTCCTGTGTTCTTTTGTCACAATTTAAAGTGAGGACAAGAATGTTTCTCAAACCAGCACTGTGCAGACATTCGACAGTTCGGGGTATACGTCCTCGGAATTTTTATAAAGTGCAATTCTTAAATATTATTTTTCCAAAATACTGCCCAGAGGACCCATTCTGGCTGATCAAACAGCCCCTGGAACTGCAGTAAATGCTCAGACAGCATTTCTGCAAACAGAGCCTCGTATGAAAAGGAAACACGGCAGGGGCACCGTGAAACACCAGTTAGCACCTTTATAAAACCCTGCTCCTGAGTTAACTGCACTGCAGCCCTGGCAGATCACAGAGCTGGGAGCCTGGACAGCACAGGGTGGAATTGTGTTAATTTGTCTCAGAGGGTGCGACTGCCATGCTCCTTTCTTGTCTGCAGAGGAATCCAGCTCGGACGCTGCGCACCAGGAGGGATTTTACTGGAACCTGCTTCTGCAGGGGGGTGCTCTGGCTTTCACACAGCTGCTCTTATGTCCTTCCATCTGCACCAGTCTGTCTGAAGAGGAAATGCAAAGGTCTGCACTGAAATTTGCTCTGTGATCAAGTGATCTGAGTGATGTTTCATCCTTGTGATACCGTGTCGGGTCTTTGGCACGGCGAGATGTCTTTGCCAGTTTGGGAAAAGACAAGGCAAACAGTAGAAGGGCTGAAATCCACTCTGCTCCCTTCCTTTCTTGTACTTTCTTTTGCCAGCTACACAATATTCTCTCAGAGAAACCTGCAAGCCATCAAGTGCAGCAGGCAGCACTGGAGCTGAGCTGTGCATTCAGCAGGGACCCCCATCCCCAGAGGGGCTGGGACCACTGAAGTTTCTGCAGGACAGGCTAACACAAGGCTCAGACTAATCCAGCACCTCGAGGCTGTCAAAAGGTGTGATCCCCTTCCCAGATCTACCCTGGAATGGGGCCTCAGTGCTGCTTTGGAGAGCAAGATTCTTGTCTTTAAACAGGACAGCCGTGTGTGCTGGAGCCCAGAAACCAACCCTGCCCTGGGCTGCTCCCACAGGCTGGGCAGCAGGAAAGGGATTGGGATTGGGATTGGGATTGGGATTGGGATTGGGATTGGGATTGGGATTGGGACTGGGACTGGGACTGGGACTGGGACTGGGATTGGGATTGGGACTGGGACTGGGATTGGGATTGGGACTGGGACTGGGACTGGGACTGGGATTGGGATTGGGAATGGGACTGGGACTGGGACTGGGACTGGGATTGGGATTGGGAATGGGATTGGGACTGGGACTGGGATTGGGATTGAGATTGGGATTGGGATTGGGACTGGGATTGGGATTGGGATTGGGAATGGGAATGGGAATAGGACTGGGATTGGGATTGGGACTGGGATTGAGATTGGCATTGGCATTGGCATTGTGTCCCTGTGCCTGCTCAGGTGTGACCCCACCTGCAGAGCTGCCCCAGCCCTGCCCCAGCCCAGGGAGGAGCTGGAGCTGCTGCAGAGCCCAGAGGAGCAGCAGGATGAGCAGAGGGATGGAGCAGCTCTGCTGGGAGGAAAGGCTGGCACAGCTGGGATTGTTCACCTGCACAGGAGAAGCTTTGGGCTGAGCTCAGGGTGGCCTTGCAGGGCCTGAAGGAGCTGTCAAAAAAGATAGAGAATATTTCCAAGAGATGGAGTGACAGGACACAGAAGGGATGAAAGAAAGGGAAAGAGACTAGGATTATATTAAATATTAGGAAGAAATTCTTTACTATGAGGGTGGGCAGGGCTGGCACAGGGTGCCCAGAGCAGCTGTGGCTGCCCCTGGATCCCTGGCAGTGCCCATTGGGTTGGATATTGGGGCTGGAGCAGCCTGGGACAGTGGGAGGTGTCCCTGCTATAACAGGGAGGTGAAACCAGCTGATCTTTAATGTCCCTTTCAACCTTGTGTGATTCTATAATTCTCTGATTCTGTGATTCTATGATTCAGGGCAGCAGTATGACCTTCTGCCCTGTGGTCACAGCCAAGGATGGTCTCACATTGCCTTTGCTCCAAAATTCCCTCATTCCTTGTGATCAGTGATCAGGTCCCCTGGCACAGAGGTGGTCACACCCCAGCAATGAGGTACCCACAGAGTGCAGCAAGGCTGAGGCAAAACCCCAATTTCCATAGTCCAAGCCATGTATCCCAACCCCTGGAACATTATTCCACTGAAGAACAAAACTCTTTACCTCACCTGATCCTCCTCCTTTTGCCTTTATGGTCCCTCATCCTTCAGGCTTCTGGAATTTTCAGTTCAAATGGGAACTTTGGAGTAATTCCCTTAGTAAATAACACACAAGCTGATAAACTGCTAAAAAAACAGCGAGGCCTTGCCAAGAGGCTTCGGCGAGACATTTTTGTTTTTTGGGAAACCCTCTGCTCAGCACAGGCCACGTGCACACTTAATCACACAGAGAAACATTTACTGCAGGAAATATTTCTAGGCAGTTTTTCAAGTGGCAAATTTCCACGGGGGCACAGCACACTTGTCCTGTGGTAATTAAGAGTACAGAAAATATCAGCCTGGAGCTGGGCTGGCTGCTGGTGGAGGGAATGTTAGGCCCAGGTTCAGGAGAGGAGTGGGGTCTCTCTCTGTGTGGGCTGCACTGCACTGAGCACATTTCACACATTTTTGGCCACCAGCAGCAGGAAGGGCAGAGCTCCCCTCGCACTGTGCAGGGAGATGGATGCTTTCAGCTGGGCAGGGATGCTGCTTGGCTGCTCCCAGAGAGGGAGAAAACATGCAGGAGTCAGTCACAGGCTGGGTTTGAAAAGGATTTGTGTGTGACAGCCAGGGATGTGAGGGGTGGTGAGAAATCTGATGGGTCCCTGAGCTCCTGTGCAGCCAAGTGCACGGATTGGAGTGTGACACTAATTACAGTGTGACACAGATTGGAGTGTGACAGACTGGAGTGTGACACAGATTGGAGTGTGACACAGACTGCAGTGTGACACTAATTACAGTGTGACACAGATTGGAGTGTGACAGACTGCAGTGTGACACAGATTGGAGTGTGACACAGACTGCAGAGTGACACAGACTGGAGTGAGTGTGACACTGATTGGAGTCAGTGTGACACAGACTGGAGTGTGACACAGATTACAGTGTGACACAGATTGGAGTGTGACATAGATTGGAGTGTGACACAGATTGGAGTGTGACACAGACTGGGGTGTGACACAGATTACAGTGTGACACAGACTGGAGTGTGACACAGATTGGAGTGTGACACAGATTGGAGTGTGACACAGACTGGAGTGAGTGTGACACAGATTGGAGTGTGACACAGACTGGGGTGTGACACAGATTACAGTGTGACACAGACTGGAGTGTGACACAGATTACAGTGTGACACAGACTGGGGTGTGACACAGATTGGAGTGTGACACAGATTGGAGTGTGACACAGATTGGAGTCAGTGTGACACAGACTGGGGTGTGACACAGATTACAGTGTGACACAGATTGGAGTGTGACACAGATTGGAGTGTGACACAGACTAGGGTGTGACACAGATTGGAGTGTGACACAGACTGGGGTGTGACACAGATTGGAGACAGTGTGACACAGATTAGAGTGTGACACAGACTGGAGTGTGACACATCCCCCAGCTTGTATCTCCAGTGACTCCAGGGCTGGGGGCTGTCCCTCCATCCATGAGGAACCAGCCCAGGGCAGCCTCCACCTCCTCCTTTTGCTTTGAGTGTTTGTGGTGTTTTGGAACAAGCCAAGGGTGGTGTCTCAGGTGATTCCTCCAGCAGGGATCCTCTGTCCCTCCCACTGTCCTCTCCCTGGCCTCGTGGATGGGCAGCCTGAGCATCCCAAAAATACAGGCAGGGCTGGTGCCTTGCTCCTTAAAGCACATTTTGGAGTCACCAGGGATGGATTTCAGCAGGCACCAGAGGGCTTTGCTGAGTGAGAGGCTCACAGAACAGGGTGGGAAGTCATCCACAGCAAAGCTGCCTGGGTTTTGTTGGGTGCTTTTTAACATTTGGGGGAATGTTGTTGGCTTGGAAAAATCCTTCCCACACATCCTCAACACAGGGAAGATTTGGAGTAGGTGTTTTAAAGGCAAACCAAGTGAAACTCAGCCTTTAAAAGTCATAATTCCTTGAAGAATTTTTCCCATTTTTTTCAGTTCTCTGGGCTAGCAAAGGGCCAGATGCAGCTTTAGCATTCCAGGGGCTTTGCTGAGCACTGGCTGTCCCACACACCAAACATCACCAGATCTGCTGTGTCCCCTGCACAGGGACAATCCATGGACTGCAACAGGATGGTGAGGGATGTTTTCATCATGACCAAATTCAGTAATTTTACAGGAGTGTTCATGGGCTCAGTGATGGCGAGAGCTGCTGAAACTTCCACCTTGTCCTGTCAGACACTTTCACTTTCTCTGGCTTTATTGGTCACAAGTCATGTAGATTTATCTGGGTGCATGTCCACAAAATGTGAGGTAGACCAGGAGCCAGAAACCCATTTATGAAATTGGGTAATATTTTGAAATTGAGTGCTATTTTTAAACTGTGAAATTCTCCCACCAAGTTGGGAAACTCCCCATCCCTGGAAATGCTCAAGGCCAGGCTGGGTAGGGTTTTGAGAAGCCTGGTCTAGAGGAAAGTCTAGAGGAAGGCAGAGGGTGAAATGAGATGATCTTTAAGGTCCTTTCCAGCCCCAACTATTCTGTGATTCCATGATTGTCACTTCATTTATATTTCTCCTCCTCAGACAAATATTGTTTGGGATTAAGTCTTTTCTTTCCTTATGCTTTACAGTCTTTTGTTCACTGATAATTTTTCTTTTTTCTTTTAACTAACTGAGTCTTTAAACACATTTTACCAAGAAGTTGAGAATATAATTTATCATTTATCACATCTGAGTCTCATTTACTCCACTCTGCTTCAGTTTCATGATACACAGAACATTTATCCAATTGACAGCTCTTCAGGTGAAATATGCCTGTCAAAACCAGCAAAAAACTCTTTTCATTTCTAATTTCCAAATTCCATTTTCAGTATTTTAAACACACACTGCTAGAATGGTACTTTAAAAAAATATAAATTAAAAACCAGCCTATAACAATTTGCATAAACAGAGGATGTTTTCTAATTTCTTTAAGTTACATTGTTCAAAATCATGAGGCTGAGCTGTGAATAAATATTTTAATGTATCCAAAAATGAAAATGAATTCTACACAGGCAGCATATAAAGGATTATCTTCTCTAGCTGCTGCTGATGACTCCACTGGGAAGTTGTATGGGGCCTTTACTGTAGTCCTGAGTTTTAAATGGCAAAACACTATCCCACTGCAAAGTATTCCCATAAAATTATTTGATAGATAGTAACATAAAAATGAAATTCAGCCTGTTACAACCTCATGTATAAAACCATCAGGACGAAATGAAGAGATCAGTGTTTGTTCTTCAGTTCCAGCCCTCAGGAATGATGCCACATCCTCAGCCCAGCTGCTGGGGGACTATTCTGTTACTGAAAATGTCCAACATGCTGAAGAGACCAAGGAGGGCAAACCTCCAGTTCCTGCTCTGCAGATTGATCAGGGCAGAGGGAGAATGAAGCCTAGAACAGAACTGCAGAAAGTACCTCTGCCCTCCGTGCCCTGCCAGGAGGATTTTTGTGCCCCGCTGCTGTCACTGCCCCCCTTCCCAGAACTGCCATTCCAACACCTGGGGGACCCCTGGATGGTTCTGGCAGAGCTGCTGCAGGGAAGGATTGAGGAGAAATCCAGGGAAGGTGGAATCCAGGGGGAATCCTGTGCTGCTGTGCAGCCTCTGCCCCCGTGTGCTGCGTCCTGCGGTCACTGCAGCCACGCCGGCTCTGACACCAGTTTGCATCCCAGCCTGGCTCCCCTGAAATCTTGGCAGAGCCAGGAGGCTTCCAGCCTTTCCAGGGCCAGACATCTATCCCATGCTGTTTCTTGTTTCAGTTCATTTTTTTTCTTTGCTTTGCTTACACCATTAAACTGCTGAGGGATCCCTTATCGGCGGGATTATTCCCCCGACAGGAGTGCAGGACATCAGCAGTGATTCTGTGTCTGACATTCTCCTCTCTCACATTTACAGGGAGATTATAACCATTTTATGCTGCCTCCTTTTTTTTTTTTTTTTTTTTTTTTTTTTTTTTGTGCTGAAGCTGATTTATTTTGCTTACATTTCTCCCTGATAAATTTTCCTCTCAGTTTCCAGTGGGGATAGGTAAGATTTGCTTTTGCCACCATTGCTCCTACACTCTCCACTCCTGTGTCACACCCAGTCAAGGCTCCACCTGATTTATGTCAGCCTTCAGCAGCTACAGGAGCTGATCTTTTGGGGCAGAACCATGACTGTGTCACCATTAGTTAAAGCTCTGGACTCCTAAGGATAAGCATTCCAACAACAACCGTGACAAATAAAGTGGCCAAGAATGTCTAAAAGGCCTTTTAAAATAACAGTTCTGAGCTCTGTCACTTCAATGACAGTGTTTAAAAGCTAAGATAGTTCATAAAAATTATGCCCATAATTGCTGAGCTGTTTTGAAATACCCAACTGAATCCATGGCTGCAGAGGATTATGAAGAGCTAAGGATTCACAAATTGGCTTCAAACTTGATCCTACTTGGCTTTTCTTATGTTAAATATAAGGGTCTCTCCAAACTCAGCTTGGCTCCAAAAGAGATCACAATATAGGGAACCAGAAGTCCCACATTTTCCCAGTCCTCTCAAATATCCACAGAACTGGCATGAATGTGGAGCAGCTCCCAGCTGAAAATGAGAGGGAAGAAAGAAAATTAAATTCCCCAAAACCCAACGTTGTGCTACAGCTCAGGAACAGACAAATGCAAACAGAAGGTCCTGCCAGCATGGAGTGAATATTAATGCCCCCATGCTTGTATTAAGGTCTTGATATTGCAAGTGTTCCTGCAAAACATCCAAACGGGAGCAGATGTGGAGAATGGCCACTAAGATGGCAAAAAAAGAGACTTTTCACCCAAGAAACTGGGAGAGTTTGGTTTGTTTACTCCAATAAAATTAGATCTAGGGAGAAAAGTGCCTTCTACAAGTAAATTAGGAGGTATTTGAGCTCCTGAAGCAAAGAATGGACTTGTCAAAAGAGGAAACAAACACAAACTGGCCACAAGTAAATTTAACCAGGGAATGAGATTGCCAACCATCAGAGTGAAGCTCTTATTCAGCTCTGGGATGGAAGCTGGGCTGGAAATGGAGTTTTTAGGTGGCTCTCAATCTTTCTGCAACTTCAGGCAAAACCTGGTGACTCAGAGAGTCTCTTTGGGCTCTGTTTCATGCAATCAGGCAAATAGAAAGAGGAAAGAAAATAAGATGTGGGGCAGACTAGAGAGCCCCACACATTTTGAGCAGATATTTTGCTGAAGTGAAAGCATGGCATCTAAAAAAGCAAGACCCTGTGGTGTGGGCTAAGGCTGCTCCTGGCAGGTGGGAGGGGAAGAAAAGGTTTCCAGTTTTGTCAGTGAGAAGATCTTGACTGAGAAGAGGAGAGAGGCTCAGGGAGCAGGACTGAGGACATGGAAACTGCTCTGCCTTAATAACAAAGAAGTCTTTAAGAATTCTTCTGCATGAATTAAAATCTCTGCACAAAATATGCCACATGCTTAAACAAACACTCTTTTTTTTCTGGTTTTTTTTTTTGTTTTTTTTTGGTTTGTTTTTTTTTTTACTACACCTTAAAATAAGCAGTGGAGGAGTGGGCTCTACTCTGGATTGAATGAGAGGGTTGCATTAGGGAAAATACTGAATATCCCCATTCTTGAGGCTGAGATTATTCATAGATGGAGGTAACAAGGAAAAGGGAATTAATGCAGATGCTTTGGGACTGGAAATTCTGGACCAGAAAATATCAAGCACAGAGAAATGCCATCTAGAGTGCAAGCAGAGGCTGCCTGGTGTCTGAAGAAAGCAGAAGTGCAGAGTGTGTCCCAGGGCAGTGATCCCAGGTGTGTGCCAGGAATCTGCTCACAGGGACAGAATATGGAAAACACAATTCAAACCCCAAAAGCTTCTAATTACCAGTTAAAAGTGAGCAAAATGAAGGCGAATTTAGTTAGTTACAAGGTCCTTTAAAGCTAAACAGTCCAATAAAGAACTAACACCTATATTATTTATACTTTTGATCTATAACCAAACTCCTGTGACCCTCAGTGCAGCACTGACTGTCCAACCAAAAACTATTACCTGAAACATGAAAAAGAAGGAACAAAAAGGAAGAAAGAACCTCCATCTTGTCCCATATCTATTACTGTATTCTAAAACCCCAAATTCCAAACCCTTCACCATGTGAAATCACACACTTCTATTTAACTACACACCAATGATTTTAATTCCATCACTCAAATTTGGAAGCTTCTCCAAGGCCCCAGGTCCAAAGCAGAGTTCTCCAGGGGGTCAGTGCCAGAAAACACAGAAAGCTCAGAAATCCCAGGTTTGAGGGTTCCCACACCCCTGGGATTTCCCTCTCCAGGCTGAGCAGTCCCAGCTCTCCCAGCCTCTCCTGGAATGTCAGATGCTCCAAGCCCATACCCATCCCAGTGGCCCTAAAGAACAAATAGGTTTGTTCCCCTATTTAGAGCAGCTTTTTAAATGGTATCTTAGGGGTAACATTAATTTAATTCAGAAGATGATGTGTCTTTTAATCCACTTTGTAATGAATGTTTGAGATTACACAGAGATTTTGGGCTTTGAAGACACAACATGTATTTATGATTAAATGTTTCCTGTGTGTTAACCTGTCATTGAAGGAATAAATGTTCTCACAGGCATTTGAGTGAATCAAAACAGAAAGAAACACTATATTCAAACTATTGTTTTCCAGAGCAATTTGCCCCTCCACAACCCAGTGGAGGGACCCATTTCTTCTAAGAAATAGTGGATTTTCAATGAAAAGGTGTTAATAAATCTCTGCTCAGTGTAGTCTATGAGGAAACATTGCTCTCATTCTTTGAAGGGTTAAGAGCACTTGTGCAGAGACCACAGGTAATACAAAATTCATTTATAGAATGTAGGACAATTTCTGCCTTCTGTAGGAATGCACATTAAAGAGACAAAGATCACACCCTTTGTATTTCTTACATAATTCTGCAGATATATGAGGAAATACAGGACAAAGCACAGTGGTTTTGAGAGACCACAATGACCAGATTTCAGGGCATCCTGAGCAGCTTCTGAGAAAAACAGCTGGTGGATTTCTCAGAGTTGTGAAGTTTAACTCCAGTAATCAAAGGTTATTAAATTTAAAAAAAATAGGGGGGTTGAGAATCACATTCATTTTGGATAATGAGCTTTAGATGGCATCATTGGAGACATCACTTTGTATTTAAGAATATTGTAGATTAAGAACTTAAAAATTTATTGAGGTGGCTTGAGTCTGTACTGCTGTGCTGGTATAGAGAGAAGCAAAGCCTGGCTGGACTCCCAGTGCTTCTCTCAAGCCCCTCACAATCTCTCATGGATTAGGATCCCAGGTCTGAGTGTTCCAGCATTAAAAAAATTAAAAATAAAAATAAAAAAATAAAAATAAAAATAAAAATAAAAATAAAAATAAATTTTAAAAAAGAAGAATTAAGAAGAAAAAAAAGAGACATGGAAATCAAGCTCACCTTTAGGGGAAACTTGTTTGAAATCAATGGGGCAGCCTAAAAGAGAAATGATTAGTAAATCTGAAAACTCCCTGATTAGTCAGAAGAGGCAACAGACATTCGTGTTCAGGAGAATTCTGAAGGCCTTCCCTCTGTCACATACTGAGAAACCTGATGGAGCAAAACCAAGCAGGGTCCTGTTAGAAGGTGGGAAGCCCCTCCTGTCCAGAAAGCAGTTGATGAAAAAAGAAACAATGGTTTGGGTTTTTTTTTTCTTTCACTGCATGTTACACATCTGAAAATCTGATCAATCATCATCACCTTATTTCTGAGGAGCAGAAGCTCCTTTGCATCTTTCATGAGTGACAGTCACAGCAATAAGGCAATTATTGCTATGATTATAAAATGCACTCAGATTTAGCCCTTTTGAATTTATTTATGGTGGGCTAATAGACAGTCCAATTCAGAATTTTACAGGGTGGCATCTGATTTCATTAAAAGAAACCAGACTAAATTACTTTGGAAAATCAACTGCAGAGTTTCTCTTACACACTCAGATTCACTGTGACATTGTAGAATCATATATTTAAGCAAGACCACAGCTTCATCTCCATGCACAGTCAGGTATCATATTTTTCTCTAAACTTGCCATTGGATATTTTAAGAACTGTCAAATAATATTGTTCTTCCTGTGAAGAGCTGCTGGCTGCCCAGTGATAGTTAAAACAAGACTAGCACCTTATCACAGTTAGACAGAACACTGGAGTGAGTCAAAATACCCAGCCTGGGTTTTTTCCCCCTTTTTCTGACACTAAATATCTGATCTGCAGTTTACTGGGGTTTGTGCTGCTGTATTCCCAGTTATAACTGGGAAAACTCTTTTCCCACATCTATAAGGGACTTTCTGCACAACAGATGGAAGCTGTGACCAGAGGTTTTATTCCACAGAGTATTTCATTCCACAATATGTATGAACAAAATAATAATTAAATACTTAATAATTAAACTACTGCTAAGTCTATAACTGGTGGGCAGATGGAAGATTAATTTCCAATCCACAAAAAGATTATTAAGTAAATTATAACTGGTGGTTACTGTACTGAAAGTTTAAACTGTTAACAATTTCTGACTTGACCTATCTTGATTTTTACTTCTCCCTTTTAACTTGTTCCTTTTGAGGGTGTTGAGGCCCTGGCACAGGGTGCCCAGAGAAGCTGTGGCTGCCCCTGGATCCCTGTAAATGCCCAAAGCCAGGATGGATGCAGCTCTGAGCAGCCTGGGACTGTGGGAGGTGTCCCTGCCATGGCAGGGGTGGCACTGGATGATTTTTAAGATCCCTTCCAACCCAAACCAGTGTATGATTATTTTACTGCCATTCTGTACTTTAGAGAGAAGTGATTTATACTTCACAGTTCTTGCTACCTGCCCAGAGCACTCACACCTTGGTGCTGCATCCCTGTACAATACTGTGCCCTGTCAGCACTCTGAGTTCAGCTCTTCCTGGGGGAGATAAAAGAAATCTGACATTAGCCCAGAAATCACACAATAAATCATAGAGTTGCCCCTTATATCTCAGTCTTCTTTTTCCTCTGGTTTCCCCACCAGGAACAACAGGAAGGAATGAGAATGAAACAGAAAATATTTAATCATGGATATGAAGTGGATTGAGCCTTTCCCCACAAACACATGTTCTACCTTTTTGTTGCAGTACCCTCACATTTAATTTATCCAATATTTAGCAAACACACTCCTTTTTATTTCCTCTTTCTGCTTTGATCACAGAACATCTTCAGAGAATCTCCCAGGTGCTCTGCTCACACGAGTGCCTTCATTCAATTGCTCAGGTGACTCCCCACATCTGCCTGGGGGAGCTTTTCTGCCATGAATCTGCTCATGGGGAAGGAAAACCACTGGGAAGTGGTAAATGAAACCTTTTCTCCTGAGTTTGTACAACCAAGGACATCCTGGGCACAGCAGTCACAGAACCACTGAGGCTGGGAAAACCTCCCAAGGTTATTGTCCCCAGCCCAGAGCACTGAGTGCCACCTCCAGGAATTCCTGGGACACCTCCAGGGATGGGCACTCCCTGGGCAGCTCTTTCCAATGCTTGCCAGCCCTTTCCATGCAGAAATTCCCCCTGGGATGATGATAATGTGACACTGTAAAGGAGCACAACCTGCAGGAGCAGAGCTTCATGCCTGGACCAGTCTCCAAAGTGCCACTGCTCTTGATAAGGTTGTGACAGGCACTCTACAAATAGCCCAGGATTTATGGGCTCACAGTTCACATCCCTCATGCTGGAAACCAGCAAACAGCAGCAGCAGCCCCAAATAACCATCCTGGCCCCAAGGCATGAGCCAGGCTCTCTCAGCCTCGCTCAGCTCTGGCCCTGCAGCAAAAAAAGTCTGATTAAGTGTTTTCCAGCAGCAGATTTGGGAAAGGGAAAAAAGCTGTAGGCTCTTCTAATGGTTTTTTAAGAATTCCTGGCTCTGGTGTTTTAAAAATAAACATTTCAGGGGGTTCAGGATTTTTTTCCCCCATCCTTCTCAAGATCAACAACATTTGTCTTAAGGAATTATAAAGACAGCAGTGCTAAAGTTAAGAATATTGCCTTATCAGCCAGCCCCATACAAGCAATAGAGGAGTTGTCAGGACAATGTTAAAGGTTTTAATGATATGCCAAAGCCCCTTTGGGAGGACACAGGCTCTCTAAATCTTTTTCTGCATGTGATACCAAGTTACAAATTGCCCAAATCTCGTTCCTGTGTTCCCCTTTATCTCTTCCTCCACTCTTCCTCTATGGTGGCTGTAGTTTTTGTGTTTTTATTTTCTTTGTGGAGTTAAGCTCTGATCATACTTGATCCTAGACATATGAGCTTCTTTCTGTGAAAGGGGAACACTTTTATAACCACAACAACAAACTTCTTTGCAGCAGGATTTATCTCATTCTTTTTTATGGTGGTGAGGCTTTTTCCCCCTTTAATCACCCAACAGAAGCAAAGTCTCTCATCCTCTCCCCATCTTTATGTGCTTTGCTTTCAACCATTTCCAGATGACAGCATGAACAAAGTTTTCCAGCTTCATGCAGCCACCTTCACTTTTGTATTTGGCCTGACCTGTGCTACAGAGAACAGGAGTTTGTACTGACCACCCATAGAAGTGTCTTCTGCAGACAGAAGAATAATAATTATTACAGAATTATTATTTTCCCCCTGTTAAATTAGCTCTTCACAGAATCTGTGGGAACCTCAAACCTTCAAGACCTTAACTGTGGAGTGAGTTCTCAGATCTCATCTGTTCATTCCCACTGGGGCAGAGGGGCAGGAAAATCCCTGGGGGTGCTGGTGCCAGGGCTGGACACGAGCCCAGGGGTGCCCAGGTGGGCAGGAGGCCCCTGGCAGCTGGGCTGGCTCAGGAATTGTGTGTCCAGCAGGAGCAGGGCAGGGATTGTCCCTCTGTGCTGGCACTGAGAGCCCCTCGAGGGCTGTGTCCAGCTGTGGCTCCTGCAGGAGAGCCCTGGAGGGGCTGGAGGTGTCCAGGGCAGGGCCAGAGCTGGGGAAGGGGCTCAGGCTGGAGCTGCTTTCTGTCCTCCCCAAACCTGCTCTGCCACCCCCCTGCACCCCTGTGGGAACCCAGGGAGACACCCACTTTCTGCTCCACTCACAATCATGGAACCCCAGGGTCCCTGAGGCTGGAAAATCCCTCCCAGCCCATGGAGCCCCAGCTGTGCCCATCCCCACCTTGTCACCCTGAGTGCCACCTCCAGGTGCCACCTGCAGGGATGGGCACTGCAAACCTCCCTGGGCAGTTCCAACCCCTGAGCTCCCTTTCCATGGGGAAATTCCTGCTGCTGCCACCCTGAGCCAAGTGCAGGACCTGGCACTTGGCCTTATTGATCCTCACACAGCTGGGCTCAGCCCATGGACCCACATCTCTCTGCAGAGCCTTCCTGCCCACATCATCCATGAGTTTACTGAGGCTGTACCTGATCTCCTCATCCAGGTCATCAGTGAAGGCTCTAAACCCAGGGAATCCCACTGGTGGCTGTCCCCCAGCTGGATGTGGCACATTCACCCCCAGCCACCTCCTGTGGCTCCCTGTGTAAGCCCTGCCTGGGACTGGCTGTGTCTGCAGAGCTCTCAGCCATGCTCTGGAGCTCCATTTCCCTTTTATTTCCTGAGCAATCACAACCAGGGAATCCCAGACAGCCCAAAATCTCCTGACAAGCTGGAAAGGCTGTGGCTGATCCACTGTAACCCCTGGCAGGTTCTGGTTCCCAGCCCTTGGCATCTCTGGGCTGAAGGAGGAGACACAGCCCAGGGGCTGCAGCCTGGGGAAAATATTTCTGGGATGAAGAACTGACTGGCACTTAGCAGTGCAAGGCCTTTTGTGCAGCGGGGGAAATGTCACGAGGAATTTTCTTTCCAGGGGCAAGTGTGGGCTGCACTTTGCAAACACATCCTGCAGAACAGAGGGGACCCCAGGGAAGGGATCTTTGCTTTTTTGCAGCAAACAGAAGCAGAACTCCACATTTTAGGGGAAGGTAAGTAAGTCAAAGTGCTGACATCAGAGGGGGAGCTCCCTCCCTCTGTGCCGTCTTCACCTGGCCTGCATTGCTGCAGCAGAGCCAGAGGCTGCAGGAAAACACATGGGATGAAAAATAAAATAGGCAATAACTCTGCAACAATCAGGAGGCAGTTTTAGCTCATTCCTCATCCCCTTCACGTGCTGTGTTGAAATATGAGGCCAAGAAGGAGGCCAAAAGACTTAGAACGCCTATCATGAGGTAATTCAGCCACAAGCCCCGAGCAGGGGAACACAATGATGGCAGTGTGCTGGCTGTTTGCACAGAACTTGAAATATCAGAGCCCCACAGACCCTAAAACACACAATTAAAAATGGAACAACTCCTCGGGGCCCAGAGATTACCCACATCTCCCCCTCTGAAAATGTTTCACTCAAGTATCCCATAAAATTGGTAATTGCTCGTGGCACCTGCACAGGGCAGCTGTGGAAAGGAGCCCATGCAGGACTGTGGGTCACATCCCTGGGTTTGTGTCCTCCAGTGGCCACCTGTCCTGGTTTGGAGGACAGGTATCTGACAAGAAAGGCAGAAGCTTCTCTTTGAAATGGAGAATGTAAACCCCCTCCCTCCAAATTATTATAATTTTGAAATTAAGAGGCTGTCAGGCAAAGAGATGGGAATTAGGAATAACAGTTCTTTACTAGGAAAATTAAAATAGAAATGCAGTATTACACAGAACAATCCCAGCCCTGCCAGAGTCAGAATCCAAGCTGACACCCGTCAGTCAGTCAGGGTGTTGGCACAGTCCCATTCAATGGTGGCTGCATCCTCCTGCAGGGGCAGATGTGGTTCAGCTGGAGCAGTGCTCCTGGAGAAGGTGCAGTTTCCTCTGAAGCTCCAGGGATGATGTGCAAAGGTCTGGTTTTCCTCTGGAATCCAGTGGGAAGAAGGTTCCTTGGTGTCCCAAATGTCAGTTTTTATCTGGGTAGGAAAGGCTTGGCTCCTCCCCTGGCTGGAGCATCTCCCAGTGGGATGATGGAATTTTATCAGTCATGCCCTGGGACTCAGTGGCCATGAACAGGAGATATCTCCTGGAGGGAGGATGGGCTGTGGGAAGATAAAGATGATTGCCCAGCTGGTTTAAAGTTGGCCCATGAGCAGATAATGTGTGCCAGGAGATCAGGGGCACTGCCCCACCAGGATTTAACAGATGGGGACAGAATTCACATTTCTGTAATGCAACCCAAGACACCTCACAGGCCTGGGCTCTGCCCAAAGCACAGAAGGTTCAGCAACTCCAAAATGCTTTTTCCAGCTTTGGGAGAAGCAGCAGAACATTGCCAGCCTGTCCCTTAGAAGAACCAAATTGTCCAGCAGGACCCTACGAGGGAATTCTTCACAAAGCAAAGGGGGTTAAAGAATGGACTGAAGGTTATGCAAGCATTTGCTCCTGCATTTGTCTCCTCCTTGAGGCTCACCAAAGGTGAAGGCAGAGCCCAGAAAAGCAGCAGGCAGGGTTTTGCCTCCTGCCCACAGGGTAAAGTTGGGTTTAAGTCACTTTTGTACCCCCACAACTTCCCTGAGCATTATGGACCAACCACCCCCATCTGCTGGAGGGGTTCTGGGTGACTTCAGGCATCTGAAGATGAAATTGAGGTAATTCCAGCAGGGAAGAGGCAGTGAAATCCTCAAATCCAGCTGAGCACTGGGAAATCCCTGCTGGCAGCAGTGGATTCCAAGGTGGGCAGGCACAGCCTGGCCTTTACCCATTGCTCCCTGTTTGTGGCACCCACAGGATGGCAAATGTGGCCAAAAAATAAATGGGATTACAAAGCAGCCCAGCCTGACACTCACTTGCCAATAGGGCTACCTGCCCCTCAGTCATCTTCCCTGCTCTGTCAGACCCATCTGACAAAATGGGGTCACAAACACCATTTTCTTATTTTGCAGCCTTGGTCCCACAATCATCATAAATGTGGCTTTGACAGCTGCAGGATCAGACTGGAACGTCAAAAATAAAATTTAAAAATCATCTGCAGTAATTTTATTGCCCTGTTCAACTTGATCAGTGAAGCACAGGGAAAAATAGGAATGGCTAAATGCACACAGAAGAATTTTATATCACAGAATCATCAAGGTTGGAAAAGATCTGCAAGATCATCCAGTCCCACCATCATCATCCCTAAACCATATCCCCAGGATATTAAATAAAGATCAAAACACAGACCAATTTAAAAACTGGGACCTGTATCCTAAATTATTATCATAGATGAATAATCACAGTTTTCAAAGTGGAGAAATTAAATTATTCATGCCCCATGATGGTGATATAAATCCTTCTCAAGTGCCAGTCATTTGGGGCTGCTGCCTTCAAATTTCTGCTCTCAACAGGTGAAAAGGAGAGAAAGGGGTGTTAGGAATAGCACAAGATAGGCTTGGATTTTCTTGTAATAATAGGAAAAAGTTCATTTAAAGATAAAATCTAAGAATGGAGACAGCAACAGGCTCAACCAGATGGTGGCACTATAAGCACTTGCTATCATGAGGGTGGTATAAATAGGAAAAAATATTATAAAATAAATGAATAAAGAATTAAAAGAAAACAAACCAGGGTAACAACGTTTTACACCACTGCATCTTTTAATTTATAAGAGATCTTTGCATTAGTGATGGTTAAATATAAATGAATTGCCTGTGTTGCCCAAACCTTTAGCTGGATAAATGGTGTGTGAGTAGAAAAGGAGTAAGAGTGTCCTGTGGCATCTTTTAAAGAGCTTTCAAACCAAAAGCCAAACCCTCAAATAGAAGGGAAGGATCCCAGTGGGCTGCCAGATGACCTCACTCATCACACCAGAACCACCAGCACATGGATCTCAAAATGCACCAAAATGCATCAAAATACCTCAAAATATCAGGCACAAGGCACTGAGCTCCACATTAACTAAAGCACAAATGTCACAAATTCAGAAGGAAAGTCTGACTGCCCTTTGTGGCCAAGATTTCCCCTTGAAGGTCACATCAAAAAGTTCAGGTCTGACTTTTCACAGGAGTGTGAATCTGTCTGCAGGGGCAGAACCACTCCTGGTTTACAGGAAAACCAACCCAAAAATGTGTCTGAAGGCACAGGGGGGGCTCTGCCTGTTGGAGGGAAAATGAAGCATGAAGCCCTCTGGACATCACCCTACCCAAATTCCCTGGCTAATAACAGAGTTAATCTGCTGGTTTTGTATTAATTGAGTTTTGGTGAGGAGGGAATAAGTTTCTTAACAATTTTTTTTCCTCCTTTAATTGCATTTTCCACTCTTTCTCTATGGTGGTTTTTTTTTTTTCTTTCCTTCTTGCAGCACTTTTTAGGATTATTCCTTTTTAAGAATTATTTCTCTCTTTCCCAGGTTAATCTCTGAAATGTTCAATTTTATCATTCTTGTGGAAAATGGAAAATACCAATTGTTGGTCTAGATTCCTCCTCTTCCCTGACATCAACAAATGACAAATTCATAAATACTGCTTTAAATTAATTGATTTCTGAGTGTTTTCCAAATGAATCCTGCACCATTGCTGCTTTACAGATGGGGCAACATGAGAGAACTCAGAAGCAGAACAATGATCCTGCAAACACTTGTTCATATAAAGAACTTTATGAGACCTTTTGATGTGGCTGCTTAGATATCTCAAGCTGCTTGTGTGCAAAAATGTTGGAGGACCAAGTCCTCATCCCCTCACAGCAGCTGCAAGGGGCTGCTCTTCTCCTTCTTCAACCCTGGTAAAAATTGTCATTTTCAGGCAAAACATTGTTCTTAGCAATAGCTCCTCAGAATGGGAAGAAGGGGGAGAGAAGTAGTAAAATCCAAAATTGCAGTAAAAATAAACCATTCTGATTTGAAATATTTTTTTCTTTCTTTCTTTCTTTCTTTCTTTCTTTCTTTCTTTCTTTCTTTCTTTCTCCCTTCCTTTCCTTCCTTCTTTCCTTCCTTCCTTCCTTCCTTCCTTCCTTCCTTCCTTCCTTCCTTCCTTCCTTCCTTCCTTCCTTCCTTCCTTCCTTCCTTCCTTCCTTCCTTCTTTCTTTCTTTCTTTCTTTCTTTCTTTCTTTCTTTCTTTCTTTCTTTCTTTCTTTCTTTCTTTCTTTCTCCTTCTCTCTTTCTCTCTTTCTCTCTTTCTCCCTTTCTTCTTTTCTTCCCTTCTTCCTTCCTTTCTTTCTCTTTTTTTTTTTTGTAAATCATGAAGAAAGCCATACAGTCAAAATTTCCATGGTCTCTTTCATGTTGCAATGTCCAAAACTGGGTTGCCAAACACAATTTGCAGTTTGGTAACAACACCAGCCTGTTTGGGGTTACACAGGTTTCAACACAGGACATTTCAGCTGCTGAGATATGAGACCAATGTCAGGCTAATACCAATATATAAATATATCCTTTTATATATAAATATATCATTTTTCTCAATTACATAAAGTTACTTTTGTTTTCATTGCAGAATCACCATTATTCTCTGCTTTGAAAATACCTTTCTTTTTTTCTTTTTTTTTTTTTTTTAAATCCTGGACTAATGCACACTAATGCCTTAGATTTACAGGTGGTAAAATTATTGCTGTTTTCAGTTCCCTCTCTGAAATGAAAATGCTGTGAACCAAGATGAGGGAAAGCCCACAAATTTGAAAAAAAAAAAAAACATTATATATAGATATGTGTATGTCTTTGTATGTACATGAACACACAAACACTTTATTTATTTCTTTGCTAGATTTTCCTTCCTAGAATGCAAAGAAAGCTGAGGATATGTCTCACAGTGAATAATCAGACTGACTAAGTGCTTCCTTGAGGAAACAAAAAGGAGGAAATGTAACCATGATTTGCTTCTTGCTTTTCTCAGAAAAAAAAAAATTATTTTTACTTCTGGTTTCCCAGTGAAGCAAAAAAACCAAACAGAGACAATAACACCATCCTCATGGGGATGAGCTCACTTTTGCACACTTCAACAGGTTACTCATTCCCACTTGGTTCCTCTTGTTTGATGGCTTCTCAACTTAAAAATAAAAATAAATTCAGTGAGGCTTTCTCAGGCTCTCAGAGCAGGAGGGAAGGAGATTCCACTTCTCTGATTTTGTTCTGCTCCTTGAGCCAGAGCACCCAACAGGATCAGAAATCCCACAGGAGCTGCTCCATCACCACCCTGGGGCAAAGTGAGGAGTTCACATCCTCAGGATTCCCTCTGATTTAACACACAGGTTGAACCTTTTTTGTGCCAGACCCATTTCACAGAATCCCAGAATCATTTAGGTTGCAAAAAGCCTCCAAGTTTATTAAGTCCAACCTCTGACCTATTTTCTCCATCTCAATTTCTCTGCCACATTTTTTCTCTTTCCCAGCAGATCTGATGCAAACAGGAGCCCATAAGGAAGAATTACCCAGGGCTCTGGTCCCTCCCATAGAATCACAGAATTCTTAAAGTTGGGAAAAGCTTTTAATGATCAAGTCCAAGCAGCACCACCACATTCACCAGTAAACCACATCCTCAGGTGCCACATCCACACATTTTTTAACAATTCCAGGGATGGTGGTTTCCACTTGCTGGGACTGCAATGATATTTAAGGACATAAGGATATATATATAAGTATATAAGGATATAATGATATAAGGATGTCAATGATATAAGGATATCAATGATACAAGTATCTAATTATATAATGATATAAGGATATATTGATATAAGGATATCAATGATATAAGGATATAAGGATATAGTGATATAAGGATATCAATGATATAAGGATATATGGATACAATGATATAAGGATATTTAAGGATATAAGGATAACAATGATATATCAATGAAATGATGCAATGATTATATTTGCAATGATATATAAGGATATTTAAGAGCATGTGGTCCCTTCCAAGCTGTGATTCTGTCATCACAGCACCAAAGCAAGGTTTGCTCTGTCAGCCAAGCCTGCTCACCTGTCTGATCTTCCCTGAAGGATCCTGTGCTCTCACTGCTGGCAGGAGCAGGTGAGATCACTGCCAGGCTTCTCCTCTAGGTGCTGACAACGGGAGCACCACATCTCTCTTTTTCAGACACACTATCACTTGCTAATTTTGGCTTATCAACAATACAAAAAAAAATATTTTCCCAGATTTGGTAATTGCCTTCCTCCTCTTACCACAGTTTATAGCTCAGGATAATCTACGTGCTGTGATATAAAATGGAATAACAACCTCAACAGAGTTTCCCCTTAAAACACTTGAGTGCTGCTTCCTCTGAGTTAAGTTTTCCTCTCTGCCCAGGCCAAGCTCCCTCCCCACGCAGAGGGGATGAGGCAAGCTCTGGTTAAGTGCCCAGTAAATGATCCTGAGGAGCACCAGGCTCCCCCTGTGCCAGGCAGGGAGCAGCATCCATCCCAGCTGCAGAGAGCCCTGGGAAGGGCTGGGACAGCCCAGGACAGCAGGGTCACCTGCCTGGAGCCAAAATGAGCTGTGATCATCCCTGAAAGAGCTGTTGCAATGGACTCACCCACAGGACCACTTGTGAAACAGAGCCTGCACAGCCCCCAGGCAGCCCCTGGAGCTGCATTCCAGCACAGAGAGCACACCCAGCATGGAACTGCCCCAAAATCAGCAGATTCAGAGGTCTGGGGAGCTCACAACGTGAGGAGCTTCAAGGCAAAAATTTCTTCAGGCTTTATTTCACCACATCTGTCTGGAGTGCAGTCTTAGCACAGAATTGCATCCCCAAGCAGGGCCCAGTTCACCCTCAGGGTTCCAGAGAAAGGAATGTGGAGAGACCCTCAGGAAATCCTGGTTTGCTCAGCCTGAAACACCGAGTTCACTCAGCCTCTGGTTCAAAGGGTTTCCATCAGCATCACAATTCCTGCCCTGTCCTCCTTGGAGTCAGGATTCTTTAAAATCTCAGAGCTCCATGGCCAGGGGGAACAAGGATTCTTGGATGGCTGATGGCTCCCTGGAGTCCTGGCAATGCTGAGCAGCTTTGCCAAAGTGCCATCCTTGCACATGGCACCTTTTTCACTGATTTACCAGAGATTTCAGAGAGGGACAGGAATCAGTCCTGCCCACTCTAGGTGCAAATCCAACTTCAGAATGATTTTTTTGTGAATTAGAACAGAAGACTGGTTTTTGGCTGGCTTTGTACATAAATACTAAAATACTAAAACTCCCTAAGCAACAGCTCTAAAACAGAGCTGGGATAATTCACTGAAGTCATCAACACTCAGGAAATCGTACAATTCTTTTAGTGGCACCTCAGACACAAAACCAAACTCTCCCTGGTGCTGTAAAACATAGAAACCAAATCTAGATTAAAAATACATGCTGCTATTATGTACCATCATTGCCAGGCTTCAGCAGAACTAAATCATCTTCCAGCTAACACAGAAAGCAACCTCAGCTAAAAGCAGTGAGAATTCAGCAGAAATCAAAAGTGGGGCTACAGCAGGGGGACAAAAGCCACTGGCAAGAACAAGCCAGGTTGTGACACAGCTTTTCATGAGCTGCCTCATTACAGGAAAGGCTGCCAAAGGCAGGCAGGCTCTGAGTGTTGATAAATGAGAAGCAAAAATGGAAAGATAAAGCTCTGTGTGAAACCAAAGTGGAACAAGTAGGTGGCTGTGCTGAGGGAGCAGAGGCTGCTCCAGGAGCTGCTTTCTGGCTCAGCTCTGAAACTGTGAAGGAGGCCAAGACAAAGTCATTCAAGATGTCTGGGGGGGGGGGGGGAAAAAATAAAATGACAGACCTCTAATTAAAAAGTTTGTGTGTGGGAAAGCTGCATGTGGTTCTGGGCAGTGGGGAAGGCAGCAAACTTCTTTCTGGATCAGCAGCCTGATGCCAAGTGGAGACTCAGGGGCTGGCAGAGGATGCAACCCAGTGGGACTGGATGAGCTGGACCCCTGACATGAACCTGGCAGCTGTTTGGGGGTTGTTGCCTTTCCCATTTTGGCAGCACAGTGGAACTGAACCCAGCTGAGCCCCTCACACCAGTGTGGGTGTGCACAGCCTGGGGCACAGCCCTGCCTCCCCTGACACTCAGCTCAGCCCCCTTGGCCCAAAGGGTTATTTAATGACATCATTATGATCCCTTTTCATTCCAGATATAGGTCACTAATCCCAGAGGAGGGCTCTAAGCAAGCCTAGATTTGACAATCTTGATCCTACATCAGTTTTCACAGAATTCACAGAATTTACAGAATTCACAGATTGTTCACTCTGGTGCTCCTGCTGGCAGCCAGGACAGAGGTGAGACATTCCCAAAGTGCCCTCATGGCCATGGTGTCTCTCTAGGAAGCCCACAGAAGCTGTAGATGCCCCTGGATCCCTGGACTGGGAACAACCTGGGACAGTGGAAGGTGTCCTGGCCATGGCAGGGGGTGGAATGAGATGATCTTCACAGTCCCTTCCAACCCAAAGAATTCCATAATTCCATTAAACCCTTCCCACTATGAAGAGGGCACTAAAGGCTCACACTGATCTCACCCCACTCTTGGAATTATCAGGAAAGGTTCCCATGTCAGCTGAGGACATCTCAGGAAAGCCTTGGAAAAAAACTTACTGGAGGCAATCTAGACAGAGAGAGGCAGGGGAAAATTCAAAGGTGTTTCCTTTTTTGAAAAGGGTGAATAGAATGGTGACAATTCTTACTGTTCTTCAAAGGGATCCTCCCTCCAGGGGTAGAAACCTGAAAGATTAAGAAAGAATGAGATTCACCTAAGGCAGAGTCAGGAGTGGAAAGAGAAGTGATCATTTTATTCTGTTCCTTTTTGACTGATTTTTTAAACAGGTATGAAAAAAATTCTTCATTTCAAAACTGGCAGGAGCCACACCTTCCATCACAGATAAACTCTCCCAGTTAATCCCATCAAAGCCAGATACTGCTGAGCTTGTTTGCCATACAGAGACCAGAGACTGATTCCAAACCACCATTTCCCTCTTCAATCCATCACCTTCAGGAAGGAAACACTCTTCTGGAAGGCACATGCATTATTATCCCCACACAAATTCATTTAAAAGGCATAAAAGTGCCCCCAAGCTTGCCCTTGAGTCACATATGACAGTGATTAAAACCTCTTTTAATGCAATAGCAACATTAAATATTTGCAATAAGAATCTGACAGTAACCAGCAGAAGCTCCAATCAAGATAAGAGGCTGTGGTGTGATTTATTGACTGTCAGGAAGCTCTTGGTAGCTGGACTGAGCTGGAAAACCTCTCTGCATGTGGAGGAGGCACAAGTTAACAGGCAAAGGTCAGAGGAGCTGGAGCTTTCTTGCCTCTCCCACAGACTCATAACTGCTCATATAAAGAGGGGGAGAGAAAATCAAATGGAGCTGCTGGGAACAGCTCAGAGCTATTCCAAAAGTGTTATCCTCCCTAGGTCCTTCCTAAAAGCCAGGAGGCAGAGGAGGCAACATTAAATTTTTAGGATTATGCATTAAAGGAAAATGTATTAAGGCATATGAGGTCTAAAATAAAATGGGAATGGGACAGTGTAGCCCCCTCTCAGGGGACCTGTACCAAAAAAAAAGATGTGGACATCGTGTCTGGGGGCTTGTGACTGTCACACACACTGCAGGGAGCAGGACAAAGCCAGATTTGATGAGACAGGATGGCTGGGAAATGTGATGGTTGTGGTCAGAAAATCACACAGTAAGAGGGGGAGGAGATCAGAGAATTTACACCTGGGAATGTCACACCAGAGTTTGTTTATTTGGCCCTACCAGTGTGTTGTACATTTCCTCAGTGACTGGGGAGCCAAAACAAAGGCAGGGATTTCCTGTGACCTCCCTGTGTGTGCCAGCAGGTGAGACCTGCCCAGAGAGCATCAGTGCCAGGGGCAGCAGGAGCATCTGCCTGGTCCCTACCTGCAGCAGGAGTGAATCACCTCCCCTGGGTGTCTGAGCCTCCCCTGGGTGCAGGTGGGGCCTGGGTGACTAACTCTGACACAGATATCCAGGACACTGCTTTTGGTGGCACTAATCCCTTCCCACTCCTGTCCATCCCTCTGTGTTGTCCAGGCATCCTTGTGCCTCAGCTCAGCTGTGCTGGCTGCTCCAATTCCTTTCCAGAGTACAAACCACACTTGCTGGCTCAATCCAGGAGTTCAATCCCACCTGGAAGGACTTTTGGGGCTCTAAATCATAAAAGTATAGAAGCACAGAATGGTTTGGGTTGGGAGAGATCTTAAAAATCATCCAATTCTGCCCCAGCCATGGCAGGGACACCTCCCACTGTCCCAGGCTGCTCCAGCCCCAATGTCCAGCCTGGAACTGAACATTCCAGGGATCTGGGAATTCCATCCCATCCCCTCCCACCCTCCCAGGAAAGGATTTGTTCCTAATATCCAACCTAACCCTGTTTTCTGTCAGCTTGAATGCATTGCCCTCTTATCCTGTGTCTAGAGGCTCGTGCAAATCAAGGCTTTCATTTGTCTTCAGCTCCCAGAAATCAGTCTGTCTGGCCATGCCATGTGACAAGGGACATGGCCCTGTCATGCAGGACATGTCACCCTCCCTGCTCCCAGCCCCAGCCAAACTCTCTCACCTGAAACTCCCCAAAGAAGGGAGGCCCAGCAGGAAGCTGCTCCTTCTACGGGAAGTGTCAAGAGAGGTAAGTTCAGTTAAAATAATTTTTTTTTTTTTTTTTTTTTTTTTTTCAAAAAAACCCGAACCCCAAAATAAAGAAAAAAAATCCTTGTTGTAGCTTAGAAATTCAAACTTTTCCAAAGTGTCAGACTAATCATCAACTCCAGGTTCAGTGGAGCAGAGAAGTGCAGGCTTGGTTTCAAGCAGACATTGGCCAGGGAGGACTCAAAGAAGCAATTTTGCTGACAGGAGACTGCACAGAGCATCAGAGCCCTGAGCTGCAAACACCTGCCCCAGAGCCAGCAGCAAAGCTGCCACTTCTCCCAGTGCCACCAGAACTTCACCCTGGTATCATCTCTTTGTTTGTGTACAGGCAAATATTACAGCTTGAAGGCAGAAACTTTATTATCCTGTAAACAACTTTTTGATAAGCCATCCCTTGCCCTTCCCTGTTCTGAGTTGAAAGAATAACTTTCTTTTACAGCCCAAACAACCCTCCCGTATCAGGCTCAGTTTCTTTCCTACCACTTCATCAGAATGTTTGCTCTTCTTTATCACCCAGATCAATATTTATCCTTGTGGGTGGAACTGCTCTCCCTGCTCACCACGCTCTTATCACGTTAAAGTTTAACGTCACCAACGAGGCAGTAAATGACAGCTGAGCCTGCAGAGCCATAAAGGCTTTATTTATTTCATTAAAGAATGCATTTTACTGAGAGAGCCGACCATATCATTCCCAGACAGGATCCTAAACACATTTTTCACAGTAATGAGCCTCCTCTGGCTGCCTGTGTTTTGATAATGTGACTCCACCTTAACAAGTGTCCAGCACAGTCTGATCCCATTCTGGCTCCACAGGTAACTCCAGAGTTATGCTGTTGACTTACAAAGGGCTGGAATCACACCTGGCACCTCCATGTTTATCAAATCCTCTTTATTGTTTTGTTTTGTTGTGTTGTTTTGGTTTTGTTTTGTTTTTTTTTCCCCCCACAGTTTTTAAAGCAGAGGAGAATTTGTAATACTTCGGGGTTTTTTAAAGGTTTTTCTTGACTGTCTGCTGAGAGAAATCTCTGCTCCAAACTCCTGAGGCAGCACAGTTAAAATGAGGGGATTTGTTTATGTCCTTTTGTGGATTAATTCATCATTGAGATTACTTTCCAATTTTAACAAGCTTTCTAGTAATTATTAGCCACTGCTGGGCAAACCCTGAAGTGGCTTGGGGTTCGAGTTCAGTTCAGATAAACACACAAAAGTTCAGATGCTTATCCAGCTGCTTGCACTTCTGTCTGCAGAACATGTCTGGGAGCCTATCAAGCTCCCCATCTCCCTGCTCCCACATGCCAAGTCATGCCAAGAATGCTCCAGTTGCATTTTTTTCACGCTGCTTTTGCGTGTCTGGTTGTGGTGCTGTGCAGAACCAAAGGTTCCTGAAAGGGGAGATGATGGGTTCCTTCCCTCAGAGCACTGCCAGAAGATGTGGAGTGACCCAGTCCTTGCCAAATTTAAATTAATCACAAAGAATTCAAACTCACCTAAACCCCGTGGGTAATAATTACCTTCCTCCACACCGCTTCAGACAGGATTCCCCCAAATGGATTTAAAATTTCTGCCTCTCTCTTTGCCTTGATCCCCCTCTTAGACACCAGTGGTGTCCAGACACTGAGCTGGAATCCCCTGGATTCAGGATTTTCCTTGGATTCAGGAGCTCCTGACAAGGATGCAGCACATCTCAAACTGCCCCAGGTTCCTCACCAAAGGTACCCAGGAAGATTTAATTTTAAATAATGCCACAGCACATCCATACCTGCTAAGGAAATAAAGGGCTGGAAACAGCACCCTGTGGAGAGTCCAAAGAAGTACTGTGATATCTAGAGATTAATAAGAAAATAATATTCAACCTGCAGTAGTACTGGAGAATTTTCCAAAATGCTCTAATTAGGCTTTCTTTACATGTTTGGGTTTTTTTGGTTATGGTTTTTTTTTTTGTTTTTTTTTTTGTTTTTTTGTTTTTTTTTGTTGTTGTTGTTGTTTTTGTTGTTGTTTTTTTTTTTTTTCATAAAATCCAAGAGTCATGGAATGGTTTGGGTTGGAAGGAACCTTAAAGATCATTTTTTCCCACCCCTGCCATGCCAGGGACACCTCCCACTGTCCCAGGCTGCTCCAAGCCCCAATGTCCAACCTGGCCTTGGGCACTGCCAGGGATCCAGGGGCAGCCACAGCTGCTCTGGGAATTCCATCCCAGCCCCTCCCCACGCTCCCAGGGAACAATTCCTTCCAAATCTTACATTTAAATCTTCTTCCTTCATCTTACAGTCCTGCCACTCCAGGCCATTATAAATATTCCCTCTCCAAGTTCTTGTAGGGTCCCTTCAAGGCCAGCTCTCCTGGTTTCAAGGAATAGCTTGAACAGATAAAGCAAATTCATCTCACACATTTTGAAAACAAGCAGAAGAGCCCTTAGCTTACATAAGCCAAAAAAAAAAAATCAAAAAAAACCCACCAACTCAAAATAATTTTAAGGCCACCTGTACTTCTGAGCAGCTCTGCACTGTTTTCTCTCTCCTCTAACATAACACATGGCCACTTTGTACTAATGAATTATCACATTCACCTCTGCAAAATATGTTGAAATATTTCCTGAGAGCTGCTAAGTGAAATCTGTTCTTTTGTTACAGCTCTTTGCTAGCCACAACTCCATATGGAAACTGAAGGCTTTAAAGTTTTGTTTGTTACAGATTTGTTCATGTCAGATGGTCCCTCCTTTACCCATGGGATGGAGAGAACAGACTGTTCATGTTTTGCACCAGGGAGGGCTGGACATGAGCAGGAATTTCCCCATGGAAAGGGAGCTCAGGGGTTGGAACTGCCCAGGGAGGTTTGCAGTGCCCATCCCTGCAGGTGGCACCTGGAGGTGGCACTCAGAGCTCTGGGCTGGGGACAAGGTGGGGATGGGACTCAACCAAGCTCTTTTCCAATTCTGGTGTTCTCTCTGTGAGGAACAAGACAATGAAACCAGGAAAAAAAAAATAATAAAAAAAAAGGAGGTGGGGGAATATGAGAGATTTAATCCCATTGCATTACAACTTTTCTTATTTAGTGGAAAGGAAATACAATTAGGAGGAATGTATTAAACACACCTACACAGATATCTAAATATCTCCCTGGTGCACTCACACTCCTGCCTGGGGAGGAAACAGGCAGGCGCCGCTTCCTTAATCAAATTAGAAAACTAAACTTAAAATTATCCCCCTCCAGAGAGATATTTACACCTCCAAACATATTCAGCAAAGCAGAATATGAAGCTGAAAGGAAATCACTGAATTATTTATTATAGTTTTCTAATGTTCCAGGCTTACAATTTCAGAGAGTAAAATGTACAGTGGAAAATGACTGATTACAGTGCACACCGGAAATTTTGGGGAATTAAAAGATAGCTGCTTTGCATAATAATTGCACACTTCCACTTCTGGTGGAAAATTAAAAAGCCATTGCTCCTTGCTAAAAAAGAGTGTAATTGCAAATAAGGGAGTTTGGGGATGGGGGAGGGAGAGACAAAGGAGAAGGGGAGAGAAAGAACGATGGAAAGATTCATGTGGAGAGAACAGTGAATTAGGTGATGCTCCATTAAAACAGCTTGGTGGCTCCCAAATCCCACCCAGTGAGGAAATGAGGTTTGCACCTTTTAGGTGAATGCACTGCCCACACAATCGTGGCATTGGTGTGCTGAGGTGTCCAGCAGCACAGTGGACTTGGAACTGAAGCCAATATTCCCAAGGAATAGGTAAATTTATAGCCTGGGGATAGTCCCACACAATAATTCCCACTGAAATTATTCTCCCAGTCTTCTGCCATAACGATTTTTAAATTAAAAAAATAATGATTTTACTTGCAGTTGTGACATAAGTCTTCACTTGCACAGACCAAAAGCTTTCGGTGTGTTTGTACAAAAATCACACAGTGCCAGACTTGGGTGGCCCTTTGAGGGAGTTCACTGAGGAGCTGCTGAGGGCAGCTCATGAGCAAGGAGGAGGTTCCTGCATCCCACCTCCTCTGGAAGGGAGAAAAGCTGGGAAATCTGTGCTGGTGTCCTGTAGGGTGCAGTTATCCTGCCCCCCCCACACAATCCAGACATGGCCAGAAGCTCAGGAAGCTGCTGGCACATCACAGTGTACACAGAAGACCAAGATTATGACTTAGAACATGTATCCTGGAAAGTTCCTCAAGACTGTTAGGCAGGAGCTAAAAATAAAAATAAATAAATGAATAAATGCCAGCAAAGCCAAGCAAAGCTCCTCCAAAACAAAGGCAGAGCAAAACTGGGGTGGAGGGAAGGAAGGAACAGAGGGAAGGAAGCAGAACAAGTCTGTGGAGAGCTGGGAAAAGGTGTTTGGGGATGTAAGACATTCCTCTGGTGCATGGCACAAAGTTCTGGGTTTCCCTAGAACTAGAACTAGAACTAGAACTAGAACTAGAACTAGAACTAGAACTAGAACTAGAACTAGAACTGGAACTGGAATTAGAACTAGAACTAGAACTGGAACTAGAACTGGAACTGGAACTAGAACTAGAACTAGAACTAGAACTAGAACTAGAACTAGAACTAGAACTAGAACTAGAGGAACATGGAACTGATGGAACAATTCCAAAGGGAACTGGAACACCTGATGGGAGAGCTGGGGATGTTCAGCCTGGGGAAGAAAAGGTTTTGTGGAGATCTCAGAGCAACTTGCAGAGCCTGAAGGGGCTGCAGGGAATCCAGAGAGGGACAATTCCTCAGGAGCTGGAGTGACAGGACAAGGGGCAATGGCTTCAAACTGAAATTGGAGAAATTTTGGTCAGATACATGAAGGAATTGTTCCCTGGGAGGGGCTGGGATGGAATTCCCAGAGCAGCTGTGGCTGCCCCTGGATCCCTGGCAGTGCCCAAGGCCAGGTTGGACACTGGGGCTGGAGCAGCCTGGGACAGTGGGAGGTGTCCCAGGGGTGGCTCTGGATGGGATTTAAGGTCCTTTCCAACCCAACCCATCCCATGATGTTAAATATCCATTTCCAGAGAGAGCTGTGACATTGATGCATCTCCCACAAGAAAACCCATGTGGAAATGCCTGACAGTTACACAAAGATAATCTCAGTGTGAGCACTCTGTACAAAACCAAATCACACACTGGGTGTGCAGTAAGTGCCAACCTAATGGGAGGTTTTTGTTTTGGGGTCGGCTGGGAAATTTCGATGTTTTTCTCTTTGTTCAACTTCCAGTCACCCAAAAACATGCCAGCCCAGCTTTCTGACCATAGATTATGTAAGTGGCTTCACTCATCACTCAACAAAAGCTGTTTCTTAACTGTGAGAAAGGGACAGGAGAGACTTCTTCCCCTCTGAGCAAAGCACTTTGCTCCCAGAGCTTTCCTGTCTTGGCTGGAGAGGAGCAAACTCAGCACATAAAAGAGAGACTCCCTTCAAGCCTGCCTTGAATTTTCTGAGCTGTATTCCAAGGTGGTTCTTAAAAGAGCAGAAAAAATTTACATTATTAGGGGAAAAAATGGCACAGACCAAAAAAAAGCACAGCTCCATTGAGAAGTAGCATGGCTACTGTGGTAATACAAAACAGGGCATGATAATGTAAATAATTAATATCAGAAATGTTCATTGATATATCATATCATATCATATCATATCATATCATATCATATCATATCATATCATATATTATATTATATTATATTATATTATATTATATTATATTATATTATATTATATTATATTATATTATATTATATTATATTATATTTTCTGTATTTTATATATTACATGCCATATATATTACATACACTGTGGTATACATTACATATTAATATATTATTTTAATATATTATATTAATTAATGTTGTATATATAAATATATTCTATATGGTAGCCAAATACGTATGTTAGTTAATTTTATATATGTCAATGTAAATAATATAAATATAAATATAAATATAAATATAAATATAAATATAAATATAAATATAAATGCACCCACAACTTTGGTTTTGCAACAGGAGAACTGGAGAAGTTCAGTTTTTATGCAAATAAAATAGCTCTGAGGAGATGGGAAGCCCTTGGTTTGCACAAGACAAACACGAGTAACTGGAGTGTGACAGCTGACCCGAGTGATGGGGAAAAAGCAGAACCAGGATGTTTCTTGGTTTGTCTCTCACTCTGCAAGATGTGGAGAGAAGAGGAAATAGGTTAAAACACACACACACTTTCACAGAGCACACAGCCACACTGTATCTCTGTACTTACTTCAGAAATTTCTGCATTTATTTCAGAAATACAACTGGAAAGCTCAGCCCAGCCGGTGGAAGAGAAGCCCACGGTGAGCTGTAAAACACAGAAACACAAATCCAGCCTCTGGCCAGGAAGTCCCCGAGCAGGGACTGCCAGGAGTGGGGAGGATGTGCTGCAGGAAACGTGAGGATGTGCCTGTCCCTCCTTGCAGCCTGCTCTGGCTGTCCCTGCACAGATTTGGGACAGACAAGTGGCTGATTTTTGTCCCCCTGCAGGGGAGATTTTCTTTTACAAGGCACCAAATGCTTTGGTCAAAACATTCAGCACTCAGGGATTCGAGTCATAAAAATCCTTTGGTCGCCTCAGTGAAAAATTTCTGTGAGGCAGTTTCCAATTCTTTAACCTTTACCAAGGATCTTGGGTTTGCTGCATCTGAGGGTAAAGAAATAAGTGGCAAAAACCTCCCAAAGTGAGTGCAGTGCCCTAAGGAAGATGGTCAGGCTGGAACAGTGGCACCCCCATCTCCACCCACCCATCCTGTGATCAGGTCTGGCCAGCCCAAATTCTGAAATATCCACATACATCCAGAAATACAAGATCTGTGCATGTCAGGAGTGTTTGGGGGGACTTCCAGGTGGATTGCTCCCAAAAGTTACAGTACAGATCTGCCTCAGCCTGGAAAGAATTAATAATATTCATCCTTCCACTTTTCCTACTAACTTAATGCTTTCTGTAGCCACATTTTGCAACTAAATATTTAAAGATACAAATTTTGAAATCTCCAGGAATGCAAATATGTGGGATTACCCAGAAGATTAAACAACTGAAGCCAGCCTCTCACCATCCCACACGTAACCAGTTCCGTTTCTGAAGAGGCCATGGGAATTGATTTTGTTAGCAGTTTTTATGGAATGCTCCAAATATCATTTGTTAAGTGGAAGCAGCCATTGCTCAAGAAGGAAAAGAGATATGTGCCTGTTATGTAACTCACTGAAATCTCTTTTTCTCTTGTTTTTGCCAAGATCCTTTTGATAATGGTGTGAATTGTTTAGGCAAGCTCATGCAGCCTACAGACATATGTACATACAATCTCTGAAAGAACTTTCTGTTCCTTCTTCCCAGGTACACACCACACCATGCTGCATATTTTAAAAACCTGCTATAGCCTGTTAATAGAGTGTGGAAATAACCCTGGAGGATAAGGCACAGAGAGTTTATTACATAACTTTAGAAATTTTGGCCAGGAAAAAATGTCAATCCTATTAAATAGGTTTTAATGAAGTCAAGATTTAGTGATTTTTATGATAATATCTTCATTCCAGTGGCTGTTCCAGCATGCCAGGTCCTGTGTCCCATTAGCCCCTTACCAAATAACAAACTGTTATTGGTGGACTTTATTTTTAATTTTTATTTGCAAAGGACAGATGGGAAATTTTTATGTTGGCTTTTTCTCAGTACTATTATTCCCCTAAAATCTGATTATAAAGGGAATTCCAGTGAAACAATTAATAAATAAAACAAAAATAAGTAGTTTGGAAAGAAATACCCAGGGATTGTCCTTGCTACAGAACATGGAGCCTGAGTGGTGCCTTTTGGTTGAGACCCATTGAGATATAAAAATCTTCACTTGCATTTTAAACCAAACTTAGCCAAAAGAAACACAGGCTGAAGTTTTAGTTCATACAATCTCAATTGCTCACAGGACAATTTCTTCTTGTTTTTGGTGGCAACTGGTCATGGAGCTGCTGCAGAGCCCAGAGGAGCAGCAGGATGAGCAGAGGGATGGAGCAGCTCTGCTGGGAGGAAAGGCTGGCACAGCTGGGATTGTTCACCTGCACAGGAGAAGCTTTGGGCTGAGCTCAGGGTGGCCTTGCAGGGCCTGAAGGAGCTGCAGGAAACATGGAGAGAGACAATTGCCAAGGGCTGGAGGGACAGGACACAGGGAATGGAGGGACAGACACAGGGAATGGAGGGACAGACACAGGGAATGGAGGGACAGGACACAGGGAATGGAGGGACAGGACACAGGGAATGGAGGGACAGACACAGGGAATGGAGGGACAGGACACTGGGAATGGATCCCACTGCCAGAGGGCAAGGCTGGGTGGGATATTGGGAATTAGGAATTGTTCCCTGGGAGGGGCTGGGATGGAATTCCCAGAGCAGCTGTGGCTGCCCCTGGATCCCTGGCAGTGCCCAAGGCCAGATTGGACATTGGGATGGAGCAGCCTGGGACAGTGGGACATGTTCCTGCCATGGCACGGGTGGCACTGGATGATGTTTAACATCCATTCCAGCCCCTTCTGTAACTCTATGATTATTGACTTCCCCCAGCTCCCTGTGTGCTGAGGTAATACAACTGTAAAAATTCAGAGAATGAATCAAATTCCTGCAGAGACCCCCAGGATGAGCCCCTCAACATCCACAGCACAGCCAGCCTCGAGTTCAGGACCAGCCTGTACTGAACTGCCCACATTTTATTCCAAGGAGGGGCTGCTTTATCCACACTATTTATCCACATTAACATACATTGGGAGGGGAGAATACCAAACCAAACGAAACTTTAGTTAATTGCAGTGCATTTAATCAGCAATGAAGACATATCCTTTCTTTGACAGCAAACTGGAAAAGCCCTTAAGCGTGTCATCAGTGGTAGGACGAAAAAATTTGCATTTTTATCCTGGAGGGATTTTGTTGCTTCATAGCAGAAGTTCTGGACTATTTTGTGTCTTGGTTTGGAGAAGCAAACTGAGCTGCATGTTCTCTGCTGCAATTGACTTTGAGGAAGTGTTAAAATGGAAATGTTAAATGAATTGCTTTGAAAGCCTTGATTTTCCATTGAAAGTAGTTCACTGTATAGCATGGCTGAAAACTCAGAGTATTTATGTGTCATCTAAATGTCTTCATCCTTTTCACAGTGTTTGATGAGGTATTACTTCAGTTGTGATGTTTATGCTATTTACTGAATGTGCTTAACTGTAAGAAAAATGAAACCGTCTCATATTCCTGGAGGGAAGAAAATCCCCTCTTCCTCTGTGTGCACCCACCCTAAACCATCAGCAAAGTGGATTCTATTTTTCCACAGATTGTCTGCTACAGATCCCACCCACCTCCTCAGGTTTTCTATGGGTCCTGGACTCCCAAGGACCAGGATGGGACCCACAGCAGAGCTCCTCAGTGAGCACCAAGACATCTCCCAGTGCCTCCACCCCACAGTCTCTCATCTGGAGAGAATTTCCATGGGCCACATTAGCATAATCCATCAAGGGCTTCTGGAAATAAGAGGCTGAACTACTGGATGCTTGAAGTTTTTGACTTGTAAATCAGCCATCTGCTACCAGCATCACTAGAAAAGAAGAAATACATAAAAATCCTACTCAGTCTGCTAAGTTCACAAACAAACACAGACTGCAGTTCTTCCTTAATATTTTTCCCCTTTTTTTTTAACTTCTTTGCCTTGGGCTGTTCTGATCCTCACACCTTGTGAGGATCAAAAAAACTCTAGAAAAGCAGCCCCTATACAAATAAAGAAAGTATATGGGGGTGGATATTGCGTAGATGTCCCGAGATGGGCACGTAGCAGTGTTGGAAAAGAACCACAATGAATGTTCTAATGAGCATGTTGGAAGCTGGGCAAGATCAATTACACCCTCAACAGTAAAACTGATGTCACAGAAGGTTGCAAGAGCTCCAGGTAAATGTTGTGGTGCAGGATGCCAAGAGCTGTGAGTTCTTTAGCTGAAGAAATTCTAAGCCACATCAGCATCAAGATAACAAAAAAAAAAAAAGAGGCATTAAATGAGCTGCAGCTCACAGCAGCCATGACATCACTAATCTGCCTGGAGTACAGTGCAAAGACACATTTGCTTGTTGTTGCAAGTTCCACTTCTGATTTTACTTATACTGGGAAACCACTCTGCCAAGGTCACTGAAACCACAGATGTGCAAACACCCGTCCCTCCGAGCCCAGCCTTGCGTAAGGCTCGGCTTAATGATAATCTCTCCAGGGGGGCCTTTAAAACTCATCCTTCCACATGACAGTTGGGGTGATTTCACATGTGGTGATTTCTTCCAGGCCTCAAAGGGTTACATTTTTAGTGTGAGATTAGCTTCATTCAGAATGAAACTTCCTTTGGTGCAGTGAGTGTGTCAGGATATTGCTGCTGCAGCAACAGAGCCTCCTCCTGTGTTTTAATGTAGAAAAAGAAACACTTCCCGAGCAACAAACCCATCCATTGTGTCCCAGGTCTGGTTTTTTGAAGCAGGGGGACGTGCCATAGGCACAACTGCTTTCACAAAAGGGAACAGTGGGTAATGACAGGCTCCAGAATGGGCTCTGCCAACCCCAGTGCTGTGGGTTTCCTATCACCCCATCGGGCTGGCTCACCCTCCTGCTGGAGATGGCCCTGCTTTCCCAGGAAAGGAGTGATGTGAAGGTTGTGGAGCAGGGCATGATCCCACATTCCCTTCTGCTGGCACCATTTGGGGAGCAGGAGGTGGTGGGAGAGGCAGGGCCCTCTCAGGGAGCATGGCTTTATTGCAGCCTGTGTGACTTGTCATTACACTTTGGTTTCACCCTGGTCCTGCTGAAAACCAGAAAAACCCTTGGAGCTGCCTCCAGATGGAGGAACCACAGGGGAAAGGACACTAAAACTATGGACTTGGTGCTGTTTTCCCTGCTTTCTTTTCCCACAGCTAAACAGAAGCCCCCTTCATGCTTGCCAGTGATCCTGAAACGAGTAGCAGTGACCAGGGTGAGCTTAGAAAGGCTTTAAGGCCAGCTTTGGAATGTCTGGTGAGCACACACTTCAGCAGGAACAGCAGCCAGCTGGTTCTGGGCTCCCCTAATCTGGAATTTGCAGCCTTTCCTCGCTGCCAGATGACATTTTAGGCCTTGGATGGTTTCACTCCTTTTGCTTGGTTTGGTTTCAAGTTTACACATAAACAGCCACTACACGAGAGGCCAACAAACCTCGACTCAATTCCTCATCAGAAAACAATTTTGTACTCCCACACCAATCCCACAAATGCCTCTGACTCTCTAATAAAGCAGCATTAAAAAATGTGCTCCCTGGTATGACTTAGGGCTAAAATATGGTCAGGGCTGGAGGATCCCTCTGAAAGGAGAGGGTGAAAAAGGACCCTGAACCCTGTGCCTCCTGCTGCTGCTGCTCTCTTCTCTTGGGACATCACCTTTGAGGAGCTTTATGGGGCAGGTGAAACCTCAGTGTCAGCTGCTGTGCAACACCTGCCATTCCACCTTTTCCAAGCCCACAAATTAATCCTTACACTCCAGGACTACTCAGAGACCCGTGAGCGTTGCCACATGCTTGATTGGTACAAGTGTAATTATGGCTGAGGTGGTGGTGATGATCTAAAAATAAAGACATGACTTAAAACTACAGGAGATTTTGGACCAGGAAATAACTGGTCCTGAGTGTTGGGGAGCAGTTCAGGGATTTGAGCATTTTCAGAGTAGGGGTGGCAGTGATGGAGGCTCCTGTAGGGTACAGGAAGGAGGTTCAGGCTCATTCCTCACCCTCTTGGCCTCAGTTTCTCATCTAGACACAACACAAGTCATGACCTTTCTCTGCCTTCATTATTTACAGATCTTCTGGGCAGGCTCTGTTTGTCCCCATGTGTTTATGTGGTACACAGGACACAAGGACAGAAATTTCCATTGGGACTCTCTGGGTGACAATACCCCACAAAAACAACGTGTGCCCAAACAGGCCCAGCAGGACAGCCCTGTAGGGAGGTATGGGGAGGCTGAGGGTGCAAATCCACCCAGCACAGCCAGCAAGGGGCTGGCCACAGCACTGATCATGGAATATTCTGAGTTGGGAAGGACCCACCAGGATTATCCAGGGCAACTCCTGGGCATCCCTGGCAGCTCCTGGAGCTCTGGCAGCCTTGGGGCTGTGCCCATCCCTGGGGAGCTTGGGCAGTGCCCAGCACCCTCTGGGGGAAAAACCTTCCCCTAAAACCCAGCCTGAGCCTGCCCTGAAACAGCTTCAGTCTGCCTTTCAGGGTTCATCTGCAAGGCAAGAAATTGTCAGGTCACCAAACTCAAGGTGGCATTGTTGAAGTTCTTGGAGGGGGAGGCAGACCTTCCTTGAGGAATTCATGGCTCCAGTCAGCACAGACCTCCTTGTGTTGTGTTGTGCAAGGTGAGCTGCTCATTTTGACTAAAACTGGTTTTAGCCCTCCCATCCCCATCCCTGCCCAAGGAACATGTCCTGCAGGAGATGCAGTGAGGGATAATTTTGGATGGAGAAAGAACTGATGATTGGCAGAGCTGCAGCCAGGACAAGGAGTGCATCCACAGCCCAGGCTTCAGCCAGGGGTTTAGGATTCCTATTTTCCCCACAGAAATTAAAATCCCTCACATCACCCTGAACCAATCTCATTTGGAGAGTTTGTTTGGCTCTGGCTTTGTCTCAGCAGCTTCAGCAAACCAGTCTCTCCTCCCACCCCTTTGAGTTTTCCTGCTGCAAAGAAGCAACCCAGGCAAAACCAGCAGCTGAACTGGGAAAGGAGGAGTGGGGACTGGAACTGGCTTCTCCCAGAATCCACAGAAACCATCAGCATGATTTCCATGACCTGACTCCTCTACCCAGGGGGAGGTGGAACACTGATATTTCCAAAACCTAATCCTCATTCCAGCAGCACAGATTGCTGGTTGAGAACTGAGTCTGTGATTCCCAGAAACACCAGGAATATTGATTCCCTTTCCCTCTTCCAACTCCCAATTCCCTGCTAGCTCAGAGAAATGTCCTGGATGCTGTCTCTGCTCCTGGAGGGGCAGCACTGAAACAGAAGCTTTGGGGCAGATCAGCTGCTAAATCCTCCAGGATGAGCAGGGAGATGGAGGCATTCAGGGAATGCCACCAACAACAAACACCGGGAGCTTTCCAGGCTGCCTTTGCACATTTGGAAAACAAACAAACAAGAAAGGCATTCAGACATCCCCTCTGTGTTTGACAGAGCACTTTAACGCCAACACTAATAACTCCCAGGGGCTGTCAGAGGACAGAAAAAGCACGAGTTTTGTCTGTGATCTGAACATCAAACTGCAGCTCACACTACATCTGTGCAGCTCAATAGCTGAAGTCTTTCCAGCCCAGGAAGCTGAAGAGCTGACCCCATCCAGATGTTTCCACAGGAACATTATCGGTCGTTCACAGAGAGAAGCTGAAAAAACACCTGATAAAGTTGAGAGTTGCACCCACCCTGTGCCAGGCAGCATTCCCTGGCCTGAGAAGCAATCATCCCAGCAGATTAACACCTTGGCTTAGGGAACAAAGGAGAATAGCAGGCTGAACTGAAATGGAAGGAAGCTAGGCAGAAAACAATTATCAAAACTGGAATTTGGCCAGCATGAATAGTCCAACATAAAAACCACCGTGGGCTGGTGATGGAGGCTGAGCAGGGAAAATCTCAGTTTTCCAGAAGAGTCCTAGCAGGGCTTTGATGGGACAGAGTTTCACGGATGGTTGAGAGCAAGAGTGTCAGCTCTTTAATCACCAAACTGCTTCCGGCAGCACCCACTGCCCGTGATGAAACCTCACCAATTATTGATCAGACTCAGCCCTTCTGAACACGCAAGATCAGATAAGGTCACAGCCCCGAGTGATTCACCGCTAACCTGGAAAAAAGGGCTGCATTACAAACAGCAGCACTCGTTAGCCACACTGCTCAATGGAAAATATGCATTTTACAGGGGAAGAAAAGCCATTGCCAAGATTACTGTTCTAAATCCTAAGCTAAGTGTTAGTGGGTGCTTACACACGGCTTTAAAATTGTTTACAATTTGAAAAAAAAAAATAAATAAATAAATAAAACAAAACAACCAAGTATGCCAAAATCTCTACCTGGAAGATCTGAAAGATGTATTCCTCTAGAACTGTGGCACTGAAAGAGGGTTTCCAAAGATTTCTTAGGCTTTTAATTAGTATTTTTAAAAATCGATTTATCATGAATACATATAGAAAATTTCATCAGATCACTCAAGTGTTTATATAAGGAGTTTTTCCTTCAGAGCATCAGACACCACTCACACTGACTCACCCATCTCCATTGTCTTCTTCATCCAGATTGCAAACAGCAAAGAACAGTGACTTTGATTAGAAAATTTCCACTTCAGCTTTTATTTTCCCCCCAACACAATATTCACCAGCCATCACAGCAACAGAAAAACTGCCTTGCTGAAAGCTCTCTGGTGACAATCAAAACAAGTGAAATGCAGAAAAAGTGTGATGGACTGCAGGAGCAGAACAGCATTTGAGTAAAGTGCAGCTTGGATGGATTCCAAAGAAGAGATGTGCTGGGATTGTTTACAAATACAGAGATGGGAGGGCTCAGGCTGGAGTTTATTGGTACCAGGAGGAATTCTCCTGCCCTTCACTGCATCACTGGTAAAAAAAAGGGAAAGCTGCAAGAAATGTGAAAGTCTCTCTCAAAACAGGGAACCTTCTCCCAGCCTTTATTCCCAGTCTGTGTTTTCCTGTTGATCCTGAAGGAGAACTGAGGCAGCCACACTGCTCTGCTGGGATGCTGGGCCTCTCCTAGTTTTGGGGTGATTCCTTAATTTAAGTCAGAGTCCTTCTTCTGCCACTGCTGCAGCAATTTTACACTCCTTGGAGAGCACAGAGGGCCCACAGAAGTGACCACTCTGCTCCCTGGAAATTCTTCTGCCCTACCTGGGATCTTTTTAGGGTGGCATACCTGCTCCATTGGGTTTGTAACCCCAGGATATCTCTGTTTCTTCAGGATGGATGTGTGGGTGAGGGAAGCTGCATCCAGGTAAATTCTCTGAGCTGTCTTGCAGGTCACATTCCCAGGAGTTGAATTCCCTCTCTGAGCAAGCTGCTTACACAGGAATATCATCCTTGCACTTTTATCCTTTCTGCTGAGGCTCCATGGAGCTCTGGGGATGAGAGTGGAGCTCCCTGACTGAGCAGAACCTCAGAGCATCCCTTCCAGGGTCAATGGGAAGGGAAAAAAAACTTCTGGATTTATCCAAGCTCCTTTCCACACTGGAAACCCCACATCCTAAAGAGAATCTGCTGAGGATCACAATCTCTCCCCATGGTGACCTGCAACAAGGAACATCAGGGAATATCATATTTTGTTGGACTTCTCAGCAAGTTTAATTCATGAAAAAGCAAAAGTTTCAGCTGAAAGAATTTTAAATCTTTCCTTTCTTTGTGATTTTAAGTGATGTCAAAAAAATCTGAGCTAACACTGATCTAAGATACCTTTAACTGAAGGGCTGAATGGGTTCTGTCTTGGGCCATATTAAAATGAAATTAAAAAAATAAATAAATAAAAGAGCAATAAATTTAGGCTTCATCCACAGGGTCAGAATTTTAATTGGTGTGGACTGGCAAAATTCAGTGGAGGCACCAATTCAGGATAGGCAGACTCAGCTGTTTTGAGTATTCAGTGTAGAAGATGATGAAATCTTGCTTTAATTTTACACCTGTGCCTTTCTGTGGATTTCAATAGCCCAATACCCCAAATCCTATTCCCATTTGCACTGATTTATTTCCACAAAATTTGACTTCTGCTTTGCCTTGAGAAAAGTGTTACTTTAGGAGCAGAGGTCTCTCCTCCCTTCCCAGCTCAACATACAGATATTTATGGATCAATACCATAAACTGGAATATTTCAGTCCCAGAAAGACAAAATTTCAGTGGATTCCATGAGGAGAATGCAGGTTTCCAATCTTTCCTTGGACACCTGCAGGGATGGGCACTGCAAACCTCCCTGGGCAGTTCCAACCCCTGAGCTCCCTTTCCATGGGGAAATTCCTGCTGCTGTCACCCTGAGCCTGCCCTGGCTGTTCCCTCTCCTCCTGTCCCTGTTCTGGAGCAGACACAACTGCCAGGGCAGCTGTGTGGCCCAGAACACCATCCCCAAGGCTGGCCACAGCTGTAAATGGCAACTCAGGAGCAAAAGCTGTGCCTCTGAGCCATAAAATGACCACATTACATGGGAAGGAAGTTAAACAATTATTCCCGTTGCTTAAGGTATGGGCTGACAACATCAAAAGGGCTGATAATTAAAAATACAGTAATGTTTTCCCAAAGTCTCTCCACTCTTATTTCCTCTTTGGAGCTGCCTGATCGGTGTTTTATGAAGTGTCATTTTATCAGGTTCTAAAAATACCTCCAGACTTGTTAGGAGCTGTCCCTGTCACACACAGGACATTGAATCACTCCTGTTCTTTAAAGGCACAAACCCTGCTTGGGCAGAGCCCTGGGGCAGGGAGATGCCTTTGCTGCATGTGCCCAGAGTTAACCATGCAAAAATTCCACACAAGCCACAGCCTTGGAGTGCCTCATTCAAATGGGATTTGAGAAAAAAAACAAAAAAAAACAAAAAAAAAAACAAAAAAAAAAAAACAAAACCAAAACAAACAAACAAATCCCAGACATAGGAAAAACATAGAGAGCAATTATCCAAGTACTGGAAAATGTGTGTGTGTTCCTTTGAGGAAAATTTGGCAATATTCTCTTAACATTCTTGGGGTATGAACAAAAAAGCTAAAAAAATTTTAAAGGCTATAAATTATTTAACTGTGTTTTCAATGAAATAGTTGAACCAACTTGTCTCATAGCACTGCTCCTGACTAGAGGCCTTGGAGAAAGCTTCCAAAATTAAGTGACAGAGTTAGGATCACTGGTGTATAGTTGAATAAAAGTGTGTAATATCACATGGTAAAAAGTTTGGAATTTAAGGTTTTAGAATATAGTAATGAGACAAGATGGAAATTTTTGAGTGTTGTCTTTTTCTTCCTTCTTATTCCTTCTTCTCCTTGGTTTTAGGTAGTAGTTTTTAGTTAGATAAAAAGCACTGCACTGCAGGTCACAAGTGTTTGGTCATTAGCTCAAAAGTATAAATAATACAGATGTTAGTTTTTCATTGAATAGTTAGGCCTTAAAAGACCTTGTAACTAGCAAGAGCAACCAACATTTTCTTGCTTTTAACCTGTTAGCTAGAAGTACTGTAAAACTCACTACAAATTTTAGAACGTGCATTTAGAGCGTTTTAAATTTTGAAACGTACTGCAAACAAGAATTAACAAACCAAAAAAATCCTGTCTCGTGCTTTAAAAAAAATAATTAAAAATTTAAAACATAAAATTAAATAAATAAATAAATAAATAAAACCAGCCACTATTAGTGCCCCATTGATACTGGTGGGTACCATGACACATTTTCCCGGCTCCTGGATTGGGAAAGACTCTGATAGCATCACCCAGCAGCACCTGCTGATGGCACTGAGCCAGCTCCAGGCCAGCTCTGCCCTGCCAGCCTGCCTTGGACACCTTCCCACCGAGCCCTGAGTCACCTGGCTGCCTTTCCCCAGGCACAGGCACAGCAGGCTGGGGCTGCTGGCAGCTCCCAGCTCCTGCAGGCTGCCCTGTCCACATCTCCCTGCCAGTGGAATGCTGCCAGGCAGGGCTGGGAATGCTGGCTCTGGTTTCTCCACGCTCTGGCTGATTTCTCCCACACGTGGCTGCCTGCTCTGCTGGTGACAGAGGGCTGAGTTTGCCCAGCGTGGGTGTCCCATCCCCTCAGCCTTCCTGGGGTAAATAACCCACAGGGGAGCCTGGAGCTCCCACCCATCCATAGGGACAAGCTCTGGCAGCACAGCGGGGTGAGGAACGAGGACTGTTACTCTCCCGACCACACAAATTAAGGATTATAAATAAAAATTATGAAAGCCAAGAGAAGGGAATTTTTTAATAGCTTGAGGATTCATCTGGACACCCTGAACTTACCGTGCCCTGAAATAATCCGCTGGGATGTGTGTCAGTCGCCCAGTTTATGACCTCTTGGAAATTTGGACCAAAAAAGAGGAATTCCATACTTGCACCACCTCACCTAATTTGTGTTTACAGAATTAAATACCAGGCTGGTGTTCTGTCCATCTCTGCCTAGAAGATTAGCAGTTATTCCACATTTTCAAGAAGCCATATTGCAAACAGTCAGTTCTCCTAATTGCCTTAATTATTCAACCCCTGATTTAAATGCAAGTTTTTCAGCATACTGCTGGCGACTTAATTAATTATAATTAGGTACAGGTCACGTTTCAGATATATAATCTTTATAAATGATAGACAGGTGAGTAAGGACAGGAATCCAGATCTCCAAACACAAGTTCAGCCCCCAATTAAAGAACCGTGCGCATCCCGAATTTAAATGCTGCATAATTATTTCTATAAATAATAGTATCTAGAGAAGGAGCTGATGACAGAGCTGTATCCCAACAATTAGGAATGACTCCAACTTTGTTTACTATTCCCTAGAGATGCATGCCTCTTGATTTTGTTTTTAAATGACCAGTTCAACCAAACACCTCGGTGTGTGCTATCAAATATTCAAACTGTCTCTTCAGCCACCTGCTCTGCAGAATTAACTCCATCTCCCAGAAAAGCCATTCCTGGGGTGGAAATAGTTTGTTGTCCCAGTAAGGAAACCAAAATATCAGCCAACAGTATGATACATTTATTCTCAGAGATTTCCAAACTTTTCTCTCAGTTTTTAGTTCACCAAAACCAAGTTGTGGAACGTTTTGAGCTAAAAAAAAAATAAATTTAAATGTGTATATGCTGTATTTTTAAATGAAACATACAGCATGTAACTCACTAAGGTGCATTCAACAGATGTTTAAAAGCTCTTGAGCTGAATCAGATATTTTGCTATTTTAATCACATTTTCATAAGGAAATATGTGATCATGCTGTATCTCACATGATTGGCTGTTTTCCTATAATACCTTTTGATCCCTTACCCAACTGCAGATTTGGCAGATGACAGGAGGCCAGGAATGAATTATGTTCCTACCTCTCCTGAAAATGAGCAACTGGGTAGAGGAGAGAGACCTTGTCAGAGAAAGAGAAATTTGAATGAACCAGGAATCCAGCAGGGTGGACACAGGGAAACAGGCTGCCAGTAACTGTTGCTGGGCTTTAAACAGGCATCCCACAGAGGAAGGAGACATAATTTTCCAAATTTCTCTTCCCTTTGGAGTGTTCCAGTCTTCCCTCTGTCTCTCCCACCTTCAACCTTCTCTCAGAGCTGAGCTGAAAATGCCTGAAGAAAGAAAGGGGTCAGACAGCAGGCTGATGTTCTGTACTAATTAATTCTCCTCTCCTCTAACCCTTGCCTCAAAACCTGCCACTTGCATGTTACCAAGTACAAGCCATTCCTTCACTCCCCTGACTTTTTAAACTCCATCAGGCAGGACTTTGGAAAAGGAAGGGATTGATTTCCTTGTGTAAAACCCGAGCTCAGAGCCTCACAGAGTCCCCAGCAGCAAAAGCAAGCATGAAAATTGAGACCCAGAGGACAAAAACAAACACAGGGCATAATTGGTAATTCGACCTTTGGAGCTTATAGGGAAGATTAGGGTTAAGAGCTTTACAAAGTTTGCTCTTGAATTCACTGTTTACAAAAGATGTCAGAAAGATAAGCAGGGAAGATTTATTTTTGGAAAGCCAGAGACAAAAGATGTGCAGGTCCCAAGTTCAACATTGCTAAGCTCAGGCTTGAGATCATCACCTGCATGAAGAGTGTCCCAAACATCACAAAACTGAATGTATCTCCTAATGTACACCACTAAGGGCATGGGAAATATTCTTTATAAATGTGTGATTGACCATCTATACTGAAATTCCAGAAACATGGGAAACTGGAAGGGTTTAGGCACTGAAATCAAGCAGACTGTCACTTTTCCCACTGGGATGTCAAGCATGAGGTCCCCACATTACTTACAGACCTAGAATATATATTAAAAAAAAATATAAAAATAAATAAATAAATAAAGTAAAAGAAGGTACTGATGCCATTCCTGAAATGAGGTGTGTGGTGTGACTCACTCTCCAGGGATGGATGGGTGCCCATTTTCCAGGCCTGATCACTCATTCCTGGTAAGATCTGGCAAACCTAAGTATCGATAGCAGTGGCCATTTGCCAGTCAGGCTCCCAAGTGAAACTGCCACTCATTACTTATCTCCTTTGGGGAAGGGCTTTTCATCAGGGCTTGTAGTGACAGGAAAAGGGGGAATGGGCTCAAGATAAAGGAGGGCAGAGTTGGAATAGGTGTTAGGAAAAAAATCTGTATGGTAAGATTGGGGAGGCCCTGGCACAGAGGAGTTGGGGACTCCCCATCCCTGGAAGTGCCCAAGGCCAGGCTGGACAGCCTGGGACAGTGGAAGGTGTCCCTGCCCATGGCAGGATGACAACTAAAGACCCTTTCAACCCAAGCCATTCCATAATTCCCCACTTCTGTGATTCTAGGAATGTTCCCATTTGGCATCTCCTCGTGAAGCCTGGGATCACCCACCCCTTGTAGGTTTGGAGTGGATTTCAGGCTGTTCCTCACGATTGTGCTTTTCTGGCAACACTGAGACAGCAACACAGGTCTCTGACACCTCCCCAAACATCCCCACAGGAGAACTGGCTCAGGCAGAGCCCAGGGAGGGGTAAGCAACCCCTGAACTGAGGTAAATATTGCACTTCATCACACTTCTGCCAGCAGGAGAACAAATGATGCTGTTCTGCCATGTTTTGTGTCTTGGAGGGCCTTATCTCATCTCTAATAACAGAAATCCTTATCTCAGGCCTGGTAAGATGTGAGCCCTGATCAAAGGTTCCTCTTAATAGCATTTATTTCTTGTGTGATTCTCTGGAAACAAATACAGTCAGGCCCACGTTTCTCTCCTTTATCTCTGTGGGGGCACAAGGTCTGGTGTCTTTTATCTGCTCTGCTGTTCTTATTTCTGAGACATGTAAGAACTTTATTTCCCTCAACTCAGGAGATCCTTCCCCACTTTGGTTAAAGTTGACCAAATGGTTCAAAAGTTGTTTGGGGGAAACAGGAAGCCAGAAGAAAAAAAACAAGGCTGAGTGACTCCGTGACTCCCATTTCCTTAAGCTCAATCCAAGCTCAAACACATCTTTGCAGAGAAAGCAAGAATCTCTGGAATAATCACTTGGTAAACAAACTTTTTCCTTGGGGACGTGCTCCTTCCAAGGGAACACATGCAGAGGTGGGAGAAGGGAATATCCTAGAAAAACTAAATTCCTTTAGGTGTTTTCAATGTGCCTTAGCACAGCAAAAGGAGTGGAGTGTGATTGTTTGAAATCCCTTCACCTCTTCCTCAGTAACTAAACTCTCCACTGGAGCATGTAACGACACAGGATGCAGAGACCTAAGGAAAGTGAGGGAAGGTTTTAATGGCAAAATATCAGATGTGGGAAGCCAATGCATTACTAAGGATTGATGGAATATTTTTTATGGAATCCTGTTGTTTTTTTTTTAATTTTTTTTTTTTTTTTTTTTTTTTACATCAGGATGGTGTTACTATATAAATTCTGGTCTTTATGGGTTAGAGCCCAGCAAGTCCCACTCTGGAAGCACCATTTGTCCCTCTGTGCTGGGCACTGGGCTCCTGCAGGGAAGCTCTGGAGGGGCTGAGGGAGCTGGGAAGGGGCTCAGGCTGGAGAAAAGGAGGCTCAGGGGGGACCTTGTGGCTCTGCACAACTCCCTGACAGGAGGGGCAGGGAGGGGGGTCGGGCTCTGCTCCAGGAACAGGGACAGGAGGAGAGGGAACGGCCTCAGGCTGGGCAGGGCAGGCTCAGGGTGACAGCAGCAGGAATTTCCCCATGGAAAGGGAGCTCAGGGGTTGGAACTGCCCAGGGAGGTTTGCAGTGCCCATCCCTGCAGGTGGCACCTGGAGGTGGCTCTCAGAGCTCTGGGCTGGGACAAGGTGGGGATGGGCACAGCTGGGACTGCACGGGCTGCCTCAGGGATTTGGGAATTCTGGGATTCACAACTTTGCCCCAAATGTGTTTGGTGTTTGGGAGATGCAGCAAAAGCTCACCCAGCCTGAGGCAGGGCTGCAAACTGCAAAAACACTGGAGAGACAGAGGGCCCAAGTCCAGGGATTGGGTATTTAGAGATGATTGCTGACCATAAACCCTGGCACACGCTGGGTGTGGGTTCCCAGAAATGCCAGGTTATTGGGAAAGCACAGCAGGAATTTAAAGGAGGTGAGATCAAAATCCCTATCTTTCAAAATGTGTTCAGTTTCTTTCCTGCCTGGCCAAAGTGTGTGCTCCCCTGAGATAAGAGCTCCACACAACTCCATTTCTCCTGGGTTTACTCAGGAACACTAAAACAATACAGGCTCTGCTTAAAGAAATCCAATGGGAATGAGCAGAGCTCACCTGCACAGGACCTGAGATTGTATTGCTTCCAAAGTTCAACTTTCATACAGAGTGAAAGCTGGGATGTGAGGGGCAATCACTTATCACATTGATAAAAAAGAAACCGAATTATTACCATAAAGATCATAGTAAAATCTATATTCTCATTCAAAGACTTCTGGGCAGCCCTCAGCTTACTTTCTGAATCAGTCACGTTAAGAAAAGCAGATTGCACTGAGACAAAGGAAAGAGACTGCACTACAGGAAAGAAAGAAACAATGTGGACAGTTTATTTCTCTCCTAATTAAAAGATTTCCAATGCTGGGAGAAGCAGCAACAAAATCCTGTGGCTGCTTATCTGCCCCAGGCTGGAGAGCAATCCACTTCACACCTGGGAGTGAGCAGTGACTCCAGAAATCTCAGTGCTGTCAGCAGGACAGCTCAGCCATGGAAACACTCATCTCCTGTGAGCAGAAAAGCACATCTGGCCCACAGAGGGGAATTCATGCCAGTGGGGGAAAAATCTACATGGAGATGTGTGTGGAGAGGAACTGCTCACAGCACTCCCTCCCTCTGCTTGGTGTGTCCAGGGCTCCACCAAACCCTGCTGTTTGTAAAAATGACAATTCAAAGTAAAAACATGCTTTTAAAAAAAAATTAAAATAAGATTTTAAAAGAGCAAAAAGAATACAAGGGTTTGATCAATGACAGCTTGGGTTTACTTTGTTTTTTGGGGTGTTTTTTAAAAAACAATTCACAAAGGGGTTTTTTTTTTTTTTGAAACTGACTTGGCTGTTCCTAGGGAAGGAAAAAGCCCTAATGCCTAAGGTCCAGCATATTCCCATGGGCTAAGGAAATGATTTCTCTTGTTTTATGCCAGCCTGGCACAGCCTGTCCCCCTCAGAGTGTTTGCTGGCCAGTGCCACCAGCCCTGTGTGTCACTCAGCCCCAGCTGAGTGCTTGCAGCCCCTGGGCTTCACAGTGGACAGGACAGGGACCTGTGGCCACAGGAGTGGCCATGTCCCATCCTGCAGGAATGCCTGTTTTGCTGGGAACATGAGCAAGGCAAGGGGACCACAGTGCTCCAGGCTGCTGCACACGGGTGGGACAAGGCTCATGGGTTGGCCCCAGCTGGACACTGGTGGGGGATATCACACCCTATAACCCAGGTCTCCTCAAAAAAGTGAATTATTTCACACCCCAAATACAGAATTTGCTTCCTAGGGTTGATCAACACAACTTTTTGCTCTGCTAATAATAGTCTGTGAAACCAGGATTGTTCCCAAGATCCCTGGAACACAGCATATGTCTTATGTTCTCCACAAATATTAAACATACCCCTGCCCATCCCTTCCATACTTCTCTCTCATTTGCTGCTGTGACAAAGATATTCTTTAATGAATCTTAATGACTCATCCCAAATGTTGTTTTTAAGAATTGTGATAAGCACTAGACGGGGTGACTAATGGACTGTGTGCAACACCTAGACAACGTGAGCAATTCCTTGTTTGCTCAAACCATATTAGATACTGATAACAGATACAGGCATTGCACCTGCTCCATTGTAAAAAAGGAAAAAGCCACCAGGACAGATACAGCAACTGCTGCTTGTATTTGTATAGAGTGAATTTTTCTTGTCAGGGTTTCAGAGAACATATGCTGGGGCTGCTATAAAGCTCCCTGCTCTTGTAAAAATGACTAATTTGACTTTGTGCCCCTGGGGAAGTAGAAGCACAAAGACAGCCACCTTGGCTGGGATGGAACAGAGCTTCCCAGAGATGGCTGTGAATGAAACACAGGCAGTTTCCCAAGCCTACCAAAGTATGCACCTGTGGACACAACCATCTACTCATCCACTCACAGTTCAACCTGGCATGGCCTTTGCTTTTCCTACTTCTAGGAGTGGGGTTGGATTCCTTGATGGAAAGGCCTGAACAGCCTTCCAGTAGGAAAACAGGTCAATAAAACTGGATGTAGATCTTACATATGGGGGTTTTTAGTCAAGCTCACTCAATAGATGAATTTTTGCTCTGGACACTTCAGGCTGAGATTCTCAACACAGAGAGGGGGAATGCTCCTGACTACAGTGCTCTACTCCTGAATTTCTGCTTAGGTCAGGAGAGAAGCCATCAACTTCTCCCTCACTCTCAGAACTGAAAAACCTGTCCCAGTAGAATCCCAGAATCACTAAGTTTGAAGACCTCCAAGGTCATTGACCCATCCCCACTTTGTCCCCAGCCCAGAGCACTGAGTGCCACACCCAGGCCATCCTTGGACACCTCCAGGGATGGGGACACCAAATCTCCAAAGCTTAACAGCCCTTAACAGCCCTTCAGTGCAGAAACTCCTCCTGATGTCCAACCTGAGCGTCCCCAGGGACAGCCTGAGGCCATTTCCTTTTCTTCTGTCCCTGTTCCATGGGAGCAGAGCCTGATTCCCCCTCCCTGCCCCTCCTGTCAGGGAGTTGTGCAGAGCCACAAGGTCCCCCTGAGCCTCCTTTTCTCCAGGTTAAACAGTCCTAGCTCCTTCACAGACAAACAAACAGCACCTGCCTGGAATTAATTACAAAATATTGTGTAAACAGAGATATTCTTATTCACTGACCACAATGAGAGTCACTGCTGCACTTTTTGTAAGGATGTGTCTATGCACTGAACATGCAGCAAGAGGGATCCATGGATGAAATCATGGCATTCACTTGCCAAAAGGAATCAAGTGATTAGAAATTACTCCCTTCTCACTTTCAGTGCCACGAGTTCTGCCACTACCCAGCATTTGGCTGGCACAGCTCAGCCTACAGACAAAAGTCAACATGGTGAAAAAGAGAACTGGGAGTTTGCTATGAGAGGTGAGGGATTAATCACAGAATATCTTGAGTTGGAAAGGACCCACAAGGTGAAGGAATATTCAAGTCCAGCTTCTAGCCCTGCATGGATACCCCAACAATCCCAGCCTGGGCATCCCTGGCAGCTCCTGCAGCTCCAGCAGCCTTGGGGCTATGCCCATTCCCTGGGGAGCCTGGGCAGTGCCCTGCACCCTCTGGGGGAAGAACCTTGCCCTAAAATCCACCCTAAATCCCTCCTGGCACAGCTTCAGCCATTCCCTGGGTGCTGTCCCTGTCCCAGAGCAGAGATCAGAGCTGTCCCTCTGAGGAGCTGCAGCCCCAGGGAGCTCTGACCTCAGTGTCCTCTGCTCCAGCTGAAAGAGAATGAAGTCAGTTGAGATAATAAAGAAGGTAAAAGAAAACATAAAATATGAACAAATTCTGTGATGCCAAGGCCTGAGCCCTGACACAACAGTATAATATGTCAGCATGAAAATAATAATCTGAAATCATTGTTCCAAAAATATCCCCAGTGCTTACATGGACAGTTCCCACTTAGAGAAGCACAAGAGCAGCAGTGACAGAGCTCCAAGCCATGAGCTCTCTCACTCTGTGCTGTGAACATCATTATCTGCACACCTTGGGCTAAGGCAAAGTTTTTAAACAGCTGTCACCTCTCACCAAAGTGCCAGCACACAACTTTTACAGCCTCAGAACAACGATGCCAAGCTCCTCTACTTTTTGGTGAGGGGGAAGAAAACAGGGGCCCATACCCAGCAGAATGAATTCCTGCCCTCACTGCACTGAAGGGCACTCACAGTGATTAGTGAGCTGACCAGGAGAATCACAAGCTTGTGCACAAGCAAAGTAATTCTTAAATGAAACCAGGAGGGAATAAGAGAAAAAGCTCTGCTGCTAAAGGAAGCTCAAACATACTTTCTTGAACCCAGTCATCCAAGAGCAATTATTAAGCTCTGTTGTTTCTGAACACACTTGGCCTTAAAATATTAACATGTGCTTTTTGTTTTATGCCTCAGACCGCATGAAATGAATTAAATACACCCAAAATGGTATGAGCAATCTCTCAAGCACTAGCTAGTTTAACAACTAACCTTCTGCTTTAGTATGAAAGGTAAAGGTTTGGGTTTTTCAATCATATGGGGCATCATCCTACAGTTCATGTGTTAGGCATCTCTCTTGTCCACTGGCAACATTATTTGAGGCATGCCTGCAACATTTTCACTTAATACAATAAAAAAAATCATATGTATAACCACTTCAAATTTTTATGCCTTGTGCAGCTGGGAATTTACCTGACTTCTTCGAGGTTTGGAAGGTGAAATGTAGCATTTTACAGGTGAAATGTAGCATTTTACATGTAAAATGTAGTGATATCTGCTGCTGCTCCAACTTTGACACAGTATTTTTTTTTTTTCTGGGCATTAATTAGCCTTGTTGGTTTGCATGTGCTCAGAGTAATGACACACACACACACACACACACACACACACACAAATAACTCACTGCACTTTGTGACTCACTGGGATGCCTTCACAGAAATTACCTTGCTCACACTCTGTGAGCTCTCCAGTGGGGACAGTCAGCTGTGTTTTATTTTAGCTGTGAACAATCCAAGTCTGAGTGAAGAGCCATTCCAAACCCCCCTTTCCCCCCAAACCTGTATAAATATTTTGTTTCAGTCGCGTTTGAATGGCAGAGTAAATGAGTTTCATCCTTTGTTTCAACCATAACAGCGCCTTGTTTGAAGTTGCTATTTCAAGCTGGGAGAGCTGGGCCTTTATTTTTCAAAGATGTTATTTCCTGAGACCCTTTACTCTGTGAACTTACAGCCGGCCACTGGAGCTTCATTGTTAATTGTCTTTTTAGGGGCACAAATATCCAGCCTTGCCTTTCAAATTCAGGATGGCTCTGTTTATTTAGGCTGCTGAATGCAAACTCGCTTTGGAGGAGGCATGGCTGGTGCTGCAGGGATGCCAGGAGCAGTGGGAGGAGGTGCAGGGACCCTGAGAGCCCACCAGACATTTTTGGGGCTCCAGCCCAACCCTGCCTACAGCAGCAGGAGGAGGAGGAGGAGGAGGAGGAGGAGGAGGGACACGTGCACCCCAAAGCTCCCCAGCCAGAGGAGCTGAGCCAACATGCAGATGAGGGTGCCACGCACACCAGGACAGCACGCCAGGGATTTTCACTCCTGTGTGTGTCCCCTGCCCCTGTGGTGCAAGAGGAATTCTGGAGGAGTAAGTCACAGCTGCAATGCAGCCCTGCCACATACCTGCCTCCTCACATTCCCTCTCCACGCTCCAAACCTCGGCATTTTTAGGATCTTATTCCCCCTCTTTGTTGTCCCCAGGGAGGATATGGTGTGCAGGCAGCGAGTGAAGCCCTTCCCTGGGATGCCCTGACCATCAGCTGCTGCCCTTCTCCCCCTCCAGGGAGATCACAATTCAGCCCTGCAGCTGCTCAGATCAGAAATATGGGGCCGAATAATCCCCTTGGACAGCATCCATTGCCAGGTACTTCACAAAAAATCTAACTGGTTCCTTTAATTCACTACAAGAGAGTAACTCTTCTGCTTGTTCCTGAGGCACTGTTGCAGAGAAAAGCAGTTTAAAAAATAGAAATAATTCCTTAGCACTCACTTTCAGCACAGGTCCTCATTCAAACAAAAAAATTACAATCAAGAAGAACTGAAAAAAAGTCTTACCTATCTGGACTACCACAGAAAAGAGAACTTTGCAATGCTTTTTTTCTTTATTCTTTACCAGTTTTCTTTAATTTTCCCTTTCTAGCTACTTCACTCTTGAGCACCACAGCTAGTTTTCCCTCACTCCTACAAAAAAAAAAAAAAAAGAAAAAAAGAAAAAAATCAGGAAGAAATATTTCAGAAGTTTGCAGCTAGATGCTGATTCAATTATTCTTAAATTGATGCACAACTCCCCCTTTTGTCTCTGGCTCATGGAGTGCCAACACACACAGGAATAAAACAATAAAACCACAGAAAATTGTGAGGAGGACGCACAATTCCTAAAATAGAACCAAACACACAGGCACATTACAAAAACCAAACCAAACCTATTTTTCCTTTGACTCTCTGAGTTCCTGATGTGACATTTTGAAAATGAGCCATGCAGAGGGGACAGAGAATTAAAGAGGAACTTGGACTGGAAAGTTTCAGGTCTCTGCTCTGGGTTTTGGCCACTCCACTCTGGATCAGAGACTCCCCCAGATGAAGCTTTCACTCACACTGGGAACATTCATTCCCCAATATTGAATTGGCATTTTCCCTGCTGCCACTGAGCACCTCTGGAGGAGTCTGGCTCTCCCTTTGCTCCAACCTCCCATTAAGGAGTTGAAATTAGCAATGAGATTCCCCATTAGCCTGCTTTTCTCCAAACTAATGAAACCCAGCTCCCCCAGCCCCTCCTCATACATCATCCAGCCCACTAAGCACAAACCACTTCTAATGAAGGCCATTTCTATACTAACAATAAGTAAAATTTAATGAACTTAAATACTCTTACATAAGAAGAACTGCTCTAAAAATAAGACCTTTCAATAGAGCAAAATATGGCCAGGTTAATAATTTTGCTCTGGGTCCCAGATTGTTAATTTAGCAAGAAATAAATAACTCCCAGCCTTTCATCTTATCTTTCTGACAGATGTTTCCCCTATAAAAAGGGTGTCATAATTGTTTTTGTCAGTGTTATAATTAAAATTGCTATGCAGCTGACATACAGTTTTTAATGGTTTCCCCTAGGATTATAGCAGATGTTGCCTTATTAGATCAGGGCTCTCCTGGAGTAAGAAATGTCATTGCCATAATCAAGACACTTCTTTAAGCCTCTCAAAGTAGACTGTCACAATTTTCTCAGTAACATTTGACCCTAAGGGATGAAATATATCCTGCTTTTCTAAGGAGAAAGTTTTCTGAGGAATTTGAAAGAAATACTAAAAGAAATCTAGTTTTTTTTGCTACAGGCAGAAATAGCTGGAGGGAGCCCTGACAACTGCACCAGCAAGGCCAAAGGAGCTGTGGCTTTTTAATGGCAAAAATATTCACAGGTAAAGGTAGAGAATTGCCTGAAATGTGGTGAGGAGCTGAGAAACAGCAGTTAGTGGGCTCTTATTATATAATAAGAAAAGTTACAACCCTATGGCACAAGTGTTAATTTGAAATGGGAGTTAAATAAAGCAAGCACTTCTCTCCAAGTGCAGTTTGGATCCCTGGTGTTCACTGAAAATCCAGGGAAGTCAAGGGGGAAGCAAGAAGAAAGGGTGGCTCCAATGGTCAGCTGGGAAGGGCACATGGATCCCTTGTCTGAATGCACACAAAGTGTTTAATATCATTATAAATCATTTGTAGGTGATTTTAGCAAGGGAATCAGACAAATTAGGTGGTTCCAACCTAGGAAAAGGCACCCAGGCCCTTGTCCACAAAATCTCTCCAACCCCTCAGGGGGAAACTCACTCCCACAAAATAAATTCAGCAGAAAGTAACTTTATATTTTGGTGTCACTGAGCTCCTTGCAACTTTCCAAGGGCCACCAAATTTTTTTTTTTTCCCCCCAAGGTGTGAGGAACGCCAACTCTGTTTCGCAGAGTTTTGTCAGGATCCGCAGGCTGCAGCTTTTCCACGTCCTGTTTTATATTAAGAACTCCCCAAAATAATCGTGGAAGGTGCGACATGACATAATCACTGAAGTTCCACAGCACCAAAGTGTCGCAGTTTACTTATGAAAATCACAGAATTGGGTGGGGAAAGATCTCCTGAGTCCAACTTTTGACAGACCACCAGTGGCACTGATGCTCTTTGAACACCTCCAGGGATGGTGACTCCACCATCACCCTGGCAGTTTTAATCAGCCTTTTTGTGAAGAAATGCTTTTTGATGTCCAAACAGATTGTTTCCACTTGGAATTTCAGGGGTTAACTCTCCTAATCTCACCCATCTCGGCGAGAGGCATTAATTAAAAAACAAGCATGGAAAACGTCCAGCATTATCTCAGGTATAACCGGTGGTGGGTGGGAAGAAATCAAATAAAAAAAAAAATTTTAAAAAAATTTAAAAAATGAAATGAAGTGAAATGAAATGAAATGAAGTGAAATGAAATGAAATAAAATAAAATACATATTAATAAAATAAAATAAAATAAAATAAAATAAAATAAAATAAAATAAAATAAAATAAAATAAAATAAAATAAAATAATTTAAAAATTTAAAAAATTAAAATAAAATAAAATAAAATAAAATAAAATAAAATAAAATAAAATAAAATAAAATAAAATAAAATAAAATAAAATAAAATAAAATAAAATAAAATAAAATAAAACAAAACAAAACAAAACAAAAACAACATCTGTCTCTCGGAAGGACACAAACCGGCTTTCTTGCCCCGTTTTCCTCCCCGGCATCCCCGGCCCTGGGCCGGTACCAGCGACGACAACAAGCGGAGGGGCCGGGCTTGAGGGAGGCGGGTCCGGCCGCCTCCCCCCGCCCGCTGAAGAGCGCCTGCGAGGGCGGGCGGGCGGCACAGCACGGAGAGGAGCCCAGGGGCGGCGGAGCCAGCGGGGAACGAGCTCGGAACCGGCGCGGAACCGGCGCGGAACCGGCGCGGCAGCACCGCGGGCCGCCCTCAGCCGCGGCCCGGCCGGCAGCGCCCACACACCGCGGGCACCCGGCTGCCTTCCGAGCCGCATCCCGCCCCTTGTGTGCCCCCTCCTTTGGCCGGGACTCTCCGCCGGGATCTGCGCTGTTGTTGTTGGTTTTGGCCGGCGCGGCAGCATCGAGGATATTTTGGCAGCGGCGCCTCGATCGCTTGGACGCCGCGTGAGGGGCCGGGGCGGCAGCGCGGGAGCGCCGGGGGCCAGGTGAGGCGGGGGCGGCGGGGAGATGGAGGGATGGGAAAGGAAAGGGAAGGAAGGAAAGGAGAAAGGGCTCCTCGGTGCTCCGGGACCCCTCCTCGCTGGTGCTGCCCCCGATTCTCCCCGGGGATGCCGCTCACAGCCCCCAGATCCCCGCTCAGCCTCGCTCCCCCGCGGTTCTCATTCCCCGGGGGATGGATACCGCGGCCCCGGCTGGAAGGGGTTAATGGGCAGCGCGCTCTGCATTTGGTTAGGACTTTAAAGGGACTTTAAAAAAAAAAAAAAAAAAAGACCACGTTGGGCTGTGTGATCTGCCCACCGAAGTTTTTTTTTTTTGTTGTTTTTTACGTGGGCGAAGCGTGTGTCATGTGTGAGAAGCCGGGCAGGCTCCCGGGGCTGGACGGGGCACGCCGTTCTCTCCTACCCTATTCCTAAAAGAAGCTTGTTTTTCCCTTGAAAAAAAAAAAATCCCTTAAAAGAAAAAAACAACAACCAGGCATCGTATTCCCCCTGCCCGCTCTAACCCTTAAAAAAATAGCCCTAAAAAACCCAGGGAGAATAAGTGGAGGTGCATCAGATCCGTGGGGAGCAGCAGCGCGCTCGCTTCTCCATGTGGATGCTGCCCAGCTGCGCCCAGCTGTGCGCAGGCACCTGGCTGAGGAGAAGGCGATCAGAATTCAGGAGTATTAGTTAATAAGTGCCTGATCCTGTTGACCCTGTTCTGGTTCACCCACTCAGCTATGCGGGGGTGTTGAGGAAGGTGTCCTGCCAGTTAAACCAATTATAGCTGGCAAGTCGCAGTCATCAGCATTAGTGGAGGAGTTGGAGGTGAGGCCCAGTCTCACCAGTGTTGGGCCGTCGTGGCTTTTCCGAACTTAAAACAGCCGCTTTCCAAAGCCGGGTTTAACCCTCTGTGCCACGGAAATCCGCCTTGCTTTTCCAGCTCTTGTGGTATCTCTGTAAGGGCTTTTTGTCTCAGGGCTAGAAATTTGTGCTGCTGATGTGGGATGAGCAAAGGATATAGAAAATTTCCTCTGATTGAGGTACTCGGTTGGAGGAAGAAAGCTGTAGCTTGCAAAACATGCTGAGGATCTCCATGTGCTTTTCAGCCAGAGCCCAGTGTCTCATTTTTCCAAAGCATTTCCTTCAGAACAAACCCAGCATGGAAAAAACAGGGGCTTGGGTTAATGAGCAATGCCGTGTAATCAACACTTGGTATAAACCTTTTGTCTCAGGGCCCTAAACATCTCTAAAGAAACCAAAAAAAAAGACAGGAAGGAGAGAATCCCAGTCCTTTTAGTGGATGGGGAAGTGCCTAACAGGATTTGTGGAGAGGTCAGAATTGCACACGAGTGCCAGGAATCTTATTTGTACTCCTAACCAGGGATCAAACCTCAACTTACAGAATATACATGCAGTATTTTCACAAACACATAAATCCCTCAGCCACTTATCCCTGGACACCAGAGCAGAATTCAAAGGCAAAACAAAGGGTGTTGGAAATTGCCATATACTTTTTAAAAAGCCCAGCCAAATGCAAGGATAAACAGTTGTTTAAACTGTGGCAAATTTAATGAACAGATTAGGATGCTTGCTGAGTGAGACTCATGCTGTGTGAAATTCTTTGCTGCTCAATGAGATGTGTAATTTAGATCAAATATTTGTATGTGCTGTTTGAGGTAAAAAACATCATTCAGTAGATTGCACTTTTTGAGTAACATTAATGAATATTCTTTTCAGTATCAGTTGATTTATTTTGTTTCAATTATAAGGCCCAGTCAAGTTGAAAGAGGCCTTTCATGTTAAGGACTCTTGCTATTTTTTTTAATTTTAAGTGATCAGCTATTTAGGAGGATGAAAGAGTTCCTTGTCTTTGGCTGTTGGATGTTTTTATTTTCCTCTCTGTTTATATGGATGGCTTTTGAATGTGTTGCCTTTTTTAACAAGCTGGGCTTATTTTGTTAAGATCCTAATTTATTATTTTTTTCTGAATTTTAAAGTGGTTTTGTTGGGGTTTTTTTTTCCCTTTTTTAACATGATGAGTGATAGATTTGGCTTGTAATAAGTGATTGCAGTTTTGTGGAAATCTTGATAGTGTCCTCTGTGGCTATGTAAGTACAAGTGCATGTTTTCAGGCAGTTGCTGTAGAGCAAGGAAATTCAGCCCAATGCTGTGGAAAAAGATGAAGGAAAATTAAGAGTGTAGCTTGATAAGGTATCATTCACTGACACCTGAATTGCAGCATCATGATAAACCTGAACAATGGCAATAAAACTGGCTTTATTCCTTATGTTTGATCTTTACCATAGGATATGAATCTTATCACTCTTCTTCTTAAGTGATATATAGGAGAGAAGTTACACAGGCCTCACACAACTCTGTTCCTGGTAGTAAAGGCAATATGATAAAGGTTTGACTTCAGTGGAGTGATCATATTAACAGTGGTCCCATTATCAGCCCTTTGAAAAGGGTATTTTGCTGCATAAACCCCCTTTTCAATTAAAACTTATAAATGTGTTAATCCTGTGTTTAGAAAATGCACAAGACAATGTGGTTTGGAGTAAAGCAGTAAAGGCAGGATTGGTTTCCCTGTTTATTCATGAAGGGGTGAATGCAGGAGGTGAAGGTGTATCACTGTGTCACTCTGTCACTCCTCTTCCTCTGAAAGCCAAAGTCTGAAGTGAATCATGGCCTGTGACAGGGCATGGAGTAAGCAAAAACAACACAAAACTGATTAGCTGAGATAAAGGGTGAAAAGTTGGAAAATACCCCAGAGACAGGTAAAAGGTTTCTGTGGGTTTTCCAGGCAAACACAAATTTTGTGAAAGCTCTCCCAGTTGAAAAGCAGGATGGGAGCTGCCCTGTGTGGCTGGGAGGTTGGAAAAGGTTTCCCTGTATCTCAATGCCAGAGCTGCTCCACATCTGTTACCATCTGCTTCCCCTGCTTTGGCAGTGTTTGTAATGTGTCCCCTCTCGTGTTTCAGATGGGTGACTTTGGGATCAGGAACATGGATCAGGTGGCTCCTGTCTCCAACGTGTACAGAGGAATGCTCAAGGTGAGTCCCAAACCCAGCTGGGCCATCTCCCAGCCACTGCTTTTGTTGTGTTCCTGCAGTGCTAGAGCAGGAGTTGGATAAGCCAAGTGAACACAGGTTTAATTGCTCCCCTGTCATCTTCTGCCAGAGTATTCCCACTGAGTTCCACAGAGATGTGAAAAGCAGAACTGGAATAGGAATCCTGCACCCTCAACCCTCTCCTCCAACAGTCTCCCTCTCTCCATTCCCTAAATCCTAAGAATTTAAAAGAGGTAGACAAGAGCTGAGCTCAAATTTGCTGCCAAAATAGAGGTTAAAGGATGGGCAGCAGGAGAGGGTTTGTGTCTTTAGTTTGGCAAGACTGGCAGAGGCCTGTCCTGATAGGACAGGTCAGGTTTGGTACCTTGCTGTGGAATAAAAGTAGGTTATTCACTTACAACTGTTAGTAATTGAAACCAAGTACATTGTAATAACTCCAAAATAATTAATTTTATTTTATGTTTAGGTAGACTGAGTTTGTTACTTTGCTTTGAAAGCAATTTACAAACAGAGGTTAACAGACTATCAAGGCTCTGTCTTAAAGGGCTTCCCCCCCTCCCCATTCATGCAAGTTGCTTTTTAATCCCAGTATCAATTTTTTACACAGCACTGATTAATGTTCACCAATTAAAGGTTAGGGAGACCCTTCCTACTCTCATTAGCTTTAAGGAATGGTTATAGTTTGAACAATCAGGCTCTGGGATGCTGACGACTCTGAAGCTTTATGTCCCGTCTTAAACTTTTTTCCTCCCCACAAAAAAATCCAAGAGATCCCCCAACTTAAATCTGTGTGCTCTTAACACAGTGGTTGCTCTAAGCAGTTATTCAGTGTTCAGTAAAATTAAGTCAGACTTGTGTTCTGCTGTGCTGTAGCTGTTCACATTCCATTTCTTTTCGTTCTGCAATAATTACATGTACTGAAAAGCCAAACAAAGTAGTTGTGTAACTGATAGGACAAGCAGAATTCAGCCTGCATTGTGTTTTTCCTCTTTTACTACTATGAAATGAAGAACGTGCTTACACATTAATTTGCTCCCTTTTGAAATATGAAACCAGCACGGTATGGATTTTACTCATTCACATGCCACAGCATTTTTTCCAGTGACTCAGGATAAGGGTCAGCCATTTACACAAAATGCAGGAGTTTCCAGATTGTGTTGAAAGAACTTGTCCTTTCTTTTAGGTGCTAGAGATGAGTCAGAGCTTTTATCTAGTAATGTATAAAGAATCTTTAACCAGCAGATTTGGCAGCTGTTATTAACTTGTTTTATTCAGACATGAGCTTTTCCAAGGGCTGCCTTTGACTTGAGTTAGGGAGTACCTGAACCAGAGGTCCACAATTTGTCCCTCCTGGCCAGGAGATTTTTGAAGCCACTAAATGAGGCATGATACTATTTGTGGTGACATGAAAAGTTGGGGAATGTGAGGGGAAATGAATCCTAAACTGCTCTTCCAGGAGCATAGTTTAGGTTGTTTTTTGTATTGCATGTGCATACTGCCCTGAAAAATCCTTGCCTTGTCCTCAGCTAAATCCACCCCTTTGGTACAAGCTGGCAAATCAGTGTTTGCCTAAACCAAATAAACATTTGTAAGTTGCCTTTGTCTCCAGCTCCCTGAAGGGCAGGAGCTGCCATGAGCCAGCTGCAGCTTTCCAGAGCAATGTTCTGTCCTCAGGTGCCTTGAAAAAAAAATATCAGTGGCAACTTTTATCCATCTTTGCTCGAGATACTGCAGATATGGTTTCCCTGTGACTAACAAGCAAGTTTCATAAGTTGTTTTTCAAGTTATTTCCTCCTCTGCTCACATTCCTTCTGCCCCCCGAAGACTGCAGTGGTTGGGGAGAATTTAGTAAATTCATACCAGTATTTCTGGCATACACAGTTGGCACAAGTCAAGTTTGAAAGGAGTTAGGTTTTCAAAATACAACAATATTTCTTGAATGTCAGTATATCAGTAGAATCCACTTTTATCTGGAACATTTTTATCAGTCTTGTTTATCCCTTGCTGCAAAATGAAAGTAGGAGTGTTTCACTGAGCATCTGAGCACTTGAAAGACTTCAAAATGTGGTTGCTGGCAAATGCAGTAAGGCAGAAGTGTAAAAGTTGCTGCAACATCCTTCCTCCTGTAAAGCTGGCTGTGTAGCTTCAAGTGATGTGGTTCAGATGAGTTTTATCCTTTAGAGGAGAAAAAAAGAAACTACTTCATAAATCTACTGTAGGTTTTGCACTGGCAGTTTTCCCATAATTTACCGATTTGCCATCAAACCCTTATCAAGTGAATAATCAATTTAAAGGGCTAAGGAAATGAGGATTTCTTTTAAATGTACCTGGAAATAAATATGTATACACACATGTACTTTCTCTATTGTTACAAGCCTCAATTACAGGAAAAAACTAAGAATATCTTGATTTGGCTTTACTGTAAGCTGCAGAACATCCCCCACCTCGCCCTTGGCCGTGGGTTTTATTCACAGCAGCAGAAGCTGTGCCCTCGTTGTGGTTACATTTCAAAGCTGGCTCATTCAAGACAGTGGTTGTGCATGATCTCCAGATCTAGGAAACCAAACCCAGACACTTCCTAGCAGTGGAGTTCACAGCTCTCCAGCAAAATGCTGACGTGGTTCTGTGTTTGTTCTGCTCCTTTGCAGCGTCAGCCGGCGTTTGACACCTTTGACAGCTCAAACTCCCTTTTTGCTGGGTATTTTTTCTCACTCAGTGAAGACCAAACGCTTCAGGAGGTGCCAACAGGATTTGACTCCACTTCTTATGGTAAATCTTCTCTTTTCTCCATAGTCCACTCAGCAGATCAGAAATTTTTAGGGTCTAACATTGCCTGGGTATGCAACATGGATTTCCCTAACTGTGGACATGCTTGGTTTTATTCATGTGAGTTTCTTTGTGGATAATTCTTGTTTTCTGTACTGAAAAGAAATAGGAACTGGGATGCAGTAGCCTAATAGACTGATTTTTCATGGTAGAAGCCTTAGTAGGAGTTTAGGCAGAGCTAAAAATCTTTAAAAAAGGGTTTTGTGTATTTAAATTTGCAACATCTCAACTATAAAGTGCATATATTCTGGAAGCTATTTTAATTCTCTGGTGTTAAATCTTAGTATGCTTTATTCCATACCTTAAAAAACAGAGTGGGAATGTTTTAAGACTATTTTTCATTTTGTTTGTGTGTGTGTGTGTGTAGGCCAATATCCCACCAAGAGTGCCCGACAAATCCTTGCCTAAAATACCTGATAAAATGTAGATATTTTACATGATGCTGCTTTTATCTTCCCTTAGGGAAAGGAAAAAAAAAAATCTCCAGCCCTCAAACCCAGAAAACCACAGCTCCTTTGTTCTAATGTGATTCTAATCAGTCAGCTGCTCTGGTCAGCAAAGCAAGTCCTTGCAGATATTAGGAAGGGTGTGGTAAAAACAGAACTTAAGCACAAGTGGAGCCTGTAGATAGTCTGGGAGAGCAAGAAGAGCTGCACAGCTCTCAACTGGCTTGGAATCTGCCAAGAGCAACTGGGACAGTGGGAGGTATCCCTGCCCATGGCAGGAGGTGGCACTGGATGGGCTTCAAGGTCCCTTCCAGCCCTGTGACATCATTCTATGATAAAATGAGGCATCTTCTGGTAAAAATTGACCAATAAGAAAAGCTGAGTGGGAGCTGAATTTATCCTTAAAATAGAATCTTCTTGTGAATTTGAAAGACAGTGAAATAGATCAGTGATTTATACTGACATACAATGGTGCCAGCTCTGTGGTTTGATGCATTATTCACCCCCAGCTTGTTACCAGTCACACTTGTTTGGTCCAGATGATGGAATAATCCATTGCACCATGTGCTTGGGTGATGAGATATGATAAGGTCTGAAATGCAGTGTTGAATGGTGTAAGCTGGCTCTTCACAACCCTGCTGTCAGTTACTTAGCTCTTAAATTAAATAAAGATTGTCTGGAGTTGCAAAGAAGTCTCAGGGCAAATTAGAGGTGGTAAAATAGGAATAAGCAGTCTCATTTCCCTTAGAAAAAAATAATAAAGTTTCCCTGCAACAAAGGCACTTTATGTAACTACTGAGAGTAAATAAGGCTCTATGCATGGAAAGCTGCAAAGCTGTAATTAGTGATGCAATCTTACCAAGTGAGTAGCACAGAGATTTTAGAGGATGGTGATCTCTGTTTTTAAAATACCAGCTTTCATCCTTTTTTTTTCTTGGGTTATTTTTCTTTTTTTTTAAATTCTTCAAATTGCAAAACTTAATCACTCCTTTCAGTGGCCTGAAGTTAATGTGTCTTTTTCCTCCCCTCCACCCCTTTTCTTTTCTTGCAGAGTCGAACAACTGTGAATTGCCTCTGTTAACCCCGTGCAGCAAGGCTGTGATGAGTCAGGCCCTGAAAGATACTTTCAGTGGTTTCACAAAGGAACAGTGTCGGCTGGGTATCCCAAATAGTAAGTGTTTGCTATTTATAAGCTTTTTTTTTTTTTTTTTTTTTTTTTTTTTAATGCTAAGGAGGAGGCTGAATAGCGGCTCTTTGAGACGGAAAGAATGATGTCAGTAGGAAATACAAGAATGGATCCTATGTGAATCTGGCACAGCTTGCCTTGGAGAGGCCAGACTTGCTGGTGTTAAAAATGGGTGCATGGAGAGCTCGTGCTTTGGCAGCATGAGAGAGAATCGAGCAAGCTGAGGACATCTCTGGTTGCAAGTGAATGCAGAAAGAAAAGAGAGGACTGGGTTGTTCTTGTTTTTTTTTTTTAAAAATTCAAGAATGCATTCATTCTGAATTCATTCAGAACTCAGTAACTTGACTAAACTTTTTTTTTTTTTTAATTCACTGCTTTCTAAGGAAGATTATTTGACAAGGGTGAGGAGTTACCTCTAAATGCTGGATCCTTCCTGTCTTGCAGATCCCTGGCTGTGGACTGAACAGCAAGTTTGCCAGTGGCTTTCATGGGCTACCAATGAGTTCAGCTTGGCAAATGTGAACTTCCATCAGTTTCTTATGAGTGGCCAAGACCTGTGCAACCTGGGCAAGGAACGTTTCCTGGAACTGGCACCTGACTATGTGGGTGATATTCTGTGGGAACACCTGGAACAGATGATAAAAGGTAGTTAGAGAGCCAGAAAAAGCTTTTGGTTTAGGGCTCTCCTAACAGAAACAGAAATGGGATTCTATTTCACTAGTGGTTTCACTATGAAGGGCTTTATTGCATATGAAAACTCAAAATGAACTTTAAAACCTGGTTAATAAAAGCATTATCAGCACTGTCAGTACATCCTTGGTGTGCAAAGCACAGATGCAGATAGCTGCAGACATCCTGTGGGCAGATTTTATTTGGGAAGATCACTGGAATAAATGAGATTGCCCACTAAATGCCCCATAAATAAAACAGTTAACTCCAGAAGTACAAAATGAACCAACAGTTGGACCTTAAAGCACACTGCAGTTATTGCTGGTTTTGAATTTTATGTGAAAATTCAGTTGGTGTGATGGTTTTAAAGCCTGTTGGAAGTTAGTTGGGTTTTTTGGTGGGATTCCTATCATGAGAGAGAATGTAATACAAATAGAGTGTGATACTAAAATTTTTGTGAGTGGTGACCCTAAAATATTCCCAAGAGTCAGAAGCTTTCCATGGCATACAGGTTGGATCTTTAAAACCATAAACCCAAATTTTCTCTTTTTCTTCTCTCCTCAGACAGCCAAGAGAAGACACAGGATCAATATGTGGAGAACTCTCACCTCACATCAGTTCCTCACTGGGTCAATAATAATTCCTTAAGTAAGTATTTTTAAAAATTCATACTTTGCATCTTTCAGTTTATTCTAAGCATGTCACAGATTCCAGGGTAGAAACAACAAGCACCAAAATAGTTCCTGTGCTTGAGGAGAACATTTGACTTCAGCTGCTCCAGCCTTCTTTCCTTGTATTGTTCAATTGTCACCTAATTTATATCGGAAATCGTTTGAAGAGCAAAGGCTTTGAGAAAATAAATTTCCTCTTGCTGTGCCAAACCCTCCATCTGTGGAGCAGAATGACCACTCCCATCTAGCAAACCAAGGCAAAAACTGGGAAGCAGCAAGAGTTCTGTTTAGGCCTTTTGAAAGGCTCTGGAAGAGTGCTGGAGCTGTTGGAAGTGTGTGGGATGCAGTGCTGGCTCCCTCAGATTGTTTGATTGATGCTGTGTTTTATTCTACCACAGTCAGGCTTCAGCTCAGCCTGATTACACCACTTAATGGGGAGAGCCTTGCTCAAAACCACTTAAACTTCCCCAGTTTTTTCTGTAGTTTCCTTGAGGAGTGAACAATGGGCATTTGTGGCTGGCAAGTTACAGAGGGGGATTTGCAGAATCTGATTTGGTGTATTTAGTGTATTAGTTTGTTTAAGGGTCTCCAGGGAAAAATCATCTAATTCTTTGGTTGCTTTTTTCAGCTGTTAACGTAGATCAGAATTCCTATGGAATGCAAATGCCTGGATACCCTAAACCCCTGAGCTATCCCAAACCCAGTCTCCTGACTGACGTCTGTCAGACTTCCACGGCCCCCAATCTCCTCAACCCAGAACAAGACTTCCCATTGTTCCCTAAAACCCAAGCAGATGCTGTTGGTGTGAACTACTGTGCAGTAAACCAAGATTTCCCAAGGAACAATCTCAATCTGCTGATGGAGAACTCTGGTGAGTCGTTATCTGTGTGATAAACACGAGGCCAAGGCCATGTTCTGAATGCCTCTTCCTCCTTTGCATGATTTATGTGGACAGGATTGAGAAGGAGATGAAAAAAACCCCACTAACTTTCTATCTTATTAATTCTGTTGTTCTGTGTGATAAAGGCAAGCTGAGAGAGCATGAATCCAGTGACAGTGGTGCTGAGAGCTATGAGAGCTCAGATTCCATGCTGCAGTCCTGGAACAGCCAGTCCTCCCTGGTGGATTTGCAGCGTGTGCCATCCTATGAGAGCTTTGAGGATGACTGCAGCCAGTCCCTGTGCCTGAGCAAACCTACCATGTCCTTCAAAGACTACATTCAGGAACGCAGTGATCCTGTGGAGCAAGGGAAACCAGTTATACCAGCAGCCATCCTGGCTGGCTTTACTGGTAAGTAGTGAGGCAAAAGGGTCACTCCTCTTATTTATGTAACGTCAGTGTTTGAAATTATTTGTGACTAGTGGTCTGTGGCACACACTTACAGCAATTTTTTATGTCACTAAACAAAGTCTCAGGGATTATCCACCCAAAGCAAGAACAGGCAGGCATGTCAGATCACGTGAAAATCAAATGCACTTTTTGATCTGTTTGAAAAAGAGGGGAACTTGGACAAAATCTCCCAGATTTGGGAATTCCCACAGGTGCTGTTAAGGCCTTGTTGCTGTAGTCCTTGCTGAAATTGTTTTTTTCCTGTAGGATGTTTGCCAAGCCAAAGACTTCAGGAGCTCAAAGACCCTGGAGCTTGAAATACAGCTGTTTGGGAGGTGGGAGTGAGGGTTAAAGGATCCATATGAGAGGGGAAGCCATAACTTTTGTTAAATCCTTTGTTTCCATGAAAAACCTGACTTCATTTTTACATGGATAACAGCACATTTGTGCTGTAGAGTAAAACCTTAGGTTTCTTTCTGATCTCTAAAGAAGATAAATCAGATTAATTACCAGGTCTGTGATATGAGTCTGCACATGTGTGTTGGTTGTGGTTAGAGCTGGCAGAAGTATTAATTTGTGGTTTTTGTGTCTCCTCTTTCCCAACAGGCAGTGGACCTATCCAGCTGTGGCAATTCCTTCTGGAGCTACTGACTGACAAGTCCTGTCAGTCCTTCATTAGTTGGACAGGAGATGGATGGGAATTTAAACTTGCTGACCCAGATGAGGTATGTGGCTAACTGGGGTGAAAACAAAGATTTTGGGGGCTGATCTGACATTTGTGGGCCCAGTCTTGGATATAGATGTGTGTTTAGCTGCACATTAAATACAGTTGTGCTGCTTTTGAAGTATTTTTGAAACTTCACTCACTAGAAGTGATGCATTTTCATTTTCTGATACTGTGTCCATTAGGAAAATTACTGTATTGAGAAATAGGATAAGAAGTCCAGTGAAACTTTTTTGATTTAAAAAAAAAGAAAAAAGAGAAATCAAACTCCAAGGGACTTCATAACATTGAACTTGCAGTAAAGAGTTGCCAGATAGCAACTCTCTCCTCCATTTGCTGCTGTTTGCACTTTTTGGGGCTGAAGCTGCAGCGTGTCCTTGGTTCTGGGGCTGGACAAGGATTGTTTTGTGTGACTGAGCTGGGAGGAGAACTTGTAACTCTATATGGAGTTCAGAATTATATACTAATGCAGTGCAGAATCTGAAAAATAAGAAAGGTAAAACTTAAGGCACCGCCTTGCGAGGTTGCACAGTCACCAGCTCCTCTCTTGTGAGGTTGGGCCATCCAAAGCAAACAGAGCTCTCTGACCACAGAAAGGTTTTACTTGCTGAAGAGGAGGAGTTGGCTAAGCCCATCTCTTGCTCCCTGGCAGGTGGCACGGCGGTGGGGCAGGAGGAAGAACAAGCCCAAGATGAACTACGAGAAGCTGAGCCGGGGGCTGCGCTATTACTACGACAAGAACATCATCCACAAGACGTCGGGCAAGCGCTACGTGTATCGCTTCGTCTGCGACCTGCACAACCTGCTGGGCTACACCCCCGAGGAGCTGCACGCCATGCTGGGGGTGCAGCCCGACACCGAGGACTGAGCCCAGCCTGGGGACAGTGCCCCGGAGCCGCCGTGGGGACAGTGCTCCCGGTGCCACCCTGGGGACAGTGCTCCCGGTGCCACCCTGGGGACAGTGCTCCCGGTGCCACCCTGGGGACAGTGCCCCGTGGGGACAGTGCCCCGGAGCCGCCGTGGGGACAGTGCCCCGTGGGGACAGTGCCCCTGGAGCCGCCATGGGGACAGTGCCCTGTGGGGACAGTGCCCTGTGGGGACAGTGCCTGGCAGCCACCATGGGCACAGTGCCCCAGAGTCACTGTGGGGACAGTGCCCAGCAGCCGCCGTGGGGACAGTGCCCCGTGGGGACAGTGCCCCAGAGCCACCCTGGAGACAGTGCCCCACTTCCACACTGCCCTGGAAGGATGGGGTTGGCTTTGAAACCCTTGGAAACCAAAGGTTGGCTGTGAGAAACCAGCAGAACTCTTGGCTGGGATGTTGTCAAACACCACCGTCCTCATGCTGTTTATTTAAAAACTAATTTATTTGAAATGAGCAGTAAGGAGAACTGGTATTACTTTTGTTTTAAAGCACGTTTTGTTACTGTTGTTGTTATTGTTACTACTCCAGAAATGTGCTGCATAGGTACACAAACACTCTTGTGTCCAAAACCAGATGTAGCAGCAACTGTTAACAAAAAAAAAAAAACCACCCCACCCTTTAAAAGGAGGGAAGGAAAATCATACCATTTCAATATTCAGTTTGTATATATTCTGTGATTCCTTTGGAAACTCTGATGTTCCTATTTAACAGAAACTGTATAGTGTAAATTAAACTAATTGTATGTGTGTTTTGAAATAGGATGAATGTAAACTTATCAAATGTGGGGTATTTTTTTTTCATGTTTGTCTAGGATATACAACCTTCTGCAAATATTTAATTGGCCTGAGAGACAGCAGAAGTTCTATGCTCAGTGTGCATGCATTTGGGGGGGCAGGGAGGGAGGCCGGGCTCAGGATTTTGCCAAGACTGAAGCTGGCAATTCTTTGTGCATTTTGGCATTTTTACAGGAAACTAATGTTGTATTCTGGGACATAAAAGGGCCTGTTCGTGGTTTCTTCTGTAACTGAAAAATGAAAATATTAATATTGGTAAAATTACCTTTTTTTCTTTATAAATGGCATATGTTTTTCAACTTCTATGCATGTACTTTTAAGAAAAATTTATATACAAGCCTTATTTTTTCAGTTCACATGTCTCTTCCTGCAGTTTATTCTGTATGATTAAAATACGAATTCTATTTTTGGAAAAACTGTGACTCCTTTTCAAAGATCAGGAGAGTTTTATGTAGCAGCTATTTTTACTGCAAAAAAAAAAAAAAAAAAAAAAGGAAAAAAAAATCACTGGAAAAATGTACTTTGTAAGAAAGCTTTATTTTTTATCTGAGCTTGATGTACAGTTAAATGTGTTGTACAGTGTGAGAGGTTTAAAAATATGACTTCATTAAAACCTCTTGAAAAGAAAATTTTGTGTGTGCTTTTCAATCTGGGAAGTTTTAGAGGAGTTCCTTTCTTGTTTGTTGGTTCAATCCTTGTCCATCCTTCTACCACCACCCTCAACAGCTGCAGGATGAAAAAAATAACCCAAAAAGAAAATAACCAGCCAGGCTTAGGGCTCATTGGAGAAAATACAGGATGATGGTCTGGAGCTGAGCTAGGTGGATTCAACCACTCTCTCTGGATAGAAATTCAAGTTAACACCTTTGTGTTGTGCCTCTGAAGGAAATGTGACAGTTCTGTGGTGTGAAAGGGCGTGTAAAGTGTGGGGAAAAATACAGAAAAATAGAGGTGGGAAGACAACTTTAGCTTGAACTGTTCCTACCCTCCTGTCTCCACCATCCTCCTCTTCATCCCTCCACCTTCCAGAGAAGCAGGAAATACAGAAACATTTCCACACGTTTAAAAAGGAGAAAATGCAGATATTAAATGATGCTGGCCTAAGCTTCTTGATCTTTCTACCAAACTGTTGCTGCTGTTTTTTGGGCTTGGGGTTTTTTGGGAATGTGCTTTTCTAAATAGAGGAGTTGAGAGGGAGAGTGTGTGCATTAGTTCTCCTTGTCCCTGTGAAGGAAAAGAATCATAGCCTGGTCTGGATTGGAAGGGACTTAAAGATCATCCCCTTCCATCCTCTTTCCATGGACAGGGTAGTGCTGCATTGTGGTCCTGATCCTGAGGAAATTACTTATTTTGTGTCAAAATAAAGTATGAGCTGTCACGATGAATGTGGGATTTATTTTTTTTTCCTTTCTCACACCGTGGCTGCAGAGCACTAATTGTCCTCTCAACCTGTACAGGTCTCATTTGCAGCTTTTTTTTTTGTTCCCCTGAACAGAGAACTGTTTCTCCATTTAGACAGAAAATGTGTTTGTCTCTTGCGTGGGTGCTCAGTGATGGCTCCAAATTACAGGCTAAAGCAAAGTTGTTTATTTTCCTCCCCCAGCAGAAAAAAAAATGGAATTTCATGGTAGTAGAAGTATCCTGATCCATGCAACCCACACTAGAGTGTTTTCCAAAAGTAAAAAATATTCAAGCAAAAACACAGGAAGGGGCTGCCCAGGGAGGTGGTGGAGTTCCAATCCCTGGATGTGGCAAGGTGGGGATTGGTCACAGCTTGGATTCTGATTTTGGAGATCTTTCCCAACCCCAGTGACTGTGTGTGATCTATTCCATGAAAACCTGGATTGGGTCCACACAGGGGTTCAAACTCTAGCCTAGGGTGACCTAGAAGACAATCCTTAAAGGATTTTTGTCACACACAGCAGGCCCCACAGCATCAAAGAGGCTGTTGAAAGCAGCCTGGCTGAGCTCTTCACCTTCTTCAGGACATGCCTCCCTGTGCTCCCAGCTGCCAGCTGTCCTCATGAGACAGCAGTCAAAATAAAGTTTTGCTCTTGGCACCTACTCTTGCCTGGCATATCACCTCTAATAACAGAGCTTGAGTTCAAAGTATTTTTTTTTTTATTAAAACAAATAAAAAATATATATTAAAAAGGTAGAATTCCATCCCAAGTAAAACATCACTTCTGGGCTGGGAAATATGTGAGTTACAAATGCTCAGTGTCCAGGGGACTTTTCTGGGAAACATCTCTCAGCTGCTCCTTATTCTCAGGTGAGGAGTGAGGATGGGGCAGATGCTGGATCACTTATCCCAGTGTTTTGTCCTTTATCCCCACTAGCGGCAGGAGGATTGAGTAAACCTGGCCACTCTCTGCTGGTGGTCCCCATCCCCTCATGGTGCTCAGGCTCTTGGAAGGGACACCCTGCCTGTTTCTTTTCCTTCTTACTTTGGAATTTCTTGCCTTTTCCAGCCTAAAAGGAAGGAGCCCCCTTGGCCCTCCTCTACAGACTTGTCCTCAAGCACTGGGACCAGCACCTCTGAGATGGGGGCACCCCAATGCTGTGCTCAGCAGCAAAACAAAGCTGTTTTATCTGTACTCTTCATCCTTTTTCTGGCTTTTTGGCAGTCCCTGCACACTGAGCTGATGATTTCAGAGAGTTGTCAGCAATCCATTTCCTGGTTTTCCAAGTTTAGCATCACATACACCCAGGTTGGGTTATTTTTCCTTGGGTGGATTTCTTTAAATCAACCTACACTAATGCTCATCTGCCACCTTTTTGTGTGTTGTGAGATCCTCCTGGAGCTCCTCACCAGCACTCTGGCATTTGGCTACTTAAACTACTCAGCATCATCTGAAAACCTGGAGGTTTCTCAGCCCTGAATTTCTGGCCCTGCTGGCTGTAAATTTGCCAAGGACCAAAGGGATGGATGCAGGATTCAGCCCTTCTTCTGTTTCTAGTTCCCATCTCTTCCACTGCTTTTTTGATGCCCTTTCCAAGGATGGCTCAAATTCTGAAGGGATAAAGAATTGCCAGACCTTGGCCATGTGAGTTTATCTTGTGTCTCGTGTTTCTCTTTTTTTTTTTCTGTGTGAAGTGGAGCACAAGTTGAGCTCCCTGTGCTCACAGCACCATGTGACAGCAGCAATGTTCATATGCCAGACACGTGAATGCTCAAAAGGCTAAAGAGGGAATCAAAGGTGTCCCTGTAAGCCAGAAGGATGAAAAAGTCACCCTGGGGGTCACAACCTTTGGAAAAGAAAGCCAGGATCTCATGTCCAGTGTGTGCCATGTGATGTGCACTCTGCAGCCACACAATAAGGGAAGTTATTTAAAATAAATGAGATATGCTGGTCACTAACAGCATAATTTGCTCCATGCAAATTGAGATTTTTCAAGTGATAAGTTTCTGGGTATGATTTAAAGAGTTACTGAGTAATTTTGTGCTTTGGGGAAGAAGCATCACAGCATGACATTTTTCCTCCTTCTGCCTCTACCTCTCTTGGCATTTACAACGAGGTGAATGATGAATTCAACAAAATATGAGTAGCAAGTATAACAAATGTAATGAAACCTCTGCACATGCAAAATGTGGGGGAGTTGGAAGATATTTTTCCCAGCTGCTGTGTAGATAGCTAGAAAAATTGTTCAAAATCCCATATATAGAATGTATACCATGGTTTTCTGCATCATGACCTGAGAGAAGTCCTGATATTATTTCTCTAAAGCCTGCACACCCAAAACCTGGTTGCTCTTTATTGCCTTTCACTATGAGCAGAGCCATAAGGGAAAACAGGTTTTCCTTGGGCTGTGGAGGGAAATGCAGAGCTCAGAGGGAGGTGGGCAAGCTGAGCCAAAATGAAAATGGAAAAGGAGGGAGACCCCATCCCAAGTGTGTACTGGGGCTGGATCTCCTAATCTCATCCCAGGGGCCAGAGGAACACACAGGGGTAAAACCTGCAATCCCTCTGGAAAGCTGAGATCCTTCCTTGCTGGAAAACATCCTTCCTTTTTGGAAAACCAGAGCTGGACTCACCCTCCTGAGGCCAAGGGGCCAGTGATGGAGTGACAGCTCCTGACCTGCTCTGTGTGCAGCTCACTCTCCTGGGGTGGGACTGCTCTGCCACAGGAGGGATTGCAGAGCCCATCTCCCCCTTCACCACCTGAGTGAAAAAAGTGTTTTCTATCAAATAATTGCAGGTTAAAAATCAGTGCAGTGAGCATAATTCCCCTTCTCCTTCATCTGGATGTCTGGACCCGGGACAGTGGAAGGTGCCCCTGCCCACACAGGGGTTGGAACTGGATGAGCTTTAAGGTCCCTCCACACCCAAATCATTCTATCTTTAATTCTAGGCTAAAGAAACCCATTCCTGCTTGACTACCTGTCTTTGGCCTGCTGTATCTTGAATCAAACTTCATTTCTTTGTCTAACTTTTTTTTTTTTTTTTTCCCCTGACAGAAGGCAAAGAACAATCCAGCAGATGCAGCTCTCCCATTTAGTTCCTGCCATTCTCAGGGAACTCTCCTTCTCCTGCAGGGTGCTTTTTTTGTGCCCTGTGGAAAAAGAGGAGCTCTTCCAAGAGAAATATCATTCCTCCTACATGCCTTTGAACAGACCTGTTTGTTTGTTTTCCCCATCCTGAGTGCCAGCCCTGGGAGATGCCAAGAACACACATCTTGCTGAAGGCAGGAGTGAGTCCCAAATCCCCGTGTCCCACAGTGCCCATCCCACAGCCTGGAGCCTCTGCTGAGGCAGCAGGGACATCTCTGCCTGAGGATGGATGGCTCTGGAGCAGCTTCCCAATGTCCTGTGCACAATGCTCCTTTTCTTCCTCATCAGGCCTCTATGACTGCTGCCTTCCCAATTTTATTTATTTTTTTTTTCTTTTATTTTTAAACACATACAACCATTGTTCATGTAGGGAAAATTCCACTTTCTCCTCAAGGGTTCCAAAGGTTTGGGGTGTATCTTTTCCACAGGCAGTGCCTTCCAGAATTTCTCTCCTTCTCTTTTTCGTGCACATGAACACTTTTCACTCTGTGTTTTTAAGCAATCTGTAAAATCCCCAGCTCAGCCCAGTGCTGTGACTGAGTCCTCATCCCATGACTCTGCCAGGGAAGGAGATCCCTGCTGGTGAGGAGTGGACAGTGAGGCTGCACAGCTCTCCCTGATTCCCTTCCCACATTTGAATATCTCCAGCCTGCAGCAGCCCGTGAATGGGGGATTTTCCATTCCCCCTGCAGGATCCCTGTGCAGACCTCACCCAGGTGCTCTGCCAGTGCTGCTGGGTCTCTTCTGTGAGGTCACTTCTCCAGGGGTCACTTCTCACTGGTGGCCTTGCTCTCAGCTGGATGTTTTCCCAACCTGTCCCAAATTTTAGGCTGAGGGAGCTGATTCTCCCCCTCTGCTCTGCTCTTGTGAGACCCCACCAGCAATTCTGCATCCTGGTCTCGGCTCCAATGCAAGAAAGGTGTGGACCTGCTGGAATGAGAGTGGAGGAGGCCACAAAGTTGATCCCAGGCTGGGAGAGCTGGGGGTGCTCACCTGGAGAGGAGAAGCTCCAGGGAGAGCTCAGAGCCCCTGGCAGAGCCTAAAGGGGCTCCAGGAGAGCTGGAGAGGGATTTGGGACAAAGGGATGGAGGACAGGGCAAGGGAGAAGGGCCTTAAGCTGAAGGAGGATAGGGTTGGATGGGATATTAGGGAAAAAATTGTTCCTTGGGAGGGTGGACAGGGGCTGGGATGGAATTCCCAGAGCAGCTGTGGCTGCCCCTGGATCCCTGGAATGTTCAGTTCCAGGTTGGACACTGGGGCTGGAGCAGCCTGGGACAGTGGGAGGTGTCCTTGCCATGGCAGGGGTGGCACTGGGTGGATTTAATGTCCCTTCACACCCAAACCATTCTGGGATTCTGTGAAATGCCCCTGCCAGTGGTAACTCCAGCACCTGGGCAATTCTCACCATCACCCTGTGCCTTCACCCAGCTCAGCCATGCACAGTGACTCATCCCAAAAAATAAAAAACCCATCAGTGGAGACCACAGAGATCCATCTCTGCTCCACCTTCCCATCCTAAGTGAGCAAAGCTTTCCACCAGCAGGAGAAAGACGTTTATGGGGAGCAGGATGGAGCTGCCAGCTCTCTGCAGAGCACAGCAACCGGAAAAGCCAGCACAGAACAGCCTCTCTGGGAAGAGCTTTCCACTGCTCTGAGATCTTCATGTTTTATTACATCCATTTTTCTCCAAGAAATATTAAAATGCTCTCACTCCTTGAAGGGAGGGGGGAAATAAAGCACAGGAGGTGCAAGAGCTGTCCCTAAGCAACGTATCCAATAAAACAATAAACTGTTTGCAGGCAGAATGGCTTTAAAAGGACCCACAGCACTTCCAGGCTGTCAGGGGAAGAATAGGAATGGAAATGATTCTGAAAATTATTAGTAGTACCTTAACAGCAGCCCCTTAATAACTCCCACAATATTTTCTGTCACCAGCAGAGATGAGCTCTGCTCCATGCCAGTTACTGTCCCTGCATTTCCCTCTGCTTGGGGGGATTTGCAGAGGGTGCAGCTGAGATTTGTTTGAGATTCTGGGGCTGGTGCAAGTCCCCACTGCAGCAGCAGAGGAGGTGCTGGGTGGAAGTTCCCCAGAAATGGATTTTGAGAGTGGCTCAGAAAAGGAACTGGGCCCTGCAGCTGAATTCCTGACTGACTTCCCTTGCAGGAGCATGGAGTGGGGACAGAGGGGGATGGATTCAAACTGGCAGAAAGCAGGGTTAGATTGACTATTAGGGAAAAAATCTTCCCTGTGAGGGAGGGCAGGCCCTGGCACAGAGCAGCTGTGGCTGCCCCTGGATCCCTGGCAGTGCCCAGGGCCAGGCCGGACATTGGGACAGTGGGAGGTGGCCCTGCCATGGCACTTTTAAAGCACCTTCCAACCCCAACCATCATAATTCTATGAGTCTCACATTCCTCACAGAGGCTCTTTTTGCTCTGGTTTTAAGGAGAACGTGGCTCCCACCTTGTCACTGCAGCCTGGCAAAGCCTTCCCTGCCCTGCTGCCACCACTTGACTCCTCATTTCCTACAATGTTTTTTCCTCCCGTTTCTGGGCAGCACGGGAGGGGCCAGGAATGTGAGTGGAAGGAGGGTCGTGATCTTTATTGTTCCTTGTTCCTGTGTGTGGGAGGCAGGAGAAATGAAGGGAGCTGGTCCTCAGCAGCCCCTTTGGCCTGGCTATAAATCAGAGCAGCTCCATCCAGGAAGCACCCAGAGCATGTTATCAGCCCCTGACAGGCAGCCCAGCTCCCTCCAGCCCTTCCTGGCCAGAGCAGGGGACAAGAGGGGACAGGGACTGGCTTTGGCTGCTCTGAGCTCCCAGAGCAGGCAGGGAAGCAGCCAGATCCTAAAGCAGGGCTTGGGCATCAATGGGACCTGCATCCTGGAGCAACCCTGCTCCCAGGATGGGATAAACAAAGGGCACAGGGAATATTGCACTGCTGCTTTTCTGGTTCGTTCTCCCAAAGCTAAAATAGCTCCAGCTTTCCTTTGGGGAATGGGAGGGAAGGAGGAGCATGAGCTGGCACATAAAGTGTCCTTGGGGATGCTTTTCCCTGCTCTGCCCCTGTGGGAAATGAGGTTTTGTCTGTGACGGGACAATCTTTCATCCCCTTGGATTTCAAACCACCATTCCCTGCAAATGGAGAGGAGCAGTGCTGGTCAGCCCTGTCCCCAAAAATAAATAGAGGAACAGAAAGTGGTCCCTGGTGAAGTCATGGGTGATAGCTGTGGACACAAAGTTCTCCACTGGGTTATGAAATCCCAGCTGAGCTGCTCAGAAAGGGGTTTAAGGTTGCAGCATAGCCTCTACACACTCAACACTGCTGCTTTACTATTAAAAAACAAGGAAGTTTGCAACAGAAAACCACATTTACAAAATGTGGGGGAAGATTACATCACTGTATTGTAAATGTCCTCACTATCCTGGCTTGGCAGGCCTGCATGTCAGGAACAAGTGCTCAGCTCTTGAGCAACCATGTGTGTCAGCACACAGAAAACCTGGCTAGGCATCCAACAGTGCCACAAGGAGAAGCTGCTTATAACATTTTAAGGGTTTTTTTGTTTGTTTTAGGGCTGTTTTTTTCTTACCTGTAGTGTCAGGCTCTTAAGTTTAGGGAAACACTCCCAGGGAAGATGCTCTGTGAGCAGGAGACCTTTCTTGGTTGAATATTTATCTGTCAAAAAATGCATGTAAAGCCAGTTTAGATGATTCTGATTCGTGCCAGACTTGTCCCTGTTTCAGCTGGGGGGAAAAAAAAAAAAAAAGTAGAGGATGTATTTGTAGTCTTCTGTTTCAAAATGTTCTGCTGAAAGATCTGCTTTTTCATCTCAACATTTGTGTCTCTCCTTGACTTTGCCCAAAAAGAGAACTGAAAACAGAACATGCCACACTTTATGAATGAAAGGTTTTATTTGGTCAAAAGGAAACTGTTTGTTTGGGGGTGGGGGAAAAAGCCATCAAAACAACACCAAAAAAAAAAAAAAAAAAAAAAAAAAAAAAAGAGTTTTAATTCTTGTGTTTTAAACTAAGAACGCTTGATGTTTATCAGCCTCTCATTTGAATCACATAGGAGAGCATGAAAACCAAGATAAGGTGGTTTACATGTTTCCCTTGCTGGAGATGGGCTGTTTGTGCTTGCAATGCACCAAGCAGTTTAAACTTTACATTTTAATGTGACATATTTATGGGAAATAAAGAGACAAACTGCTTGAATCCTCATGTCTCCACTTCTAATGCAAATTGGCTTTCCTGCTGCTGGAAAAGGCAAATAAAACCAAGGCAGTGGCTCAACACATGGAAGTCCTGACAGCATCTCCTTTCCTTGGCTGTGTTCATCTTTCTCCTCTCTCAAGATAGAAAATCAATCCTTGTTACAAGTCCCAAGTCTGGACAAAGCCTGAATTTCTATGGAGAAAGACAAACAAACACTGAAAAATTTCATTTAGGGAAGTAGTCTGTTCTTTGTGGTTTGCTGGTTTAAGAGGAAATAAACAATGTGTAGCAGCAATGCACAAGAAACTCTCAGCAGATAGCAGGAGGATTTTAATTGGGTTTCTCCTTAGATCTGCAGAGTGCTAAATCTGCTTTTTAGCTTTGTGAGTCAGGTTTGTGATTATTTTATTATTGGTGTCTTCCTATTTGAAGCTTCAGGTAGAATCATAAAAAAATCCTATTATTATCCACAAATTCAATCCCATTACACAAAGCATTACCAACAGGAAAATTATCTGGATTTGGATTCAAAGTAAAGGGCAAACTCACAATTACAATCATTTTTAGAGTTTTCCAGGTTTGGAAAGTTTATCAGCTTGGAAAACATCCCATTCCTGAAATGAAACACACTGTGACCAAACAGAAATATTGGTGAAATTTGTTCTGGATGTGGCAGGAGAGGCCACCTGAGGGAGTCACAAAGCTCAGAGACATCCAAGTATTCCCTGGGGAACATTTGAACCTCCAGGGATGGGGACTCCAACACCCCTTCCAATGCTTGACCAGCCTTTTCTGTGAAGAAATTCTCCCTGAAATTTCTCTCCTCAGGGAGAGGGAAACGAGCCTGGTGCAGAAATCTCAGCCTTGTGGATTGTTTCTGAGAGCTGCTAATGATCAGGGAGAGGACAGAGAGGAGAGATTCCTGATACAGGCACAGCTGAGCTCCATAAACTCAAGAAAAATGAGTGTAAAACCATAAAGCTTGGGGGGAAAAAACAGGCATGGGAAGAAGAAACTTTGACCACAAAGATGTTTCTTTCTGGAATAGTTGTAATAATAATAATAGAATATAGTTGTAATAGTTGTAATAATCATGGAATGGTTGGGGCTGGAAAGGACCCCAGAAATCATCCAGTTCCATCTTCAGGAGCCCAGGCTGCTCTGGCTCATCCATCCTGTCCTTGGACAATTCCAGGGAATTGTTCACCCTGTGCCAGGGCCTGCCCACCCTCCCAGGGAACAATTCTTTCCCAAAATCCCATCTCACCCTGCTCTCTCTCAGCTTGAAGCCATTCCCCCTCATCCTGTCACTCCAGGCTCTTGGAAATAGTCTCTGTTCTCAGGATGAACTCCCCACAAACACTCCTGAGCCATATGGTGAAAAGTGGATCTCAGGAAAATGCAAATCTGATGATAGAGAAGCTGATAAAGATTCAACAAAACTCAGTGTCTAAAAATTAAAGCCAGATATGAATGTTCTGTGGAAAATAAGCTCATTTTTCACAGTGAAGGGAACTAACCAATGGAAACAACACTTCATGTTGTGTCCTGGACTCTTCACCTCTAGAAATGCCATCACCAAGACAGGAAGGGGTTTTTTCAGCTGATGTGCTCAGGCTCAGATGAGAATCAGTTCAAGAAAAATTCAGTTCAAGAAAAATTCAGTTCAAGGAAATCCAAGAGATGACATGGTAGGTCTGACATCAGACTGTGAGACCAGGCTGGCCCCGTTTCTCTTTGGGCAGGAAAGGCCCAGCCAGCCCTGGGACTGTCTGAGCTTTGGCTTTTTTGGGGTGACAGTGGCACAACCTACAGCCCTTCACCTGAGTTTATGGAGCACCACAATAAAAAGTGAGGCAGAAACACCCCCTCACCCTTCCTTTTGCTGTTCTCACAGCTTCCCTGATCCCCCTAAATTCTCCCTGCTTTTCTCACCAAGCAGAGGCTCCAGCTTGGAGTGGAAATGCCTGGGAAGTCCTTCCATAACAGTTTTACCAAAATCCAGAGCAGTGCCCCAACACGCAGCTCTCACTGTTGCTCAAGATTGTTTGTGTCAGTAAAGAGACACTGCTGCTCAATCCTCATTCTTTCCATGCCTTGAAAAGCAAAGCCATTTCAAGAAAAAGGGGGCAGGTTTTGTTTCTGGAAGTGTCTGTGCTCCCTGAGTTTCCTGTTGGGTTTCACAGCTGCCTCGCCCTCCATGGGTGCAATTTTGGGGCTGTGCAATTCTGCCTGCAGGGCTGGATTTCTGTGTTTGGGTGTGTGCCACACAATTCCAGCACAGCACTGGACAGGGGAGTGCTGCTGACACTGTGCCAGCCTCAGACCAACGTGCAGAGGCTCCTCTGCCAGGATCCAGTGCCTGATCAGCTGGGGAACGAGCTGCAGGGGTTGTGGACAAAATTATAAGTGGGATAAGGCAAACCCCTGGCTCCAAACCAAAATCAGCTTCCAGCAAGTCAGCACTTGGTGCTGGATGGAAATTAGGAGCTGGTTTTGGTGCTCCAGCCTGCAGGGATGGATGGAGTTTTCCTGGGAGCAGTGGGGTTGTCAGGGGATCAAAGCTGCCACAGAGGATGATCAGGGGCAGTCACCAACCATGGGAAAATGCCAGATTCTGCACAAACTGGGGAGTGAGCTGCTGAGCAGCAGGGCCATGAAAGGGACCTGGGGTCCTGGTTGGAGCTGAGCCAGCAGTGCCCTGGAAGCCAGGAGGGACATCCCTGACCTGAGCAGGCTCAGCATCCCTGGCTGGGACAGGGAGGGATGTCCCACTCTGCCCTGGGCTGGGATGGCCTCACTGGGTACTGGCAGCAGTTCTGGGCACCAAAATGTAAGAAAGGCATGAAATGATTAAAGAGGTCCAAAGAAGGGGAAGCTCAGTGAAGAGCACTGGGTCTGTTCAGGCTGGAGAGGAGGAGCTGCGGGGAGAGCTCACTGCAGCCACAGCTTCCCTGGGAGGGGCAGGCACTGATCTCTGCTCTGTGCACTGACAGCACCAAGGGAATGGCCTGAGGTCAGGGCAGGTTTATGTTGGATATCAGGAAAAACCACCCCGAGGGTGTCTGGGCTCTGGAACAGCTCCCCAGGGAAGTGTTCCCAGCAGCAGGGCTGGCAGAGCTCAGGTTTGGACACGGCTGTGGCTGCTGGGGACGGTCCTGAGAAGGACCAGGAGCTGGGCTCGATCCCTGTGGGTCCTTCCATCTCAGTTCTGTGATTCTGTAACGTGTGGAAACCCCCATCCCCACCCAGCCCTGGGAATTGCTCACCCTCCAGACACTCAGGGAATTTGCAGCCTGGCAGCCCCAGACACTTGGGCATGGCAGCACTGCCCAGCCCAAGAGCAGCCTCCCCTGAACGGGCAGTGTGAGCACAGCTGAGATATCTCAGCACAGACCAAGCCCTCTGCTTTGCTGGTAGTGGGGACAAGAGGAGGAATCCCAGCACTCCCAGGTGGGCACAGTTTGCACTTTCCTTCTGCTGGGGTCCCCAGGACAGGGCAGGGCAGCAGCAGCCACAGCACACATGGCACAAGTGCTCCTTGCTTTCATTCTTGCACTGATTTCCAAACCTGGGGCAGCAGCACAAACAGCAGGAGCACCTGCACTGTGAATCCCAGCCCTGTGTCAGTAGCTGCTGGATCATTTCTGTCACAAGACCGAAGGGTGCAGCAAGCTAACAGGAGTCCATGTCCCACGAAAAGCTGCTTTTCTCAGAAATGAGCCCTGTGTGTCAGCATCTTTCTCTGAACCAGGCTGGACAGCCCCTGTGATCCATCATGCACAGAGCCCTGCCAGCCAGGGATTCCAGAGGCTGACAAATCCCCCACCATAAGGGGATAAATGATAATCAGCTGCTGCTGTGGAGATTGGACACACATTTACTGCAGATGCATCTGCTGGGGCAGCTCACCACGTGCCACGAGCTCTTCTGGAGGTGAAGCTGTGTTCTCTCAAAGAAAAATGGAGAGGACAAGGAAATAAAATTTTTTTTTAAAAAAGCAGCTTTGTGGATTGCATGGTCTGTTTCATTCCAGTTAAGGATCACAAATCAAATGGATTCTTGAGTCACCAACATTTCCTACAAAGCAAAGCAAAGCAAAGGAAAGCAAAGCAAAGCAAAGCACAGCCAGATTTGCCCATGCATTGAATCTCATTTCAGAGCTTTGTCACTGAAATTTGCTTTTTCTGCCACTGTTGGAGGGGGACACTCCTTTTATCTTTTTCTTGGCTGCAGAGCTGAGTGGCTCAGCACAAGGAACTGGACTGAGATACTGCTGAAGACAAGCAACAGGTCATTCCAATCCCTGTGTGTAAAAACATTGAGAAACAGGAGTACTTCACTGTGAAAGGCAAAGAAACTGCCAGGGCTGGGCCATGAATGTGATGCCTCAAGGAAAGTTACACAAGGAAAGCAGCTTGAACTTCACAAAGGAAAAAGCACCAAACCACACACAAACTCTTTAGGAAATACACCTTTTTCCTGTCTCCATGTCCCTCCTGAAGAGCACTAATCCTCTTTTACACCCACAGGACACACTCTTTAACCCGTGGGGGATTGTGGTGGCTTTCTTTGTCTAATTTATGTCTCACTGTGATACCCAAGAGCAACAAAAAACCTCCACACATGGAAGACTTTTCTTTGAAACCTGCCCTCAGGTGGAACTGTGACTCACCTCTCAGACAGTCAGCTCAGGTGGAAGCCAAGGACATCTGAGGTGTCAGCCAGAGGTGACCACAAACCCAGGCCATAAAAATACCAGAAACTTCTTTTTGTCATGGAAATTTAACTAAAGATCGAGCCTTTCAAAAGCTACCTGTGATCTGCTTCCCAAAAGGATTCCTGGCAGGAACGAGTCCAGCTTCAGCCCAGCTGGATCAGCCCCTCTGAGCCTGGAAAAGCTCCTGGCACTTTCCCCCAAGCACCTCCCTCTGATGGGCACAGTGGAGGACAAAGCTGAAACCCTTCCCAGACTGCCTGAGAGAAGAACCACTCAGTCAAGAAAAGCCATTAACAAATGTCAAGCTGTGGGGAGTGCAGGCAAGGGGCACAGCAACAATAAGAGCCAAGGCTTTTAAAGGTTGTTTTTTTTTTTCCCTGCATGTAATTTGTGTGAATTGATCTTACTAGGAGCTGCTTCCACGTAGTGTGATGTGACCTTACAGAAATGTATCATTTCAGGAGGCAAATGGTGTTTTGGTTTGTTTTTTTCCTTTTTTTTTTTTTTTTTTTTTTTTTTTTTTTTTTTTTTTTTTTTTTTCCCATCAAGTGGTTACTCCAGAAGTAAAAGAATCTTGCATAACTTAAAAAAAAAAAAAAATCAGTGAAAATAATGAAATCTAAAGCAAAAGAGGCAGACTTCTTTCTTCTTCAAGCAGAAGTGAAGAAAAATGTTCTTGCATTTTTAGCACTCAGTGGATCCTGTTGACACAGGAGTTGGGGTAAAATGTGCTGTGCAGTTCAGCTGCAGAAGTTTGCTGCAGATGTGATACCAAACTATCCCAGGGCAGAGTTGAATTCCCGGTCAGGACATCCTATTTTGCTTTTGATTAACTTCTGGGTTTGCTGTTCATGTGATGCCCATTAAACTGCTTGGTTTGCTGACTGAAGCTGCTGAGTCCTTCCAGCAGCTATTTAGTAAAACCCCTGACATTCCCAGTTGAATTATCCTGATGCCAAGAAATCCAGAAAACAGTTCAGGGACAGATTTCCAAGCCTTTCATCTCTGGGTTGCCAGTAGGAATGCATGACTTGAGATCTGTGGGCTGCTTGGTGTACGCTCCCTTACTAGAATTTCAAATAATATCACTTAGAAACAATAATAAACTCAACTCAGAAACCATGCAGGGTGGGAGAGAAGCTGTCCCAGTACTCCTGCTGAAAAGTGTCTGTGGATCTCACTGTTTTGATGGAGCAGAAGTGCATTGTTTCCTGGCTAAATGAAATAAAGGCAAGTTTGTGCATTCATTGCTGTGCCCACACTCCCTTCCCTCCAGTCCCTCATTCCCTCAGGGGATGAGGTGAGTTCTGCTGTCTGCTCCAAATTATTCTCTCCAAAGCCATGCAGAGCCCACTGTGTCCTTGCAGTGACCCCTGTGTTTATGATTGTGCAGTGTGATGGAGGAGCAAAGCAGAAGCACATCACTTGAGAGTCTCTTTTGCACTCCTTCCACAAATACATCACAGAGATAAAACTTCTGGAGATAAACTTCTGGCTGTGAGGAAGTGGATAGCACAGAACAGCAATTTTTTTTTTTTTTTTTTTTTCCTTCAGGGGCCAGGGGAAATGTGTTGTTTCATAACTCCAGTAATGCCAATTATTCCCACTGCAGCTCACCCTGAGTGCAGCTCCTGGAGATACAACAACTTTGTAAATTCCATGTATTTCAGCTTTCCAGATGGAAAGGCACCACCTAACCAGGAAGAGATTTTTGTGTGCCCGTGCTGGCAGCACCCCAGGCAGCACCAGCTCCCTGCACAGTGCACTGCCAGGAGTCTGGGTGTAGAAAATGGGGTTAAATCCCCCACATGCTGCCCATCAGCTGAAGATTTAAGCCCTGCACTGGTCACAGGATGCAAGATTATGACAATGCCCTCAGGCATTATCAAGCCCTGCAATGTTATTTTACCCTTAGGTTGGTGAAATAAAGAGAGACTTCCTGACCTGAATTTGGTGCTGCTGCCAGCACTAACCCTAAATAATTTTGGGGCACGATTTGGCAGTTAGAGCATTTCAGGGACTGTTCCCAAAGGGTGAATTGCACAAATCCACCTTGTTTTGGGTGGTGAGGCAGCTCAGCAGCACAGACAGGGGCTGGTCTGTGCCTGTGTCAGTGCCTGGAATATCCCTGGTCAGGTTTAATTCTCCAGCCCAGCCCAGTCTGTGCTGCTCCTGTGTTAAAACAGGTTTAGGAGTGAGTTCAGTTCTTCCACCCATTGGGTGCCAGCGTGGATCACTGAGCACCCTGTGGTCCTGGAGGGAGAAGAGATAAATGTTTGTGGCAACTGAGTTGGCACAGTTAATTCCTCAAGCAAAATCTCAGCCAACCCACTGGAAAAAAGTTTCCATGTTGGCTTAAAAAAAAGTAATTTGGCACTGAAAACCAAGCAGCTTACAAGGTCCTACAGTACAGGGATAACTTCTTCCTCTTTTTTTTTTTTTTTTTTTTTTTTTAATTGAAATCAGATTTTTTTCATTTAACTGCTTCAGAAGTGTGTAGGGGCGAGTCAACACAGACTGAATATTTAATAAGCTGAAAATTAATAAACATGCTTTGACAAAAATAGAGGGAGTATGTATGAGAATACATATATATGAACAACTTGTAAATTTATGTATGGCTAATTGTGGCCATTCAGTACCTGAAGGGGGACTGCCAGAAAGATGCAGAGAGACAATTCCCAAGGGATGGAGGGACAGACACAGGGAATGGAGGGACAGACACAGGAGATGGAGGGACAGACACAGGGAATGGAGGGACAGACACAGGGAATGGCTCCCACTGCCAGAGGGCAGGGCTGGATGGGATATTGGGAATTAGGAATTGTTCCTGGGAGGGGCTGGGATGGAATTCCCAGAGCAGCTGTGGCTGCCCCTGGATCCCTGGAATGTTCAGTTCCAGGTTGGACATTGGGGCTGGAGCAGCCTGGGACAGTGGGAGGTGTCCCTGCCATGGCACAGGAGTGGGATGAGATTATTTTTAATTTCTTTTCCACCCCAAACCCACCCTCCTTTGCAAAGAAAGGCACCCCAGGATGTGGGAGCCCCCACCCCACGGGAGCAAAGGGCTGCCAGCTGCACACCTGGGCCAGGTGAGGGTCCCCCAAGGCCAGAGGCACCGTGGCAGCCCCAGGGAGGCAGGAGAGGTGCAGCCCTGGAGTTTGAACCCTGCTGCTCCTGTGCCCTGCTCTGCAGCAGGTAGATAATGTTTAGGACTTAATAGCTGCCAATAACCTTTTATTGTCTGCAAAGTGTGTTTCAGAAGAAGCTGGTTTTGAGGGAGTAGAATCTTTCTGAGGAAAGCCAGCCTGTTGCAGTAATTATCTTTGACAGTTAAATCAACCTTTTTTGAAAGGGATGAGGGAGGAACAATCCTTTGCAAGCTGGAGCCTCTCTGGAGCATGAAGCCTCTTTTCTTGCCCTGTAAGAATAACATCCATCCCTCCCAGTCAGCATTCCCTGGAGACTCAGAGCATGCAGAGAGACCTGCAGGAGCAGTGTGTGTGCTTGTGCACCTGTGCCAGCCTCTCTGCCCAGTTTTTGTCATCAAAACCTGACAAAACATGGTACAGGCTGCTTATAATGTCCAGAAATGCCCAGAAAGTTTTGGGGTTTTTTTTTTAATTTGCAGTGGGGAATGGGAGGCAGGTGCTCAGCAGGAAGATGTCCAAGCCTAAGCTTCTGCAGTGACCCAAAACTGGCCAAAACTGACCCCTTGGGCACCAGGGGTGGTTTCCTCCCTGCTGCTGCCCCCATGGCCTGGGGGCTGAGCATCAGCATTGCCTCCAGCTGCTGCTCTGCAGGCATTGTCCCCCTGCCCTGCAGTGCCAGAAAACAGGGTGGAGGGGCACAAAGCTGAGAAAACTTCCCCTGCCCACTGCAAACCCTCCCTGCCAGCCAGCAGAGCAGGATCCCTGCCCTCTGAGCATCTGCTGAGATAAACAACACCCACAGATCATACACTGCAAAGAGGTCAGCAGGAATGAAGGCACCCAGATGAACCTTGCCTTCACCTCCGCTTTTGGAGGCTGAGATCTGCCTGGAAAAGTCTGGGCTGGCCAGATTTGAGGGGACTGACATCACAGTTACTCCATCTGAGCTGCTCCCTCAGATTTTCCAAAACAGCCCAGAGCAGGTGGCTAAGCCTGTGCTGCTTTGAGGAGAACAATTAGAGACTCTTGGTCTTGTTGGCCTTGCTGCTTTGACACCCATCTCGTGTTAGAGGCCACCTGTGCTCCCCAGGGCTTGCTGGGGGTCTCTGCAGGGCACCCAGGGGATGCTCAGAGGGCAGCAGGCACAGGCAGAGCCCAGATCCCTTTACAGCTCCCCAGGCATCCTTGCAGGTGCAGAAAGTGGAGGCCAAGGGTGTGCCAGCTTTCCCAGCGCTCCCATCAATCATAAATTCATCAATCTGCTTTATGAGCCACCTCAGCAGTGAGGAAAGCCAGGACAGGACAGCCCTGTCCTCAGAGCTGCAGGGAGCACAGCCCAGCTTTCCATCCCTGTGTCTGAAGGAGCAAAGGTTGGGCAGAGGGAGAGGCAGCACCTTCATCCATCACCTGAGTCACTGTCTGGGCTTTACCTGTGCACGGCCAGCTCGCTGCCTCTGGGAGCTCCAGCAGCTGGGACCCCCCAAAATGTCCTCATATCCTCACTTGGGATCCCAAAATCTCCCAAATTCACCCCAAAAATCCACCTGGGACCCCCAAATCCCACCTGGGACCCTCCAAAATCCCTCAAAACTCACCCAGAACCCCCCAAATCCTCATCTCACCTCCAAAATCACCCAAATTCCCCCCAAAATCCACCTGGAACCCCCCAAAATTCCACAAATTTAGCCCTTAATTCACTTGGGACCCCCAAATTTCACCTGGGACCCCCAGAGTTCCCTCAAATCCTCACCTGGGACCTCAGAATCTCCCAAATTCACCCCAAATTCCCATCTGGGACCCCCAGAATTCCCCCTTGGATGTCTGAGACTCCTGCATTGCTCCTGATGGGAAGAATTATCCCTCACAGCAATGTGTGCAGCTCATAAGGGACTCTCTCTTATTTATCTGCATTTTTTTAAAGAAAACTGGTTTTCTGAAGAGCCCACAAACCTTTTCTGCAAAGGTCTTCACTCAGATATATTGGAGCAAAATAGCTGTTTCTTCATGTTCTTCTCCCACATTCCCAACAGCAGGAGATATGCAGGAATTCAGTATTTGCAGTTAAAAATGGGGCTTGTGCTTCTAAATTAGGGGAAGTACTGGTGAGTGTGTGGATTTTCAGATGTGCCAGACAGAGCAAAATTCCAGCCATCTCCTCCCATCCAGTGCTGAGCTCCCAAATCCTTAAGCAGCAGATCATCAGCCCTGATTTTCAAAATGTCCATGAAAGGCAAGCCTGACATCTTCCTTTAGCTTCCTTTAGCTTAACAGAAAGGCTCCATTTCAAAATTAAAAATAAAAGTGCTGGCCTCCAAAACCTCCACTGCTCCAAGAGTTTGCCAGCTGCATTCCTGGGAACATTTAATGACAGTTTGCTCTGCCCTACATGCATGGGTAATGTATAATCCTTGGGCCACCACTTGCTTTCAGTGTTCTTCATGACTGGAGGCTTTTTTTTTTTTTTTTTTTTTTTTTTTTTTTTTCCCCTTCTTGCTTTTGATCTCAGGGAGACTGTTATTCCTGTAGTAGCAAAGCTATTTGTCCTTTTAAGTAAGCATGTGGTAATCCACAAAATCCATGATTCATGATGAAATTGGCTTCAGTCTGCAGGAGTTTAATGGTTGTCTCAACCCAGGACAACTGGAAATTTTGGCAGGGAGCACTGCAGCCCTTCCTTGAAGTAATAACATCCAAAGTGTTGGACAAACTGGGCAGCTGATGATAACCAGTATAAAACATGATATATGGCATAGCTCTGGCTAAATTAGAGAGTGCTTTAATTTGAGCTTGTGCAACCGAGTTTAGCAGCAATGCTTGTTTTGACTGTGTTAGTTGTAAGATTAATATTACAATTGGGCCTGACTCTTAAAGGTCTTTGAAGACCACCAGCCATGCTCTGCTCTCCACTAGGCCATGGCATATGGAAAAAATCAGTGTATTTATGGAGATGCTCCTCAATTACAGAGCTAAAGGTGTTCACACCAAGGCTGCACAGGGAGCTGTTACATTTTTAAACCATCTTTAGGGTTTTTTCTAAAGTGATATGTATATTCCTGTTGCATTATATACTTGCCATGCAATATATTTATGTCTTTGTATATAAATAAAAAGCCATGCTGGCACTACAAAAGTTAGGCTGATGCCCTTTTTAGGCAGACACAATCCCTTCATCATGCACAACCTTAAATGCACTTGCTGTGCCCTCAGCACTGCTAAAATTCACATTTGGGTGCCACAATTTCAGCCCAGTGTCTTAGAGCATCCCACTAAAGCAATGAAACCACCTGCTCACCCTGACCTGCACTAAAAAACCTGTCCCCTGCTCCAGAAACCACAGCTTACAAATGATAGGTGGCCAAAATACTCTTTTTTGCTTGCAGGGGGAAAAAAATAATCTGTTTGTAGCTGTGGCTGAGCACACACAGCTTGCAGGGTTTGGTGAGTGAAGCTGAGCCAGTCCTTTGTTCCTTTTGATCCATTAAAGCCTGAGCCCGTTTCCTTCTGTCCCAGCAACATCACAAGCAGCAGCATTCAAAGCAATGTTTGTTTTCTCACCCCTTGTTTATGCTCTGGCTCTCTCAAGGATGTTCCTGTTGGTTTGAAATTTCCCAGGATTAATTTTAGCTCACGAGTGATTTATTTCTTTGTTTTTTTTTTCTTGGAAAGCCAAAACCAGCGAGTGCCTGAACAGGGACTCTTGGCACTCTAAGAACAGACATTGTGTCCCTTTAAAAGCAAAAAAATGTCTTTGTCTTCTGCTTCCCCAGGAGAAAAAACAGCCTGTCCTTAAGTAAGCTTGGAGGAAATAAAAAACCACTCACCAGAAAGGGTTAAAGGGAGACCTGAGAGCAAGAGGAGAAAGAGTGTGAGTGTTGAAAATATCCTTGCACAAAGAGTTTCATGTTTTGGGTGATTACCTACATTTTTCCTCAGATTTAGCTAAAGATGGAGGGAGCAAATTATGTGTCCAGCACAGCACAAAACCAGATTTTCTCCTGGTGATTCTTCTCCTGGTGATTCTTCTTCTGGTGATTCTTCTTCTGGTGATTCTTCTTCTGGTGATTCTTCTTCTGGTGATTCTTCTCCTGGTGATTCTTCTCCTGAGCAGTGCAAGCTTGGCTCAAAGGTGGAAATGGCCACATGCATCTCCTCAAGGCTTTGAGAACACCCACGAAATCTGTAAGAAAATACAAAGATTTACCCAAACTGCTACTTTTTTGGCATTTTCAGCTTCCTGCAAAACAGTTTTCATCTGAGCAGCCCTGGCTGGTCCAGGCCTGTGCTAGACCCAGAACTCATTTGTGTTGCCAGCAGCCAACAAAGGTGGGTTTAGGTCATCATCTGTTGGAATCCTGGAAATTCAGAATTTCAGACTTTCTGTGCTGCCAGGCACTGACCCCCAGCAGAATTCTGCATTTGACCTGAGGCTGTGGAGAAACTCCCAAAATGGAATGGTAGAACTGGGATCATGGGTGTGCAGTTTGAATAGAAGTGTGTGATATCACAGGGTGGAAAACTTGGAATTTAAAGTTTTAGAATACAGTAATATATAGAAAGCAAGATGGAGGTTTTAGGGTGGAGGTTTGTCCTTCTTCTTCACCTTCTTCATGGGTCTGGGTGATCTTTAGTAATTGGATAGAAAATTCCACACTGTGGGCCATGGGTGGTTGGTTATTGGGTTAAAAGCAAAAATAATTTAAGTGGCATTTCTTAATTGGACAATTTGCTCTTAAAAGGCCTTGTAGAGAGAGAGATAGGGCTCCATTTTTAGTTTGTTATCTTGAAGTGCTGTAGAACTCACAGTTTGTAATACAGATAAGAACCAACATCTGAGTCCAAACAAGAAATACCTTATTGAGCTTTTAATCCCAACCCTCACAAAAAGAATATAAAAATGTGATAATCATAATTTAGATTTTTTTTTTTTTAACCTTGGTCTCTCTCCACATCCTCCCAGTGCTGGGCCCCAGGGGCAGCTCTCAGGTGACCTCTCACCTGAGCACAGGGGCAGAATTCAGAATTCCCTCTCCTGGCCTGCTGGCCACACTTCCCCCACTCTTTTTTCACAGCTCAGGTGAACAATCAGAAAAACCAGCAGAGCTGCACCTTTCCTGCCTTTTGGATGGTGCAGCCTCAGTGCTACAACATCCCCACAGCTTTCTAGCAAGGGAGTGTGGTGGAAAAAAAATACAAATGGGAAAGCACTGCCTTTCCCAGGTGATTTCCACTGTTTTCCTATGGAACCCTGTGGTTCTGCCTTTTCCCTGGGTCTTGGCCCCAGAGTGGGCACCCAGAGCACAATCCAGGAGATGTCCCTGGCTCACCCCTGTGGACACAGCTCCCTGCCAGCTAATTAGAGCCTTTAATTCCCCAGGATGAAATATCTCAGCCATCCATGGAGGGGAGGAAGCTGCTCCTCCTACCAGCACTCCACCCAGGAGCAATTTATCTCCATCCACACAGGGCTGAAGAGGCACTTGAGCCTTTTGGAAACGTGGGCAGGTCAGATAAAGGTGATTTAAGGCAGAGGGAGGCACAAGAATTGCCTCAGCCCGGGGTTAGGAAGGTCTCCTGTGCCACTGGGCACAGCCACATCTTCTGGAGACCTTTCAAAAAACACTCCCAGCAAGTGCAGCTCAAAAATCCAGGCTAAGCAGATGATGCTGATACAACAAACACTTTATAACATAGATTTTTTCTTTTTAAATTTACTTAGGCACATAAATAGCTTTGTTAATTGCTATTCCTTTCAAAACTTTGGAAAACATAAACAGTGTCTGCCAGAAGAGGGGGGAAATGTATCTGAATTTCTGTGGTGACAGGGGGCACCATGTCTTGGCAAACACCACCTAGGCAGGGCTCTACAGTGGAAAATCGTCTGAAATTGGCTTTATTTTTTACAACTTGGTCTTATCATGAACTCTCAGGCCCATGAATTGTATGATACCCAAGTCCTAAAATTACAGGGAAGCAGAAGGATATAAGATTCTGTTTAAAACAAGGGGAAAAGGAAAATCTGGTTTCACATGAGGGCTCCAGGAGCAAAACCACACAGACAAAAGTGCAGCTGTGCCCTGAGCAGCAGAGGCAGGAGGATGGGGAGGGGCTGGGGGTTCCAGGGGGGGTGTTCCATGCCCTACAGGCACTCCTGAGGATCCCCAGCACTGGTGCCAAAGGATCAGCCAAATGCTGTCACCATCCAGGGTTTATCCCAGGAGGGGTTCTGCACCCTCCCTGGCCCTGCTGATACACCAAGGGCTCTGCCTGGGAGAGGTGGAGGCTGCCAGGAGACCCCAGAGGTCCCTTAATATTAATTATCTTATTTTCTTCCTCTGCCTTCACTCAGAGTCAAGATTGAAGCACGACAGACAGATTTGCTAGTTCAGACTTGGTTATTTATTAATTCTTATCTATAGTACAGTGAGTTCTACAGCTCTTGTAGCTAACAAGCTAAAAGTGAAAAAATAGAGCTGGATCTTGCTTTTTACAAGGACTTTTAAGGCCTAACTATCCAATTAAAAGCTAAGATCTATATTATTTATACTTTTGACCTAATGACCAAACACCTGTGACCCACAGAGCAGCACCATCCAACCAAAAACTGCTACCTAAAACCATGGAGAAGAAGGAACAAGAAGGAAGAAGAGCCAGTGTCCCAGAATCTCCATCCTATCCCATACCTTTACTATATTTACTATATTTACTATATTTACTATATTTACTGTACATACCTTTACTATATTCTAAAACCCCAAATTCCAAACCTTTCACCATGTGAAATTACACATTCTATTCTAACTACACACCAGTGATTTTAACTCCATCACTCAATTTTGGAAGCCTGAGGTCAAAAGTGTTTTTTTGGGGTCAGTGCCTGACAGCACAGAGAGCTCAAAGCTCCCAGGTGTCAGGGTTCCAGCAGGAGCTGGATGAGGTGTGGATCTCAAGATGCACTGGAAGCAGCAGTGCTGGGATGCTCCTCCCAGTGCAGAAGGGCTCCTGGGGTGTGGCCAGCTGCTCCCTGCCTTTTTCCCTCCTTAGATTATTTATCCATGATGCCCATGAGTAAGGCTGCAGCTGCAATCCGTGGGGATGGCACACAACAACCTCTCAGATATGTATTTTCCCCTCTCAGTGTACACTGTCTAAACTGCAGGGCTGGTTTGTGAGTCAGCACTGGAGGCAGAGGTCATCTCCAGCTCACGCCTTAAATCCTCACCTGCCTCCATCACCTGGAGTCTGATCTCCCCACCTCCTTTTCCTCCTGACATCACCCCTGGTGTGCAGCACACACAACTCTGACCTCAGCAACCCTGCTGCCAACCCTGAGTTTTCCACTCTTTCTGGATTTTTTGGGATTTTTTTTTTTTTTCTGTTGTTTTTCATAGTAAATTATTTCAAACTTCCTGGAATCAGTAAGAAGTTTAGGTTGATGTTAGAACAGTGGGTGCCCAGAGAAGCTGTGGACTCCCCATCCCTGGAGGTGTTCAGGACCAGGCTGGATGGGATTCAGCAACCTGGGCTATGGAAGGTGTCCCTGTCCATGGCAGGGGATGGAATGAGATGATCTTTAAAGTCCTTTCCAACCCAGACTATTCAATGATTTCATGTTTCTAAGTTGTACTGAATTTTTCACAGCCTGAAAAAAAAAAAAAAGTCTTCACTACCAAATGAAGAAGTGAAGAGTAAATGGATTTTTCCAGTCTGCAAGATGAAGTCTGCCCACTTCTGTATGTCAAACAGCTGAATTTGAAAAAAACCCTGACCCACAGTGTCAAAAAATGTTATGGGGAAAAGCTACCAGAATCTGAGACTCTGACAGAAGAGGACATGCTCTGTCAAGCACCTCCCTTATTTTTATTATTCCACATCTGCCAGAACCTCAAGGAATCCAAATTATTCAGACTAATTAGGTGTCATTAAATCTCATTTTAATTGATTCTCTTCCTCTCTGTTTGCACTTCTAGAGGAGATGCACAGAAAAATTATCCATGCAGACCAGTTTGTTCAGTCACAGGTGTGTACAGTGTGCCACAATCTGAATCTGAACCAACCATGCTGGTCCTGTGGGTGGATTACAACTTACCAAAACTGACTTTTAAAGGAGGTTGAGTAAAGGCACCAAGTCACTGTAATGAATAAACAAATACACCTTGAAATTCCACTCAAGGGGACTTTGTAAGGGAAAATTCCTTTCCTGAGTCACATTAAAAGCAAATAAAACCCAGGACATCTTTCTGACAGCAGGTACCATGTTCTCCTCACTGATGGTGCTGGAAAAGGGACCCCCACAGAAATGCATTTCAATAAATTTATCTTTAACAGAAAGAGAATTCTGTTACAGTTATCCTGGATTCTGGAAAACAGATCCTGGATTCAGGGAAACATTATCCCAGCTAAACCTCACAAGGGACATTTGGTGGATGATTTTTTTGGGTGTCATTTCACAAGGTGTTTCTGGCCACTGCTGGTTCAAGTTGAGTGACCCATCCAGCAAATCCCTGGAGCAAATCCTGCCCTATGGGAGGACGTGGCCTCCTTCCCTTGCCTTTGGAGAGAGCCTGGAGCAGATGAGCTGGAGACTCTCAGGGTGTGAATGTCTGAATCTTCCCTCTTGTCCTGAAACAGATGACCATAAATGTCTTGGAACAGGTTACCCAGAGAAATTGTGGCTGCTCCATCCCTGGAGGTGTTCAAGGCCAGGTTGGATGGGACTTGGAGCAACTTGTGTCCCTGCCACAGTCTGGAACTAGATGATCTTTAAGGTCTTTTCCTACCCAAACCATTCTGTGATTCCACAGGAAATGCACAAGTTTTTGTGCTAGTTACTATTTTCCCTCTGCTAGTCACATATTTGCTCATTTTAGGAAGACAGGGCTGAAATCAAGGTCTGTTATTTTTTGACTGCAGGCACCAAAGGCAGCCTGAAGTTCTCTTTCCTGAGTAAACATTTTCAGCACATGGAGGAACAGGCTGCCAAGTGAGGGGACATTAGCTGAGCTGCCTCTGACAAATTCCTGCAGGTCCCTCCTGCCTCAGCAGCCACTCCAGAGCAATCCCAAATCCAAGGAAACCACCAGGTGCTCTGGAAAGGTGAGCCCAAGGTTGGCTCTGTCACTGAGAGCAGCTGCCAGCAGCACTCACACAATTATCTGGCTCAGGTTTTGAAACCTCTGCTCAACAGTGATGAGTCAGCAGCTGATTGCTCTTCATTTACTGGAAACTGCTCCTCATCACTCAGTAGGAAAAAAAACAACTGGAAAAAGCTTCTATCACTCAGTTTTACAGTAGACAAGGCCACTATGGTTGACTGCAACCTTACCCAAAAAAAAAAAAAAAAAAGCATGAACTGGAAAGCTCCAAACTCAAAACATTTTTGTTTTTTACTTTCCATAACCATTTGATTTTCATGTTAATATAACATTCCTTTTATTTGCTTTCTGTTTTTCTGGCCTTCTGGATGTGCAGCTCCCATTTTCTCTGATCTCATCAAGACCAGAAGCTTCACAGTATATACATCCCACCCCCTCAGATACAAACACACACAAAATTTCTTCCTGTAACTGAGCACTAGAAGAAAAAAAAAAAAAATGCACTTTTACAAGATCCTGGAGAATTTCAAAGAGTTCCTTTTGTACCTGGCATCCCAGCCAATGTGTCAAGGACTAACCTGAGACCCTCCAGAGCAAAAAGCACGAGCAGCTGGCACCTGTGCAAACAATTTTTAACTGGAGCTGCCCCACACAGACCACAGCCCATGGGAATGCAGGAATATGCAAAGTCCAGCCCTGAGTTTGACTAAATCACTTTGCAGTTTCAGATGGTCACATCCCTGGGGCTGCTGCCTCAACCATCAGTGCCCAGCCCTGGAAATGCCACAGAGAAGAGCAGTGGCCTGGTGTGGTACCACCACCACAATATTTGGGTGCCTCACCTGCCCACTGAGAGCCTGACACCTGCCAGGGGAGTCTGCCCATATTTCACACTGTTTGTTCTCTAGGCATTTAACCAGTGCTTGGGAGCTCTGGGTGTTATTTTAAATGAGTGTTTCACAGTGATGGATGTTCATCATTCTGTGTCTCTGCAGGGACTTCAGAGTAGCCCAAAGATTGTTTGCCAACTCAGACACAAAAGTGTGGATAATATTCAGCAGAAATAATATTCAGCAGAAATCCTATTGCTTCAAGTCCTTCTGGCCAGCTAGCAGCTACAAACATCTTTCCCTGTAGCTGGGAAAAATTACACCAACTACCCCAGCCTCATCCTGCTTGCTCTGCTGTGAAGGTGGTATTTGCACCACTCAATTAGTGGCTTGTCTGCAGGTTTTTTGGTTTTTTTTTTTTTGTTTGTTTGTTTTGTTTTGTTTTGTTTTTTATTCAGATTCAGGTTTAAAAACACTAAGGACATGCATTTTTTTGTGTTCAGGCTTAGTTGTTTATTAAATCTTATTTAAAGTACAGAGAGTTCTGCAACACTTCTAGCTACCAGCTAAAAGTGAGCAAAATGGAGGTGGATCCAACTAGTTACAAGGTTTTTTAAAGCTAAACAGTCTAAATAAATAACTAACTAATAACTAAATAGCTAACACCTATATTATTTATAGTTTTTACCCAATAGCCAAACTCCTGTGACCCACAGTGCAGCACTAGCTGTCCAAACAGAAACTACTACTTGAAATTATGAAGAAGGAAGAAGACAGAAAAAGAAAACACCCAAAATCTTCCATCTTGTCCCACACCTATTGCTATATTTTAAAAACCCCAATTCCAAACCCTTCACCATGTGAAATCACACACTTCTAACACAGCAGTGATTTTAACTCCATCACTCAAATTTGGAAGCTTCTCCAAGGCCTCAGGTCCAAAGCAGTGTTCTCCAGGGGGTCAGTGCCAGGAAGCACAGAAAGCTCAAAATCCCAGGTTTGTGGGATCCAACACTGCCACCAGCTCAGTGATGTCCTGAGCCTGGCACTAATCCTGGAGGGTGACACGATCCCAAAAAGGGCCCAACCTCTCCAGCTGACTGGAATCCACCCCAGCCCCATTGCCAGGGCAGGTGTCTTGTTGCTTGGTTTGGCTTTGCTCCCCTCCTGTGCTCACATTTCCATTCACACAGCAAAGCCAGGCCAGTGCTGCTCACACATCTCCCTGCTCACAGCTGCTGCCACCAGGACAGGCACTGCAGCATTTTTCCAAAAACCTTCCCCTGCACAGGGGCTGACCCTGTAACCTGCCTGCCACATCCTGCAGGCACTGGCAGATGTTTTCATCAGCTGTGCAATGAAGAATTAACAGTGGGAGTTGCACAGACCATCCCACTTTGGTGATATCATCTTGATCCCAGAGGGATCACTCACTGCCACTCTCAGCCTGTGGCTTTCAGTCTCTGTCACCAGGACATGAAACTCTGCTCAGCTCACTCCTTCCAGGCTGATGGAAGCTTTGGTGCCACAGTTTGTCATGGCAGGGGGAGTGGACAGCCCTGAGAATCCTCTGTAGCATCTCCATGGGTTCCCTTATGGGTTCCCTGCTTGCCACATCAGCTCTCACACATTCCTAAAAAAATCTTGATTCACCAATCCCTGCTTTTTTTATTTTTTTTTAATTTTTTTTCCCCATGTGATTTATATTAGGAAATATTGCTACACATTCCGTAGGTGCAATAACAGCAGCTGTTTGTGCCTGGATCCTCATCTGCTTTTACATATTCCTTCCAGTGTCTTCACAACTGCTGAACTCCTCTTTGGCCAGATGTGTCCCATCCCCATATAAATTTAATTAAATTGGAGAAGTATTTTTAAAAATACCTGTTTTCTCATGGTGGGGAGAGTGGTCTGGGGGTTCCTTTCTATATTATATCTATTATTCCTGATAAATTTTGAAAAATAATTTTTTTATTTTGATAAATTTTGGATTTTCCCCTTGGAAATCTGTTTGGATCCTCTCAGTGGATTCTCCTCGTGCAAGCTCAGGAACCAGGTGGGTTTTGGAATGCAGTTTGTGAGTGTGAGCTGCCAGAGCTCCTGAAAAGAACCTTTATTATGGGGCACCCTTGTCCTGCCTGAGGAAGGGAAAAGCCCTTGTGATTTTGTATGGAACATATCTCACCTAAAGAATTTTGTCATCTAAGAAGGTTCAAGTCTCAGCTCAAAATTCTCCTGAAAATCCACAAACAGTGTCTAGGACTGCCCAGGCCCCTGAGCTGCCCATTCCTCCCTGTGCTTGGCAAGAGGATTTTGGTGTGGGCAGCTCCCCTGGTGACTGCTGGGGTTAAAGGAAATAGAACACATCTGGGTCACCCCTCTTCTCAAAAAACACCTCTTGCCACCAGGACATTTTATACTTATTTTAATAGATATCACCTTTATTTAGTGACTTGTTGTTGCTCAGATATGAGTGGACACTTGTCCAAATGTCAACACTGAGTTTTAGTTTTCCTATAGTTAATTTTTTTTAAAAAGCCTAGCTTCTAAGTCTTTGTAATGCTGTCATTATGAATTAATAAGTTTTGAATTTCTTTAAAAAAAGAAGTTTGCAAATTTATGCCTCTCAGATTTATTATCAGTATTTTAGCTTTCCCTTCAAATTATAATGGGTTTCTAGTTCAATTTTTCAAATTATCAATGAAATTCTTCATGAACACATATTAGAACCATTTCTAGCATCATCATTTGAATTGTAACATTTAATTCGAGACAAATTTTCTTTATATATATTGGGAAAAACAGTATTTCTCTATAATCTGCTGGGCCTGCCTCCAGAGTTAACTCTTCTGTCTCATCACTGCCTTGCAATCTCTTTCTTCTCTTATCCTGTTTTCCCCACCTCACTCATCCCAGGCTGTAATTACATTACTCACAGCAGGTCAAGCAAACGTGATGTCATAGCTTGGTAAAAACACTGGCCAAATTTACCCCTTGCCAGGCCAGTAGGATCTGGATTTTGGCCCCAACCCCATAGGCAGGAACATACCTGTTTAATTGCAGCCCTGAGTGGTGGTGTGACCTGCTCTGTGCCCATGTGGGAAGGGAAGCACGTGCCACACTCCCAAAAAACCCTTTCCAGCTGTGCCTGGGTCTGAACATTCCCACATCCCACATCAGGCTCTGCTCTCACAGGGAAAACAGGAAAGTGCACAGGGTCTTGTGGCACCAAACCCTGGCAGGCTCAGGGAACCTCAAAGTGAGAAAAAACAGAGAGTGCAGACATAAAATAAAAATAATCTGGTGGAAGGTTCCCTGCCCCTGGCAAGGGGGTGGAACTAGGTGGTGTTTTAGGTCCCTTCCAACCCAAACCATCCAGTGAAAATCCAGCAGCCAGAATTCTCAGTCCCATCCTGGTGCAAAAAGATCCTTGATTCATGGGATCAAGCTGGAAGTGAGCCCCAGTGCATGTCCCTGTGTGTTAATATCCATCCATCATCCATCATCCATCATACATCCATCCATCCATCATTCATCCATCCATCCATCCATCATCCATCCATCCGTCCATCCATCCATCATCCATCCATCCATCCATCATCCATCCATCCATCATCCATCCATCATCCATCCATCATCCATCCATCCATCCATCCATCCTCCATCCATCCATCCATCCATCCATCATCCATCCATCCATCCATCCTCCATCCATCATGCAACCATCATCCATCCATCCATCATCCATCCATCCATCCATCATCCATCCATCCATCCATCCATCCATCCATCCATCCCTCCATCCATCATTCATCCATCCATCATCCATCCATCATCCATCCATCCATCATCCATCCATCATCCATCCATCATCTATCCATCCATCCATCCATCCATCCATCCATCCATCATCCATCCATCCATCATCCATCCATCCATCCATCCATCCATCCATCCATCATCCATCCATCCATCCATCATCCATCCATCCATCATCCATCCATCCATCCATCCATCCATCCATCCATCCATCCATCATCCATCCATCATCCATCCATCATCCATCCATCCATCATCCATCCATCCATCCATCCATCCATCCATCCATCCATCCATCCATCATCCATCCATCCATCCATCCATCCATCCATCCATCCCCACAGTTATTGGCCAGGACTGAGCTGTAACATTTTTTGGCTTTTAGGACAGGCACTTTCCACTCCTTTAACTCCTGAACTGTTAACATTGTGATCAATTTGGAATAAAAGGTTTGCACACAAACCATGGGGAGGCTGAGCAGGGTCAGGAACTGACTTATTCATTTTTGATCCTTTTGCATGTAGACCACAATTTAAACAAACAAAAAAAAATTAACACAGGAATAGCACACCAGAGATGATCCTTCCCCAGAAAAGGACCTGGCACTTTTATTTTGGGGCAAAGATTCAGAAGTTCTCCAGCAGGTAAAAATGGCTTTTCCATGAAAAGGCTTGTCAGATTGAGAGCATTTAGCCATATGCCCAAATTTTCTCTTTTTTCTTTTGCACTTTGTTTTTAACTGAAGTAAAGCCATGAATTCATGCCAGGGCTTTATCTTTCCAAAAAAAGGGGGAGAAACTTAGTCACAATATATCCATCATTCCCAATTCCTCCAACAGCCTGAAAACATCAACGAAAAGGCCCAGTCTAATGGAAAAAAAAAAAAAAATTAAAAAAAGGGGCAACTTTATTTGGAAAAAAAAAAAAAAGTAAGTAAAACAACCTTCCATATGTTTACCATAAAAATAACCTAGACTCCACCTTGGGGTGTATAAAAATACAGGCTACAGATTGTGTATTTTGGCATTAGTTAAAAAATGCCTTTGTAAACATGCCCTATTAAAATTTAACTGCAGCTTTTATCATTGACTCAAGTAACATATGAAAGGGCTTGAACACTTATCACAAAAGCAGTTGTTTTATCAGGGCTTAGTAATAGCAGTGATGGATTGTGCAATTTGCAGGGCATGCCTGGTTTACAATTGCAGATGTGCTGGTAAGTACTATCATATACATCTGTAAAGTCTCCTTTAAAGTGTATCCAGAAACATTAACACCTATTAAAAAAAGGGAGGAAAAAAAAAAAAAAAAAAGGGTTATAGGAGCAGCAGACTTTTTAATCCTGCAGATAAGACTTAACACAAGAGGTTTGTGTCCAGATTTTTGGCTAAGAGAGGATGGTGCAGGTGGTGCTTTTTAGTGGTTGCTGGGATTAAATTAAGACAAATATCCCCAAATAGCTCCAGATTAAGGCTCGGTGTCACTTTTTGGAGGCAGTTTTCACAGTATCAAAATAAATGTTGTAAGAGCCCATCCGACTCATGGAGCTGTCCTGTCTGGGCTCTCCCCACTGGGTTGGGATTTTAATGAGCCAGAGGCTCTTGATCTTGCTAAGGAGTAGCTTATATGACTCACTAATTTTGCATTAGCCCAGAAATTGCCTGGCTAAGCACTCGTGCCACCCACGGGCCTCTGGCAAATGCTTGGCATCCCAAGTGACAACCCAAGATCAAGAGCAAGCAGCACTGAGCTCACCCAGACCCTGCACAAGGAATTCCTTCAGAAGACACATCCCAAGCCTTACAAATTAGCCACAGTTCCTCAAAAGTCACTGTTCCTCAAAAATCACTGCTCCTGCCTCCAAAAGAGGGAGAGTTTTAATGGAAGAGTGACATTAAATCCTCGAGTTTTAATGGAAGAGTGGCATTAAACCATTGAGTTTTAATGGAAGAATGGCATTAAACCATCGAGTTTTAATGGAAGAGTGGCATTAAAGCATCGAGTTTTAATGGAAGACTCTGCTGGGGCAGCAAGGGCTGAGTGAGCTCTGCACATTTTGGGTTTGAGGAGCACACAGAGATCAGGCTGGTGTGGGATCACCAGGCCAGGGTGGCAGGAGGGGCTCCCAGCCAGAGTGTCACACCTGGGGTCACCACATCACAGCATTTGATGTCACAGCATCAGCATTTACATAGGAGCATCATCAGTGTGTTTATATAGGAACCAGACACCAAAGGCTGCAGGCACCAAGAGGTTTCCACCTTCAGCTTTTTGCAGGTTGCTCTGTTGTGTTAAAAAAAAATAAAAATTAGGGCTACTATTTTTTTAAGATTGGAGACTTCCTGTATCTTCACTGTATGGCCTGGAAATTTCTCATAGGAAGGTCTGCAATTGCACATAAAAACAATAAATGCCTCTTTGTGCTTTTGAGTGGAAAAGCTTCCATCATCACAAAGGAGAAAGCAGCAGGAGAGTGAAGAAGATCTGCAGGTGGACAGCACAAAACCTCCTTTGACTTGAGGGGCAAAGACAGTTGCTCAATAAACACTCCACTGTTTATCTTCTTTTGGAAGGGGATGTTTTATTTCTTTAATGTGTGTGAGATTGGGAATTCAAAGGATTATATTCAGCATGGTTTAGTCTCACTAAAATATATATTCCAGGACCTGCATGCATCACCAAATGTTCCAGTCCATTTCACAGGACTTGAATATATCACTTCTGTTGTTGTTTCTGTTGCAGGAAAAAAATCCCCTGGATGCAGGACAGTGTTTGATTTTGCATCAAAGCAGATATGCTGGCACTATGTGGATTAACTAATTACCCCTGTTTACACAAGGAGAAGTTTGTTTTGGTGGGGGATGAAAATGACTGGAAAATACGAGTCAGATATTTCATTTCTTCTTTCCCAAGTGCCAGGCACACGTGCTGACAACATCCCCCAGCCATCCATCACCTTCTGTTTGCTGTGCCTCAACCCTGTGCAAGGAGGTTTCTCCCTGTGCCAAGCTGGGAATATGAATTCTAGAAGTCTGTGCTCCAGAGGGTTTGAGTTTTTTCCTTCTTGGAGGCTGGAAAAACAGGGTGTTGCGTTCATGCCAGATTAGTTTTGGAGGTAATTTATGCACCAATTGGTTCAAACTGAAAGAGTGGAAATTTTGTTAGATATGCTAAAGGAATTGCTCCCTGAGAGGGGCTGGGATGGAATTCCCCCCTGGATCCCTGGAATGTTCAGTTCCAGGTTGGACACTGGGGCTGGAGCAGCCTGGGACAGTGGGAGGTGTCCCTGCCATGGCAGGGGTGGCCTGAGATGATTTTTAAGGTTCCTTTCCAACCCAAACCATTCTGTGGCTCCATGATTCTGGGAAAGGGAATATCCAGCAGGCAATGCTGATGGAAAACTTTCCAGTGGCAAAGAGCCAGTGGGATTTCTCAGCAGGGTGTCTCCAGCCAGCACCACGTCACCAAATCAATGGTAGAGTGGCCCCACAAGGCCACCTGGGGTAACCTGTGTTTGCACTTTAACATCTGCTCTGCTTTATCAGTGCCTTTTACAGCCACTGCTGGTAACTGAGTTATATTGCTGCCCTCGGGCACCTCTGAACTCCAAGGCTGTTGCCATGCACAAAAAACCCTGAGGCAGGTGGAAGAGAGAGCATGGGGAGGAGTCTGGAGTTATTCTGGTTATAGAATCATTCTGGTTATGGAATCATTCTGGTTATGGAATGATACTGGTTATGGAGTTATTCTGGTTATGGAATCATTCTGGTTATGGAATGATGCTGGTTATGGAGTTATTCTGGTTATGGAGTTATTCTGGTTATGGAATCATTCTGGTTATGGAGTTATTCTGGTTATTCTGTTATTCTGGTTATGGAATCATTCTGGTTATTCTGTTATTCTGGTTATGGATTCATTCTGGTTATGGAGTTATTCTGGTTATGGAATCATTCTGGTTGTGGAGTTATTCTGGTTATTCTGTTATTCTGGTTATGAAATCATTCTGGTTATTCTGTTATTCTGGTTATGGATTCATTCTGGTTATGGAATCATTCTGGTTATTCTGTTATTCTGGTTATGGAATCATTCTAAAGATCACCCCAGGTAAACACCCTGCTCAGGGGTGCAAGAAACAAACCTGAGTGACAGCCTGAACCATGCCCTGTTCTCTCATCCTCCAGGTGACACAGGGACCACTCCTCAGGGCATTTCCAGGGGGATTTTTTTTCTCCATCAGCAGCACAGGCACTCAGGAATTGCAGACCTGGCCCCAGCAATGCCCTGGGGGCTCTGCCCTGTGCTCAGGCACAGCAGAAACAAGGCAACCCTGTTCTGCAGGGCTGCAGGGAGAGACTTGAGCTGGAAAATCACAACTGATCCAATTTTTTAAATTTTTTTTATTTTAATTTTTTTTTTTTCTGCTGCTATGGGTGTGACCTCCAGCAAAACTTAAATCTTGCTGTGGTTTGGTCTATTCTGCCTGTGCACCTCCTGGCATTACTCATTTGGGTAGCACCTTCAACATTTCCTCTGTGCCAAAGCACCAGCACCCTCAGCAGGGGCATGTTTCAGGGGCTTTTTTAATATCTGATTTTATTTTCTCTAAGAAGCTGGGGGAGCATTTTGGCACACTTTTACATGAGAGATACTGTAAATTCAAGGGAAAAACAACACATATTCATAAAGCTCTGATGTCTGCAGTGAGGATCTGAGACACCCATGCTTTCCTCTTCTCCCATGGCCATGCAGAGGAGCTGCTGGCTTTGCTGGGAGCAGACAGGTCCCTCCCCAGGGGCTTTATGCAGTCACCTGGTGGCCAAAAATCCTGTTTCAGCTGTGTGCTTACACAGATCCAGGGGAAAAGGTGTTTTCCTGCTCCTGAATCACTCTCCCTGTGTTCCCTACCACTTTTTATCCCAGGTGCAGGCAGGGGCCCAGCCTTTGTCTCTTTTATTTGCATTTTTAAGCTGGGGAGGGATGGGGGTTATGAGCAGGTAACAGGAGAGGATCTCTTGTATCTCACATCACAGAGGGAAAGCAGCAATGCTGGCCCAGAGAGTGACCATTTCTCCAAAAATCAGCCCAATTCCTGCTGGAAACCCCTGTGAGATCCCCTGCCTGCCTGCAGGAATAAAGGATTTTTGAATGACAAGTTAATGTGATTATGTAGAAGTCGATTTATTGTTTACTTTATATTTTATTTATACATTTTTAAATTATTGTTCATGCAATTATGTACTTTTTGATTGGTGTTTTTATTTTGTGCACTTTGTACTTTGGAGGAAATATTATTGGTTACAGTTTAGTGTGTTACTGCTTACTTTTATTTATTTTTTTTTTATTTTTTGTATTTTTTTAGGGTTTTTAAATTTAGTATAATTTATGTTTTACTAGTTTTGACGAATTTCAGAGTGTTTGATAAAACAGCAGAAAAACAACTAGAAATAGTTAAACTAGTACAACTAGTCTAAACTATGAAATATTCAAATACATTACTGCACCTGCCCATGCTGGGGGCCTGGGAAGATGCAGTAATTCCTCACCCCATTGCCTGGGGAGCATTTAAAAAGCTGGGATGAACAATTCCTGAATTGTGGTGAGCTGAACAAGGAGAAACAGCCACAAGAGCACTGAATGCACCATCCAATGGTTCTGTGGGTGACCACAGCCACTCCTCCATCTCCCCTGCAAACAAATTGTCCAGCAAAGCCACAGCTGCAGAGAGAGCATTCTGTCACTAGGAAGAGAGTATCCTTCCTAATTTGTGATTGTGATAATGCCAAGGAAGTTCTGGAAGCCTGGGTTGCTCTGATTATGTAGATTTCCCAACTTTTAGAAGTTGTATTTTAGCAAATTGCACTACTTTTGCACCTCAACCATTTAAGGATTAATTTAAAGTTCTGCAAATTACAATTCTAACTCCTTTATTCTATTTCCACTCTTTCTTTATCCAAAGATAACCTGCAATAAATAGCAGAGCCATAATATAAAATTGCAGTGAAATACTGAAGAGAGAGGAGATAACGATTAATAGCTTAATATAGCCCAAACCTATTTGAAAATAAGAGTTGCCAGTTTGGAGAAGAAACATGTTTAATGTTGTAGAACAGAGGTTAGGATGAGCTTGTTTCACAGTTAATAAACTGATTTTTTTTTCCTAGTATCTGATTAAATTTTGCCTTCTGTCAGTGTAAAGCCACTATCCTTTCTCTCAGCACTCCATGCTCTTGCTAAAATCCCTCTCCAGCTCTCTTAGAGCCCCTTATGGCGCTGGAAGGTCTTTCCAGAGCCTTCTCCAGGCTGCACAACCCCAACTCTCACTAATAACCACAAATACTCTATTAGGGATCAACAGGGAAAAATGCCCAGTGAAGGAACAGCTTTTTAAATCCCTCTGTTTGGTGTCTGCAGCACCCTGGTGTCACTGTCACTGTCAGATCTGTCCTGGCTGTGCCCAAAATGGTTTACTTATCTTCAAAAATGTGAATTTTTGAAGCCATTACCCATCTTCTGAACCTTCATCCATTACCCACCTTAAAAATATGAATTTTTGAAGCCATTACCCAGCTTCTGAATCCTCAGCCACTAACCACCTTAAAAATATGAATTTTTGAAGCCATTTCCCACCTTCACAAACATCCCCCACATCCTCCCTCAGCTCGAACTGAGCACTCCCAGTTACCTTGAGGGGTCACAGAGAAGGCAATTCAAGGGAAATTGCAGTGACACAAAGCAAAACTCGAATTTCTCAACTGAGAAGTCAGGCTGACACTTCACTGAGCCCTGCTGTGTGAAAAGGTGCCAGTTTCACCTTTCAGTTTCACCTTGTGTAAATCTCTATTTGTACCTCCTTGGCAGCTGAGCACCTCCTAAGGCTTGGCATATGGTTTCATCTGAAGCACAAAATAAAAATATTGCATCCATCTGTACATCTCCTTGTTTTGGAGAGCCAATTTTTGCACTCAGGAAAGCAGGTTGGTTTAAGACAACATTTAAAAGCAATTAAAAACTCATTGCAATGTCACAGAAATATTTTCAGTTTTGTGTATCTGAAGCTTTTGATCAGAAGAAACACTTCCAGAGAGAATCACATTTACTCTTGGGCTGCTCTCCAAGTTGTTGGTAGGATGAATGGGCCCTAACATGGAATTAAATGCAATTAATGCCTATGGCAAGGTTCCTTTGCATTCCTGTGAAATAAAGGAGAATTCATTCCTCATGTATTAAGTCCATTCATTATCATTAAGTGCATTAGTTACTAATACTCTTACTCCTGCAGCATTTGTCAGCTCCTTTAATAGCCCAGACTCCAGGCCAATTAGAAAATAAGACTGGAACCACTGGAGATAAACTGCCTTTGAAAGTCCCAGTTTCTCTTAATGTCAAAAAGTGCTTTACTGGGGCAGGCACTCAGCCAAACCCTGCCTGGGGAAATTCCCAGTTATCTGTTTTATTCCAGTGCCACTATTCTCTAATGGCCCTTCCTGCTACTTTCTCTTTGCTTCCCAATTTAACAGCTCCGCAAAAGTGCTGCCTTTTTTTTTTTTTTTTTTTTTTTTTTTTTTTTTTTTTTTTGGTTTTTTTTTTGTTTGTTTGGGTTTCATGTCCTAGGGGATTTTTTTTTTTTTCCTAAATCACTGGACATCCCCCCAGACTTTTGGTTATTTCTGGATGTGTAAGTCCACCCCAGTTTCTAGGGAAGGCTTATCTTGCCAGCTCCAAACCCTTTTCCCTACCTGACCCTCTGGAGAACAAGACTGCTCATAATTCATGCTGAATGTCCAACATTTCAGGGCAAAGAGAAACAGGCTGAGTTATTTTTATCTCCTCTCCAGGAATAAATCCCCCCACAGTTCATTTCCAGGCATCCATCACCTCACACCAGGGGCAGAGGGAGATCTAAGCAGGGAGGCCTCTGGAGCATTAACCTGCTCCAAGTGGGATGGAAGCAAAGCAGGACCACATTCCACCTCCACAAGGCAAAAACCTTGAAAGCAAAAAAAATAAAATTTACCAACACGTGCATGCACCATTCACTTAATTACAAACCACAACCAGCTTTGTTCTCTGCAAGTGTTGGATGCCAGGATAGGAAACAGCACACAACGAGGAGAGCTATGGGAATAATCTCAAAACAAATATAGAAAATACAAGAAATCCTGCCCCAGGATGACCACAAGCTGAACTGCAAATTTTACTGGTTTTGTATAATTTATCCCTGCATCAAATGATTCTTGGTCTATGAATGATGTAAATTCATGTAAATAAGAGCAACCTCATCTGTGTTCACCAGGAAGTGATGTGTTATTGTTCCAGCCCTCTGAAATGAAACTGTGAACTCTGAAATGCTTTAAGAAAGTGTCCCTATAAAATCCAACTTCCATTGCTGCAGAGCCAGTTTTCAATATTACAATGTTTGGCATCGTTGCAGGGGACATTCCTGTTTATCTGGCTCATCTTTGTGTGGGCCACTAGCATGAGTCAGGGACTGAAAATTTATCAAATATTAGGCCCAAGAGGCTGAGGGAAGGAGCAGGACTTGAAGCAGGCTGGTCTCATGGTTGGTAAAACTTGAATCACCAGAGAAGTGGAAAGGAGTCAAGAAATGTACTATTTCACAGTATATATATATACTTTATATTTATACTATATAAATATATATAACTATATAAATATATATATAACTGTATAAATATATATATAAAACTATATATAAATATCTAATATTTTCATAGAAATAGGTCACATAATTTTGGCTGTCAGCTTTCTTTCTGCACAGAGGATCCTTGGCTGCCTCATTCCTGGCAGTGTCCAAGGCCAGGTTGGAGTTGGAGCAGCCTGGGATAGTGGAAGGTGTCCTTGCCCATGGCAGGGGGTGGAACTGGCTGATTTTTAAGACCTTTTTGAACCTACTCCTAATTGTAGAATAATTTAGATTGGGAAACCATCAGGTCCCAGCTGTGCCCCATCCCCACCTTGTCCCAGCCCAGAGCTCTGAGTGCCACCTCCAGGTGCCACCTGCAGGGATGGGCACTGCAAACCTCCCTGGGCAGTTCCAACCCCTGAGCTCCCTTTCCATGGGGAAATTCCTGCTGCTGTCACCCTGAGCCTGCCCTGGCATGGCTGGAAGTTGTTCCCTCTCCTCCTGTATTCCCTGGGAGCAGAGCCCTATATGGCTACAACCTCCTCTCAGGGGGAAACCTTCATTTTTTTTCCTCCTGCAATCCTGGGAATGCTGATTTCCAAGATGAACCTGTGGCAGCCAGAGCTCCCTGTGCTGATCTGGAGGCAGCATTTGCTCTGAAAGCAGAGCTGGCAGCAGGATTGACCCAGCCACAGCTCCCCATCATCCTGGCAGGAAACCATCCCTGGCCTCGGCCTCCCAGCTGCTGTTATTTATTTCATTAGTAAACAGCAGGTTTTCAGGGCTTTCAGAAAGTAAATTTCCAGTTTCTGGGAAATAGGAATGAAATGAAATTAAATCAAAACTTTCACAATGCTTCCCATGGAACAGAGGCTGTGCTGGCTTGGCATTTTCACCAGTAGTTCAGGAAAAAAAGAAAAACCAACCAAACAGACCTTCTGTGCTGAGCTTGGGTGTGATGACACTTGAAAACTTAGATTTAGGTTTGAATTTCACTCCAAATCACTCCATCTTCTTAAATGCCTTACACAGATTTTATAAGAATGAAAAGTCAAGCTTCACAGGCCTGTTAGACCTTTAAAATGGTATTTTTAAAGCAGCACATAAAGATCTTGAACTTGTGTGAATTCATCCTTCCACCTGTCCAAGTGTCTGCAAGGGACTTTGGAGCTCAGCACAGAGAATGATGGCATTGATTCCCTGTCCCTCAAATACAGAATTTGCAAAACTCCATTGAAAGAGAAAGAGAGAAAGAGAGAGAGAGAGAGAGAGAAAGAAGGAAAGAAAGAAAGAAAGAAAGAAAGAAAGAAAGAAAGAAAGAAAGAAAGAAAGAAAGAAAGAAAGAAAGAAAGAAAGAAAGAAAGAAAGAAAGAAAGAAAGAAAGAAAGAAAAGAAAGAAAAGAAAGAAAAAAAGAAAGAAAAGAAAGAAGAATTACTCATCCTGGGTCACCCTGGGGGTAGGAAAGCTCATCCTCTGTGCTCACCATCCCTGCCCAGAGGGGAATCAAAGTCTTCCAATCAGCCTTGCAATCAGAAAAATTGGTGACACATCCCTTGCTAATTTTCCCCTCCACATTTACACATTTAAACAATTTAATAGTCTTTGGACATTCAGCAGCACCCAACCCATTACATGTGCAACTGCATTCCTAACAGAGAACCCATCAAGAGAGGAAATGCAACTCCTTAACACCAGCCCAACCTATTAACTTCTCTCATATCCCATTTTTTCCTTTTTTAAATTTTTTTTTTCCCTGTAATTTGAGTCAAAAAGTCATGACCTCTGGCAGGAAAAAAAAAAAAAAAAAAAGGTGTGTGAGAAAAAATGCTATTGACTGTCTCTTTAATAGTCAGGAATAAGTTTCCAGAATCATAAAAGGAAGAAGGAAAATCAAATAAGAAATCAAGCAACCAAGTGCAGGAAGCAAGAAGCATCAGTGTGTGAAGGGTGAGTGAAACCAAGGAATCTTTACCCAAAGCCAGCAAACCTGGAAGCAAATATACCAAAAAAAAGAAGAGGAAGGAAGAGGAAACTTCTCCCATCACGGGGGTTCTGTTGGGTGAGGAATCAAGGAAAGATTTTTAAATGCTGCCTGTATTTCATATCAAACCATAAAAGAGCCCTGAGGTAATGAGAAGGGCTGGCTGAGACCAACCCCATAAATCAATTGTCTTGGGGAAGGGGGGAAGAAAAAACCCCCCTCCACAAAGAAATACAAAAACAACAAGAGATCAAGATTTTTCCCACACTTCATAATGTTTTACACAGTTACAATAAAGGATCTCCAGGGAGTGCAGCTGCTTTGTAGAGCCAAGACATGAACTTGGAAAAAAACAGCTAAATTGTAATAGAGCTCTAGATGTTGTACTCTGGGGAAAAAAACAAACCACAAATATATATATATGTGCATATATATATATGTAAGAAAAGCTTTTAAAGAAACACTCCTTTAAAGAAAGAATGAGGAAAAACAAACAGAAAGGAAATGCATTTTCAAGTGTCAAAGCCAACCTGCTGAGAAGGCTGCTACAGAATTAACTTAGTTATTTAGATTCTTGTTTAGTTCAAAGAGCTGCAGGTCTTCATGGTGACATTTATTTGGTGAAATATATCAAATTTTATCCAGGAAAAAAAAAAAAAGATAAAATATTAAATGACTGGACAAGGCTCCATTTGCAGATCAAACACCTGCATGTAATGGAAAGAGTTGAGAAGAAACTGTGACAATCAGAGGCAGCTCCAGACTTCAGAATTTTGCACTTATCCAAGCAAAGGCTTAATTTTAGGGCCCAAGCATTAATCACAGCTCTGAGAAGCACCTGACTGACTTTTTGAGTAAATCAGGATTACAGGTGTTTAAGACATAATTGTGGTTAATAAAATCTGAATTACAATATAACTTGAAAGGAATTTTCCTTTCAGTTCTGGGCTGACACAGATTTTTTTTGACTAACCACTGCCTCAGAGGCTTGCTTCACTCTGCTGAAATGGTGATAATAATGTTCCTCTTGTCTGTTTAGCTCTTCACCTTTTTTTCCAAGTGCTTTCTCCATGTGACACCCTCGTGACACTGGGCTCTGCAAATACACACCAAGAGTGTGGAACCCTTAGGACTAATGGCAACTCATTAAATGCACTCCAAGCACATTCTGCTGTGGTATTTAGGCATTAAACAATAATATAAACCATTCAGAGGCAACCTGGAAGTGTTCAGGGCCAGGCTGGAGTTCTGGTGGGAGAAGCTGGAGCTCAGCAGAGTTGTCCCAATGTCCCCCCATGCCCAGAGGAGAAGCCTGGGGAGGATCCAGGTGATATCCACACCAGCTGGAGCATTCAGAGAGAGAATTCAGCACTCCTTACACTTCAGCTGAAGAGCAAACACACACCTGGGGCTGAACTTTGAGTGCCCCTTTCTGGTTTGTAAAGGGTTTGAGCTCCACTCTGTAACTGTGTTTAGTGGCAGAGCACCTTGCAGACACCCCAGAAGAGGGGAATTGCCTCTTATTTACATTTGTTTCTCTCCTGTAGAAGGGATTAAGGGTGGCTGTTTCAGAGGAATCCTGCCTGATAAATCTCCTGCTGCTCCCTGGAAACACAGAGCACCCTCGTGCTGCATTGGAATCAGCAGGTTGTTGGCTCTATGAGAGAAGATAATTTAAATTAAAAAAAAAAAACAACAACCCAAAGTACAACACCCTGACTCACAGAGTGCTAGGATGTGATGCCTTGCTCTCTAATTCCTATTTCTAAGGAACACACTGAGTCACAGCAGGCATGGGAAACTTTGCTCTGGGTTGTGCAACATCACCAGTCTCCTGCACAGAGAGAAACTCAGAAGTGCCACTAAACTGAGCCAACTCTGTATGGCTGAAAGGCCATCTTATACTATGTAAACAAACAGCTTTTAGTCCCAGAACAAGAGGTCGTTGTGCAAGATTGTGCATCATCACTGCATGCCTCAGGCAGCACTGACCTGATGTGATGGAGAAAGAGGCAAAGTCCTGACAGCACTGGCTCATTTACAACCAAAATGATTTTAACCTGATTTTAACAAAGATCCCCACTGCTGGTGGAGTCTGAGATCCTGTAGCCTTTCCCAGAGGTGGGCTATGAGAAAGGGATTCAGATTGGAATCACCTCCCATTCTTTCAACAATCTGTTGGATATGAATCCCCTGGTCTTGGTTTACACCTTGGTGCTCTCAAATTCTGAGAACTCCAGCCAAGTCCAACCCATTTTTCAGAGGGATGCTTTGGTTTATCCCTTAAATGGGCACTTTTTGTTGGAGTGAGCTGCTGTTCCTGGAATGATCTGGGGGAAAGGAGAGAGGCAATAGCACTGATGCTCACCCTGACAGTGACGTGCTGCAGCTTTCCTGGGGGAAGCAGAAGAGCTGCAGCTTCCTCAGGCTTCCCACAGAGCCACTGGCACAGGCTGTGCAGCAAGGCCTGCCAAGGAAGTGTCACCTTCTGGGTGTCCCAGCCAGCTCCCTCCACCCTGGGGGCTGCAGCTCAGCTCCTGGGCACAGCCAAATAAAGGTTGCTCCAGGTGCCAGCAGATTCCAGGCAGTGAACACAGTCTGCACAGAGGGTGCCTTCACCCACCAGCTGGAGAGAAACACAGCAGCCATTGAAACTTATTTTAAAATATGTTCTATTTACCCAGAAAGCCTCTATGGCCTTTTGCTCAAACCCTTGGGCTGTTTGGGCTCAGGATAATGCACAGAGAGATACAGGTCTCTGCAGACTTGTGCATAATTTAGAGTTGCTGGCTTGGATTTTTCTTGCTAAAACACAGAAGTCCCCTGGTTCATGTCGGGGACAAGGATCTGGGCTTTGAACACAAAAGGCAAAGTGTCTTTTAGTCTCCAGCAGCAGCATCTGGCACTGCTGCCAGGTGGGGAGGGAGCTGGCTGTCCCCACTGGAGAGGCTTCCAGCTGGGAATTCAGAGCTTCAGAGCTGATGGATACTGGGGAGGAAGATAGAGTGTCACTGTGAGGCTGGGAAGTGGTGAAAGAACACAGCAACACAACTCCTTCCAGGCAGCAAGAATGATTTATTGAAAAGCCATGGCATTTACATATAGGATAGGTCACAAAAAACAAAGTAGAAAAGACTCATTGGCCAAAGAAGGCAACACTTCTTTGAAAACATGCTTTGTGCAAAATATCACGAGACACACATGGCTCAGTGGTTGACACCAGGTGTCTGTCTGTGTTTTCTTTCTACCTTCCCTTGTTCTGTCTCTGAGAAAGATCCCCAGCCTGGGAAAGATTCAAGCCTGGGAGAAAACCAGATTAGGTTTTTCCACAAGCCTTCAGCAGTGTCCACAATAGAGGAGCTGGGAGGGACATTCCTTGGGGATGAGAGATTTCAGGACTGCAGGTGGAGTGCCCAGGATGCACCCAGCCCCAGGCCTCTCATGGTTCCCTTCAGCTCTCATTCCAGAGGTTACATCCCCACTCCTTCATCCCTCACCCTTATTCCAGTCCTGGCTCTCCATCTCCATCCCATCCTCTGTCTCCTCCAGTACCCTCCCCCTGCTCTGGCTGTACTCTCCCTTTCCCAAAGGCTGGTCACTCCACCCTGCCCTTCCCCATCCCTCTCCCCAGATCAGAACTTCCCATCTGTTTCCCACATTCTTTGTGCATCATCTCCCAGTCCCTGTCCTCACAGCCAGGCACTGTACATATGTGTTTTCACACTTCCCAGCCTGTCACTGCTGCCTACTTTCATTCTGCTGGGACCCACTCCGAGCTCCTTCCTCCCTGTAAGTCAGTGGCAGGGCTCTGATTCCTCCTCACAAGCCTCCAAATCCCTCCTGCTGCCTCCTGCTGCTTCCCTGGCCACTGGCAGCTCTCTTCTCTCTGTCCCTTCCTACTGATGCCTTTTGTTCCATGACTTCCCTCCATCATTACCTGTCCCAGCTCTCCTGACAGATTCCTACCTAGGAATCCACTCTGGATCCCAAACCAGGGAGCCCAGCTTTCTTCTCATCACCTCTGACTCATCACTGCACCCTTCCATCTGTTCCCATTTCCCCAGAGTGATGTTTCCCAGTTTCCCAAGGCAGTGGATGAACAAGGAGCCCACAGACCCTTCTGTCACTTTTGGTGCCTCTTCTTCTGTGACTGCACCATGGGACCAAGCACAAAGCAGATGAGACTTGTTGGTGCCTTATCTGCAGGTGATCCCTCTCTTAAATTGTGATTTAAATCTGCTGGTTTCCCTTGGAAGGAACAGCCAACATTTTTCTTTTCACATTATAAGTGCATTTTATTCTTTCTGATACTACTACTTTTTTTTTTTTAAACCCTCTCCAGCTGTAGACTGGTCTTTTTTTCTTCTGTCTCTAGATCCATTCACCATTTTGAGTGGTTCTTTTCTTCCTTTCTCATTCTAGGCTCTCTTCTAATAATTTCCTGCCATGGAGACACACTGGAAACACAGTCTCAATAAATGGGCTTTTCCAAATCTTCACCCAGCCAATATTTTTACTTATACCACCCCTTACTCTGAGCTGCAGTTGCCTGCTGATTCTGCCCCTAGATTTTAAACTTCTTTCAGCACATGAAAAGAGGGCCCATCCCATGTTTAGCCTTCCCTTCAATCCTTCATGTTAATTCTTGTGGGCATCCTCATCTTCAGGGAGAATCTTCAGGGCTGGGAGAGACCTGGTGGGGATGTCAGAGCCATCCCTGGGAGCAGGGCAGGCCCAGCCATCCTTTATGAACCAGTTTTGACTGCCTAGGTTGAAAAAACCTCCATTGACAGCAACTGCAGAGCTTCTCCAGCCACCTTAAACGTGATTTTTCTATTTAGACTGGTAGAATATTTTTGGGTTTTTTTTCCTGATGTCTGACTTATTCCTGCCATAATTTAAGCCTGGGACATCTTGCCCTAATGGCCACAGAGAAGGAGAATGGATTCATCTTTGCAGCACCCTTTTATATCACAATATTGTCTCCCATCCCTCACTTTTCTGGACCAAACCACCCCAGTTCCTACACAGCCATGTCCATCTAATCTCTGTTCTCCTTGGTCTCCATCCCAGCTGTGGAGCTTTCCTGGAGCACAGTTCATTCACATCTTTATTAGTGCTCACCACAGCAAAAAGATGAGCTCAAACATCCTGCAGACTCTCTTTTGCTCCACATAGCCCAGAGATGAAGAATTGGTTTTTTTCCTGAAGAAACTCCAGAGAGCAGGGAGAGCTACATGGTTGTTTTCTTCTCAGCTAAGCCCAGTACTTTACATAAGATCTTTTGTTGAACAAAATCCCATTTTTCATCAGGTTTCTCCAACACCTTTGTATCATTTGGGATTTAACCAGTGAGATCAAAGGTCTCTGTGGTTGCTTTGTCCAGTTTACACAAACTCCCTCTCTCACCTCACTAAATTATGTGGTTTCCCACCCATCCAGGCATCTAAAAATCCCCTCTGTAGCCTTTCAACCCTTACAGCTGTGTCAGACAGCACCTTTTTTTTTTTTTTTTTCTTTAGCCCTTAATAAATAAAAGCTCCTTCTGCTTCCACACATCTCAAATACTGCTGGAGAGATGGTTTTCCTCACCAGTGCTTCACAAGCACCTCTGGGTTTTCTCCCAAGTTCTCCCTCTGCTCCAGGGCAGATTTGTGGAAAGAACTCTCAGGAACTTCATCACCCTCTTTAAAATCTTCTTAAAACCTTTGTCTTTGCCAGGAAAGCTGCAATAAATAAATGCAGAGAGGAATACAGCAGTGAATGCTGAGAACACCAAAAATCCTCCTGATTATTGTCCCCTCATCTCACTCCTTCACCTGCCAGCTGCTGCCCTGCACCTCCAATCCTAAATTTTTTGGGAAGGAGCCTCTCTCTCCAATATCTGGCTGTACTAGACCCAGTCCAGTGGTGTCCAAGTTTCTGACTGGTGCCCTAGACACAATCCAACAACAAATACCCCAAAGCCATGGCAGAGCATACTGGAAAGTTGATTTTAACAGCAAGTGGCTGCCAGTGGTTTGCAGCTGACCACAACCTGGCCCTCCCTGGGCTGTCAGGGTGATGATATCAGCTCATTTCCCAGCAAGAAAAGGTGTTTAAAAAGACACCCAAATTAGCTTCAAAGTAAGTTTGATGGTATTTTCTGCATGGCCCTCATGTGAAAAGAAAACTCATCTTCTAAGGTGGCCCCTTTGATTTAGAAATAAAATGCCCGTGGAGGGCAGAGGAGGGAAAGGAGCACTCTTGTGATAAAGATTTCAAGGAATAAATAGAAAACTTCAGTTTTCAAAGCCCTAAAGCCCTTGGACATGGTGCTGCTAAGTAGAAAGCCCATAAGGAAATCCAGCAGTAAATAAAACATAACTTTCTCCTGGTTTCAACCTGAGACAGCCTGCACTGGTCAGCAACTTTAAAAGCTCAGAAAGTGTGAACACCTCCCCTTGTCTTGCAGGAGCTGCAGACCTGTGCCTGAAAACAAAGGACAAAAAGCAGCTCTGAAGAAGGACACAGCCACTAAGAAAAAGCCCTCTGTGTGCAGCAGCAGTAGCAGCACTGGTGATGCTCAGATGCAATTTGTGTTTACATATTGATTGTTTTGAAGGCTCTTTCAGTTCCAGGAATGGGAGACTATAAAAAATGATATATATATTTGTGGTTTGGCACCCAAAGAGAGCTTCAACTCATGCATCATCGCTGTCTGCCAACATCTGCAAATTATTACATGTTGGTTTGGTTTGGGGTATTTTTTTTTAAGCCTCAAACTACAAAACTAACGTCACTCGGTGGTTGCACCTACTGCCGAGGAACAGGGTGGGACTTTGGAAAGGGATTTTCACCAGGGCAGGTCACTGAGCTTACTAATAAACAGGATTTTATGGTAATGCCTGTCCTCACTGCTGCTGTGCCAGGGAGCAAATTCTAGCTGAACAAAACTCAGAAAGAAACTTCAGCTGGTTTTCGAGAATGACTGGGGAGTGAAGAACACTGAGTTCACTCCTGAAACAACCTCCCTGTGAAAACCTGACTGCACCGTGGTGTAAGGACACCTCTCTGTGCCAGAGCAGGGAGATGATCTGGTTTTGGAACTGCAACACAGGATGTGGCCAGCAATGTGAATTCTGTCCCCATCTGTTAAATCCAGGTGGGGCAGTGCCCCTGATCTCCTGGCACACATTATCTGCTCATGGGCCGTCTTTAAACCAGCTGGGCAATCATCTTTATCTTCCCACAGCCCATCCTCCCTCCAGGAGATATCTCCTGTTCATGGCCACTGAGTCCCAGGGCATGACTGATAAAATTCCATCATCCCATGGGAGATGCTCCAGCCAGGGGAGGAGCCAAGCCTTTCCTACCCAGATAAAAACTGACATTTTGGACACCAAGGAACCTTCTTTCCACTGGATTCCAGAGGAAAACCAGACCTTTGCACATCATCCCTGGAGCTTCAGAGGAAACTGCACCTTCTCCAGGAACACTGCTCCAGCTGAACCACATCTGCCACTGCAGGAGGATGCAGCCACCATTGAATGGGACTGTGCCAACACCCTGACTGACTGACGGGTGTCAGCTTGGATTCTGACTCTGGCAGGGTTTGGGATTGTTCTGTGTAATACTGCATTGCTATTTTAATTTTCCTAGTAAAGAACTGTTATTCCTAATTCCCATCTCTTTGCCTGAGAGCCCCTTAATTTCAAAATTATAATAATTTGGAGGGAGGGGATTTACATTCTCCATTTCAAAGAGAAGCTCCTGCCTTTCTTGGCAGACACCTGTCCTCCCAACCAGGACAGGATCCATCTGTGGGAGCAGTGGGGAGCAGAGAGGAGCTGAGCACAGGCTCACACCAGCCCTGCAGATCTCGTGGCCCACAGACAGCAGAGCAGATGCTGTGCACAGGAACCATCCCCAGCCTCTGCCTCAGGCACAGCCAGGGCAGGAAGCACCATCCTGGACAATCCAGCCACAGCTGCCAGGCAGCAGCAAATTCATGCTCAGAACGGATCAGGTGGCATCAAGGTGTCAAAGTCAAACCTCATCAGCCTCAGCAAACCTAGCACAATTTTTATTTTTTTTTTTTCTGTTAACAAGCAGACATAAGCAAACAGGAACAGTGTGACATGAATTTCTTGCAGGTCTAATTTCAAGATCACACCTCTGCATGTAAAGCAGTGTTTCATGAGGCTGAGTGTGTGTTTGCAGAGAGAACAGGTAAGGTCATAACACAGATGGGTAGCCAGAGCTTATTTGGATTGCAGTAGAAAAGATCTAAAAACTACTGATTAACAAACTCAAGTTCAGTAGTTCAGTCTGTCTCCCTAAGACTTACATTTCAGACTTGTTTGTCTTCATTGCCATTTTAGCTTTACTTCAAATCTGCAACAGAGGCACAGTGTTAACCTGGCATAGACTGAAGAAACTAAATTAATCCCCTGGCTGATCTTGCAACTTCTTCCCAGGACAAATTTACCCTAAACCTTCAGCAGGCCACTGAATACCCACTGAAGGTTTTTGCTGCAGGCAGCAGGCCCATGGGAAACACCCAAGCCACAAAAGGTCTGCAAAGAGAAAAATCAGAAATGCACATTTGCAAAGCCCACGCTCTGTAAGCCACAGTGAAACAGCTGAATCTGCTGTAGGGGAAGATGCAAAGGCCAGAAACAAATATTTCTGCATGGCCATGATTTCACCAGCAGGAGCTGTAAAGGTTTAAACAGATTCCCAGCAGCCTGGGACAGTGGGAGGTGTCCCCATGGCTGGGGTGGCACTGGATGAGCTTTAAGGCCCATTCCAACCCATGATTCTATGATAAATATCAAGAAGCAGCTCTCCTCTTCAGGAATATTAATTTATTAAACCTAGACCAGGACACTGATCCTCCGTTCACTTGCCCTGGACTGATATTTTGTCCATCCAGCTTCAGCAAGGTTTTCTCTTTCTCTCTCACTCACAAGATGAATCCCAGGTCAGCACAGACACCTTCAAATCCCCCAATTTCTGGCTGCTCTTTTTTAAAGTTAACACAATGATTTTTCCATGACAAACCAGCTACTTTCCCCATCTCCTGCTGAAGGTGAGGAGGTTTTTCTTGGTCCACAAGTCACCATGTAAATGGCCAGGTTTCCAGTTGTCACCCCTGTAACAGAGCTGGCAAACATGTGCTGCCTCTCAGCTGCCAAAGTCCAGCTTATTATTTAATAAATAATCTTGAATGGATGAGTCATAAACCAGCCTGACTTTCTGCTACAGGAATAGTAACTTCTGGGGAAGGAGCAAACAACTTCCCAGCCTCCTGCAGCAGGGCTGGATGGAGCCCTTCACATTTTAAACCCTGAAATCCCATTTGGGATGGGCCAAGGGCACTGTGTGACTCAAATCATCTCACTCCCTTCAAAGAGAAGTCAGAAGAAAATGAAAATATATCACACCTGCTCTAACACTCATGTTTCTCAATGCACTTGCTCATTTTCTGCAACCTTGGCGTTCCTCTCCTTTTTTTTTGAGATCTCCCTTCTCCCTGAGATCTGCAATCTCAGCTTTAAAATGGAAATTAACAGGAATTTCCCCCTCACCCCATAAAATTCGCCCTCCCACTCAAGGTGACTGCAAACAGAAGGTGAAATTTCGTGTGATCTGTGTACAGTGATCACCTGTTTGCTGCACAGCCACGATCAGTGGTTTCCCACAGGATTCCCATGAAATGCAGCCTGTGTTTGCTGTGTGCAGGAGGGACAGAGCTGGGCAGGGCTCTGGGACACAGGGTGGGCACAAGCAGTGACAGTGGGTGACAGTGGGTGACAATCCAGGCCATGGGGTGGGTAGGGGGTGTTGTGGCTGCCCTGAGCTCATGATGCTGGCTCTGCCCACTGGCCCTTCTGCCCTGTCAGGGGTTGCTGCTTCTGTTTCTCAAGCAGGGATGGGGGGACAAAAGTATCTGGAAAGTTCAGCTGGGACAGCCAAAGAGATCTGGAAAATCCTGATTCCCCTGCTGAGACAACTTGGAGATGGGTCAGGATGCTCCCAAAGACAAAGCAGGAAGAAGCAAATGAAGAGTTAAGCAAAACCAAGCAGAAGATGAACAAAAATAGTCCCACGTGTCTGATACACCATAAATCCTGTTCTTCAGTGAAACACGAGAACTTTGCAAGTCTGAACCATCTGTTAAGACCTTTCCCCAGTCAGATCTGGAGGCCAGGCTTGCTCACACAGTGTCCATCAGGATAAAACCCCTGGAAATCCAGGTCACTGGGGCTCCAGCCTGGAGCCCAAGCACACATCCATCCCGAGCTGTGCAGGGTGCAGGCAGCCACTGACCTGACAGCAGCACCCACACAGTGACCTGACACCTCATGGAGGGCCAAGCTGTAATTTAGACAGAGCTGGTGATTTTCTATCAGCTCCAGCAAGCTGAAGGGGTTGAACCCATGAGCTCACACAGCTTGGTGTCATCCAGCTGAGCTGGCAGCACCAAGTGAGCAAACTCCTGGTGCCCTGTGCTTCAGCCATGGCAAAGAAAGCCGGGGAAAGAGCACAGCAGCACTGTCCTGTGGGCAGGGGGGGGTCAGCATCTTTTCCCAAGAGGAAATGGCCTCAACTTCCACCAGGGGAGGTCCAGATTGAAAAACAGGAGGAATTTCTTCAGTGAAAGGGTTGTCAAGTGTTGCAAGGAGCTGCCCAGGGAGGTGTTTAAGAAACAACTGGACCAGTGTTCTAATTTTGTTGAAAAGGTGATGATCCATGAAGACTTGCACGAGATAATTTTGGAATTTTTTCCAATTTTAACCATTCTATGATTCTGTGTTTCCTGGTCAACAAAGGTGCTGCTGGGACCAGGTAGGATAATCCTGCTCCTGGGTCTGTGTCTGCCAGATGTGCCCATTCTCATTCTCCAGTTCAGTGAATCTTCTCCAAACCAGCACAAAATAAATTCCCACTTTTCCCCCACGCTGCTTTTACACACACTCTCCATTCCACATCTCCCATGGGGCATCTCCCACTGGATCTGCTCTGTTCTAAAATCCAACAGATGGCTGCCAAAAAAAATATTCTATCCAAGACAAACAAACAAGCTAGCCCCAGCAGCAGGGCTGGGGTTGGTGTGGTGCAATTGCAGAGCAGAGTGGTTCACTGACCGCTCCATCACTCCCTGTCATTACTGGTAAATTATCCAATCTTTTATCAAGGAAAATGCTTTAAACATGCAATCATCTATTGTTTATCTTGTGCTCTAAAAGTGTGTGTGGCTGTGCCAGATATGTCCTAAATTCTTTCATTTTATCTGCCCAGCTGTACACAGACGCCAACGTAAATAAGTGCCGGGTACACACACACACCTACGAGTATGTAATGCACTCAATCCTCTTCTGATCTTTCTCTTTCATCTCCAGGGAAAGAGAAGGGGAAGAAAAACACTGTTCCACTGTGCTCACACAATCCCAGCACCACCAGCCTGCCCTGCTCCAATTCCAGTGGGGATTTTCCTGAGCAATGTGGGACTGGGATGTTTTTTAGCACAGCTTTACCGAGTGACCTTAGTGACAGAATGGCATCAAGGGGTGAGATCCCAGCTGGGAAGGTTTGCAAGGGAATTATCTATAGCTGCAGCACTAAACTAAAAGATAAGAGGTGTGGATATCTTGGAGCTGAACAAGTGTGGAGCATTGCTGGAGATTGGGATTCCTGGCTGGGAGTAAAACCAGATTTCTGCCCAGGAGGCAGAGCAGTGGCACTGGTCCCTCTGTGCCCAGGCTGTTCTCCCCCTCCCTGCCTGCTCTGAGCTGCCCAGGACTGATGTCTCCTTGAGCAGCAGGCAGTGCTTCCCCCTGGGAGCAGCTCCCAAACACTCCAGCCCTTGGAATCATCGCCCTGCCTGCAGAGGTTAATGGGACAGGCAGATTTCCAAGTGGGAAGCTTTGCCCAAAAGTGGGTTAGCAAGAGGGCGGGGAGCAGACAGGCCCTTGCAAAAACAAAAATTCACTTAGCCAGCAGCTGTGACTGGGCAAGGCCACTGAGAGTGTGACAAGGGTACAGCCCAGTGTGACAGATGTCAGTGATGCCACTGAATGTGGGGAAGTGGAGCAGGGCACTCATCTCCAGCGAGGATCTGCTGCCCTGGCACGGTGCTGCTGGGAATCCTGCAGGGAGGAGGGTCCAGGTTTTGTCCTAAGGAGCAGGACTGTGCCTCAAACAGGAACATGAAATTATAGAATGGTTTGGGTTGGAAGGGACCTTCCATCAAGTTCCAAGTTGTAGGCAGGAACAACTTCCACTTGAACAGGTTGTTCCAAGCCCAACGTCCAACCCAATGGGCACTGCCAGGGATCCAGGGGCAGCCACAGCTGCTCTGGGAATTCCATCCCAGCCCCTCCTAGGGAACCAATATCCCATCAAACCCTACTTTGAAGCCATTCCCTGTGTCTGTCCCTCCATTCCCTGTGTCCTGTCCCTCCATTCCCTGTGTCTGTCCCTCCATTCCCTGTGTCCTGTCCCTCCATTCCCTGTGTCTGTCCCTCCATTCCCTGTGTCCTGTCCCTCCATTCCCTGTGTCCTGTCCCTCCATTCCCTGTGTCTGTCCCTCCAGCCCTTGGCAATTGTCTCTCTCCATGTTTCCTGCAGCTCCTTCAGGCCCTGCAAGGCCACCCTGAGCTCAGCCCAAAGCTTCTCCTGTGCAGGTGAACAATCCCAGCTGTGCCAGCCTTTCCTCCCAGCAGAGCTGCTCCATCCCTCTGCTCATCCTGCTGCTCCTCTGGGCTCTGCAGCAGCTCCAGCTCCTCCCTGGGCTGGGACAGGGCTGGGGCAGCTCTGCAGGTGGGGTCACACCTGAAGGGCTCAGGGGCACAATCCCAGTCCCTTTCCCCCTGCTCACACTGTGGGATCAGCCCAGGGCACAGCTGGTTTCTGATCCCAGCACACACAGAGCATGTCCAGCTCTCACCCACCAGCACCCCAAGTCCACATTTTTTACAGTCCAAATGCCAGGGCTCAACTTTGATTTATGCCTGGTGTGAATAGATCATCTCATCTACTTCCATCCCATTCCTAATTCCAAGACACCTTCCCACAGCCCCTTTTATTCCTTCTCATTCAAGAACACACAGGATGGGGAAGCACCACCACGATGTCTCTGCAGGTCACTCACACCAACAGAAAGGAGACAGAAACCCACCACTTCTTGGAAAACAAGGACTGAAACTCCTCTCCCAACACAAACTAGCTGCAGCTCACACCAAACATCAAATGAAAGGCAAAGTGCCTTCCTCTCCCTTGGCAATCACTGCTGCTCAAGTCTGCTCAGATTTATTTCAGGCATTGCTGCTTATCCCAGGCAAATCTCAGCTCTGTGTGGGTGTGGCAGGGATGATTCAGCACAGGAACCTGCATGGCTGGAAACGTTCCATGCCTGTGGAAAACAGAAATTTTTGGGGACCCCTTGCACGCCCAAATGACAGAAATCTCACTTTTTGTCCTCACAGGTTGGTTCTGCTGTAAGCAGCTGCTCCTCCCAGCAGTGCAGGGGGTCAGTCCTGCAGGTTGGATTAAAAATAAATAAATAAATAAGCAAATAAATAAGCAAATAAATAAATAAAATAAAAAGTGCCACACAACCTGAAAATACTGATGTCTCTGTGGTGTTTTACTTCTATGGACCAGCACTGGATTTTCCACACTTGAGAATCAGGGATCACAGCACTTTGGTGATAGATCCATAATGTTTCCTTAGATATACCCATATATTTACATAAAGAATATTTAATAGAAGTAGGGAGACCTGCTTATGGAATGCCTTTTGTACCAGGAAACCAATTTCACAGGTTTGATCAATCAGTTAGATTTTTACAGCTTGATTATTAAACCAGATTAACTCCCACTGTTGCACACAGTTTTTGCATGAGACATATCACACACACCCACATATGTACAAATATTTACTCCTGAGAAGAGCTGACCTCTATTAATGCACAAAGATTCTGTACCAGTCTGATTTAAATGTCATATTGTTTAAAAAAAAGGCATGGGAAAACACTCTGCAAATAGCCATTATGTCCATGAAAACATCTCATTATCCAAAATGGAGTTATGTTTAAAAGTGTCTTGTTTATTTAAAGCTCAAGTTCTAGAAATAAATTCCACATTTCTCATTCTCTTCAGATAAATACTTGATTACTTAACATGTTTATGGCACTGGAATGAATACTGGACTGTTCTGTTGTTTTAAAAAAAAACAAAAATAATTTTTTAAAAAAGTGTTGCAATGACAGCCAAAGATTTAGTGGCCATTTTATTTGCTTGAGTTGACCTCATAGGATGTGATCTTGGAGAAAGACAGGGCAGTGATTTAATACATTGAATTCATTGCAAGATAAATAAGCAGGAGTCACACTATTTTCAAATCTCTCTGTTTGTGCTAATGTGAGGTCTCCAGAAGGAATAAAATGACACGGATCAAGAGGCATGCAGCTGACTTGTCACGGGGCTCTGTGGAGAAGCTCTGCCCCAGCTCAGTGCTCAGTTCTCAGTGCAGGGCTGGTGCTTGCACTTTTGGATGGGGTTGCAAAAGAGAGTTGCTTTTGCCATTAATGTCACGGGGTCCAGATGTGAGGAGATGAGGAGCAGACTCCTCACCCACTGCAGCTCTGGCAGAGGCTTCCAGCTGACAAAAAGTGATGCCTCCAGCATTCCAGGTCTTGCACATCAGCAATTCCACCAAAGTGCTCTGAGGGTCTTCAGGCTGGGAAGCCATTCCTGTGTTTTCCACTAATCCTTTTCTGCAGGGCTTTGTCGGGGTTAGAAAAGTGATTCTCACTTGAGATAATGACATGCTGTAGCTATTCACCTTCCTTAATAAAGATCAGAGAATCCCTGAGGTTGGAAAATCCCTCCCAGCCCATGGAGACCCAGCTGTGCCCATCCCCACCTTGTCACCAGAGCTCTGAGTGCCACCTCCAGGTGCCACCTGCAGGGATGGGCACTGCAAACCTCCCTGGGCAGTTCCAACCCCTGAGCTCCCTTTCCATGGGGAAATTCCTGCTGCTGTCACCCTGAGCCTGCCCTGCCCAGCCTGAGGCCGTTCCCTCTCCTCCTGTCCCTGTTCCTGGAGCAGAGCCCGACCCCCCTCCCTGCCCCTCCTGTCAGGGAGTTGTGCAGAGCCACAAGGTCCCCCCTGAGCCTCCTTTTCTCCAGCCTGAGCCCCTTCCCAGCTCCCTCTCTAAATATCTGAGTAGATCCATCACTTCTCCTCAGGGAATCACAGAACTGATCAAACACACCTGTGCCAACCTGGGCTCTGGAGCAGAGCATTCCCAAAATCACTGAGGCATTTGAAGACTCTCTTGTGGCTAAATGTGATGCCAACATCTCTGGGAAAATGCATCTACTATGAAATTATGGTGTTTTTGTGAATTCACTCAAAAAAACCCCAAGATTGGCAAAACCAAATCAAAGAAAAACAACAAAACTATTTCTCCTTAGCCTCACACTCAGGAAGGGAAGCTGCCACCTTAAGGCAGCAGCTCTAAAAATGTGTGCAGAGGATGGGAAATCAGGAGAGCCACGGCTGGAGGAAGCAGCCAGTGAGCACAAACCCTCTCCAGTCAGCCCTTCCCCTCACTTAAAATTCCAGAATAATGAACACTTCGCACAGAGGGGAACATTTTCAGCTCTGACTCACGGGATTAGTGCTTTTTTGTTTATGAGACACACCCACTAATTCTGCGTTGGATGCACAGGGATCCCTCTGCTGCTGCAGGAGCACAGCTGGAAAACCCACCCTGAGTTTCCTTGGAGCCTCCTCAGAGCCTTGGGGTGCCCTGGGGCTGTTCCTCACAGCTGGAGGGAGAGCTGCCAGCACACACAACGCAAAACACTGGGAAAATTTAAGTTTTCCAGCAGCTCCCATGCAGAAAGTGCAAAGCATCCCTCACCCCCAACACCTCTTAACAAAAAAAAAACCATGACCCACAGCTGAAACCTTGAGTTTCTAAACCTTAATCCTGGTCAGTTAATTTGGTTTATTAACTCTGCAGGCATATTCAGTTTGAGCTTTGCCCCAAAAATGTGAGATCTAGAGCCAGGTTTGCTGGGACCAGGGTTCTAAGTATTTGCAATACCCTCAATATGAATTAATAAGTTTTGAATTTCTTTAAAGAAAAAGCATTCAATTTTATGCCTTGTAGATTTGTTATCAGTATTTGAGCTTTCCCTTCAAACCAAATTGCACTGGATTTCTAGCTTACATTTTTCAAATCATCAATGAAATGTTTCATAAATACAAATTAGGACCATTTCTATGATTATTATTTGAATTTTAAAATCTAATTGGAGTCAAAATTTCTTTTATATATAGGAAAAAACAGTATTTCTCTAACAGTTTGATTTTTAAAATTCAAACTTGGTTTCTGTATTTAATTTCAAAACCATTGTATTAAGAGTGGCAGCAGCTCCCAAATTTTCCTGCTCTCTGCCAGGCTTCCATCAGTGCAGGAGTCAGTGTTTGCCTGGAGCTGCTCCCACCCCACCATGCCCATTTGGGGACCAGCTTGCCCAGAGTCTGTTCCACTGGCCAGGAAAGCAGAGCAATGGGAGCTCTTTAAAATTGCATCCCTGCTGATCCCATTCCCATAGGAGGGTTTTGGCAGGCAGGAACAAAATTATGGAAGGGACAGCAGCTGCTTTGTGAGGCCTCTCCTGATGTAACCACTGCATTCTTGATAGGGATTCTTGGTAAAACCAAATTCCTGCAGGCATGACAGGAATCTCCCTCAATCTCCCTATTTTATATTTTATTTTATTTTATTTTATTTTATTTTATTTTATTTTATTTTATTTTATTTTATATTTTATTTTTATTTTATTTTATTTTATTTTATATTTTATTTTATTTTATTTTATTTTATTTTATTTTATTTTATTTTATTTTATTTTTCCCAAACCCAACATAAAGAGAACAGGTCTCGCTGTGTTTTATTTCTGGAAGCTGGAGAGATTATTGAAGCCATCCTTCAGAAGGAAGAAGCAAGCTCAGCCAAATTATAGGGATCCCTCCTCTCCTGAGATGCAAAAATAAATAAATAAATAAATAAAAGCCTCAGTGAATATGTCTGAAAATAACAAACTCTTCTAACCAGTCATCCACCCTTGTCCATGATGTGGCACCATAACAGAGAAAATAATGAAGCACCAGGGAGGTAAAATGAGAATTTAACAGGGTCTTATTCCTGGGAAATATTCTGGACAAGCAGGGAAAAGAGGGTGGAAGAAGCTTGGAAACCCAAGCAGAGCCAAGGCAGCAGGTCCAGCTCAGCTGACCTTGCTGCTGTTGATGTAAAATGGGAATGACACCTTGCACAGGTAATTACAGCCACTTAGACCCTCATCTGCATTCCACACAATGCAGCCAAGGAATAAACATAATTACCTCCTAGTCTGGAGTTAACCTCCCACCAGCCCAGCAGCTGCCTCCCCAGTTAGAATGATGAATATTTAAAAACCTTAAACCCACTGCTAAATCCAGGGTTTAGCAGCTCCCCAGTGGATCCCCTGAGTGCCCAGTGTTGTTGTGGAGGACCAGCAAAACATCCCAAACATCCAAAAAATCAAATTTACAAGAGTGTGTAGGACACAGGACAAGGGGGAACAGCTCCAAACTGACAGGGAATAGGGTGAGAGTGATGTTAGGAAAAGTTCTTTTACTTTGAGGGTGGTGAGGCCCTGGCACAAAGGGGAGAAGAGAAGAGGAGAAAGAAGAGAAGAGAAGAGAAGAGAAGAGAAGAGAAGAGAAGAGAAGAGAAGAGAAGAGAAGAGAAGAGAAGAGAAGAGAAGAGAAGAGAAGAGAAGAGAAGAGAAGAGAAGAGAAGAGAAGAGAAGAGAAGAGAAGAGAAGAGAAGAGAAGAGAAGAGAAGAGAAGAGAAGAGAAGAGAAGAGAAGAGAAGAGAAGAGAAGAGAAGAGAAGAGAAGAGAAGAGAAGAGAAGAGAAGAGAAGAGAAGAGAAGAGAAGAGAAGAGAAGAGAAGAGAAGAGAAGAGAAGAGAAGAGAGAAGAGAGAGAAGAGAAGAGAGAAGAGAAGAGGTGAAGAAGAATCTGTGGCTTTCTAACTCAAATGCTGCAATTCTTTGAAAAAAGGGGCCAAACCAAGAGCAGAGCAAGGTAAAAAAAAAAAAAAAAAAAAAAAAAAAAAAAAAAAAAAAGATGGATATAAGAGAAAGCTTCTCGAGAGGAAACCAACCTATACCTTCTGACTAAGAAAAAAGGAGTTTTGCAATTTGCTTGGGATAAATGTGACTGTTCTGATGTACAGCAAGTGGCTGGGACAGCACAAAGCCATGGGAACTTTCCATCCCAACCTTCTTGTGCTGATGCAAGTCGGTGCAAGACCACTGGAGCTGGTGGAGGTTGTGTCTATTTATATCCCTGGAGGATCTGGTGATGAATCAGCCCCTTGTAGGGCTGGAAAATACTGCCTCACCGGGAAAATCCCACTGCCAGCGACACAAAACCTCAATGGGGAGGGGAAAGAGAAAACTCGCTTCCAACCAGGCAGGGCTCAACAATGGGAGCTCAGCCAGCCCCTCCATGGCTCAGCTCACTTGAGGCTGTCAAAACATTCCTTCTGGGCTCCTTCCTCCCAGGGTTTCTTTTCTGCCTGCCTCTCCTTCCTGCAGGCTCTTATCTGCCTGCACATGTCCTGCCTCAGCAGAGAAGGACCAGAACAAAACTCTGATTTATGGCCCCGCCTGGAAAACGCCACACTGCTCGGATTCCTTCACGTTTGCAAAGTTTAGATGTTGTCCCAGGAGCTGCTGAGGAGTCCAGAGCAGGAAGTCAGCAGAAAAAAAAAGAAAGGAAAATGAAAAAAAAAAGGGAAGATAAGGGGGCTGCTGCTGGGGCTGGGACAAATCCCCTGCCATGTGTTTTGTCTTCACGGGTTCTCATGGTTTAAAACTGAAGTAGAAAGGCTTTTCTTCAGCTTTTTGTTCCCCTTTTCCTTACCCCCAAAAAGGCAGCCTCAAGCAGAAGTGATTGTTTTCTTAATGAAAATTAGGCTAAGGGAAGGAAGGCACCTGAAGCACAGTTTGCATTCGATATTAAGTCTGGTTTTTAAATTAAATTGGTAATGATGGCAGAGCTGTGGTTACATCACATCCACAACCAGGCTGAAAAATCCCAGGGATGGGAACTGCACCTGCCCTGGCACTGGGGACCTTTGGGAAATCAGCCCTGCACACAATTCCTCCCTGTCCACAAGGGGAGAGCTGACAGATGGGGCACCTGCACCCCCAGATCCCCCAAACCCTGCCTCACCAGGCAGGAGAAAGGAGACATCCCTTGGATTCCCCACAAAATGAGATCAGGGTGATGATACCAGCTCATTTCCCAGCGAGCAAAGCTGTTAAAGACACCAAAATTAGCTCTGAAAGTAAGTTTGTTGTAGGAAAACTCATCTTTTGTCACTATTTTGCACTTAAATAGCAAAACTGTACTTGGCAGTAACTTGGTCTGGGCCATTTTTACACTGAAGAATTACAGGATTAAAAATACAGGAAAAACAGAAAAGCTAAAATCCTAAGGCATCACTCATGGGGAGAGTGAGATGTGGAGAGCCACACTCTCCAAAACCAGGTGGGAAATCCAGCTCCTAGACTCAGCCCCTCCTGGATAAAAAGGCCTCGTGCCCTGCTGGGTTCCAGGCTAAGAAACGAGGAAATTTGCCAGCAGCCAACACTCTGTATGGAGTTTAGACTTATACACTGAAGAATTGCAGGATTACAAATACATGAAAAATATAAAAACTAAAATCCTAAGGCATCACACACTCTTGGTGGCCACTTGCCACTTTGTTCAATGTAAGAGATCACCAGAGGTACACAGACAGACATCAGTGATCTCAAGAAGTTTCCCACCAGCATTTCCCCACAGAAAATTAAAGGGAAGTATAAAAAAAAGCTTTTGTGTAGCTGCCTGGGCTAGGGTGGTTCTAGCTTTGGGCTGCTGTGGGGTTTGGATAGCTCCAGGAGCTCCTGAGGCAGAATTCAGCTTCTCAACCAGCCAGGAACGAGACTTGGGGAATTGCTGAAGGAGTTCCAAAAATAGCTTTATTTCTTCGAAGGGTTCTACCAGCAAAATTTGGTTACATAGCATAGCAAGGGGTCCTTATAGGTTTTAGGGGGATTGAATTTCTAACCAGTAAAATTATAAGTTGAGAACTATACAATGATTTTAATATTCCAGGTGAGAAAAGACCAATCATCTTATAAATTTAAAGACCAACAGAAATCCTAAATTATAACAGGGGTTTTGGTAGGGAGGGGGGAATCTCTCCTGAAAGGGCACAAAATCCCAAAGGCCTTTTTCAGGGACAGTTGTACCACCAACACTTTTGGGCACCGCGTTTTCTTTGGGGAGCAGCTCGTTTGCGAGCGCGCCGACAATTGGCGAACGCGCATTTCCACATTTCCACATTTCCACATTATTTCCAGCCTTCCCTGCCAGCTCCCTCGCAGGTCTGGTGAATCACAGCCTGAAACACAGCCCCACTCAGGCTGCAGTCACGCTGAGTGGCTCATGACTAACCCCCGAGCAGGGTTTATTCACGAAGTGCATGCAAACAGCAAACACATCTGGAAGCGGCGGCGCTGCCTCTGGGATGATTTGCAAACAAGAAAAGGGGTTAAAGTCTGTCACGCTGATTGCTTACAGAGAGTGGATCGCTCAGCCTGAGTCATTTGCATCTCTTTCTGGATTGCAAATCCTCCTGGCACACAATACAGCAGGCCCTTTCATTTGTTTGCCTGCTCCTCGTCCTCCAGATGTTCGAGTCAGACTTGTTTTCTGCAGTTGTTTGTTGTTTGGTTTGTTTTTTTTCTTTTTTTTAGGGCTTTTCAGCCAGATAATGAAAACTACTACAGTCAGTACTTTGCAGTATTCAAGCTCTGAAAACTCAAGTATATATTTGATTGATCACTTTCAAGGGTCAATCAAATAAATGCATTAAGCTTTTCCAAAGAAGAAATTCACAGAAACATATCATAGAATGGTTTGGGCTGGAAGGGACCTTAAAATCTTCTCATTTCATTCCTTCCACTATCCCAGGTTGCTCCAAACTCCATCCAGCCTGACCTTAAACACTTTCATGGACAGGGCATCCTCAATTTCCCTGGACAACTTGTTCCAGGGCCTCAGCACCCCCATGGTAAAGCATTTCATCCTAATTTCTCATCTAAATCTATCCTCTTTCCCTTTGAAATTGTCCCATGAATATTCTGTTTCAGCAGCAGCACAGTGTAAATACTGGAATCCATCTGCAGAACTGAACAGCAAAGCAAATAATTTGTTTCTCAGCAGCACAATATTCATTCGGCTCGTGTTCAGTGAGCCCTGGGAAAAAGCCTGTGCTCAGACTTTAAAAAAACAGCTATACCCCCAAAAAGGGTTAGAATCTAACCCAGAAATATCCATCCTCAATGCCCCTTGAGTGAGTGTTTAAATATCTTATTTGATGCACTATTACCCACAGCACCACTGGACCCCAAAATTCCAGAAACACAGTTCTGATGTCACCTCACACAAAGGCAAGCCCTAAAACCTCCTTTCCTTTGGGTCTGGACTGGTAACAGCTGCAGTGCATCAAGAAGGGGTTAATTTAGGCACAGATTTAACTCAGAGCTGCTGTGCTGAGCTCCTGGAAAACAGAAAGTGCAGGAGGAGGATCCCCCACCCCCAGCGAGGAGCAGGTGAGTGAGCAGCAGACACTAAATTTGTACAAGGTGTGGGTAAAATCCATAAGTCAGAGCTGGAATGCTGAGTGCCTCCCCACTCCTCTTGTTTTGCAGTTTATGCAACATTTTCAGGTGATGCCTGACTGCTGCTCCTGGTACTGCTCCAGTGGTGGAACCTTGGAAAATTGGAGTTTTGAACTTTCTGTGCTGTCAGGCACTGACCCCCAAAAGAGCACTGCACTTTACCTAAGGCTGTGGAAAAAGCTTCCAAAATTTAATAATAGAATTAAGCTCATGAGTGTGTAGTTTAAATAGAAATGTGTAATATCACAAGGTTAAAAATTTAAAATTTTGAGTTTTGGAATATAGCAATATATAGAAAATGAGATGAAAGTTTTAAAACAGAGGTTTCTTTTTTCTAATCCTTTTTTATAAGTCTAAGTAGTACTTTTGTAATTGGATAAAAAAATGCTGCACTGTGGGTCACAAGTGCTTGATTATTAGGTCAAAAGTAAAAATAATTTAAGTGTTAGTTCTTAATTAGACACTTACACTTTAAAATACCTTGTAACAAAAAAAATACGTGGCTATTTTTAGCTTGTTTGCTAAAAATGCTGTAGCACTCACTGTAACATAAATTTAAATTTAAATATTAATAAATGTCTAAGTCCAAGCAAGAATTAAAGTCTCCTGTGCATTCAATCCCAACCCTAGGGAAAAAAAAAATTAAAAATAATACTCCATGACATCTTTCCCAATGTTTTCTCAATGCTTAACTTCAGCATTTTTGAATTACAGGCTACCTGTGCATATTCTATCCAAATTCAGCCTCCATGTTCCCCTGTACTGTGAAAAGTAAATTTTTAGGAGCACATTTGCACTTTACTCTTTGTTTGAAATCTGCTCTCCAGAACATCTGTAGGCAAAGAATGCCTCTGCACACCCCTGTCCATCCCATGATTTATTTTGCAGGCAGTTGCCCTTTCCCTGGATTTGGGATGTTAGGAGGAACAAGACCTGAATATTCTGTATATCTTTCAAGTCCCTCACCTTGCCAATGTCACTGATGAATATCTGTGAGCTTCCTTTGATGCTGACCTGGTTACCAACCCCAAGGCTGAATGGGATAAATAATTCCCAGATCATTCCCATCACATCTTGCTCCATCCTCACCATCCAAAGGCCTGGAGTCACAGAGGATGAGGTTCCCAGGTAGAAACAGTCCTGATCCCCCTCACTGGATTTCATTTCAGAGATTTGGGAATAGTAGGTTAATGCCTGGCAGCTACAGCAGCCAGCTGGCAGTTTTTCTGGCTTTAGGGAGCAGGGATAAAGGCTGCACCCAACTTTCAGGATGCCCTAAAATTGTTTAGGCTGGTATGAGCAAGAGCTGCTGCCTCACCTCACTGACCCTTTCCTGACAGCATCTTAAAAAATGAGCAATTGTGCCCCAGGGGAGCCTCCTTCTCCTCAAAGAACGACTCACTTTTAATTACCAGCTACTAAACAAAGCCATTTTCACCCATTTCAGCCACCAGAGCACATAGATAATGTAACACATTATAGTAACCTGGCCATGGAGACACAAGGAGAGGGAGATGCTGAGTGCAGACATGGAAAGGGGGCTACATCCTTACCTCGAGGTAAATCCTGCATGATGTGGCCCAAAAGTGGCAATGAAAGGACTGTATGTGCACTAAACTTCTTTGTGTATGACAGGTTTATAAAAAAACAGAAGTAATGTGAGCAGGGTGTTTATTTTCTGCTTCTCTAAAAATGTAACTGTTGATATTCCTGCTTCACTGACATAAACAGCTTTTCCTACTTCATTCCTGGCTGGTTTGAGTATTTGGAAATTATTTTGGACTTGTGTGATGTAGCCAGTTGGACCTGATGATTATATCATGTGTACTTCTCTGTCCTTCTTCCTAACTGGAACCAAACAGCACTGTGAGCATCCAGTGCCACCCCAGCCATGGCAGGGACACCTCCCACTGTCCCAGGCTGCTCCAGCCCCAGTGTCCAACCTGGAACTGAACATTCCAGGGGTCCAGGGGCAGCCACAGCTGCTCTGGGCACCACCCTCACACAGGGAAGAATTTTTTCCCAATATTCCATCGAACCTTTTCCTCTTTCAGCTTAAGGTCATTCCCTGTGTCCTGTCCATCCATCCCTTGGGAATTGTCTCTCTCCAGGTGTCCTGGTTTGAAGGACAGGCATCTGCTAAGAAAGGCAGAAGCTTCTCTTTGAAATGGAGAATATAAATCCCCTCCCTCCAAATTATTATAATTTTGAAATTAAGGGGCTCTCAGGCAAAGAGATGGGAATTAGGAATAACAGCTCTTTACTAGGAAAATTAAAATAGCAATGCAGTATTACACAGAACAATCCCAGCCCTGCCAGAGTCAGAATCCAAGCTGACACCCGTCAGTCAGTCAGGGTGTTGGCACAGTCCCATTCAATGGTGGCTGCATCCTCCTGCAGGGGCAGATGTGGTTCAGCTGGAGCAGTGCTCCTGGAGAAGGTGCAGTTTCCTCTGAAGCTCCAGGGATGATGTGCAAAGGTCTGGCTTTCCTCTGGAATCCAGTGGAAAGAAGGTTCCTTGGTGTCCAAAATCTCAGTTTTTATCTGGGTAGGAAAGGCTTGGCTCCTCCCCTGGCTGGAGCATCTCCCATGGGATGATGGAATTTTATCAGTCATGCCCTGGGACTCACTGGCCATTAACAGGAGATATCTCCTGGAGGGAGGATGGGCTGTGGGAAGATAAAGATGATTGCCCAGCTGGTTTAAAGATGGCCCATGAGCAGATAATGTGTGCCAGGAGATCAGGGGCACTGCCCCACCTGGATTTAACAGATGGGGACAGAATTCACATTGCTGGGCACATCAACCCAACACACCATGTTTCCTGCAGCTCCTTCAGGCCACACTGAGCTCAGCCCAAAGCTTCTCCTGTCCAGGTGAGCAATCCCAGCTGTGCCAGCCTTTCCTCCATCCCTCTGCTCATCCAGAGGAATTCCTTGCTCAGAAGGAAGGCTGCACCCCCAGGGTGGTGCTGTGGAAATGGGATGGAAAATGCAGGACCCAACAACTCCAAACCTCCCTTAGATCTCTGTGTGCCAGGGAATTTTCTGGAGCAGCCAGGCTGGCCATGGGGACACTCAGGAACCTGAGCCTTGGGCTCTGCACAGCATCTGCTCCTGCAGACAAACAGCCTGGGACTGTCACCGAGCAACGGGGAGATGCTGCTCATTTAGGAAATGACCAACCATTTGTGTGTGCCTGCACACTGCAAAACACATCAGGGAAAGGCTAAATCTGCCTTTCTGCCTTTGCAGCAGCACAAAAGAACCGGGAGGAACGTGGAGCTGGGTGTGGTAAATGGTGCTGCCATGTAAAACCTGCTGTCACAGCTGCAGTGTGCTTGTTTGTCCCTATCATGCTACAGTAAAGTCTGGAGGTTGGGTCTTGTTTGTTTGTTGGGTTTTAAAAAAATTTAAATCCAAAGAATTCTGGAAGTAAATTTCTTCACTTGATGGATTGTTTGGCAATTGATACAGAATTAAAAACTGCTGGATGCTACCTGAAGAAGTGGTGGCTCTCTGTTTAATGTGTGTTCAGGGGCAAAACTGGCAGTCACTCATCTCATGCTTGTTTTTGAAAGGAAAATAATCTCTGACCTGAGGTCTTCCTCAAAAACTCCCATCAGTGAGGGGGCAAAGGATGCAGCTTGTGCTGCTTCAGGCACCAGCAAAGCACAGGTGATACAAGCACTGCTAAACCCTGGTTCTGTTCCCACAGGAATTCCCAGCACGCCCATCTAGGGATGGAGATGGATGGTTAAACAACTGAAATCCTCTCTGGAGAGCAGGGAGAAGGCGATTTGTGCAGCTGCAGGGTGGGATCTCTGTGTGACCACAGCCCAGAGCAGAGCCAAGCTCACACCTGGGCTGTTCCCCAGGTAAAAATCCACATGTGCCCAGCTGTGAGCCTGCTGGAATCACCTCCTTGCAACTCCTCTGCATGTATTTGAAAGGAGGAAACAAAACCTGCAGCTGAGGGCACGGAGGTGGATGTGGCAAGATGCAAGTCAGGTTCACCACGGGGAAGATTGTTCTTGTCAAAGCTGCTATCTGATTTTCTAGAGATCAGAACTGCGATAAACTTTTCCTCTCTCAGTTCCAGAAACGCTGCAGGGCAAGGGATGGGTTTACCTGGAGAAGGAGGAGGCTGAGATGGGCAAAACTGAAGGGATGGGGCCTGAGGCAGTGGGGAGAAGAGTCAGCAGCAGAGGCTCCTTCCCCAGCACTGCTTCCAAGGCTCATCTGACTCAATAATTTTCCTTGGCTCACAACGTCAGCATGTGCTAATGAAATTTGCTGATGTCACAAAACTGGGAAGCAGCTTCAGTTCACAACGTTAGAGCCTGTTACAGTAAGACCTGATGATCCAAAGTAGCAGAAAAGGGAGGGGATTCAGTAGCACTTTCATGCCTTTGGGAATTTTTTTTTTTTATTTTTTTTTTTTTTCCCTCCAAGCATGGAATTCATCACCTGGCAGCAACAGAGGAACAGGCAGTTAGGGATGATAACATGATGCAGATGTGGAGAGGGAACTTCAGCCTTAAAATGCTCCCAGAGAGGTGCCTCTGTCAGGGATGCCCCAGGGAGGGTAACACCACTGCACAAGCTTTTGGTCAGATTTCCTTTGCAACTGCAGGTACAATTCTTGCTTCCAGTACCCAGCATGAACTCCCAAGGGACATGAATTAGGGGTGGAGAAGAGTTACCAGGATAATCAGAAGAGAAAAGGCTGCATCACCAGAATACTTTTGCTAAAAGCTTTGCCTTGGGAAAAAAGCAGAAGAGAAATTCAAAAGGGGGTCTGAGAGAAAGGCATGGAGCTGTTTCAGAGGAGGTTTGGGGTGGATATCAGGAAAAAGTTCTTCCCCCAGAGGGTGCTGGGCACTGCCCAGGCTGCCCAGGGAATGGGCACAGCCAGAATTCCAAGAGTGCTTGGGCAGCACTGCCAGGGTGGGATTGTTGGGGGTCTGGGCAGGGACAGGAGCTGAACTCAGTGATCCCTGGGGTCCTTTCCAGCTCAGGATATCCTGTAATTCTGTAAGTTAGGTGTTTTCCATAAGTGTGCTGGGCACAAACACTTGGGAAAAGCTGCCAGGATAATTCCCTTGTAAGAACATATGGATGCATCCATTTATTTAGGCTGTAAATAAAAAATAAAATAAATAAATAAATAAATAAATAAAATCACTGGGATAACCAGATTTAGGAAAAGGCTTCCTATGGGATCACAGAGTCAAATAATCCACCTATTCTTTGGTGAGTTAGAAAAGGGAGGATATACCTGAACCAGGTGATGCAACAATTCTTTTATTCCCTTCCTCTGTCCTAGCTGACTCTTCCTCAGTACTATCCATCATCCATCAATAATATAAGTGACAAAACATGGAGCTTTGAAGCTCCAACTTCTTCTCTGCTTTCAAAAGACCATTGAAGGCATTTGCAAGCCTACACTCCACACCCTGCCTGCAGAGGATTGCAGAGTGTGGACTCAGGTTTCTGAGTATAAGTTAGCACTCAGAGTATGAAAGTGAGATTTCAAAGGCAGGTCCAAACCACTTATGCTGAAGAAAAAAAATCTGACTACAGAAAGATCTTTAAAAAATCCTATTGAAAGAACTAGGAGTAGTAAAGACTTCAAATACTTTTATTTTGCAATCTGTCCTTGGTCTTTTTCCTCAACAAATTTTGAGCACAAGATATTTTTCCTGTTCACCACTGAGTCACTGCAAGAGGCTCAGAAGTTGTTTCCCATCTGTCTGGTTGCATTGCTGTGGCTCTACAGAGCCCTCCAGGTGTACAGTGGTGATAATAGATATATAAACCATTTTTAGACATTTTTCCCCACAGACTCACAACAGCTTGAGTGTCTTGGCCTGGCAGGTTTGGCAGGAAAGGCATTTTTCCTGGTGCAGCCTTCATTTTTTTGATGCCTACAGCACTGTCCAACACGAGGGAATTGCACTGTTTTTCATTCTTTGGCAGTGTTCTATTTAAAATAATTACAAGCAATTATTATCACTCAACAACTGTGACTTCCTGCCCTAAAAGCTCTTTGTTTATAAGTCATCACCCACCTCTCTATTAGTGAATTCTCCAGTAATGTATTTGAGGGCTACCTGGAATGGCATGACTAATGCCTCCCGCTCGTATTTTCCCACTTTCCTGGAAAATCAGGAACCAGCAGCAGACAGAGCATCTCCACCTGGCCACTGTCCAGCTCAGGGGCTCCTTTTTTTAAATCATATTTTCTGCATCTCCTCGTGTCCAGCCCCACCCCACCCCTGCCCCTCTGGAGTCTTGTAAAAATTGAAAAGAAGCCAGTTTCAGCTTTCCTTCCCTGCCCCAAAATCCCCTCTCTTTCATCCGGGGCTGACTCATCTCAGAAGATTTTCCTAGAGCAGCCTCCAGACCCTCCGAGCAGCTTTTGAATGGATAACCAGCCATTCCTTGAAGCACATTCTTATTCCTGCTCCTCACCCGGCTCCCCTGGAAGCAAGTCCTGCCTTATCCCGGCGGATCTGCTGGAGATCAGAGCCCAGAACAGTTTGCAAAGTCCCCAGGGAACACCTCAGGTGTATTCACACCTTACATCACCTCCCAACAAGCCTGCACACGTTCTCACTCCACTTCCAAGCTCAAAGCCAAGCTTTCCCCAAAAGTTTTAATTCAGAACTATTTTTTTGTTGTTGTTGCTGCACTTCATCGACATCTCATGCAACCACAACTTTGTTGGTAGTGTTGATTTTATGAAAAAAAATAAATAAAAGTTGTTTTATGTTATGCTGAGAGCCAGACAGAGGGACCCAGATATTAAATCACTTTTTCCCTACTCATTCCAGTGCTCCACAGAGCAGCAGCCGAGTCCTGGCTGCTTTTCTCCCCCTGTAAAGTGTCTCTGTCTCCCTGGCACTGAAGTGAAGAGGATTTAGCCCCAGGTGAGAGCAGGAGTGCAGTGACAGTGCCAACAGCAGCATGGCCAGAGGGGTGAAGGTGTCTCACCCTTTGTGATCCTCAGCACAGACAGCTTTGTTTGAGGCAGCAAAACAACACCTCTGTGTGCCTGAAGTGGTGTGGGGAGGGTGGAGGGCAGATCTTCTGGAAGGGTTCTTCATCTGGCTGTGAAGGAAACCTGTCTTATTTATACTTTCCTTAAATGCTCTGCAGCAGCAGTGAGAAAAAAAAACAACACCTTTTATTCCACACATAGCTGCCTTCAAAGAAGGATGGTTTGTGGAAAGAGGAAATGGCTTTTCTTAGGTTCCCTAGCACAGCTGGAAAACACAGGTGAGGTTTTGGGCACAGAGCCCTTTTTATGGCTTCTTTCTCCTGTAATTGCTTTAGGATGTGTAATGGATGTACGGTACACCTACAGCCAAAAAAAAAAAAAAAAAAAAAAAAAAAAAAAAAAAAATCCCTTTGAGAATATTAGTGTAGCTGTGAGCTTTTTCAGCAGGACCACCCTTTCCATTTCTCTTCTTGTGCTGAAATTAGGAACTGCTTAATCACAGCCTGCTTGAGTGGTGCAGGTCAGCTGAACTCCAGGGAGCACAGGCACTGTCCCAGCCTGGCCTACAAAACAAAGAGAAAAGGGCATAAAGGGATGGTTCTGCCCATCCAACCACCTCAGGCTCTTTATAGACTCTTGAGGTTGAAGTCATTAACAAATCCTTCTCAGACACCTCTTACAGTGCAAACAAAGGAGCCTCAAAATCTTCCAGAGGTGGCTCCTGATGCAAGCAGAGAAACAGAATTAGCACCTTGCCTTTCTCCTTGAGTATTTCATCTGAAATATTCTGAAAACAAGTAAATCTGTTGAATTAAGCTGAGGAACGAAACACACTGAAGCCCTTCAAAAACACTCTGGGAAAACAATGGCACTTGCAGTGACTTTGCTCTAGCGCATCAAGGAGGAGAGAACAGAAGGCTGCTTTAGGGAAGAATGGGGTTATTGTTCCCTTATTTCCTACACACACCCACCCAAACAGCACCCAGCCCTTCCTCCAAGCAGCACCAGGCCTGGGTGTCCCAGCTGGTGTGTCTGTGCCACCAGGAGGACACCAAGTGCTCCACTGAATTGCTTCACAAGCACTGAGCCAGGCTGATCCCCTTGGCAGACATGCAGGGGTGGGGGGGTTAAGCCAAATTTGCATGTAGGTGTAAAGAAGTGGCTCTGACTTGTCTCCACGTTTGAAACCTCATTAATTTTCCTTTTGATTCATTCACTCAGCTGCCTGTTGTAGCTCGCTGGAACTTGACCTCCAAGGGTGTTCAAAGCCCAGACAGGAGTGCTGGTCTGATCAACATCTTGAACAACACATTTCCAGTAAGGAGAGAGATTTCTGCCAGGTGACTGTGGCAGGAGCTGCTGTGACGTCCTCCAGTGATGGCTTGGCCATAAATCCCCACCCCACAAAGGCTCCTTCCCAGCTCAGGGCTTCACCCCTGGCTGCTCATGGAGCTGCTCCATCCTCCAGGAGTTTCCAGCAGGAAAGCATCAAACGTGTGATCACCACCAGCAGCTGCTGCTGCTGCTGTGATGAACTGGGACAGGAACTGTCTGCTGCTGCCTGACACTGTGCCCAAACCACCTGATAATAAACTGCAGCTGCAGCTCCAGGAGTCCTGGAGACCCTCACTGCTGCACTCTGCCCATGGTTTGCAGCCTGATGGGTAAATCTAGTGGGAAAGTAAAAGTAAATGAAGGCAGAAAATGAAGGAAAAAAATTACTGTCTCTGAAGTAACTCCTTCACTTCCCCCTGTGTTACTGGGATTTGCTGTGAAACTCTTTCCACACTCGAAGAACCTTTTAACAGAAAAATCAGATTAATAGGAGGGAGCATGGCAGCACTGGCTTCCTCACAGCTGGCCTCTGGTTTGTCCTCTCTTCACACTGAAATAAAAAATAAGTTGCCACAGCTCAGGGATCCCTACAGGCTGTCTTTGAGCAAAGCAAACTGAGGTTCTGTTTGCCCAGGGGAGGGCACATGAGCAGCTAACACTCAGTAATAACTTGGGATGGCCACTCACCAGCCCACTGGAGGCATCAATTTATCTGAGCCAATGCCCCTGAGCAGCCAGAAAGGAGGAGGAAAATCCAGAGGAATTCACCTTAGCCCAAGACAGAAAGCAAAATGAGGCCAGTTGACTCATGCCCAAAACACACCCATTTCTCCTGCTGCCAGTAAAGGAGCCTTGGGTGATGGATTCAGCCCAGGCAGGTGAGTCAAACCCACCCCTACCTGGGAGCCAGAGCCTGGTCCAACCCCTGCCCCGGGCTGGCTGTGAAAGGAGACTGTCCTCATCCCTTCTCACACTTCAGGAAGAGCTGCAGAGGGTCTTCACTTCCCAAAGGGAACATTCCCACAGCTGCAGGAGTTGTGTGAGGGATTTCCATCCCAGCTCTTGCCTGTGCCCAAGCTTGGCCATGGGGAGAAACCTGCAGGGAGCAGAAATGCCTGAGATGGCACTGGTGGCATGGAGCCAGTGGGATGCCCTGGGAGCTGCCATCCCCAGCCCACAGAGGGTTCCACACTCACTGCATGCATGTCCCAGCTCTGTCTGGCTGTGCACACTCACACTGTTATTGATGCAGGGAAACAAACCCTGTACGTGAACCAGAGACCCAAAAACGTGACACTTCTCACAAAAATAGCTGGGACCTCAGCTCAGAGCAGCAGGGGAGGGGGGAGATATCACCCAGCAAGCACACACACCACCGTGGCCACTCAGCACGGAAAAGGAAAAAACAGTTGCTGCGTAGTTGGGAAATATAAAAATAGTTTGGCTGCTCCCTTGCCCTTTCCTTTCAGTCATCCTCGGCTGCAGCCCCGGGGTTTGTTTGTCTCAGTTGCTATGGGGAGGCTGTGGCTGCCAGGCCCTGCTGGGGAGCAGCATCCTGCTGGTCCCTGAGCCCAGGAGGATCTGTGACAGCCCCAAGCCTGGTTTTGTTCCTCCCTGTCCCTCTGAGCAATGAGCATCATGCATCTCCCCTTCCCTCCAAGTGTTTGCTGCCCTTCCAGGAGAGCTCTGCTGGATGGGGACAAGGGTGCTGGGCTGCCCCTTGAAAATCCCTGTCACCACCACAGAACTCATGGAATAATGTGCACATCCAACCTGGGAAACACCCTGCACCAAATTCTGCAGCCTCAGGCAGTGAGTGTGCTGAACAGTGGCCCTGCAGAGAGCAGAGCAGGGAATGGCTCCTGTCCCCTGCTCACACTCAGGGGGCTGGTGCTGCCTGGAAAGGCTGAGCTGGAACACAGACTGGACAGAGAAAAAGGGATAAAATAGGAATTTATTGAGAGGATTCACCTTGGGCAGTGCAAGAGCCTGGCTGGAGCTGCACCCAAATCAAACCCAAGGTGGATCCTGGTCATGAGTTTTACACTGTTATCAGTTTTGGTTCATTTATACATTGGGGTCAATTATCCAACCACAGCCCCAAGTTATGGAGTCTCAGCCCCTTGGCTTTCCCCTTTCCCCTCACTGTTGTTTCTGCTTTTTGGGTACCAGCTGTCCTTGATTCTCTGGCTAGAAAGGAACTGTTTTGTCCAACCACCCTGTGAAGAGAACTCACTAACACCTGACATGAAGTTTCAGAATTACACACTAAGCCACAGAGCATCTGCAAAACAGAGAAGCTAAACCCCAAGGCATCACTGGGGCTGAGCAGAGCAGCCAGCACGTCCCCAGGGGCAGTGCCAGCTCTCAGGGTGGTGAAAGTGGCACTCACAGCCCTCAGCAGGAGCACCAACACCTCTCACACTCCCTGATAAGGAGTGTCTGCAGGCAGGGGCTGGGGGCACTCACTTTTCCTCTCTGGTCTGCTCAGAGGTGACTCCTAGGACACAGCAGCCTCCTTTGGCACTGCCCAGCCCCATCCTGTGCCCCAAACCGCTGTGCTGGCAGGGTGACAGATGTGACAGCCTGCTCAGGTTGGCCATCCACCCTCCCCCAGTGCCACTGGTCAGCAGGGCTGAGTTTATGGAGTGCCTGCAGTCCATCACCTCCCCATAAACACATCTTGGCACCCCCCTCCTGTATTTGTGAGTTTAAACATTCCTGCCTGCAATAAACCTGTCATGCTCACCCCACAAGTGTCTGAGCACCCTATTTCCCTTTCCTGCAATGCTCCAATGTGCTGCAGGGAACCTAAAGGCTCCACATTTTTCTAACACCTTTTGTGTTTGCAGCACTGTGCAGACATTCATTGCCATCTCCCAACAGCCCAGCGAGGGAGGAGAGCAAATATTATTCTCTTTTCTTGGGTGGGAAGACTGAAACAAAGTGAAAGCAGCTTGTCTGGGACCACAGGCTGAGGCTGGTAGCTCCTGAGCCTCCTTGCCCTTTATGAGAGTGCTGTGTTTGCTCCTCAGCCTCCTCTCACACCTGCAGCCCATCCCTGCTGCTGGCAGAGCCCTTTGCTCTCCATGAGCTTGGCTGCCAGGGCCAAGCTGTGAGCAGAGCCTGAGTAAGGAGTGTTTGCTGCTGGGGATTGGGTTAGGGCTGCTTTTTCAGCAGCCATGCTGTGAAAACACCCAGCTTTTGAGAGCAGCCTCGACCTCCTCCACCAGCTTGGGCTGGAAGGGCTGGGGCTCAGCTTTTTGAGACAGTGGGAAAAAGAGGAGAGGATTTTGCAGAGCTCCTGGGTGGTTTGGAGATTTACAACCTCCCCATCCCCAGTCCTGTGCTCCTCCAGCCCTGCCCCAAGTGTGTCTAGCCCCAAAAGCCAGCTCTGTGCTTGCTGTTTCACAGAATCAATGGGGTTCTGCACATTTTGCCCATTTGAATTTTTAATTGCCACTGGCTAAGGATGAAGCAGCAGCTGACTCAAGGAGAGAAGCTTGCTGTCCCACCTCTCCTGACACACTTGCATTCATCTCTGAGCCCTGTGATCTCAAACTGCAAGCCCTGGCTATCTCCAGCCACGCTGATAAGGAAGGTGGCCATCAAAGGAAGCCTGGCTGTAAAAGGAGTGCTCCGACTTTCCCTGATGGCTCCCAGGCAGGAAAAAAAGAACAGCTTCATTGTTTTCCTGTCGGGAACAGTTTATACAAGCTGGCAAAAGACCTAAGCTGCCATTCCTGGCAGCTGGGCTGGCACAGGTGAGCAGAGCCCAGCTGTGCCCTCCAGCAGCACCAGAGTTTCCCTGCCAGGCTCAGGATTCCAAGCACTTTACAGCTGGAAACTCTGAACAGCCCACACTTCCGTGGCTTTCTAGGTATTTTTTTTCTTTTTGTCTCCACTCTTTTTCAATTCAAAAGCTTGGTTTGAATGTGTGGTTCAAGGGAATTTTTATTTTTTTAATGAGTAACAATCCCATTTTTCTTCCTGTCACTCTCCTGTGGCTCCCACCCAGGTGTCAGACACAGGTTTTGGACACATGGCTGCATCCCTTTCCATTAAAAACTAAATGAAGAGCACTAGAAAGTTTTTCAGGAATTCTGGTGGATCAGCAGAAATTTGGTTTGTGTATCTGTGCCACAGATATCAAATGTACATGTGCTGGAGTTCAGGGTTTCAGCTTCCAGGGCACATTATCTAGGCTGGGGCACTGGTTCAAGCTATTGGTTTTACAGCCTGCCTGTAACTGTGCAGAGCAATTTAAATAATTACATCCTCACCACAAAGAGCTGGAAAACTCAGGTGGCTGGGAGAAAGGGGAATGGGAAGGTGTGACAGCACAGCTGGAAAAGAGATTAACTGGGGAAATGGGCCAGAAGTGACTGGGGGACACCCTTGGCTGCTCAGGGATCTGACTGGGCACCTCAAATGCCTCCCCTGGGCACCTCAGGTGTGCTGCCCATCCATTACCCCTTTTCCCAGCTGGTTCCTCTCTAGGAATTGTTGTGGGGAGTGCTCAGGCAGGGCTCTGTCCACCCTGCCCCCTCCAGGGCTGGGACTTGACAAGCACTAAGCTGGTTTTGGGCAAATAAGTAAAAGATCTGGGTGCAAGAAAAATGGGAAGTACGAGGTGGGTGTTGAGGAAACCTGGGGTAAAACCTAGAGAGCTCTGAGCCATTCCCCTCCCTCTTTCCAGTCTCTCCAGATGGATGGAGCTCCTGCTCTGCACCACTTGCTTTCCCAAAAAAAAAAAAAAAAAAACAACAGAGGAGCATCCCATAGCCAGCCCCCACAAGCAGGGAGGGGAGCAGGGAATAATCCATGGAGAGAAGTGGTTGGGATTTTGATGAGAGGAGGGGACACTGGCCTGGCCAAAGTCACCTGAGTGACAGCTCTGGGCAGTGCCAGCACCTCTCATCTGCCAGGAGAAAGGCACTGGGCCCATTCACTGGAAAAAAAAAAAATGGTTTATAGTAGAAATCTCTCTTTAGGGCAGCATTAGTCATCTGCTGTGGGTGTGATTCAGGGCCAGAATTAGCTGACCAAATTCCCTATATAGTCAAGAGAGGGACCAAGAGAGAGGGTGGTGTGTGCAGAGTGCCTCCCTTACACACCTGAAGTCAAACAGACTCAATCCTGCCATTGTGGACAGAGTGGTATTTTAGTTTCTGGCTGCAGTGAGGTTCTTTTTGTGGGATCTGTAAAAGTAAACCAACCTTTTAATACTCCATCAAAGTGGTTTTCCTTTTTTCAGCCACCAGCAGGAGGTATCACACGTGTTCTGCTGGTATGCACTGCCCCACCAATAAACTGCACTGTTTTGGCAATGCTTGCCAGGTGTTCTTGGAGCTTTCATTGAGAATCAGGCCAAGAAACACCTCAGGAGCAGCATTTCTGTCCCCCACCTCCAGAGCAGGGCTGGCAGGGAGTGCTGCAGGGCAGATCACAGAGAAGGGCTTTTCAAAGGCCTTAGAAATCCAATGGAAATACCCAGAAATTAGTGTGGTGGAGGGAGGAGAGAGGGGAAAAAAAGCACAAGAGCCCTCTAAGAATTCAGGGCATGGCAAACTGTTGGAATGAGGAAACCCTGGGCAGTCACAGCCACTGCACAGGTGAAGGGAGCCTGGGAGATAATAGGACTTAGGATTAGTGAAACACAAATGACTGAACCAAAAATACATCTGCAGGGACAGGGATCATTCACTGCCAGCTGCCCAGGAATTGTGTAGGAAAGAGTTCCTGTCTTTAGTCACCCTCCATCCTCTGAGGAGGCAGAGAAAATGCTGCAGTGAGGCAGCAGAGCTGGAAAAGGGTAAACATCACAAAGATTCATCCATGGGTGGGGAAGGGGCAGGCCAGATATCCCAGCACTGGTTCCAATCCCTCTGCAGTTATCAAGAGCACAGCCAGAAGTGGGATGCCAGTTCTTTTACCAGATTTCCAAATTATTTTGTTTTCTCCCCCAATCAATCATTTTGCCTTCACAGTATACTTCAAATTCTGACTTTTCTTCACATCACCACTAACCCCACTTCCCCCCAGCTGAAGGTGTTTGCCTGTTTATGTGACACCATGACTTCCTATCCCTGGAATAACCAACAGCAGGTCTGTTTCCACCAGGCTGTCGTGACTCAGAGTGATGCAATCTCCCAGTTAGCATCCCTCAATTGTTCTCAGGCTGTTCCCTGGGACTGTTTGCTGCTGGCAACAAAGTCCTGTTGGTCACATAAAGTTGTGTGCCATTGTTTCCATTTCCTGGCTGCAGGAAAAGGCAAGTAGACCCAGTGCTAATATTAACACTGATTTTTCCATTTGTTGTTGCAGATACTGGTACCTGCACTTTTGGTGGCATTGTGGCTCAGCTGGCCAAACTCATGCCTGGCACATGCAAATAGAGGGCAAGAACAGATCAGCAAATTTCCTTCATTATGTGCACAAATATGAGTGGATTTTTGGTTTAATACTCTTTACCCAGTTCTCTATCACAATGTTAGCCTGTTTTCCTAAATTTGTGCTCCCTTTCTTTGTTCAGCTTCATTTTGTGGTGGTTTCCTTTTCTTCCCATATTCCCAAGATCTTCTCTATTCATTCTGCTACCTAGTGAGATTTTCTCCTTCCTGACATGACTTATCCTTGGCAACCCTTAGAGCAAATACTCTCTATTCCAAACTCTGTTACTACTTGAAATCTAATCTCCTGTTTAGCAAAGTTTATTTAGGATGGGTCTGGCTTTTCCCTCAGGATTTGTTTTGCATACTTATTTTTTTTTTTTAGCAAAACATTTTAACCAGTTGGGAAAGACCTCAGCTGAAAATTCCCTCTAAAACAGAGTCAGCTGCACATTAATGAAATCAGAGGTTGCAAAGGAAGAAATTTGTTGTGAAAAGGAGGAGAGCAAATGTGTTGCACTGTCCATTCTGCTTTTGCATCAGAAGGGATGTCTGGTGTGGAATTAAACCATCCTGATTAAAATGGGCAAATTTTCCTGGATACTCCCTGTAAAAAATAATGGAGGGGAAACTTAAGAGTTAAACATCACTACAGAGGAAATATCTCTTTTTCTCAGGGGTGTGACTTGCAGAATGAATGCCCTTCAGACAAACACCTTGGGATGATCAGCATGCCCCACCTTGGCACAGTTACATTTTCAACAAGTGAGAGCTTGTGGCACCCTCTTCCCCCTTGAGATGAGACACTCTCCAAACAACCTGAGCAGGCAAACAATCCTGGTGCTGTGTTATCAGAGCACACCAGTGCAGAACTGCATTGTGAAATCCCCACTGTTGACACACACCAGCTGAAGAAACACACCAAATGGAAGGAAATCAAAATGGAATTACCCAACACTGTTATCTCCCTCTCCATTCAGCCCTGTTCCTACCCAATTCATTTAGAGTGAGACTCAGTGCAGATATGTGCTCTATTTATAGCTCCTTCCTTGATTTTAGAGCTTGATAAAATAGATATATTAAAATAATAGTGGGGTTTAAGCATAGCTTTCATACCCTTACTGCACAGTCACATTGAAATAATGTCTGGGATACAACATCATCTCTTTACATCTTTTATCACCTCTTATTATGGCAAATTCAACACACAGAGATATAATAGGACTAAGTAATAGGAATCAGGAACTTGAGGCAGCAATGCAAATCCCTGAGCTCAGTAATGCAACAGGCACTGAGAAGATGCAAATTTGCTAATTAGTTGGGGCAGGCAGTCTGCCCATGACCAGGGCTGCCAGACCCACAGCAAAACTCCAGTCCAGCCACAGCTTCTGCATGACCTTGTTCCAGCCACTGAATCCCCTGGGTCTGTTCACAGTGGGTGAAAGGAGAATGAATGAATGAGTGAATGAATGAATGAATGAATGAATGAATGAATGAATGAATGACAGGGTGAGGATGGAGCAAAATCCCACAATTCATCAGGAGTGAGAGGGGTTTGAGGGATCTGCAACCTCTGGATTTTAAACACTCATTTCAATTGTGTGTGTGTGCAAGAGAGGATGGATGGATGGATGGATGGATGGATGGATGGATGGATGGATGGATGAATGGATGATGGATGGATGAGGGATGGATGGATAGGTGGATGATGGATGGATGGATGATGGATGGATGGATGGATGGATGGATGGATGGATGGATGGATGATGGATGGATGGATGATGGATGGATGGATGATGGATGGATGGATGGATGGATGGATGGATGGATGGATGGATGATGGATGGATGGATGATGGATGGATGGATGATGGATGGATGATGGATGATGGATGGATGATGGATGGATGGATAGATGGATGGATGGATGATGGATGGATGGATGGATGATGGATGGATGGATGGATGGATGGATGGATGGATGGATGATGGATAGGTGGATGATGGATGGATGGATGGATGGATGATGGATGGATGATGGATGAATGGATGATGGATAGGTGGATGATGGATGGATGGATGGATGGATGGATGGATGGATGGATGGATGGATGGATGATGGATAGGTGGATGATGGATGGATGATGGATGGATGGATGGATGGATGGATGGATGATGGATGGATGGACAGGCTGGTGGTCTCAGGGTATGTCAGGCACGCTGCTCTGCATTTTGAGTGACCTTGGTACTGTCCAGCCTGGGTGAGCTGTGCCTGTGCACACCCTGATTTCGAGGAGAGCAGCTGGGAAGGTTTGGATGCTGAGCTGGAATCAGCAGTGATCTGTGAAACTGCTGCGCCACCTATGCCCAGACACAGCTTCGTGTTCCAGCAGCTCTGTCAGCCCTGAAACGGCACAGAGAGAGATTTCCCACCACAGCTCAGCTCCCAGCCAGAGCTGTCCCTGCACTGACCACAGCCATGGAGCATTGGGGGTGACACCTTCACAGAATCAAACAATCCCAGAATCATTTCTGTAGGAAAAGATCCCCGAGATCATCACATCCAAACTTTGGTCCCCACCTTGTCCCCAGCCCAGAGCTCTGAGTGCCACCTCCAGATGCCACCTGCAGGGATGGGCACTGCAAACCTCCCTGGGCAGTTCCAACCCCTGAGCTCCCTTTCCATGGGGAAATTCCTGCTGCTGTCACCCTGAGCCTGCCCTGCCCAGCCTGAGGCCGTTCCCTCTCCTCCTGTCCCTGTTCCTGGAGCAGAGCCCGACCCCCCTCCCTGCCCCTCCTGTCAGGGAGTTGTGCAGAGCCACAAGGTCCCCCCTGAGCCTCCTTTTCTCCAGCCTGAGCCCCTTCCCAGCTCCCTCAGCCCCTTCCCCAGCTCTGTCCCTGCCCTGGACACCTCCAGCCCCTCCAGGGCTCTCCTGCAGGAGCCAGGACTGGACACAGCCCTCGAGGTGCAGCTTTCCTTGCAAGTCACATTCATGCTGTGGCTGCCATTCCTGTGCCCCAGCCAACACCAGGGAAGATCCATGAGGATTCGTGCCTGGCCCCCTGCAAGAGGGAAGTTGTGCACCTTGATCCGTGGGGTGAAGCTCAGAATGAACAACTGCAGCTGGCAGCAGAATCACCTCTCATTCCTCAAAACCAAGAGACACCCAAGCACATTTTTTCCTCACACCACTGCCCTTCTCACCACTTGCTTTTTAAAGTACTGTGGTTTTGTGTTCTCTTTCCTAAAATGCCAGGCTCTGCAGTGTCTCTATTTTGGAAGTCCAGACTTCTCCCTTACTGTCCTCACAGCTGAACTCAGAGCACTGAAATAAAAGGGTGTGATAAAGGAATCACTGCTGTGCTGGTTCTGGCTGGGGTGGGGTTAGTTTTCCTTGCAGTAGCTGTTGTGGGGATGTGGTTTGGATTTGTGCTGGAGTCAGTGGTGATGATTCAGGGATGTTTTGGTTATTGCTGAGAAGAAATTACACTTTTTTCTGGCTCTCACCTGACCCCACTGATGAGTGGGCTGGGGGTGCACATGGATTTGGGAGGGGACACAGCCAGGACAGCTGACCCCAAATGACCCAAGGGATGTCCATCATGCTCAGGGTCTGGAGAAGGGAGAAGAAGAAGGCAGGTGAGGTGTTTGGGGTGATTGTCTCCCCATTCACTGTTAAATGTGGTAGATCCTGGCTTTTTTGGGGATGGCTGAACACCTGCCTGCCCAGAGGAAGGGGAGGAATGGATTCCAAGATTTGCTTTGCTTGTAATTTTTTTGCTTTTCCTATTTAAACTGTCTTCATCTCAACTCACAAGTTTCCTACTTTTGCTTTTCCAATCCTCTCCCAAATCCCACCAGCAGGGATGGGGCTTAGGTGCTGACTGGTACCTGCTGTCCTTCCCCCTGGGAAGGCAAGGGGTTCCAGCACAGGCATTTCAGATATTTCCTTCTTAGGAAAGCTCTCCACTGCATTTTCACCCTGAAAAAAGAGATGGTTCAGGTCATGCCACCTGTCAATGCTCATTTGAAATGTGGACAGAGTCTCTCCCAGGCACATGCCAGCCCAGAGCCAAGGTAACCACTGGCAAATACACTCAGCAGAGTAATCCCTTGTGTCAGGGCTCTGCACACAGCCAGGAGTGCTTGCAAACCCCACTCAGGGAACTAAGAACCACTTCACCCTCACATCAGCAGGCTGGGTGTGGAGCTGGCTCTGAATTCAGTGATTCTTTCTCTTTGCTGTGACCTTCAGCCCTCTCCCCTTTGCCTCACACACCCTGAGCAGTGACAGCCCCTCCTGGCAGCTCACAGGATGCTCTTTGTGCCACCATGGAAGGCACATCCTCCTCCCCACCCAAAAACCTGGGGATTTTGATCTTTCTGTGCTTCCTAGCACTGACCCCCTGGAGAACACTGCTTTGGACCTGGGGCCTTGGAGAAGCTTCCAAATTTGAGTGATGGAGTTAAAATCATGGGTGTGTAGTTAAATAGAAGTGTGTGATTTCACATGGTGAAGGGTTTGGAATTTGGGGTTTTAGAATATAGTAATAGGTATGGGACAGGATGGATGTTCTTGGGTGGTGTCTCTTTCTGTCTTCTTCCTTCTTCTTCTTCCTTCTTCTTCTTCCTTCTTCTTCATGGTTTCAGGCAGTTTCTGGTTGGACAGTCAGTGCTGCACTGAGGGTCACAGGTGTTTGGCTATTAGGTCAAAAGTATAAATAATATAGATGTTAATTCTCTATTGGACTGTTTAGCTTTAAAACACCTTGTAGCTAGTTAGATTCACTCTCCATTTTGCTCACTTTTAGCTAGAAGTGTTGCAGAACTCTCTGTATTTCAGATAAGATTTAATAAACAACCAAACCCGAACATGAGAAAATTTGTCTCCTTCATGTTTTTATCCTGGCTCTGAGTGAAGACAGAAGAAAATGAAGACAAGCCACTAATTAAGTGGTGCATTTAACCCATTCCACCTACCAGCTGGTCAGTGAGTTTTTGAGGGCAGTGACAAAAAGCAGAAATAGGATCACCCAAACTGGGCTCAGTGTGCTCACTGTTGGTATCACAGTCACACAATTGGTATCCAACACAGGCTCCTCCTGGAAGAGCAGCACCTGAACCACTCACCCATCACTCTCCTGCTCCAAGATGAGCTTTTTGCTCCCCTGCCTTACTCTCCTAGCACATTTTTACAAACAGTTTGGTCTCACTCCTTCTCCTCCCTTCTCCATGTCCCAAGGGTTAGGAGTATCACAGATGAAGGATGATCTACTCTCAGATCATTTCACATGCAACCAGCTCTGGATAAACTCCAGAGGAGCCATTTGGGTGAGCCCAGGTGCAAGCAGCAAGAGCATCTCAGGAAAATGAATCCACAAACACCAGAAGTTTGTGTCCAAAAAGGAGACAGAGGAGTTCTTTGTACTTTATTTGAATAAAGGGAGAGGCCATGAGACATTCCCTTGGGATATCTCAAATATTTGGAGGACACAGCTTCCCTTTTTATCCTCATTTCCCTCTCTCTTTCCCCACTGGCTGAGGTACTTGAGAGGCACAGACTTCCCATAACACCTGATACCTGAGATTCCCCTCTAATGCATAACTCTCAATTTAATTTTTAATTTTTATAGAATTCATAGTTTTTCCTCATTGCTTCTTTCATTTTCCAATATCCAATTTCATTTATTAGCAAACCTACAGTTTGTTTGTAAAGACAAATATCTTTTTTGCCATTCATCAATCAGTGGAATCCTTCCCATTGTTTCTTTTACCTCTTAGTGCTGGTCTTATGTACCAGCAGACCCACAGCTTGTTTGTAAAGACAAATCCAACATTCCTCTCAGCAGCTCCTGTCCCACTGCCCCATATTCCATGTGAGTGGTGTGAACATTCCCAGAGCCACAGCTTCAGCCTGGGCCCGTGGATGGATCTTGTCCTTGTGTTTGTCTCTCAGATTTTCCATGGGAATTCCCCCCAGGTGTAAAGAGGTGAGGTGCCAGCCCTGGGTGGCTCCCAGCTCTGCCCATCACTCACCAGGGTGCATGCCAAGGCATATTTCACAGGAGGGGATTGTCCTGGAGAGGTTCTGAGCTGTTAATTATCTGGCAGTGGCTGCAGTGGGCAGGGAGGGTTTGCAGTCCATTAATGACTGTGGGATCACTCAGCAGCAGCAGCACATCCAGAGCAGCCTGGAGATGTATGAGGTGTTTAGGAAAAGTGTTTTATTGTGAAAAGTGTCAAAGGCATCCTTTAAACCATTCCTCCTTGGAAGGTTTTATTAGCAATTCATCTCTGTCACACCTCAGGCCAAGCTACTGTAGATCTTGCAGTGCTTTTTGGGTTTCAAATGTTTTTATTTAATTGCTGTCTCAAAGGCTGTCCCCTGTGAGGTGCTGTCTGGATCCTCTTCCAAGCTGACCTCCACAGGGAAGCCTGAAACTTAACTGAGTTTCCCTTTGCTAAAGGACCACTGCCACACTCTGGCAAACTTGGAAATATATATTTTCCTAAAGTCTTGCTGATGGTTTGAGGCTTTTTCTTCTCCATCCATCATTTCTTCTTTCAAAGGATTTGTTTGGAAATAACATTTCTTTTTTTTTTTCCTAACCAGATTTATCCCTCTGCTGGATTCCAGCAGGGATGCTGCACAATTTGCTCTGCAGGTGACACCACCACAAAAACTGCTGGTGGGGGGACAGGTGTGCCATGACAAACTGAGGGTTTACACACAAAATACTCCTGAAAAAAAAAAAAATCAGCAATGACCAGGACAGCCACAAAGGGAGCTCTGTGACTGCTCTGTCTTTGTGAAAATCTCTGGCTGAGCAGTTGAGCATTCTCCATCAGCTTCTGAGAAATTCCTGGTGCTTTTCCACAGAGCAGCTCCAGTTCAAGGGTAGGGCTGGTACAGAAACCTCCTGCAGGCTTTCAGGGCTGTCTCAGCTCCTGGGAACACGACTAAATCTGTCTGAAAGGAGATGTTAACACAGCTTGTCAGGAAAAACATCACCCAGGCTCCAGGTTCAGCTTGTGCTGACACCTCTCAGGCACCAGAGGAGCCCAAATCCTGCTCTGGTCACAGGAGTAAATGGGTGAGGTTGGTGTTTTCCTTCTGCTCCATCTTTTTTTCTTCCTGCAGCTGGACACTCAGTGGCTCTGTGGTCTAAAACACAGACCTGAAAGCTTAATTCTGTTCTCTCTTTTACTACCTTGAGCAAATGTCCTCCAGTCATCATCACTGAGGTTTGGGTTAATTGTTTTTGACACCCTGGGTGTCCCATTTGCAGGTGACTATTCTGCTTTGTCTCTTTTCTAGCTGGGTTTTTTTCTTCTGTAAAACTGCAGTTCACCACTTTCTGTGTGTTTGGTAGGAATTCCTTGTAGCTGTGTGCTGGATGCTGTGCTTTGCAGTAAAAGCTGAGCCCATAGCTCAGTTAACAGGACATGGGCTTTATGTCCATTTTGAAATATTATCACTTCAACATCTACTTTGAAGTGTTTTCAGGTGTATTCTGGAGTTATTTTCTTCTCCTCAGGCAATCTCTTGGAGGCTGGAGCCACTTTTTTGCCTCTCTTGGGAGAAACTTCATCAGATTTTTAGAAGAATTTATAAGGTGCAGCTCTTCTCTCTTTCTCTGCAAACACAGACCAAACAGCTCTGCTTAAACCTGATTAAATGCCTCCCAAAATATTTCTTTTTCTGTGGAAGTGGCAATAAACTGTTCAAGGGGGAAAACTGATGAGAAGTGTGGTTTCAGTGTTAATTATACCCCAACAACTCCAGCCCAGCTGAGTGAGAGGTGGAGAGACCCCCCATGCCTGTGTGTCTGATTCAGTACAAGATACACCCCAAAAAATTGGAATAAGCTCCTAAAAGTAGGAGGTAATGTTTCTAAAGACTTGGAATGGTGAAGGTATCCTTTATTTCACTAAAAAGCATCGTTCCATCCTTTCTTCTCTTTTTTGATGTCTCTCATACTGAACCCTTGAGCTGCTCTGACTTGCAACTCACCTGCCACAACTCTTCCACAAGCACATCCCAAAAATTGATGCTGAGGCTGTGAGACATGAGGGCTTTTAAAAAACTAGATGGTCACATAAATCTTTGTGCCTAATAATTGTGGTCAGCTTTAGCTGATGGGATTTCGTTGCTGTTGTTGTTGTTACAACATTTTTGTGACAGCAAAAGACTTAATATAGAACCAACCCTTCAAGCACACAGAGGATTTCCTTTTGTATGTTCTGTACTGGTCACAGGGCTGACCAAGGCAGAATTTTTGTGTCTAAATGATCCCCAAACCTCTCAGCTCCCAAAATCATTTGGTGGCATCAACAGATCTCACATGCTTGAACCCTGAACTCCTGGAAAACAGGAGCAGACTGGAGGCTTCTTTTCCCCTCTGGATTTAGTAACTTCATTTGGATATTTAATATTTTTCTGCAGCATGTACAGATGGCAAAGTACACTCCTCTGCTGAAGACTCTCTATTTCCCTGCTTGGTTTTCCCAATTTTTTGCTACCTCTTGTTTGTACCATGGGTTCCTGGGACCTCCCTTTCCTTTTGTACTGAAGGACTTTATCCCTTTTGTTTTTAGAAGAATTTTAGATGAAAGATTTTTTTATTTTTCACCAGATTGTGATAATTGGTGTTTGTGCAGTACTTGCTTAATAGTTAATTAGAGCTGCTTAGTAATTTAAACAGACAATGTATGAAAAGCCCATTTTTCTTGGAAACCCTAAAAAGGCAAATCAGAGAGCAGCTTTTTGTGCAGCATCAGCATGATGGGACCCAAATTCCTTCAGCAGCACACCTGGGGTACAAGGGAAAATATCACTGAGACACAGCAACCAAACCAAGAGAGCTCTGAACTGTTGAAGTAGGAAATTGTGATTTCTTCATCTTGAGTGCTAATGGAGCAAAAAGAGGGGGAAAAGGAGCTAGAGTGGGAATAAAAATTAAAACATAATAATAATAATAATAATAATAATAATAATAATAATAATAATAATAATAATAATAATAATAATAATAATAATAATAGTAAACTACTATCCTCTCCAAAAACTATTCTTTCCAGAACCACACATGCCAACACCAGCAAACTGCAGGGACTATTATTAGAGCCCAGACAGAGACACAAAGAGGTTTTCCATGAGTGACAATACTGAAATTTCACTCAGAGCAGTCAGAATGCCAATGAGAGATGTGCATAAAAACACTCTTAGCCCAAGCCCAGGCACACTGAGCTGTCTTGCAGGTCCTGGTCACAGAAATGCTTTTTTTTACACACAGCATCAGCACAGGTTTTTTTGCAGCATCACTTTTATGCAATTTGCTGAACTCCACCTGACACACCAGTGCATTGCTGAGCATCCTCTCCTCAGCTCGTTTTTGCTCTGCTCCATTCATGCTCAGCAGGAACATGCAGGCACAGATCTCCAAAAACCTCTCAGTTTCCCTCAGCCATGTGGCAGGAATATTCTCCTGCTTGTCTTCCCACAGAAGGAGCTGATCCTTTTAGTTCCTTTGCAGTGTGATACAGCTTTTTTACAGTTTTTTTACAGTTTTACAGTTTTCACTGGTTTGGGGTAACTGGTGCCAGAGCCCTCTGCCCACTGGGTGAGATGGGAGGCTGTGAAATTTCCAACCCAGCACAGGCAATTTTCCCATGTCCTGTGTAAAAACCTGTAGGGAGAGGAAAGTGCTGGAATAAGTTTCAGCCTGGAATGTCCTGTCACCACATCATTTCTGAATTTAGCACTTGGTAAATCCTGCTGCAGCTCTGTGCCCTGTCTCTGCTGTCCCCTCACCTGCTGGGATAATTTCTAGTTCTTTTTGTGTTCCATCCCTCTGACAGCATCAGAAATGCTGCAGCATTGCTGTAAGCAGTGCTCAGAAATCCTCCTGTCTGCCTGTGCAGGAGGCACCAAATTCCAAATAACAAACTATGCTGTGCCCTGCCAGGACCATCCCTGGCATTTCCTGAGGCTTTTTTTTTTTAATGTCTGACTTTTAATTTACTACCCTGAAAGCTGCTTGCAGCAGAAAGCAAATTTCCCCTTGTTTTTGAGCCTGGAACTCAGCAGGGCACGAGACCTTTTCATCCAGGAGGGCTGAGTGTGGTGGGAGCTGGATTTCCCACCTGGTTTTGGAGAGTGTGGCTCTCCACATGTCACTGTCCCCACGAGTGGTGCCTTAGGATTTTAGCTTTTGTATTTTTCAGGTATTTTTAATCCTGCAATTCCTCAGTGTATAACTCTAAACTCCATACAGAGTGTTGGCTGCTGCTTTCCAAACATCTTGGTCAGACAACACAATTCCTCTCCAGGCTGGGAATCAAGGACACCTCACTGCCTCAGAGCCATAGAGATGGAAACAAAAGTGAGTTGGGGGGAGCAAACTTGGGATAAATGACTTCATTATCTAAAACTGTAATTGGAAAATTAACCCCCAATATGCAAATGAACCAAACTTATAAAAGTGTGAAACCTCGTGACCCATAATCCATTTTGGGTGTAACCCTGGGGGTTTTGTCTGCCCTAAATGAACCTGAAGGCCCTTCAATAAATAGAACTGCTTTTGATTCCCTTAATTTGCCCAAAAGGCACCACAAGTACAACCCAGCAGGGGAGATGGCATTTCCATAGAACTGTTCTTTGGGTGACTTTCAGCAGAATTTCAGCAGAATGTTTTCAATCCTGCTCTGCAGTGAGGTGTTTTTTCGGCGAGGGCAGCGTGACCGCGGTCCCACCTTTCATCCCAACCCTTGTGCAATGCTTGGAAGAGCCTCCTGCCTTGATGAGTCTGCTCTTCATAACTCACCTGCCAAAGAGAGCTCAGCACAGCCAAGCTCAATAGAAAACATTCCCCTGGGGAAACAGAGGCATTCTCCAGGCTTTGGGTATATTTACAGCAGGCAGATGAAATGCAGAAATTCAAAGGGTAGGTAGAGGCTCTGAGGAGCTGAAGCCAGCCAGGGTACTCAGACACTACACACATTTATTAGGGGCAGGGTTTGGGGTTATTTTTCACAGGGAATGTGGCTGCTCCACGTCTGACTTTCAGAGCTGTAGTAAAACACACGGTGGCATTTTGGAAAGCGGTGAATCCCCTGGCTTTGAGTGGTTCCCTGGTAGGAGACCTTGGCAGAGGCAAAATCCTGGAACAGACCAAGAGCTGAAAGCAGCACAGGGTTTAAGTGCTATGAATAGGGAGTTTGTCTCCAAAGGAGTCACACAGGCTTCATCCAAAGGAGAGAGCCTGGAAGATTGTTCAGGTTCTTCGTCCTCGTTCACCAGCACAAAGCTACTTCCTACCCCCAATGAGCACCCTGGGTGCAGGCTGGAGGCTGATCAGAGTAAATAACTAAACAAATAGATAAATAAACAGGCAGTGCCTGCCAGCCCAGCACTCTGAGGGCAGAGCAGGCAGGAGCCAGCTGTGATTCCACACACAGAATGGAAACCAGACAGGAACCCCTCCAGCCCCACTGGGCTTGCCTTCCACCAGGTCTGCAATTAATTAAGACTGGAGGGGAGGCTTTGAATAACCCCTTTGTGGAGCAAAATGCACGCAGTCAAAAACCCAGCTGACAAACACAACAGAACTGACTTCATGGTTTCTTATGAGAGAACCATTAATGGCCAGGGAAATGAAGAAACACTTTGTTCACGTCGCTGGTGTGAATGCAGCATATTCAGATTACAAAGCAGCCTTGCCCTGCTGTAATAAATATCCTATAGCTTTATCCATGGCTAACCAGGTACTTAAAAGCCAGGAATAACACATTAGGTTTTTGGTTAGCATACAGTACCCACTATTGCATGTTCACAGAGTTCACTCACACAGAGCCTCTGATGCAGCAAGAAACGATGGGGCAAACACCTGACACCCACTGCCAGGCTCTGGCTTGATTTCAGCTCTGTGTCCATGCCCTCCTTTTGTGTCAGCACCAAGGGAGAGCAGGGCTGTGTGCTGAAAGGTTTAATAAAGAAATCTCCTTTACCTCGGTGGTGCATCGCCCTCTTTTCACATGCTGATGAACTGTGGCAGGTTGCTCAGTCAAGCAGGCAGGAAGAAGTAAGGAAAAAACATCATATTTGGGGAAAATATTTACAGTCTCCAGCCCTCAGCTGGGTGGCATTTAGCAGTCTGTGATGTGGCAGGTCAGAGGAAAGGCTGTGACAAGTTTCTCTCCCTGAACAGGTGATGAAAGTGATACCCACCCCTTGTTTTACTGCCAGCACCCAAAAGCAGCTCAGGAGTGTCCAAGGCTGGCTGATTCCTGTAGCTGCTGGGGATGGGTTTTGCCCCAGGCTGCCACAACAAGCCCAGATAAAACATTCTGAATGGAACAGCTTCTCCTGGGTCTTTCAGACAAACCTCAGCCACAAGGTCCTTAGGTGCAAGCGAGCCTAATGTTTAGGTTATCAGCTCCTTTGTGGTTTCATTTTGCTTGCAGGACCTTCTCAGCCAGCAAAGAGAAGGAGATCTGGGAAAGCTGCACAAAGGTCCTGCAGGCAACTTTATTTCTACAAAGGGGTCCAGCAGCAAACCTGAGTACACAGAGTGTCAAAGGGGTTTTATAGGGTTGGGGTACCTTGAGAATGGACCAGTAATACTACAGATTTGAAAACTATCCAACTACTTTTTGGTTTTAAGCAAAAGTGACCAATTACTAAAAGGAAAAAAGGACCAATTAGGGCACTAAAAGATAATGTGGGGTCTACAGGGGGGTGAAACACTTCTACCATGAGTCTAAGGAAGGATTTCTCATCTAAGGGATGATTTCCCAGGGTGGCCCTGAAAGGGTATCTGTATCATCCACAGATCCCTCCTGCAATGGCTGGTCACCCTCTCTCTGAGATGTTTGTGAACCCACCACCCATGAGCCAAGGACAGAAAATCCATGAAGGACAGACCCAGCAGGTCCTGGTCTGGTCTCACATCACATTCACCCTTTGGGCACCTGAAATCCCTGACATCCCTTTCTGCCTGCACCAGCCCCTCAGCTCTGTCTGGAGGCTCCCACCCTAACCTGCAGCTGAGAGACCTGCAGATGAGACTGCAAAACTCATTTTCCTCCAAACCTAATCCAGCCAGGAACCCAAATTCCTCGTGGGAAAGGGCAGCCACCATGCTAAGTCAGCATCCAGTCACAAACCTGGATTATTCTTGGCAATACCATTGTTGGCATCCAGAAACACAGTAATTTTTAAGCTTAGATTCCTAAAATGAGAGAAATTCTGACCAACACACTGTATTTTCATCAGGTTCTCAGATAAACCAGCCCAGCACTGTGTCATCTCCATGGTTTGACAAGAGCATTAATTCACTGTCCACATTTGCCTCCATCCTTTGGAATACTTTGATGCCCCAAGCATGCCAGGTGGGATAACAAATAACTGGTTTGCTTCTAGAACATGGAAAGAATCCACTGGAACACAGATGAGAAAACCCTGTTTCTACACCTTCACCAGCCCTCAGAAACCTGAAAGATTCAACTTGCTGAGGAGGCAAGTGTGCAAGTTCAGCACCAGTTTCTTTGGGCTGTATTCTGAGCATTTTGCTACTTCATAGCAAACCCTCTTTATATATTTATGACCTGGAGCCATGACTAACCCTTCCCAGGTGAGCCCAGTCTCCAATCCCTGGTGAAACCAAATAATTTCACACATGGAATTGGTACTGCTTCTTCATCTGTCCTGCTTGGTACAGGACTAATTCTCTTCAGATCCCTGAAATGTGAAATGATGGTGCCATCCTCTGGGTAAGCAAGATGTGCTGAAAGCAACCACAGCCATAAGGCTTCCAGTCCCAAGAAACTGAAAATCTCATGTCACCCTGACCCACTGAAACCAGACCACATCACAGCTCTCACAGGGCTTTGCTGCCATTTCATGTTCCCACCTGGTAAAAAGTGTTTCCATCCTCCCTCCCTCTCATTTGAAATGTGTGATGCTAAAGGTTTTGGTTTATAAGGAGGATCAGGTCAGGATTTTTATGTGGACTCACTGTCAAAACCAGCTGGGATTATTGATACCAGCCCTGCTTCATCAGCTTTGGATTTTGACCACAAACGTCTCCTGGCCCCTCCAGTTTCCCTTGAGATACCACATCAGCTTGGTGTAAAGAGAAGGCCTGGGCAGAACAGATGGGGATCACTGTGGAGAACTGAAAAACCTGAATTTCCTTCCCCAAAGTCTCTGCAGAATTAACTGGTGCACAGGTGGCCTGAGGAAGATTTCTAACTACACTCCATCCATGGCTTTAGATCCTCAGAAATGTTAAGGATGAAGCCAAGCTTTTCATGAAAACTAAATTTAAATTTGAAAGGGACCACTGAAAAGCCAACAGAGCAATGACCCAGATCAAAGAGGAGCATTTCTTAAGGAACACCAACACTCATGGTTTGCCCTCCTCCTTTATCTTGTTCTTCAGATCATTTCAGGTGAATGGCTGGAGCTGCCACCACGGGTGGGATGGGACTGTCAGGGCCATTATCCCTCCTCCAAATGCACAAGATATTTTATTTCACCAATCTGCCACTTGGGGCACTCATTAAAATTGCAATTAAATGAATGGACAGATTTCCTTCTACTATTTCCTCTCACTCACCACACCTTAAGTCAGAGCTGTTATTTCTCCTGGTAAATTTGGGTTTGAGTTTCACACTGTGATTTTCTGCTCCCATCCTTCAGGAACCACCTCCTCTTCCAGCCCAGCCATTTCTTTATGCCCTTCAGGGAACACTAAGGAACAGGTTGCTTCTTCCCACCCCACTTTGACCAAACCAAAGGTTTTTTCTTAAATATCTGCTCTGGCAGCCACAACCCCACAGGAATTGTCTCCTCCATGGCTCTGATCCCAAATCCTTGGGGTAAATCCCTCTGCTATAACCCACTGAATGCAAGGACCAGCTCAGGATTTCACATCATGCTGTAATTTCTTGAGTGTATTGTGGGTCAACAGGACACACCCAGCTCCAAGACCAAAATCTTGCCACATTTACACACTCAAAACTTTAAGGTTTCTGATCAGATCTGCCAGCTCAACCACACATTTGATGACCTTCACAAGCCAAGTACCTTCAGGTATTTCTTCCTGAAGATTTTAAATGATATCCACTCACAAAATTTCTCACCATGACCTCTTCACCACAACAGAAGGGATAAATTGTGTTCTCTCTGCTCAACTTCACAAAGAATTTCCCTTCTGTTATAAAAGACCAGCACTGAATATTTTCTCAAAAAATTAGAAACTGGGTTTTTTTTTTTTTTCTGTCACAGATTTGTTAAAAGATTAACAGCCTCACTAAGAAGGCAATAAAAATATCTGGACAAAAGTAAACCTCAGTTTTCCTACAGAAGGGAGCATTGCTTTCCACAGTTCACTGGCCCCCAAACCAGGAGAATGAGACCAGGAGGGAAAGAGGAGAATTTAGTAAAAATGAGAAAAAAATTTAATAAAAATGTGATGGGTAAAAACAGAGAGGAAAAATAAAGAGCTCTTTAACTGATAGATTTTAAGACATGGTAATCTTTACAAAATTTAATAGTTTTACTCTGATCAATCTTTATGCTGTTGAAGACTGAAGAACTGACCCAGGATGAAAACAGACTTCATCCCTTTGTGGAGAAATGTTCACAAAAATTGTTCAAAAAAATGTTCAAAAAAGTGTTCACAGAGACTGCACACAGATAGAGAATAAAGTAAATATTTACATATCAGGTGCTGTTTGCTTTGTGTTTTTAATTCCAAACCCCACACCTGAGAGAATTCCAGCCCAACCAGCCCTGCCAAGGCCAGGAGCATCTCCAGTGATGGATGGATTTGTGGAGAAATGTTCACAAAAATTCCACAAAAAGGGGTTTTTTAAGCACATTGATTTTGTCCAAAGCAGTGCCAATAACACATTGTTCAGTTTTTATAAACACAAGAGTTCATTACAGCAGTTTCTGTGTGAGGATGTTTCCAATGTCAAAGCAAGAAGGAAATCCTGCTTGGGAGCATTTTCTGTTGTCCATGGATCATGAAAATCCCACGTTCCTGGGAATTTTAAGGATGTGATGAGAGCTCTGGAGTTTAGGTTTGAGCACACAGCAAAGTGTGATGACTTTGTCCATTCATGGAACACACAGAAACACAAAGTCATCAGAGAAAGAGCTCCTGAAATCCCAGCATTAAAGAGATTCCTGGGGTCAGGAAAGGGTCCTCTCCATGGATTCTGCACCAAGCCAAGCACCCATCCAGGGGTGATGGATCCCAAAAACCTGAGATTTTTGAGCTTTCTGTGCTTTCAGGCACTGACCCCTGGAGAACTCTGCTCTGGACCTGAGGCCTTGGAGAAACTTCCAAATTTGAGTGATGGAGTTAAAATCACTGGTGTGTAGTGAAATAGAAGTGTGTGATTTCACATGGTGAAGGATTTGGAATTTGGGGTTTTAGAATACAGCAATAGGTGTGGGACAAGATGGAGGATTTTGGGTGTCTTCCTCCTTCTTCATGGTTTCAGGCAGTAGTTTTTGGTTGGACAGTCAGTGCTGCACTGTGGGTCACAGGAGTTTGGTTATTGGGTCAAAAGTATAAATAATACAGGTGTTAATTCTCTCTTGGACTGTTTAGCTTTACAAACCTTGTAACTAGCTAGGTCTGTCTCCATTTTGCTCACTTTTAACAGGTAGCTAGAAGTGTTGCAGAACTTTCTGTATTTTAGGCAAGATTCAATAAACAACCAAGCCCAAACATGAGAAATTTGTCTCCTTCATGTTTTTACTCTGAGTGAAGACAGAAGAAAATTAAGACAAGCCACTAATTAAGTGGTGTAATTACCACCTTTACACAGGGGCAGCATTCCCTCACCTGGAATTTCATCTTGGGTTCATGGGGGCAGCTGTGACAATTTCCTCTGCAGCCTCCAAACTGCAAAACTCCACCAGAAAACTCTCAAGCCACCTGAATTTGTAGCCACCCTTACTGGGGTGTGGGTTTGGGGGTAGGGCCTCCAGAGGACCAAATTTTTCCATTATTCCACCAAAACATTGCATTTCTTCTCTTGAATCCAGCAACATTTGACCCCACTCGAAGCAAGTTTCCATTATTTTGAAATACCTTTGTTTTTTTTTTCCCTGAATCAACCCTAAAATATTGTCTCTCAGCCCTTTGTAGATTGTCTCTCTCAACCATTAAAACCATTTGACAATCATTCAGTTTAGCTGAACACCTGCTGCCTCATTGTAATGGAGAGAAAAGTACTCTGAATTACATGCTGCTGTAAAAAAGAGGAAGGACCTTATGAAAACCCATTAAAAAAATTCCTCTGTGTCCAGATTCTGAGAAATACACTCATTATCTGGCTAGAAACAGTAGCTGTCAACTAAATGTTGCTTGGACACGTACAGGAAAAAACAACTTGAAGCATTTTCTTCTGAATTGTCTGAGGATGGTATTTCCCCACCTTTGAGAGCTGAATCACATTGTGTTTCCTTTCACAAAGCTCCTACTCACTCCAGCAGTCAAATATTCTTGGGAAATGCATTTAAAAAAAAAAAAAAACAAACCAGTTTTTTCCAGACAGGTGAACAGCAAGGTAAGAGGTTGTTGATTTGCAGCTTACCAGTAGAGCAGAGTGAGGTGGACTGGAGACCACAATGAGCTTAGCACCAAAGGAAAAAGCAACAGAGAACTTGAATCTGCTGCCACTGATTGCTGTTTTGATTTTGTTTCTTCCTTTAAGAGGCCCTGCAACAGAAATACATCCAGAGATGTGCTATTTTGGGCTCTCCTGATAAATGAAGAACACTATATTTGTATTTTTACTTGGATAGTACAATAGATCGTGTGCTGGTTTCCACCTGTCCATAGTCAGCTCACTATTAAATCAAATTCACCTCAGACACACAAAAATAAAGAATTATTTCCCTCCAACAAGGCCTCAAACATGGGTAAGTCATTTCAGGTTTCAGCACAATTAATGCCATGGCTTCTCTGCTGTTAGGAATTCAGAATAATAAAATGGGCTGGGTTGGAAGGACCTGAAGGGAAATCTGATTCCACTCTCCCTACCAGGGGCTGGAATCCCTCTCTGGAAGTTCCTGCTCTCTCCATTGGTTAGAGAGGGGATTTCATGTGAGGCATCAATGAACAACAGCCTTCTGTTGTGACAGCACAGTCCCATGCAGACATGACCCAAAATCCTGTTCAGTGGGGGGGTCAGAGAGGGTTTCCCCAGTGATGCTGTGGAAATGTGGGTTTGTGGCACAAGGATGGATGGGTGGCTCCTGCAGGACCTGCTGTGGGCTCCAGCTGAGTCAGAGCTGCTCATCCTGCAGCTCCTGATGGCCACAGAGGCTCTTGGCTCGTCCTTTTTTGGGTTTAATCTGCACTTCCCACCCTCTCTGCCCAGAGCTTCCTCTCAGGGCAGGCTGTGGTGCTTGCACCACCCAAGAGCTCAGCTGGCTTTTGGCAGGGAAGGACAGAAATGCCAAAGAGAGCTCCTGCATCACTGGGTGGAACAAACACAGGAGGAGCCCCAGAAATGCTTGTTCCACTCACACAGCCTGAGCTTGCTGCCTTTTCCAGCTAATTGTTGTAGGTAATCACAAGAACCATGCAGGAATCCCAGATTCTTCTGGAGACACTCAGCTCCCTCTGGCAGGGGACAAATCCCAGCAGGAGCAGAGGCAGACATTCCAGATATTCCAGATATTGCAGATATTCCAGATATTGCAGAGGGCTGTTCTTTGAGTTCAAGGATAAAAGGCAAACAGCAAGAGTTGGAACCCTGGAAAATGAGAGTTTTGGGCTTTCTGTGCTGCCAGGCACTGACCCCCAGCAGGACTCTGCATTTGACCTGAGGCTGTGGAGAAACTTCCAAAATGGAATGGTAGAACTGGGATCATGGGTGTGCAGCTTGAATAGAAGTGTGTGATATCACAGGGTGGAAAACTTAGAGATTAAAGTTTTAGAGTATAGTAATACATAGAGGGCAAGACAGAAGTTTGATGGCAGAGGTTCATCCTTCTTCACCTTCTTCTTCATGGTGGTATTTTTGTAATTGGATAAAAAATTCTGCATTGCAAGTCACAGGTGTTTAGTTATTGAGTTAAAAATAAAAATAATTTAGGTGTCCATTCTTAATTGGCTAGATTAGCCCTTAAAAGACCTTGTAGAGACAAAAATACATTGCCATTTTTTATTAGCTTGAAGTGCTGTAGAACTCACTGTAATATAGATAAGAATTAATAAACATCTGAGTCTGAACAAGAAATTTTGTCTTTAGAGCTTTTAATCCTGACTCTGGCAAGAAAAAAAAAAAAAAGAAAAAACCACAATAAAGCGAAACCAGAAAAATAAAACCAGAAAGCAACTGGTGGCAGCAGCTGTGTTGAACCTTGTTTGGTTGCTTATTTGCTTGGCTTTTTAAAGACAGGTGTCACTGGGGTGGGGAATGATGCCTTGGGTTTTGGTTTTTCTGTTTTTCAGATTCTCTGCTGCTTGGTGTGTAACTCTGAAACTCCATGTTAGGTGTGAGTTCTGTTCTCAGGGTGGTTGGACAGAACAATCCCTTTGGAGAACCAAGGACACCCAAAAAGCAGAAACAGCAGTGAGGGAAAAGGGGCAAACCAGGGGCTGAGACTTCATAGCCTGGGGCTGTGGGTGGGTAACTGAGCCCAATGTGTGGATGACAAAACTGATAAAAAAAACCTCGTGACCAGGATCCACCTTGGGTTTGATTTGGGTGCAGCCCCAGCCAAGGTGAATCCTTTCAATAAATTCCTATTTTATCCCTTTTGCTCTGTACCAGCTCAGCCTTTCCAGGCTCCATCAGCAGAGCTCAGCTTCCCCCACAACCAAAGCACTGGCAAATCCCTCAGAGGGATTTCCTTGAGACAATGATGGATTCTGGTGGGAAATGACCCTTCCCAGTGCCATGCCCCCAGGATAATGGGATTTCCCTGGCACATCTCTGACCAGCTCTGCTGCCCCTTCCCCACCCTCTCCCCTCAGTGACCCTACACAGCCCCCTGACCACGCCTGTCCCCACTGGGACTCCTGCAAACCTTCATTAAGGGAATCCAAAAGTAGATAATAAATCACAGACCCTTCCCTGGGGTGCCCCAGCATGGATCCCCCTGCTCTGGGATGCAGCACCCACCCTGGAGATGGAGCTGGCAGCTCCTGGGGTTTGCTGGCCTGGGGAGGCACTGACCTGCCAACAAGCAGTGCCAGGTGCTCATCATGCAGGGGAGAACCCTAAAAATGCCATCTCCTAGGGGAAAATCCTAAAAATGCCATCTCATAGGGGGAAACCCTAAAAATGCCATCTCCTAGGGGGAAAGCCCTAAAAATGCCATCTCATAGGGGGAAAAAACCCCTAAAAATGCCATCTCATAGGGGGAAACCCTAAAAATGCCATCTCCTAGTGGGAAAGCCCTAAAAATGCCATCTCATAGGGGGAAAACCCTAAAAATGCCATCTCCTATGGGAAAACCCTAAAAATGCCATCTCATAGGGGAAAAAACCTTAAAAATGCCATCTCCTATGGGAAAACCCTAAAAATGCCATCTCCTAGGGGGAAAACCCTAAAAATGCCGTCTCCTATGGGGAAAAACCCTAAAAAATGCCATCTCCTAGAGGGGAAAAACCCTAAAAATGCCACCTCCTAGGGGGAAAGCCCTAAAAATGCCATCTCCTAGAGGTTCTACCTGGATAATTCATTAAATATTCAAGGATTTGGGGTTTTTTTTTAATACTTTGAGGAATAACACTGCTCTATAACCCTGTCCCAACCCCCAGAAAGGTTTATTTTCATAAGGATTAACTTGACATGATATTATCCTTTGGGGAATTGCTCACTTTTAGGAATATTGTCCTTAATGGGGAAAAATGTGCAGAGAGACCAGATCAGGACCCACCTGTGAAACAACATCATCCCCACCACTTTATCAGCTTTTAAAAGCCACATATGTCTGAGAGAAACAAAAAATAAGATATGTTTCTTTTTTTTTTTTTTTTTTTTTTTTTTTTTTGAGAGCTAGGGAGCCACAAGGATCATTGAGTCCAACTCCTGGCCCTGCACAAAATCCCAAAATCCCATTCTGTGCCTGAGAGGACTGTCCAGATTGTTCTTGAGCTCTGGCAGCCTTGGTGTAAGCATTTCCAACAGTGAGATTATGGGAATGGCATGGATGGCATCTGATGCCAATTTGTCTCCAAACTGGTGAGTTTGGACTAAGAAGTCACACAAGAGCCTTTCCACTTCCCCCAATGTGCTTCTCTGGTTGGTGTTGTGTCCTGCACAATGGAAAAAAAACCAAATTTTTTTCCTATTTTTTGTGCAGCTGTGGACAGCACAAAACTTTCCAGGGAGAGATTTGGGAGAGAGGAATCCTGTAACTTCATTTGCTTCATTCAAGGCCTTTCTTCCCTGCCCAAATGACACATGCACAACTTTTTAATTGGTCAGAAGGAATTAAATGGATAAAAATAAAGGCAGCAAAAAGCCACCCCCAAAACCCTGGGTGAAACTGAAGCAAGATGAAGACGTGCACGTCTCTGCTTTGAGCCACTGGAACCTGTTGGGTTCCATGGATTACTGCAGCACCCAAATTTTTCCAGAGATCTCAGACAAGTTTACCACAGCAATTAAGCTGTCTGCCATCTGCAAAAGATTTGCCCAAGATTTTTCCTAATGTTCCCCCCACCCACCCCTCCATGAAATACATTTAACTTAATTCTTTCAACATTTTTGCCTATCATTCAAGTCCATGCACATTAAGCACTGTGGAGCTGGCTGGATTTTTGAGGGCAACTTTCCCTTCTAAGGATTAGTTGTGTGCTGGTGCACTGAAATTTTATATAGGGAGTAACACTCTGAATATGAATTATTTCTGTGGAACACTGAGCCTATTCTTGGGGAGAGGAGAAGTAAAAACTTTACTGGGAGCTCCAGCCAAGGAGCTGAGATTAACACCCTTTATTCTCCTCCCAAATGGTGAGTTATTTCCAGAATTCTGGCCCAGGCTCCAGCTTGATGTCTCCATCACCCTGTATAAAAGTGTCAATACGTGCACTCAGCCAGAGACAATGAAAGACGTGGATCTGAGTCCTCCAGCACACTGGAGCAGCTTTCCAGCTTTCCCAGGAACATTCAGCCTGCCTTGCAGTCCAAGGAAAACAGAGCTTGGGAAAACTGAAGGCTGTTCTTTATGTTTCTCCTCCTTGCACATAAACTGGTTGTTCCCAACTGCCTAATGCTGGTGGGTGTTCTCACTTTTCACTATGGAAACTGTATTTTTTTTTTTATGGAGCTGTCTAAATACAGATTTGCTTGTGTGACAAATAATCAGCCAGTCTGCTGCACGTTGTTTTCTCTCCCTCAGTGTTTGTGCTTGCATGGCAAATTCTCTTCTTCCATCGTGCACCCAAAAACTGAGTTCCTAAAATAACCTCCAAAAAAATGTTAGCAATTAAAAGGTTGGTGGCACAACCTCTCCCTTTTGCAGACTGATTTTGACAGAATTGGGAACAATTTTAATTGAATTTTTAAAAAAAAAAAAAAAAATTAATAAAATTAAAATTTCCAATTTTAAGCATTGGCAGGGGCTGCCCAGGGAGGTTTGCAGTGCCCATCCCTGCAGGTGGCACCTGGAGGTGGCACTCAGAGCTCTGGGCTGGGACAAGGTGGGGATGGGCACAGCTGGGACTGCACGGGCTGGGAGGACTTTCACAACCTCAGGGATTCTGTGATTTTGTGAATTTTATGCTGTTTCTATGACTTTGCAGAAGCACAGGATAAGGTCAGGCCTTAGAAGAAATGAGAATTAGAACTGCCAATAAAATATTACATAACTGACAAGAGTGGCAATTGTGAAAGGAAATAACTCAATCCCTCACCTGGGTGCAATGCAGGGACTTTGGAATCCTTGACTGACAAGATCTATCAGTAAAATATAAAGCTTTGCCTTTGAAACACATGTTGACTTTTAAGATGATGGATCTGCATTTAAAAACCATTCATCAGCCTCCAAGAAACCATTCTGTGATTCTGTGATTTTATAGATAATCTTTTATATTCATTAAACAAATTAACAGCTTGGTTTCCTCTTTTGATGTTTTAAGGTGTGTTTTTCCCATTTCTGAATGTCATCTGAGCAATGAAGCCATGTTGTCCATTTCTCAGAATCCCAGAATCCCAGAATCCCAGAATCTCAGAATCACAGAATCACAGAATCTCAGAATCCCAGAATCTCAGAATAATGAAGCCATGTTGTCCATTTCCTAGAATCCCAGGATCTCAGAATCCCAGGATCCCAGAATCTTAGAATCTCAGAATCCCAAAATCTCAGAGTCTCAGAATCCCAGAATCTTAGAATCCCAGAACCCCAGAATCTCAGAATCCCAGAATCACAGAATCCCAGAATCACAGAATTTCAGAATCCCAGAATCACAGAATCACAAAATCACAGAATCTCAGAATTCCAGAATCTCAGAATCCCAGAGTCTTAGAATCTCAGAATCCCAGGATCTCAGAATCCCAGGATCCCAGAATCTTAGAATCTCAGAATCCCAGAATTTCAGAATCCAAAAATCTCAGAATCCCAGAACCCCAGAATCTCAGAATCTCAGAATCCCAGAATTTCAGAATCCCAAAATCTCAGAACCCCAGAATCTTAGAATCTCAGAACCCCAGAATCTCAGAATCCCAGAACCCCAAAATCTCAGAATTCCAGAATGTCAGACTCTCAGAATCTCAGAATCCCAGAATTTCAGAATGGTTTGGGTTGGAAATGATCTTGAAATTCCAATCCCCTCCCAAAGGCAGGGACATCTTCCACTGTCCCAGGCTGCTCAGAGACACACCCAACCTAGACTTGGACACTTTTTTTTTTCTGGGAAAGTACCAAAAAAGCTCACAAATGTGATCACAGATGAGTAGAGATGTGCATGACCAGTCCCACCATGCTCACTGGGAACACTGGGATCGTGCAGAGTTCCCAAATTGGGCTCCAGGCAGCAGCAGCACTCACAAACTCTCCCAGCTGCCTTCCCCTTGTCCTCCTGCCCATCCACATCCCAGCAGTCCAAACCTCACTGCAAAGTACATCCCATCCTGCCCCATCCTCCACAGCTGCAAGGTGGAGCTGTTTGTTCTCCTTTCTATATAGAAAGTCAAATTTACAGCACTAAAACGAGGTGTCTCCCCACCCTGCTTTACACAAACTTTCAAAAATACCTCAGCTATTCAAAGCAGTGGATGTTAGGCACCAAAACATAATAACCAACAGTGTGGAACTCATTATTTCCATGGTGTTTTTTTACAGCCCATGGGGCCCAGTGCTGGTCACACCAAAAAGAGCACACACAGAAATACAGCAAAGCCACCAGGGAGGCTGGGAGCTCCAGCAGCCCTGCAGAGGAGCCAGGCAGGGGCATGGCTGGGACACCTTCCACTGTCCCAGGAATTAAAGATCATCATTAAAGACCTTACACCACACATTTTCCTCCAGGGGCTGTTGCTCCACCCATCATCTCCAGCTCAGGGAGGTGTTCAGGCTGTGCTTACATCGAACAGCAGCCAAGGGGGAACAAGGAACAAGGGGTTACCACAGATACTGTGGGGCACCAGCAGAGGAAAATGAACAATCTTGTCTGAGGGTCTGTGGGAAAGGCAGTGCCTACAGCACAAACAGTGAATCAAGAATCATCTAAGTAGGAAAAGACCTTCAGCACCACCCAGTGCCACCCCAGTGCCACCCCAGTGCCACCAGCATCACCCCAACCCTGTCCCCAAGGGCCACATCCAGCCTGTCCTGAGCACTCCCCCAGACAGTGACTGCAAACCTCCCTGGGCAGCTCATCCCAATCCTGACCACTCTGCCAGGGACATTTTCTTTCCCAGTCTCCACCCTGAGCCTGCCCTGGTGCCATTTGAGGCCATTTCCTCTCCTCCTTTCCCTGCCCCTCCTGTCAGGGAGTTGTGCAGAGCCACAAGGTCCCCCCTGAGCCTCCTTTTCTCCAGCCTGAGCCCCTTTCCAGCTCCCTCAGCCATTCCTAACTCACATATTTCAAACTCTTCCCCAGCTCCAGTCCCTTCTCTGGACCTGCTCCAGCACCCCTGCCCTTCCCACAAGTTTCTTCTTCTTCTTCTGGCTTGAAATTATCCTGACCAGAAAAGTCTCTTTCCAAAAGGTCTCTTCTAACCTAGAGATTGATTCTGTGATTCTGTGATTCTCTGATTCTCTGATTCTGTGATTCTCTGATTCTGTGATTCTGTAGTTCTGTGATTGTGATTCTGTTATTCTGTGATTCTCTGATTCTGTGATTCTGTAGTTCTGTGATTGTGATTCTGTTACTCTGTAATTTTGTGATTCTGTGATTCTGTGGTTCTGCGATTCTGTGATTTTGTAATTTTGTGATTCTGTGATTCTGTGAAATCCAACTGCTGTTCTGCCTCTCTCCCTCTCCCCCTGCTCTGTCTGCACCCTGGCATTTTAATGGACTCCTGGTCTCTCTCTATATCCTGTGTATAAATTCCCCAGTTCCTCAGACACTTGTATTCTGCCACAGCCCCCAGTGGTCTCTGCTCACAGCCCCTGGCTGCCAGGCCAGTCTCTCCAAACTTCTCACACCTGGAAAAGCAACAACAGCCAGAAGTCCTGACCTCAGGCAGTGCCTGGAGGTGCCAACACCCCGTCCCAGCCCAGAAGGACAAACCCTGGTGCTGAAAATTACCTTTTGCCACTTCAGCTCAGAGTTCATTCTTCATGCCCACCACAAAATTCACTCAGCAGGTGCAGGACTGATGGTGTGAGGAAATCACAGCCAGGTCCATGGGAACCCTGAGTGCCCAGCCCCAGGTCATTTGGGCAAACATAAATTCTTCCTGGTTGCACCAGCACTGAGGGGAATTGAAGCAGGAAGACAGCAACAATAATTTCAAATATTGCCTCTCTGTTTCTCTAGGAAGTGAATCATTTTAAAATTGACACTTTGCAGCCAGCAAAAAAAAACAACAAAATAATTCAATAAATCAGCTTAATATGCCTTGGCAGAGCAGGTATATGCTTAGGTATGTGTCTGCACACAGGCTGGAGGTCTGCTAGTTGAATTCATATATTATTTTTAAAGTGAGCTAAAATGCTGTCACTGTACAGCAGGTTATTTATTTTTTCTCCCCAAATGAAACCTCTGGCAAAAGCATATGAACTAAGTAGATCCTATTCTATTTCACATGTATTTTCTGCATTAAATCATCCCTGGAAGTGTCCAAGGCCAGGTTAGATGGGGCTTGGAGCAACATGGTCTAGTGGAAAGTGTCCCTGTGCATGTCAGGAGGTTGAAATGAGATGATTTTTAAGGTTGATTCCAACCTAAACTGTTCTGGGATTCTATGGAATTCATTTTGGGAAAATAAGAAAGAGCACACTCATGGTAACAGCAGCATTGCTCAAAAGCACAATTTATAAAACAAAGAACACAACATGAACAAAATAGTTGGTTAAAAAATATCCTTTTGTACTTGAGACAAAAACAAAATCCAGCTCCATTTTCAAATGCTGCCAGAAAGAAAAACCCTGAATTGTGGACGTGAGTTACAAACCATTTTTCACAAAGATGCCCCAGCAGGGATCTGAGGCTGAACTGGGAGCACTGGGGCTTTTTCTGAGAGGTAGAGGGGTTTAAAGAGGAGCAGCAAATCCAGAGCAGAGAAACTCAAATCCAGAGCACTGAAGAGACTCAAATCCAGAGCAGAGAAACTCAAATCCAGAGCACTGAGACTCAAATCCAGAGCAGTGAAACTCAAATCCAGAGCACTGAGACTCCTACAGCGTGGCAACACTGCCCTCCTGCTTCCAAGAGATCCCTGCCCTCTGCTCTGCTCTGCTCACACATGGTGAGAGATGTCCCAGCAGCTTCCCCAGGCACAGAAACATCAGGGATTTGCTCTGTGCTTCCTCCAATCTATTCAAATCCACTTGTGCAGCCAGTAAACACACAGCTCCTCAGGGAAATAGGGATGACAATTTAATTTTGTGGTTTTCTCAGGGGGGAAACATACAGCTGTAAAAATCACCTTGAAATCCACTCTTTGATTTCTGAGTTCAGGTTCCGGCTTTATAAATGAGCTTTGCACTTTATAAGTGAATTAACAGCAAAAAGTAACTAAAACAAAATAATAAATAAATAAAAAATAAATAATAAATAAATAATAAATAAATAATAAATAAATAATAAAAATAATAAACATAATAAATAATAATAAATAATAATAAATAATCCCTCAGGATCCCCCAGTGCCACCAGCATCACCCCAACCCTGTCCCCAAGGGCCACATCCAGCCTGTCCTGAGCACTCCCCCAGACAGTGACTGCAAACCTCCCTGGGCAGCTCATCCCAATCCTGACCACTCTGCCAGGGACATTTTTTTTTTCCAATATCCAATCTGAATCTTTTCTGGTGCAATTTGAGGCCATTTCCTCTCATCCTTTCCCTTGAGGCACAGCAGAAGAGATTGACACCTCTCCTCCCCAACAAATCAAAATGGTTTCTATCTGTTCTTTACATTAGGTTAAACATAATGGAAAATATTATAAAAAAATAGGGGAAATTGATTGTTGGATTAGACTAATCCTGTTCTTTCTTCATTCTGTGTTTGGGGATGGCAAGTAAAGAAAGATGGAATACTCTAACCCTGGCCAGATTAAAATCTAAATTAAAATAATGACAATTTAAAAATAAATTAGAATTAAATTAAAATATTAATTCCTATGACCTGTTCCTACCTGCACCTATTGAAATACTTGTCCTGGGCCAACAAAGCTACTGAGGAAAGTGAGGCAGAGAAGAGAGGACACCTCTTGCTCCCTGCACAGTGCAGGTGCAGCCTGAGCACAGGGTGACTCAGAGGGTTAATTTAAGCATCTGATGAAGAAGTTAATTACTGATTTACCTGGTCTAATGGGATGTGTCCCTGCCCATGGCTGGGGGTGGAATGAGATGATCTTTAAGGTCCCTTCCAACCCAAACCATTCTGTGATTCTGTGATTTATGATGCTGTAAATGATGATGATGAAAGCCTTTGGTTCTGTGTAACATTTTACTTGAGCCTCTGTGGTTTTTCCTTCCAGAAAGAAAAACAATCTGAGATGTGCAAATAAACCAGGAAAACTGGAGGAAAGGAAGGAGCAGCTTGCAAGGCAATTGTGAAAAACAAATAACAGCAGTAACGAGGAAGGAACAGAAAAAAATCTCCACAAAGAGAGGACGTGGGGCAGGATTTAGAAAACATTGGAAAGACTCAAAAGGTGCAGAGAAATAAAAGCTTGAAAAGGCTTATTGAACCCAGGAGGTGGACAAGACTGAGTAACAAAATGAGGGAAAAAAAGAGGTTTACAAGGAAATAAATGCCTTTGTTTCCAAGTTCCCACAAATCAGGCTCTGGGTACTGCTGCTGACAAACCCAAGTCCCAGGTGTTCATGTGTCCCAAACTTCCCTGGACTTCTGTCCTCCTTTGAAAGTTGTCACATACACATTCACACTTCAAAGGTGAAAGTTTCCCTGGTGAAAACTCTTTACCCTGTGTGCTGATCCCTTAGGAAGGATATTTCCTCTTCCAAAGGAAGAAAAATAATTACAAAAATCAGGCATTAGCCTCAAAACCCTTATGGCTTTCTGATTTGAACCCAAATCATACCAATTTGTGGATCCCAAACTCCACCTTGTATCTCCTTCACTCTCTCTCATCTCTGAACTGACCCAAAGCTCTTTTTGGTTGGGAACACTCTCAGGAATGAGTTTCTCCTCCTTGCACACCTTTCAGGTGTGTCACCACCACAGCACCCTCCTCCTGTCCACCTCCCATCTCCCACCAGGAAATCTGTGTGTGCAGCACACATTTCCCTTCCAGAGGCACCAGGGAACAGGATTTTGGAGATCTGGAGTTTTGCTGGTGTGGTGCTTCCCCCACGCTCAGCTGAATTTTGTGTTGACTCCACAGCATAAGAGTCCCACATCTCCTTTCCCTGGGATATTCCTGCTCATTACCCAGCACTGATCTGCACATTTGCCCCACCCTGGCTGGCATCTTCCAGGCTTCCCATACCTGTTGGCTTTTCCTGACACGTGGCATTGCTTTGGTGCCCAGAGTTTGGCTTTGTTCTGTGTTGTTTTCCTTCAAGCCAGCTCCCTGACAGTGACAAATCCCAGTTTATTGCCTGTCCTAAGGCCTCACAGTGTTCCCTAAGACATCCCAGTGGTGCTTTCCAATCCATCACCCTCCAAGGTGGATGTTGAGTAACCATGGAAAGCTGTACACAGCCATCTAACCATATGAATGGTTTTATAACTCCTGGCAGCCCACGGAATGTTAAATATTGGATTAACCTTCAGCAGCTCTGCTGGTGCTTCCTGCACTTTGGCAGAGAGCTCTCCCCACCACGGAATGCTGGAATGGGCTACAGCTCTCACAAAAACCCTGAAAATGGAGGAATGTTTGTTCTGCTCTCAACACGCAGCCAGGGGGAAATGGAGCAGCACAACAGGATCACAGGCTGGGAGATGAGGCTGCTGTGCTTGTCAGCCTCTGTGAAATTGGTTTGTAACTCTTGACTTGCATGGCTGGCCCAGGAAAAAACACATGCTTGAGTTGCTACCAACCCAAACCTCCTCTCTCATGAGTTTTGGCTCCTTCTCCTCCCTGCCCCCCCCAAGTCAGAGCTGTGATCCCTTTGGGGTCAGGACTGGTTTTCCTGAGTGCAAGGGGATTTTGCCTTACTTTTGCTTCACCTTTTCTCCCATGGAACAAGTGCTTCTCTGAGCAGGAATAATTTCCTCTAAGAGGTGGCCCCGGGTCTCTGTGCTCCAGAGATTCAAGCACAGGTCCCAACACTTTCCTCAAGGAATTTCCTCAGCTCTGCATCCCTCCCTGCAGGGCCAGGAGCCTCGTGTAGGACCAAAGTCATCTCTGGAGAGAGGAGCTGCCATGAACGTGACAATCCTGCCCAGACACCTCAGGCACTGCAGCTGTCACCTGCTGTCCTGGTTTGGAGTCAAGTGTCTGACAAGAAAGGCAGGAGCTTCTCTTTGAAATGGAGAATGTAAACCCCCTCCCTCCAAATTATTATAATTTTGAAATTAAGGGGCTCTCAGGCAAAGATATGGGAATTAGGAATAACAGTTCTTTACTAGGAAAATTAAAATAGCAATGCAGTATTACACAGAACAATCCCAACCCTGCCAGAGTCAGAATCCAAGCTGACACCCGTCAGTCAGTCAGGGTGTTGGCACAGTCCCATTCAATGGTGGCTGCATCCTCCTGCAGGGGCAGATGTGGTTCAGCTGGAGCAGTGCTCCTGGAGAAGGTGCAGTTTCCTCTGAAGCTCCAGGGATGATGTGCAAAGGTCTGGTTTTCCTCTGGAATCCAGTGGGAAGAAGGTTCCTTGGTGTCCAAAATGTCAGTTTTTATCTGGGTAGGAAAGGCTTGGCTCCTCCCCTGGCTGGAGCATCTCCCATGGGATGATGGAATTTTATCAGTCATGCCCTGGGACTCAGTGGCCATGAACAGGAGATATCTCCTGGAGGGAGGATGGGCTGTGGGAAGATAAAGATGATTGCCCAGCTGGTTTAAAGATGGCCCATGAGCAGATAATGTGTGCCAGGAGATCAGGGGCACTGCCCCACCCATAGATGGGGACAGAATTCACATTGCTGGTCACACCAACCCAAGACACCTGCCAACTCTTAGCCCAGATTGGGACAAAATAAACAGCCCCAGCTCCAAGGGGCTGCTGCATCCATCCCTGGAGGTGCTGGAGGCCAGGTTGGATGGAGCTCTGAGCAGCCTGGGATCCTGGAAGGTTCCTTGCCCACAGCAGGGGGTGGAACGAGATCTTTAAGGTCCTTTCCAACCCATTCTGTGGTTCCATGATTCTGTGAAAGGCATGGGGAGAAAGCTCCCAGAGGATCAGGCAGCTCTGCTGGAGCAACTCCTTCACACACATCGCTCCTGGCTCGTGTTTTATGTTCAGGCTGCAGCATTCCCAGAGCCTGGCTGGTGGGCAGCACATGCCAGCAGCCCCGTGACAGGGCAACCACCACGTCCCAAGCACCATTTATAGAAAATCACCCTGTCAAGTTTGCTTGTATCTTGAGGCTCGGCCCCGCAGGACTCGCTGAATTTCCAACACATCGAACTAATTGCAGTTTACATTTGCTTCACTCTCCATTAGAGCTGCTCCACTTTCCAGGAAAGATAATTGGATCCACAGCTGGGATTTTCTGCAGGAAACCCGAGCAGGGCTCAGGGTACCAGGCAGAGGGAAGCATGCACACAGGCTGGGGTGTGTCACTCCCAAAACAGCCCCAGCTCCCTCTGCCCCGCTGGAAATAGAACAGATGGAGTTAGCACAGCCACTGATTGGATCCTGATTGCTCTGAAACACTGCCAGGTTAAAGTGGGAGTGTGGCCTGAAAGGAAATCCAGTAGACACCAGACAATTTATTTGTTTCTGAGCAGGGACCTGGCTGCCAGGCGGCTCCGAAGGTGGCTAACGAGAGCAGCATGTTCCATATGGAAACCAGATGGTGGGGTGGGATAATGGGATGGGATCAGTGGGATGGGGCAGGATGGGATAATGGGATGGGGATGGGATGGGATGAAATCAATGGGATGGGATCAGTGGGATGGAATGGGATGAGATGGGATGGGATCAATGGGATGGGATGAGATCAGTGGGATGGGATGGGGCGGGATGGGATACTGGGATGGGGATGGGATGGGATGAGATCAGTGGGATGAGATAGTGGGATGGGATCAGTGGAATGGAATAGGATGGGATGGGATCAGTGGGATGGGATGAGATGGGATCAATGGGATGGGGATGGGATCAGTGGGATGGGATGAGATGGGATCAATGGGATGGGATGGGATCAGTGGGATGGGATGATGGGATGGGATGAGATGGGATCAATGGGATGGGGATGGGATCAGTGGGATGGGATTGGGATGGGATGAGATCAATGGGATGGGATCAATGGGATGGGGATGGGATCAGTGGGATGGGATGATGGGATGGGATGAGATGGGATCAATGGGATGGGGATGGGATCAGTGGGATGGGATGATGGGATGGGATGAGATGGGATCAATGGGATGAGATGGGATCAATGGGATGGGGATGGGATCAGTGGGATGGGATGAGATGGGATCAATGGGATGGGGATGGGATCAGTGGGATGGGATGATGGGATGGGATGAGATGGGATCAATGGGATGGGGATGGGATCAGTGGGATGGGATGATGGGATGGGATGAGATGGGATCAATGGTATGGGGATGGGATCAGTGGGATGGGATGAGATGGGATCAATGGGATGGGATGATGGGATGGGATGATGGGATGGGGCAGGATCTGGGAGCACGGCACGAGTGACGTTACCGTGGCAGAGGGGAAAGCAGAGCCCTGTGAAACCCCTGCCAACCACAACAGCAAATTGCTGATAAATGTCTTCCAGGGAGAACATTCCAGAGGATGATGTGGGAGGCGAGGAGGGAAAACACTCCTGGAGACAGGAAAGTGATGGTCATTGTTGTCATCAGTGTCATATTGAGCTCTCCCAGCTCAGCTGATCCTGTGGATCTGAGGGACTAGAGAACCCTGGAGAAGGGAAAACAAATCCCCCAGTGCCACACCCCTCAGAGCTCCACCCAGCCCCACCCAGGAGAGGCTGTGGCACATAATAGTACAGGAATGAAGCCAACAGAATTCCCTGAATTCCCAGATTTAGCACAAATTTATCCATCTTGATGGAAGAACTAGGAGATACCAGCCTTCTTCCCCCACTTTTTGGATGTTTCAGACCAGAACTCTCATACCTTTATATTTCTTATTTTTCAAACAGCAATGTTTTGATGATAATGTACAAAAAAAATAAGGACAAGTTTGCTTGGATTTAAAAAACTAAATTAAAAAAAAAAACAAAAAACCAAATCAAACTGATTTTGAAAACTGTCTTTGTCTGAATACAAATTAAACATGTCAATTAAAAAACCATCAACACAAACTCTTAAAGTTCCATTTTTCCTTTTTATTTTGTGGAGATTTTTTGGTCATGTTTTCCCAGACCCAGAATAGCCATTTTTCTGAGGCTGCTTTCCTTCAGTCAGTGAAGGGGAAAATAAGAACTATCCACAATGTTTCAACTCTGAGGGCAGAAAAAGAAGGGAATAATTGACCATGTCAAAGCACAGTCCATCCAGCACCCTGACAGTGACCACAGCCACGTTCCCCACTGCTCATTAGCTGCTGAAATGCTTCCAGGACAGGAGCATTCTGTGGAAAACAGCATCCACAGAGTCAGAGCCCATGACTAAACAAAGGTTATGCTGCTACCCTCTGTTTTCTCACCTCAGGAGCCACTAACTTTTCATTTCTTGATTTTATGATCAAAGGTACAGGGAATGGGGGTTTTTAAGCCCTTGTCTGTGGGAAAGGCATCAGCTTTTCCACATTAAGTGCTCAGGATTTACAGCTTTCCCATTTGCCTGTGACAGTGAGGGAAATGTTTTGCTGGTTTGCTGCAGTTCTACAAATTCACTGCATGTCCTCAGTCACAGTGAGAGCAAAGCTGTGATTTTGTGTTTGTTAAACCCATGCTTGATTTATGCACAGGAGGGGCTGTTCCAAAGCCCACAGAACTCAACAGTGTTTACAGAGCCTCTGAGGGAAACCCTCTTGGGGCAGGAATAGATTTAATGGCAGCTTTGAGCAGCCCCAAACTGAGATTTGGGTCAGTCTCCCTGGAAAACTACAGAGTGTTCCTACCCCCTGACCTTCCTGCTGCTGCTCCTGGTGCTCCCAGAAGTACAAAGTTCCTAAAAACACCATCCTCACCCAGAGCTGACTCCTGAACAATTTCATGCCCTGTCCTTTTGGGTCCATCATTGTCTGGACACAAGTGCCTGTGAGTGCCCTGCTTGGAGGGTTTGAGCACCAAATCCAGAATATTAAGGGAAAACAGAGTAGAAGAGATAAGAGAGATGGGCAGGGAAAGCCAAACTGGCCACACACCCATCAGAGATGGGTCACTCCTGGATGCTGCAGAAGCCAAGGGGCTCTTGGGTCAGGGAATGGTCCAGCAGTCATGGAATGGTTTGGGCTGGAAGGGATTTTAAAGATCATTTATTCCCATCCCCTGCCATGGCAGGGACACCTCCCACTGTCCCAGGCTGCTCCAGCCCCAGTGTCCAACCTGGAACTGAACATTCCAGGGATCCAGGGGCAGCCACAGCTGCTCTGGGAATTCCATCCCAGCCCCTCCCACCCTCCCAGGGAACAATTCCTTCCTTTATTTAATCCAGCCCTGACCTCTGACAGTTTGAAGCCATTCCCCCTTGTCCTGTCACTCCAGGCTCCTATAAAAGTCCCTCTCCATCTTTCTTGTCATCTCCTCCAGGTACAGGAAGGCCAAAGTTGGGTATTCTGAAAGCCTTTTCTTCTTCAGGAATCTTTAATGCCAAGTCCTAAGAAACAACTTTAATGCTGAGCTATATAGCAAGGGAATCAAAATAGACACCTCAGTCATTGCTTGTGATGCTCTACCTGGCTAAATTAACCAGCCTTCAAATGAAAAACAACACCTATCTCACTGAAAGATCAGAAGCTGTCAGTGTCCAAAGGCCTCTTGATACAATCTCAGCAACTCAGTGAATCAATATTTACATGTCAAAAATCTCTGGGTGGTTATGGAAGTCCAAATATACACATACAACCATAATTTGAAACGAAAATAAAAAGCCATTGGGATGAGCTTTAGCTTATTCCAGGATAAAGCAGTGTGGGTATCACTTATTTCAATATCACCTCATGCACAAAGCTACAGGATGATGCAGTTTTATTCTAATCATCACTAAAGTTTGGTATTGATTTATGATAAAAGAGGGAAATTTGCCCCATCTGTGTCTCCAGCTGAAGACATTTTTTCCCCCTGTGTTACACCCATGGTCAGTTCTCCTGCAGAAAGAGAGGTCACACCCAGGCTGACACTGCCCCTGCAGCTGGAAAAGCCAACCAGGTGTATCTTTATGAGCTCCAGCAGCAGAGGAACTCAGACTTGTCACTCCCTAAGCCAATTTTTCAATGGCAACCCCTACACACACCAGGCAGGAGTCCCCTGAGTGATGCTCCTATTCTGTGCTCAGAAAATGCAGCAAAACCCCTTGTTTTAGTTAGTCCACAGTGTCTGGAATATTCCAATCTGTCCTTTAAGGAAAACACAGCTCTGGGTAGCCTGGGTAGCTCTACCTGCCTTTTCACTTCCCACTTCTGGTTCAATTCACAGAATCACAGAATATTCAGAGTTGGAAGGGACCCACTATGATCATCAAACCCAATTCCTTCAGCTGGGGCAGGTGAGACAAAACAGTCAGAGCCAAAAGTTAAGACCAAAGTGTCTTTGGAGAAATAAAATTGAAGGCCCTATAACCAGTGGTTTCTTGAAAATTTGGTGACTTTAGGAAGAGAATTCCCAGAGCAGCTGTGGCTGCCCCTGGATCCCTGCAATGTTCAGTTCCAGGTTGGACACTGGGGCTGGAGCAGCCTGGGACAGTGGGAGGTGTCCCTGCCATGGCAAGGGATGGGAATAGATGATCTTTAAAATCCCTTCCAGCCCAAACCATTCAGTGACTGTGATTCTATGACTCTGCCAGAACTTTTCATCACAAAGAAAATCCAGCCCTCATAGTTACAGGGTAAATAAAAACCTCAGGAGGTAACTAAAAACACCCTAAAACATACTCAGTTTTTAAAAATTGGTTCTAAAATCAACTCACAGCTACCTACACTTGGAGCTACCTACAGCAATGGAGACTATACATATATATATATATATATATATATATACACATTTATACATATATATATATATATATACACAAACATATATATGCATTTACTTGCCAGCAGTGTTTTCATCTTTAAAAGCTCATTAAAAGCTAATTCACTTGGCTACTTAAAGAGACTTACTGCTCAGTCACATCAGAGGAGGACTTTTGCCTCTTTCCAGCAGGTTTTGCATTTCTGGCTCTCCAGTTCTGACTAAAAGGGTAATTTTTCAATCATTAAAGAACAGGTTTGGCACTTAGTATTTAGTGCCCTGTAATGACATTTTTAAAGCTGGAGAGTTACAGTGTACTAAAAAAAAAAAAAGAAGAAGAAAGCTGGGCCAGAAAAATAACAGCTGAGAAACTTACTGGAACAAAATGTATATAATAAAAGGCTTTTTATCTTTTAAACACTCAAATAATTTTGTCCAACTGTAGTAAAGACCAAAACTTCTTTTAATCCTCTCACTTGGAGCACACCTTTAAAACAAACCACAACAATGGATGGAGCTTCCTGCATCCACTTCCTGCTATGACCCACTCTAATTCTTTGAAATAAATATGTTTCAGGTTATTTTTGTAAGGGCAATGTTTAGTGTCTGTCCCCCAGTGTGTAAATGTGTAGAGTACACCAAAGATTTAACATCTGCTATGAATAATTTTACAGAGGCTCTCAAGTTCTCCTAAGGTTATTAGGATATTGTACAGGTGGCCAAATTATTAAAATATGGTTTAAATCCAGCACTTAGGCATTTTCATAACTTGCATTGGGTTTGAGGGTCTGGAAGCCACATGTCAACAGCAGAAAGCACCAGGCTGGCTCCCTGCAAATCCCAAAAAATCAAAGCCACTTCCCAAACATTGCAGCCCAGCTCTGTGGCATTGCAGCTGCAGCCAGGGCACCCTGGGGTGCAGGGATGGAAAACTCAGGGATTTCCAGCTGCTCTCCTCTCAGAAAAGTGACCTTTTCTATCACATTACAGCATTACTTTCTCTACCCACGCTGATTAAGTCAAGACCTCCTCCAAGTGAGCTGGATTTGAACATCTGGCTCAGTGCAGAGTGAGGGTCCAGCAGCTGGTGCTGGGTCTTTGTGCAAAAAGTGAAAATTAAATGAGGGGAAATTAATAAATATTAAAAAGCCCTGCTTGCTCTTCGCTGGTAACACTCAGTGTTTGTTCCTGTTTTGAGGTGCTGTGTCAGGAATGCAGGGGGGTCTCCTCTCAGGGGTGCAGAGCTCTGGGAATTTGGGTCCCAGCTGGAAGGAAGGACATGGATTCACACCAGCACAGGAACCAGCATGGGAACAGCCTGTGGTTCTGCTGGGCTGCTCTAGAGACCACAGGGAGAGGGATTTAGTGCAGAAACTCATATTTAAGGGAAGCACTTGCTGTGTTGCAGCAAGGGAGAAGTTCCTGTAGCAATTCCCTCTGTCCCATGGAGTAGAGGGGAGGCCACTTCCTCAGGAAGCACCTACAGCTCCAGCTGAGCTCCTCGGGTCTGAGGAGCCACAGGATGAGCAGAGGGATGGAGCAGCTCTGCTGGGAGGAAAGGCTGGCACAGCTGGGATTGTTCACCTGCACAGGAGAAGCTTTGGGCTGAGCTCAGGGTGGCCTTGCAGGGCCTGAAGGAGCTGCAGGAAACATGGAGAGAGACAATTGCCAAGGGCTGGAGGGACAGGACACAGGGAATGGAGGGACAGGACACAGGGAATGGAGGGACAGACACAGGGAATGGAGGGACAGACACAGGGAATGGCTCCCACTGCCAGAGGACAGGGCTGGGTGGGATATTGGGAATTAGGAATTATTCCCTGGGAGGGGCTGGGATGGAATTCCCAGATTTGCTGTGGCTGCCCCTGGATCCCTGGAATGTTCAGTTCCAGGTTGGACATTGGGGCTGGAGCAGCCTGGGACAGTGGGAGGTGTCCCTGCCATGGCAGGGGTGGCACTGGATGATGTTTAAGGTCCCTCCCAACCCAAACCATTCTGAGATTCTATGAAGTATCAGATTTACTGCTTTAATTCAAATAACATCAAAGACAGCTGAGGCTGAACCAGAATAGAGTCAAAAACCATCTCAAAACTGACCTGATACTCAATTTGATCTCCAGGCTTGATTTGAGGAAATATTTTTGCCCAGATTTTTGTCAGACAATTATTAAACTGAAAAAATCAGTGAAAAACTAAAATTTACATGAACCTTAGAAAGCCTCACATCCACAAATGGGCAGCACAGGGCAAACCAACCTGCAGCTTTCAGTACCTGACCTCAGTTTGCTCCATATTGGGATGCTCAGGAAAGCAAATAATAGGATTATTGTCCTGTAGGACACAAAGCAGAGCATTCACAGAATGATTTAGGCTGGAAAATCCCTCCCAGCCCATGCAGTCCCAGCTGTGCCCATCCCCACCTTGTCCCCAGCCCAGAGCTCTGAGTGCCACCTCCAGGTGCCACCTGCAGGGATGGGCACTGCAAACCTCCCAATATTTAACAACCCTTCTGTGAAGAAACTTTTGAAAGAATTGTTAGAACAAACAAAATCTTCACTGAACTTTATGCTCAGAATTCCTTGCCTTGCCAGGGTATCAGCTGGAGACTCTGGAATTCTTATTTGGGTTTAAATCAAAAGATCTCTACCACAGCCCTGCAGGAGGTAAAATTCCTGACCCTAAAGATAGGAAATATGACTCCCACAACACCTGGGAATAAGGTTATTTATAAAACCCCCACTGACTATTTTTTGCTAAAAAAACCTATTAGATTTTAATAGTTGTCAAAAGTAAATATTCCTCTATACACACACACATTCTGACAGGGAAGTGGAAGAACATAAAAAAGTGGGAACTGTAAGGGCAGGTGCTGAATCCACTGCTGCAGAGCATTTCCTCACACGTGGCACTACCAGGTTATCCCAAATTATCTCCTGCCACTTGGATAAAACCCACAGTAACCTGATGGAGCTACAATGTGCTGTCTGAATTCCAGACTCAGGCTGAGCAGTTCTGCACCAGCACTTTCTAAGGAATTAACAAAAGACTGGCTGGCTCCTGACAGATCCACAGAGGTTCTTGCAAGTGCCCTCCAGGGTTAAAGGGTGGAAACAGCCAGGCAGAGCACTTTGTACTTCTCACTGTGCTTCTTCTGCACAAAAATATCTTTATAATCCCACTTTGGAAGCGAGTTCAGTGGGGCAGCACAAAGGGAGCAGCAAACCCACCTCACAACCTGCTTTGGCTGCACCCCACCCCTTTCAAACCCTAATTTTACAGGATGATGGATGCTGAGGTGTCTGCTGGGCTCTCACCTCCCCATAGTGGCTGCCTCTGTTCTCATCCAACCTTTCCTCCCACAGGCTTGCTTTGGGGTTTTTTTCTTTACATTAAATGATACATTCTCTGTTCAGTAATCCAGCTGCTGCCTTCAGTGATTGTGACTCCATTAATATTATTTTTCATCTCCCCTTTTGTTAATTCCCCATGAAGCAGCTTTGAAGTCTCTGGAAGTGACAGAAAAAAGGCTGCTTTTATTTCATGAATAGGGATCCAAGTCAAACCTAAAAACAGAATTAAAATATCAATGCTGAACATGAAATATGGAGTTTTCAGTGTATGAAAGCACATTGGAATTCTCTCATTCAAACACAGGGGAAGAACCTGTGATCTTCTCAATAAATGTTTTATGTTATTTGTGCTTTGAAGGTGCATCACTATTCTCGAGAAACATTTCCTGCTTTAAAGCAATAGCCCAAATTTCCCATCCAAAGGACTTCTGAACATTTGGTTATACAATTGTTTAAAAGGAAAAATCTTGATTTTAACCTTCTTCCACACACACAGTTTGGGGTCTGTGGCCTTCCCTCACCTCAGGATGCTTTGATACCAAAATGAAATTAATGCTTTGCATTTTTATCCATGAGTTAATGGTTTCCCACAGTATTTACTGATGGAATTCTCAAGTACCTCTGCTCATCAGCTATTCTGGGAGATCTCTCCACAGGATCTGTTTTTTCTAAAGAAAAGAAGCCTGACCTCAGAGCTGTGATCTCACTTGGCTTGAGGAGGTGCCTGTAGGTGCTGGTTGCTGCTATGTGCAGCAGCTGTCAAAACTTTCAGCCCCAAATATTTAAAGGAGAAAAAAGTGCAGATCTGACAGCACCACAAAAAAATTAAAATCATTAATCTATTTTATTGTCTTTTTTTTTTTTTTAGGTCTGTCAATGTTTTAGACACAAACCAGCATGTTAAAAAAACAAAACCAAAGAATGAGGTAGAACAAAATGCTTGCCTTTTTCAGTTTCTTGGCATAGAAATTGTAGAATTACATGTCAGAAGTGATAGTCTTCCTCTGCAGCTTTGGCAATAAAGCTCTGCAGAGGGTAGAGCCAATGTGAGCATGGAATTTGGGAAGAATTAAATTGTTTCCTGGATCTGTGCAGTGAAATGAGACCTTTCCCAGGAGTGAGAATGATGTGAATCCTGTCTGCATCCACAGCAGGGTGGGCAGCAGGAAAGGGATTGGGATTGTGTCTCTGAGCACCCCCAGGTGTGACCCCACCTGCAGAGCTGCCCCAGCCCTGCCCCAGCCCAGGGAGGAGCTGGAGCTGCTGCAGAGCCCAGAGGAGCAGCAGGATGAGCAGAGGGATGGAGCAGCTCTGCTGGGAGGAAAGGCTGGCACAGCTGGGATTGTTCACCTGCACAGGAGAAGCTTTGGGCTGAGCTCAGGGTGGCCTTGCAGGGCCTGAAGGAGCTGCAGGAAACATGGAGAGAGACAATTGCCAAGGGCTGGAGGGACAGGACACAGGGAATGGAGGGACAGACACAGGGAACGGAGGGACAGACACAGGGAATGGAGGGACAGGACACAGGGAATGGAGGGACAGACACAGGGAATGGAGGGACAGACACAGGGAATGGAGGGACAGGACACAGGGAATGGCTTCAAAGTAGGGTTTGATGGGATATTGGTTCCCTGGGAGGGGCTGGGATGGAATTCCCAGAGCAGCTGTGGCTGCCCCTGGATCCCTGGAATGTTCAGTTCCAGGTTGGACACTGGGGCTGGAGCAGCCTGGGACAGTGGGAGGTGTCCCTGCCATGGCAGGGGTGGCACTGGATGATCTTTAAGGTCCCTTCCAGCCCAAACCTGGCTTGGACATCACCTCTGTACAGCCCTGCTCCCACACCTCTGGCCTGCACTGCACAGACTCCAAGTTCCAAGGCAAAAGCAAAGGAGCCTCCATAAGATGCACCTCAAATCCAGGACTTGGGTCAGGCACATCACCTTCAGGAATGGGAAAACACCTCTGCCCACCAAATAAACTCTGCAGCATGACAAAGCAGAGTGGTCTTGAGCCTTTGGTGTGGAAGACATTCAGCAGAAAACAGATCTGTGTTATCTAAAAAAAGGTAAAAAGTGGCTTAAATGATTTTAAAAAGAGAGGGGAAAAAACCCCAACCTCTTCCAGTCTCACAGTTTACTCTGGATTCACAATTTGCATTTAGCAAATACCTCAGGAAACCAAGTCTTACACAAGCTCATTTCAAACTTCTTCCCCCAAAGTTTTGAAGCCATCTGCCACATTTGACAAGTCAGGAGTTTGTGAACTCCTCCAAGGATTACACCCAGCAGCTGTTAGGAAACAAGAAAGCCTCACTGCAGGCTCCTGCTAGATACTGGAGAGCTCAGAAGGGAAAATAAAAGAGGCAGCAACATTCAAATATGGAAAAAATCTTCAGTTTATGAGAGGCACAGGTCATCATTAGGTCTGAGGCTTCCAGAATATTGAGGGGTGAGTATGAGCTGCTTCCTACATCAAATTATGGGAAAAGGCAGATTTTTTAAGTAAAATCTTTTCTTTCACTGCCCTACAGAATTTCCCCACTACCTAAACATTTCCTGCTATGGAGAGCTTTCAAGCAAGAACAGAAGAATTTTTTTCTATCCTGAAGAATTCTGCCAAAACACCAGGTTTCAGTCTGATTTCATCTCCCAAGTGCCAGGGTTTTGTTTGCCACTTTTATTCAAGGTGTTTAGGAGCATTCTCACACCTCAGCATAAAGCCAGGTAATAAAAACTGAATTAAATATAATACAGGAACTGTTTTGAAACATTGCAAACTTCTGGGTGATCACACCAATACCAGAAATACATTCACAATTCCTTTAAGGGTCTGCATAATTTACTATTAAAGATATTTCTTGTTATCTGCTTTATTTATTATGAACCAAACACGTGAAAGAAAGAAAATGGTGCAGCCAACTTTCAAAACAACAGAATTCTCTGCTCAGATCACACATCAAACCAATGTTTGAATTAAAAGGATAGACAGAAATGGGGGGGAAAAACCCATCAGAGCTTCAGGATTGGTTCCAAAATCCAGTTCCAAAATCCAGCAGCATTTCAGGCAAGATCTGCTCATCTGTCATTACCTGAACTGATATTTAAATCAATTTCAGACAGTTCTGTGAAGAAAAATGCTGTTCAAAAATATCCACTGAGCATCCAGTGCAAGTCAAAGTCACACCCAGCAGAGAACAGAATTACCTGGGAGCAAATTAATATTTTAACACATTTTCTTAAACAAAATGTTAAATTAAAGAGTACAGCTCAGAACTGCACCTCAATCCTAGTTAATACTTTAAATAAACTGCTGAAATTGTTACCAACTTCCAGAGAATTTCTGAGATGCTTTAAAACCTTTTACTTTCCTCTATAAATCACATGCTCTGCCTAAGAGATCTTTTATTATTCCTACCATTGCCCAAATGTTGGTGTTTTAAAGTGGATTAATTCAGTTTGCCCTGGCAAATCCAGCTGAAGCAGCCTGTGATCCTGCCAATACCAGGAGAGGTTATTTTTCACTAGCAAGTTTTAAAGGCTTGAATTACTGCATTTTGTATCAATATATACATTAAAAAGGGCACGTGGAGCCATAAATAAACATCAGCAAAATTCTCTGTGGATGGAAAAGGGCAGAGAATGCTTTTTCTCTATCACAGACAAATCTTTGAAGAGCATCAAATATTAGAAAAATCTTTAGATCTCAAAATAAAGTAAAAAAGGTGAGTTCTTATTAGATACAGACAAAATTCCTGATCTGCATTTCCTCTTTTACATATAAAAGGAATACTTTAAGGTAAGACAGTCCCTTCAGGAGGAGAAAAAGGAGTTGCTTTTCATATCCAAGGTATTTTTCCTAAGATCACTCCAGAAGAAAGTCTTCCAAGCCACTTTTGTAGTGATGAAGTTAAAAGCAACAAAAATGAGTGGAAAAGTAAAAATCTACTGCAATTTATTCTACTTGTAAGGGAAAAAAAAATAATTCCAAAAGTCCTCTAGAGAAGAAACTGGAGTTTGCAAAAGTGCAGCATAACTGTCCTTGTCAGATGTAGATATTATTGTGAGTTTCACTGGTTGTCAGGAACTTCTTCAGAATCTTGGTGCTTTCAGAGGCATCCTGGGGAAAGGAAGAGAGGATCAGCATCACCCACAGTGCTGGGAACAAAGCAAGAGCCTCACTGGCCTCTGGTCCCATTTTCATTTCTCTGAACATCACTTTTATTAAAATATTAACTGTGAGCAAAACTCAGGTCTTCTGAATGAAGTTATCCACAGGAATCTGCAGTTCAGCAATAAAATGGGATTTATTATTTTGCATTCCTGCTTGCTTGGACATGAGGAGAAGAGTCTGCATTTGTCATTGTTCACCTTCAGAGTTTAAATATTTATGTCTTACTCAGACTTACTCAGCAGAACAGAATGAGCTGTACTGAAAACTGATTTTAGAACTGAAATAAACACCTCGGTACACACAGACCTCTTTGGCATTAAAATCTGGGTTCAAAGTGTTTTCAACCAACTAAAATGCAATGAAAAACATTTCAGAGAGAGTAAAACATTCATTTTAGGGGCTGCAGTGGGAATTTATGGGAGCAATGGGATTTAGTGGGAGGGTGGTGAGGCCCTGGCACAGAGAAATTGTGGCTGCACCATCCCTGGAAGTGTTCAAGGCCAGGCTGGATTTCACAGCTGCTGGATTAGTGTAAAAATTCCTTCAGAAATTTGGTCTTTTAGCTCCAAAAAGAAGTTACAGTTCAAAATGGGTATTTTAAAAAGCTTTCCTGTCTGCCAGCAAGGAAAGCAGATACAGAGCTAGAACAGAGCCATCTGGTATAAGAATATAAAAAGTAAAAATAAAATAAAAAATGCAACAAAAAGTTTAAAAGTTTTAAATGAGGTAACTCCAAAGGAAACTGCAGCTTACACCAGCACAAGAAATCTCTCTCTGATATATCCATACCATCAGAAGAGCCTGAAAATTCAAAATGAAGTTTTGAAGGGAGCTGCAGATTCATTATTTCTAAGCCACACAGATGTCACAGCAGGTACAAGCACTGTCATTAAAATCTGTATTTTTCTGCCTTTTCAGATGAAATCCTCACAGGGGAACAAAAACAGCAGATTGCAAGAGATGAAGATAGACAAAAATAAATATGGAATTTTACCTTGGCTAAACTCTTCATGACTTTAGAAGAAAGCAGAGGCTTGAAGGCTTCAATGGTAACTGTGTCCAGCTTGATGACATCAGTGTAGCACTGATACAGCACTGCAGGGATCTGCCACACCTGGCAGTAACTCAGAACTGGGCACAGGGCAAAAGAAAATCTCTGTTAAATTCAGCAGAAAAGCAATCTGAGTCCTGTGTATAAAAATCAGAATTTTAAACCCATGGAAGTTTAAACACCAGCTCAGGATCCTGACTGCTGGAGCAGCCACTCCTCATCCCCCAGCTACACAAGGAAATAAACCACCAAAAATGAGTTAAATGCAGGTGATTCTTCCTGGCACACACTTTACCTGGAAACTGTAGTATTGGTAAACAAAAATAATAGCAACATCTGCAAAAAAACCCAAATAAAAAACCCAAACAAAAAAAAACCCAAACATAAAAAGAAGTGTGAACAAGAGAAAATCACCCACTTTTGTCCTGCCAGACAAGCTTTTCCTCATGCTGCTACCATTAGGGATTGCAAAATGAAAAGCTCGAGGTTTTTACTAAATCACATAATAAAACTGAGCCTAATTTTTCCATGAGATTAATCAATAGCCCTGTGAAAGCTTCCTTACCTGTAATTTACAGAAAGGACCTTATAAGCTTTACCTTTGGATGCTCAGATGAAAATAATTCTTAATAAAACTAAGTAAAATCCCCAAAAATCCTACTGTACAACATGATTTGTAAGGCTACACTGAAGAATTTTCCAGTACTTCTGTCCCACACATAACAAGTAAAATAGTTTGTGGCTGGTTTGGAAAATTGTCCCTATTTTCCAGGGCAATGTGTAAGATGTGAATCTGTCAGTAATTAATTTTTAAAAAGCTGACTTGTCAGCCAGTTCCCACAATTAAGCAAAACTTCTAATTGCAGTGGGATGCTCCTCAGGGGGAATTTAAATAATTGCAATTGCAAAGTACCAGCAGCAGGAAGGTCCCTCACAATGTTGGGCTGCTCCAGCAGTGGGCAGCACACCTGCTCCTGGAATTCTTTGGTCTTCAAGGCCCTCAGGAATGGAGATACAAGTGTCAGAGTGGACTCCTGAGTTTTATAATCAGCTACAGGACACGTGGAAAGGATGGTTACTTGCAAGCCTTTCTTCTGCATGGAGCCAAAAACCTGAAATTGAAAAAATACATCAGAAAATTTTCTCTTCTCACAATAAAAGCAGAGAAACCTGAAAGATTCATTTCAATTTCAGTGCAAAGGGCACTTGAACTCAGGTAGGCAGGAACCACTTTGAATCACAGGCTGCAGGCAGAAATTTCTCTCCTGAGATGGAGATAAAAAACCTCAAAATAACAGCTGACATATTTACCAAGTCTAGTGATCTTCTGGAGAGGTTTCAGATTTTCAGCACTTTCTATTCAATATATTAAGATTTACTGCTTTAATTAATGGTGACTGTAGAAAGACAAAGGATTCCAAATAAAAACAAGCAGTTCACTGAGCTGCATAATATTTGAATTAAAATTGTGCTCCCCAGATGTCCTACAACATTTTAAGAGTCTTTATTTTAAATGTACAGATTTTATTTAATTCTATTCAAATTGAATTGAGAAAGAGAACCCTAAATTTTCTTTCTCAAGTTCAAAGAACAGAGTTTTGATGTACAAAACCTTCTGGCCATCTCAAAATATCAACAGAGAATTTGGAAACTGTGACAGAAACTTGCCTGTTTCTGTCTGTGCACCAATCCCAGGAGGGAAGCTGCCTCTGCCCTCACACCACTGTGACAGCAATCTGAAATATTCAGAATATTCAGAATCCCACAAATTTTGGGGTGGAATTCATGGCTGCAAAACTCCAACCTGTGTGTTCTCACTTGCCAGTGATCCCTTACAGAGAAAACACACCCAGATGTAAAGATCTGACTTTTGGAGACAGGAGATGCTCAATAAATCAGGATTTACACAGAGAACAGATCTGCAATTCACATTAAAAGCAAAAAGATTGCAGGACATTGTTTCTGCTCCACATTTAAAAATACCAACAACCACAAAGCCTAAAAATACTTGGTACAGCCACGCTCCTACTGCTCAGGAACACCCACACTGGAAATCACACATATCCACAAACTACTGGGGACCACAACAACCCCCCAGCCATCTTTATTCTAAAACCCCACTTTAAATGAAGTGCAGGAATGTGTGGAATACAGCAGAAGCAAAATGTTTGAGGTCTCAGGGTTTTTAAACTTCCAAATGAGCCATGATCTCCCAGCAAAGCTGTACTTATCTCTAAGCACAGCTTTAGAATCTGCTTGTCCATCAGCTCAGCAGAGGTTTAAAGGCAGGCAGGGAGGGAGGGAGCAGACAGACAGCAAGACAAAATAAGCCACACTTCCTCCAGGCAAAGCAGTGACCCAAATCCTTCAGGAAAATCAAGAGGAGGAACATTCACCTCTGGCTTTATCTCATTAAAATCAAAATGATGATAGTTGAAGGGAATTCACTGAGCCAGCAAAGCTCCTGTACCTGGATGATGCTGGGGTGAGGCCCTGGGAATGTTAAATCTGGGAATAAATGGGACAAATGCTGCTTGGGAGGCACATTCCCCTCCAGCTCCCCCTTGGCACAGGCACAGAACACACCCAGCAGCTGACAGCATCCACCAGGAGCTCCACAACTGGTTTGTCTGGTGATCCTTTGGCAGTTGCACAAATTGCTGATGGTTTGTTTTTTTTTTTTTTTTTAAGGAAAAAAATCTCCCAGAGGTGAAATGCAGCTGAAATAAGCCATGGGAAATGAAAACAAAGCAGGAAAAAGGTTTGGGAAGTGGTTAAGGGGGAACAAAAGTGAAACTGCCCAAAGGAGTGACTGCAGTCAGCTGGGAGGTTACAGCAGATACAGCTGGCAGCTTCTAGAAGGGGATTTCACAGATCCTGCAGAGAGTCAATTTATCTATTTTTGAGTATTTAATACAAGAAAACCACAGGGGAAAGTTATTTAACACTATCACACCTGAAGTATCAGAGAGGATCCCCACCCTTTGGATTTTATTACTTTGTTTATTTTCTTGCCAGTTTTACCTTCTCAAGCCACTGGAACTGTTGATCCTCAGCCACATAGCAACTACACTGGCACAATAAAACCTAAAAAAAAGTAAAAACTTGTGTAAGCAAGTGGTTTAAAGAGCACAGCAGCAGCTCATAATCACCTGTAAGGATGATGTGGCTGCAGACAATAACTTGTTCTGTTATTATGGGTTTCTTTGTTTCTCTGTTTCAATGAGGATTTTTTGCTCACAAATGCAGTGAAGTCACAAAGCTGTGACATCTTTGTGCTGAGCTCCACACAGAACTTCAGACAGTTTTAGTGAGAATTAACCCTTCAGATAATTTCTGAGATTGATCCATGGTCGTGCAGTGCCTTGTCTGGGGGTGGATGAAGGCTCTGTTTTTCAGAAAGCCAAAACACAGAGCAATTAATGCTCAAGTCACTTACTGTGGGATCTGATATCAGTCTGTAGAACAAACAGAAAGAGTCTGTGGGGAGGACATTTGTGGTGCTGGATGTTCTGCACCACTCATTCCACAGCTTCACTACTCCAACCACTTCCCAGCACACAGAATCCAGGATAAAAGATGAAAGGAAAGCTGCAGAGCCCATAAAAATACCGTTAATTTACAAAGAATAAAACCTTTGTTTTACAAATAAACAGCTGGACTAAATTAGATTATTCCTTTGCAATCTGAAGGAAGAACAACTCATTTTTATCAACTTAGATTTATTGACCAAATCTAAGAAACAGCAGCAATGTGAGTAGCCCCACTGTATCCAAATTATAAACATTAAGAGCTGTTCAACATGTACAGATCCCTAACATAAAAATCACTTGTTCTTAGGAATTATAGCATTACAATAAACTTCAACTTTTTTGGTATTAATTAAGGATGTGAAATATTAAGTCTCTAATACCCTCTGACATAGCAGATAAAGCAGATTAAAAACAAAAAAAAATCACTGAAGCAGCAAGGCAGAACTATTACACTGATTCTAGAAAACAGAAGCAAGAGTGTGGCAAAAATGTTCATAAATCATTTTGATTCCTGTCAAAAGCTACAGAAGAGAGATCCAAAATATCTATTACCATTTTTCAAGAAAAAATCTGAACAAAACCCAAACAAATCAGCAAAGTTAACTTTGAGAAAATCTAAATGTCACTTAAACGCAAGTAAGACTTCTCAGGTCTATTAGAACAAAACTTTTGCCAATTAATAAACAATCCCAGAGAGTTTACCAAACAAAAGCCAGGTAAAGGAAAAGAGGGATTGTTCAAACTAAAATCCCAAACTAAAACATTTCACTTTTGCTGTTTAACTGAAAACACATCCATTTTCAGGAGGAGTGATCAGCTGTAACAATAACTGTGTTTTACCTGTACGGAGGAACTTCAGCTCAGCTGCCTCCAGGTTTAACCTCTGCTCCTGGAGGAGCTGCACATTCAGTGAGCAGAGGGGCTTAAAGAAAGCTGGGGAGGGATTTTCACAAGGTAATGGGATGGCAGGACAAGGGGAATGACCTCAGCTCAAGGGGGGCAGGGCTGGATGGGATTTTGGGCAGGAATTGTTCCCTGGGATGGCGAGGAGGGGCTGGGATGGAATCCCAGAGCAGCTGTGGCTGCCCCTGGATCCCTGCAGTGCCCAAGGCCAGGCTGGACACTGGGGCAGAGCAGGGAATGTTCTGGCACATTTACACCCCAAACCCAGCCGGTTCTGCACGCACCCGCAGCGTTCCTCCCAATGGCCACGATGAACCTGGAGCACACCAAGGGCTCCTCGGCACAGCCGCCCGAGCGCCAGCTCCACAGGACATCGATCTCCCTGCCAAAGGAACACAGCGAGCTGGGAGGGACCCACAGGCACCGAGCAGAGCAATCCTGGCCCTGCCCAGCCCCCCAGAATCCAGCCTGGCCATCCCTGGCGGCTCCGGCAGCCTCAGGCCGTGCCCGCTCCCTGGGAGCCTGGGCAGTGCCCAGCACCTCTGGGGGAAGAACCTTTCCCCGATCTCCAGCCTGAGCCTCGTACCTTTTCTTCTCGATCTCCCTGCGGATCTCCCGGTCCTCAGGCGTCTCCTCCCGCGCCTCCTCCTCCTCGTCCAGGCCGGCCCGGGACGGCGCCACCACCACCTCACCGAAGAAGGTCGCCATGGCCGCCAGCGCGCCTGCGCGGCGCCGCCCGCCAGCCCTCGGCGGGCCCGTGAGGGACGGGCACGGCGGGGACAGAGAGTGACATCCCCGTGTGACAGGGACATCTCTGTGTGACAGAGACAGCCCCGTGTACCAGGGACATCTCCGTGTGCCAGAGACATCTCCGTGTGACAGGGATATCCCCGTGTGACAGGGACATCTCCGTGTGACAGAGACAGCCCCGTGTGCCAGGGACATCTCCGTGTGACAGAGACAGCCCCGTGTACCAGGGACATCTCCGTGTGCCAGAGACAGCCCCGCCCGCCAGCCCTCAGCGGGCCGGGAGGGACGGGCACGGCGGGGACAGAGAGAGTGACATCTCCGTGTGACAGGGACATCCTCGTGTGCCAGAGACATCTCCTTGTCCCAGCGACAGCCCCGCCCGCCAGCCCTCGGCGGGCCCGTGAGGCGGCGGGGGAGGGACGGCAGCATTCCCGTGTGGCAGGGACATCCTCGTGGGACAGGGACATCTCCGTGTGACAGGGACATCCTCTTGTGACAGGGACATCCTCGCCTTCCAGCGACTCTCCGAGTCCCACGGCAGCCCCACGTCCCGCGGCACTGCCCTCGGCATCCCGAGCTTCAGCCCCAAGGGCCGCAGCCAGACGGCTCCGGAGCGTTCGCACAGGTGGTGACCCCAAACCTCCCTGGATAACTTCTCCCCAGGATTAGCTATCCTGCCAGTGAAGAAAATCATTCAAATATCGCATTTAAAGCTCCCCTGCCTGAACTCGGTGCGGTTTTGTCCTGTCCCTGCCCCTCCTGTCAGGGAGTTGTGCAGAGCCACAAGGTCCCCCCTGAGCCTCCTTTTCTCCAGCCTGAGCCCCTTCCCAGCTCCCTCAGCCCCTTCCCCAGCTCTGGCCCTGCCCTGGACACCTCCAGCCCCTCCAGGGCTCTCCTGCAGGAGCCACAGCTGGACACAGCCCTCGAGGGGCTCTCAGTGCCAGCACAGAGGGACAATCCCTGCCCTGCTCCTGCTGGACACACAATTCCTGAGCCAGCCCAGCTGCCAGGGGCCTCCTGCCCACCTGGGCACCCCTGGGCTCGTGTCCAGCCCTGGCACCAGCACCCCCAGGGATTTTCCTGCCCCTCTGCCCAGCCTGCAGCTCCAGGGGCTGGTGTGGCCTTGGCTGAAGGAAATAAGAGCACAGTGACATTCCAGGTGTATGTACAGCTTTACTTTGGTCCACTAACACATGTACATCATCAAAGCCTTTAACACGAAGAATCTGATTCCTTGACGATTCTGTCCTGCACTTTATTATTTCTCTCTGTTCATGCTGCCTGATCACCATCACAGATTCAGGTCCTGCTTTAAAACAGAGCAAAACAACCCCCAAAAGTCACATTAAATCAAGATCCTACTTTTAAAGGTCTACTACTTTACTTCCCTGAGTACAGCTAGACCAAACCAAAAATGCTCATTTAAAGGTGAAAGGGCACCTAGTTCTGTAAGAGACAGCATGCTCCTTTAATAAATTAAAAATAAATAAACTCCTAAAGGGTGAATGACTCAAATACCTTTCCAGTTTAATAATTTCTCTTGTCACTGTGTATGTGTATCAAATTAGGAAAGACAGACCAGGACATGCTTTGCTTAGAAAGTAAGTATTAGGGTTCCTAAGGTAGTGATTCCCTCTGGGATCTACAGCTCCTGAAGTCAGAACCTTCTCCAGCTTTCAGGGATCACCATGAACCTGTATGTGCAGTGACAGAATACAGCATCTGAAAGAAAACCAGCTTTGTAAATCTAAGCCTAGACTGGATTACAAACCAACCAGCCAAATTTCAGCTGTTCAAACTGAAAATTAATAAAAACTCTGATGTTCAATTCAGTTATTCCCAAACTGGAGGTTGTACTCCAGATAACACTGAGAGTAAGCAGCTGCTAAACAATGAAGTTTATGGAAAATAGAAAAAAAAGTGTACTTACTACCTTACAACAAAGTTTGCTCCTCAAAGAAAACACAAAGCCACCTTCAAGTTTCATTACTAAACATAACTGTGTTTGTATTTCAAGAAACCAAATAAAGAATCCAGATAAACATTCATCTTGAATTTCCAAAATTCTGCTGCATCCTATTGAAGATTATGCTCTAAATAAAACTTCCTGGGGCAAGAATGATTTAAATTATTTTTGGACTTCACATGGAAGTTTTAAGGAAGAAAAAAAAGATTATTTTTCTATGCTGAGATAGTATCTGGGATAACAAAAGTGATGGTAGGTGCAGACAATGCCAGTGAGGGTATTGGAGAAGTGGCTCTCACTGATGCCAGCTCCCTTTTCAGTGATGCATTTCCATTTGTACAAGGAGTTCTGTCATTCACTAGGACTGTGCAGCTGCTTTATTTTTACCCCCAAACCCTTCCACATCCCACTGCTGGAAAACCAATTCCCAACCTTGCTATTTCAGTTCAAATGGGCTAGGTTAGGATCCATCTGATTTTCTGCCACACCTTTTACTCAATGATGAAATCAGGAATGAGCAAGTTCTCCTAAGTGTGAGAAAGGGAAGCTGCAGAGCAGAGGAGGAACCCTGGGTGGGGAAGGAGCAGAGATTCCCTGGGCTGGGGCAGCCACTGTGTGGGGCTCTCACCAGCACAATTCCTGGGAAAACTAAGAATTTAGAGCTGATGTGTGTTTTTGTCCTTGCTTTGTTTTCAACCAGGGACTTCCACCTATTTTCCTGGAGAAAGTTTCTTTCTTGTCAACAAGAGCCACCCTCAAGCATTGTGAAAACAGGAGATATGATGCAATGCTCAGAAACTGGTAAGGTTTAATCAATGGGAAATCCAACATTCAAACACTTTAAATATGGAGGAACAACAGAAATGTAGCAAAAAAAAAAGTCTGGAATGTCAGAATCCTGCACCTCAAGCTTTCCACGCATAAAGAAAACAGAACAAGTGTTTTGTTTGTTTTTCTATTTTATAAAGAAAACACACAAAAACCCTTTAGGCCCAAGAATTCACCTGCATTTCATAATCTTAAAGTTTACAGTATAGAAGTCACATTAATGATGTACTACCTGTCAGCAGAACCTCTGTTCACCTCTGGAACTGGCAAATAAACTTCTTCACTGGTAACTGCATATCAGCAATGCAAGTACAGAACCTTTAACACCTGCACTGAGCCAAGCTGTGAAGTTCTCAGCCTTTTCATTCCTCTTTGGATGCAATGCCTGCATCCACCAGGTTTTTAGAGTGTGTACTATTATTTAGAAGCCTGTTACTATTGTAGATGATTTCATACAGCATTAGAGATGTTTGAAATCTGTTCTTGAATGTTGCATGACCTAGGTAGTATTTCATTGCAGCACCCATAACAATAATACTCAACATACTGCTATTAACCTGTTTGCAGTGTTTCAACATTTTTTAACTCTTGTTTATATGTAATAAAATACCAGTAAAGACAAAAAATTGCCCCTATAATGAGGCACATTTTGGCATCTGTGCTAAATGCTGCTACATGGGCAGGCAAGTGCAAGTCAAAATATGAAAAAGGAGAAAGTCATCATCTAATCACATTCATAACTTTTTCATAGAAAAATATAAATATATTCCCTGAAATGTAGGACAAAGAAGAGCCAGCACCCATCAGGAGTTCTAGTGCTATTATCATTAAAAAAAAAAAAAAAACCAAAAGGGGGAAAAAAAAAAAAGAAAAAAAAAAACCCAAAAGCAAGAGATGGGCTGGCTTTCCTTTTGCGTTAAGGTCACGTCTCAGCCGCCTCGTCGAGCGCTCTGTCGTCGTCGTCGTCGCCGTCGTGGTAGCGCACGGTGCGCCGGCCGCCGCTGCGCGTGCGGATCTTGGAGCGGCGCCGGCCGCGGCCCCGGCCCAGCTGCAGCTCCTCCCAGTCCTGCTCCTGGCTGCCCTTCCGCCGCTTCCTGCGCTGCGGCCGCCGCGACGGCTTCAGCGCCTCGCAGCTGACGGGCTCTCTCCCGGAGCCCTTGCATTTCCTCTTGCGCTTCCTGCTGCCCGCGGCGTCGCTGCAGACGGTGCTGTCGCTCCCAGAGTCCGAGGAGAAACACGGGAAGGTGGCTTTGGAGCTTCCTGCAGTCCCAGGTGCTTCCACATCCTCACAGACAGAGCTTTTCTCCTCTTTCCCCATTCCCATTGCGGATTCTGTTGTTTCTTTGGAGCCACACAGCGGTTTTAATCTCTTGAAAGAAGCTCTGGGTTTTTTATTTGCTGCTACTCTGGTACTTTTAGTTTCAAGTTTAGCTAAGTCAGAATCTAGCTCCTCCTCGGAGTTACTCGTACAATGGTTGTGCGGCTGAAGCCGCCTAGAAACCCCCCAGTTCCCCCCATTTTCTACCCTGTGGTTTGTGGAATTCTCCTCCGAGGAGTCGTAGTCAAAGTGATTCAGAGCTGCAGCACAGAGGGCTTCGTGTGGCTGTGTGTGGTTATCACTCTGCTTCTGAGTCTCTGTCTCCGAGTCAGTCCTTTCATTCTCAGACTCAATAATGTATTTCCTTTTAGAAACAGAAGGCTCAGGGCAGGAGGGTTTTTTCCTGCCTGCAGCCTGCTCACTCTCCTGTTCAGACCTGGAACAAGGCTCCAGCTCCGAGCTGTCAAACAGCTTCTTCCTGCAGGCTGAGGACACGCTGCCCTGGAGCTGCCTGCGGTTCTTCCTGACTGGGTAAACACTTTCTGAGCTGGACAGCTCCTCCTTTGCATCGCTCATGATCTTGATCTTGCTGGCTGCCAGCGTGGCGCACCTGCGGGGGTTCTTCCTCTCGCCCACGCTGGACACCCTGATGTGCTTCTTGTAGTTGATGATGCACGTCCTGCTCCGCAGCACTTTGGCATTCTGGCCAGCCTCCTCTGATGTCTGCTCTGCAAAAGGAAGAGTTCAAAGTTTTTTTTAATGTCTTACATTCCTGAAATCATTAGCTTATTCTGGCCAAACGCTGCCATCTTTAATGAAATATTTAATTTTATTTTGATTTCAACTGTTAAGTGCAATTTATCTCAATTCTTTACTAAAAATACCATCAGTATTCCAGAGACACTTGTAACTCTTGAGATTGTCACTTTCAAACCTTTTCTTCTTTAGCATCACCCTGTTAATTAGCTCAGAAATTACACATTCCCTCACTTACCAAACAACCGCTGTCATAGTATTAATACTTGTATCATTAAAAGTTCTATTTTTCTTACTAGGATAAAACTTGCAACATTATTTACACATTTTAGACCTTTTTATCCTAAAAAAGAAACGATAATATTTCATGTGGATGCAAGTTTCACAATTTTAGATGGTTTCAGGTGGAGTACACTGACACCCTTCAGCTCCTTAGTGACTTTAACACTCAGATTGCTGCAATCTTCCATTCAATGTTTTTTAAATTAACATAGAACTTGCTTATGTTTTGTTTTAAAACAAATATTCAATGTGTAAATCATATACTATGAAGATCAGTGTTTCCCTTCTAAATAAAACAGTTCATACATATGAATAAAAAAAACCAGTTCTTGAAGTAAATTTTAAAAAAATAAACTAAGAGGAGGAAATGATGAGACATGAATTCCAATGTCCAGCTTGAGTACCAATATTAACAATACCTTCATATACCAAATCTGGTCCTTTTTTAAATGTAGATCCTTTCATGTAATACTCCAGTGTATTCCTATTTTTATGTTTTCAAAGGACACTTAATTTCCTTTCCTTGTTAAGAGTTTCCAGAAATGATACATGAATATTACTACTTGTATTGTGTGATTTTATGGCCAAAGCACAAACACATTTCTGCTGCACACTGCAAAACGCTGTATAAAAGTGAATTAATTCACAGACTAAAAAGAAGAACAATTAGATCTTACATTATACACTGTCCTCCAATATTATTAAGTAGCTGGAACACAAGGCTAAAGAATAACAAGTCCAGCCTTTCTGCAACACTGCCAGAATATTAAAATTATACTTTGTACACAATACCTTAAATTTGGAACAAATCTATAATAAAATGTATTGAAATTCCCCACTGAACATAAAGAATTAAAAGCTGCAAAGCTACAACCAGATGGCACAGGCAGAAAGAGGGAGCATTAAACCAAGTACCCCCAGAAACTGAAGAGCTTTTAAAGGACACAAAGATGTGAAAGTCTGGTTCTTCAGGGTGTGCTGGAGTTCAGGCACCCAAAACCCAAACTCTAAACCTGGAATGCTGGGCAGGAAAAATCCAGTCTTAGCTTCAACCAGCTTAGCTGCAGAGGGCACTGCAGCCCACAAGGTATTGGCACAATTTATCTGAAAACTGCTTTCAATCTTTTCTGATCTATAAAATCCCATGCTAAACACTATATGCCTATAATATATATTATATATAACATAATATACATTACAGAACTACATATAGACTGTTTAACATATCAAAATAGATTATATGTTATTTATATTATATATATTTAAAAAATAACCAAAGCAAAGTTTCCACTTAAATTGTTTAGCTGACTGATTGAGCAGAGTGTATATACACATATATAGTTACAGTTATATACATATAAAATATATATATTTATTTGAAAAAAAGAAACTCTCCCAGTATGCCCCGACATATATCTTGGGACAAAACAAGTAAATAAATATTCCTTGTGGAAAACTATCAAGACAGAGTCATCTTAACAGACAAAAATTTTCTTAAAATTCTTACAGCACATTGACAGGTTGGGAAGTATTACAGCAGACACCAACCTCTAAACAGTCTTTCAAATTCCAAATCAGGACCAACTCCCTAATTACTTGAAGGCACAATGTACATGACCTGGTTTAATAAACATCAGCATCATTCTCATAAGCTTTAAAAAAAAACCCAAACCAAACCAACTCTCTAAATCATGATCAGCCAGCACACAAAGATCTGAGTCACAGAAAAAATTACAGAATAAAATCCAAAAATAAAAGAATTTAAGCTTCTGAAACAAATGGAATATAAATCTTACTCCTGCCAAGTGCCTCTGTTAAGGACTCTACACATCACTGACAGAATAAAATATCAAAGTCAAATAAATCAAGTTTCAGGTTCCTGTGCACACCATGGATGTGAGAATAATTTAAATACCTTTCCATCAAATTATTTTTGAAAAGCTATCAATAAAGTTACTTCAAACTGAAAATAACAGTTGTAAATCTGCTGTAGCACAGAAAATCTCAACAGAAAATTAAGGCAAGGTAACAGAACTGCAAACCAGTTCCCAAAATCCTCAAAACAAAGAACTGGACAAAGAGAGAACACACTGCTCTCTCGGAGATTTTCTCTGTCATCGACTCAGTATTAAGAAACAGATAAATTAATTTTTAAAAATGTTACCTTTCCTAACGATTTTTGTCTTTCCTTTCCTCTTCCTCATCTTTGCTTTTGCAGAAGTTTCACAGTAATTGCTGTTATTGGAATCACTCTCTGAGTCCGAATCAGAAGAGTGATGGAAGCTGGAGGCAGCTCCAGATTTGGAACTCCTCACAATCCTAGTGGGCACCAAACTGTCCCACACACAGCTCTCCTCCTCCTCTCTGGCTTCTGCTTCAGATTCTGCTGTGTCCTCTAAATCACTCAAGACTTTTGCTTTTTTTAAAGGAGGGGACAGCTGCAGCCCAGAGGCTTTCCTGCCATTCCACCTGTCCGACTCAGAGTCCACCTCATCCTCAGAATTGCTCACTGCAGGCTTGTGATGTGCAGGTGTTGACTGGTCAGAAACCTTTTGGCTGCTCCCATCCTCAGAATTATGGCTTTTGGAGTCCTCCTCTGAGAAGTCCAAGGTGGGACTTTTCACTTTGGGAGACACAGAGCAGACAGGGCCGCGGAGCTGTTTGTATCCATTGCTCTGCCAGCTCTTTTGCTTGCTCTGCGTGTCGGGCTCAGAATCTGAGCTCCCATTCTCAGAATCACTGACGAATTTCCTTCGTGGAACAGAGCAGCCAGTCTGAGAGAGAGTTTTCCTCTTGGTGAGCTGCTCTTGTACTTCTTTGTCACTCTCAGACTTGAGGCCTGCCTCATCCTCGGATCCCTCCAGCAGCATTCTCCTGGCAGCGGCCGAGGCGTTGCGGTGCGGCAGCTTCCTGTTCCTGCAGATGCCGATGCTCTCTGAGCTCGACACCTCCTCCTCCACATCACTCATCAGCCTCAGCTTGTTGGCAGCCACAGCTGCACTCCTGCGGGGGGTTTTCCTGTGCCTGCCCTTGCTGTTGCTGAGGGGCTCAGATGTCACTGCTGAAGTATTTTCAGAGTCACTGCCATACAGCTTTTTCCTGACTGCTTTCCTTGTGTTCCCGTTCTCCTGAAGAAGTGTTCCTGTCAAGGAAAGCAGGGATTATTATCTTAAATATGAAATAGCAGCTTTGAAGTCTTGTCAAAACTGGGACAGGTTCAGCCCACAGACATGATGCATGAAATATATTCCCAGTGACAGTCAAGTGTATTTTGAATTTCAGACTCATTCTGGTTTTGTGACAATTAGAACTTTAAGAAATGCTGCTTTTTTTCTTAAGGTATGTTGCAAGTCATTCCCTCTCATCAAGCTCTTGGTTTCTGCCCTCTTCCCCTAGTCAGGAAAAGACTGTGTAAGACTAGTCATGAAAAGTATGTGTAAAAGTATGTTTCTAATTGGTGCTAATTTTGAAGCTCTCAAATACTACACTCAACTTTTAAAGTGCAGTATCTGAGAGCTTCAAAATTAGCACCAATAAAAAAAAAAAATCAGTATCTTACACATACAACCATTTAAAAAACACACTAACTCAACTCAGTTATTTTTATTAATATAAATACAGAAGTATAAAAAGATGCATTTGTCTTGCTGTTGACAAGGAAGTCCTGCCACCCTACCTGTCTGTTTCCTCTGAGCAGCTCGGTTCCGAGTCAGCCTGCGGCTGCTGCTCCTCCTGCACACCCCGTTGTGCAGGGGAGAGGACACAGGAGCCCCAGAACAGCCTTTGCTGTCTTCTGAGCTGCTTGAGGAGGATGAAGATGAAGAGGAAGTAGATGAAGAAACCCCACAACCTTCTATTTCACTCTCTGTTGCAAAAATAAAGCAATTGGCAGTTAGAATTCTAAACAGTTTCAAGTTAAGAGTTACACCTTGCTGATCCTGGAATCTTGAGAATTTCCTCATATTAACTTAAAATGCATTCTCATGCCTGAATGTCTTATAGGGATCAAACTGATGCCCCAACAAAACCCATATTCATATAGTGATCTGTGACAGGAAGCCTCTTTAATCTGTATTTAAGTTTCAATTAAAATAAAACAACTCTTTGAAAAGCATGTTTAAAAAAACCCCAAAACACATGACATTTTTTAACACATTTTACCAGAACTTGCATTCTTATTCTTTGAAATAAGCTGAATTTTTGTCAAGGTGAGATGCAGGGGAAAAGACAGGAAAGCTTTAAAGTCTCAGGGAACTTCTGTCATTTGCTGATTGGGGATAACAAGTTTAATATAACATACATACACATATATATATATATATAGTATCAATTATCAAATACTCTACATGCTTTCCTGTTGACAGATTTCTTCATTAATAAAAGCAAACTTACTGTATTCTACATAAAAATATAATAAATATAATAAATATATATAACATAATTTTTTTTATAACCATCACTGTAAATAATGTGTCCAAAACCCAGTAAAACACAAAACTCTGCATCACACAAAACCCCTAAACCTTGTGTAAAAAATTCCATATTAAAAACACAAAGCTCATTTAACAACTCAGAATGCAAATTTCAGCAACTCTGAACTCTGACCTGATGATAAAGCAGAACAGTTGGTTAGTGTTGTGGATCTGGCCTTCCCATTCCTCTCAAAGGATGCCAGGCAGGCAGAATCTGAGGATTCTCCCGAGGAACTCTGGTTGTAGGAGCCAGTGTTGGGTTTATGGCTTGTGACACAGGCAGCTCTGCTTGAGGTAGGCTGAGGAACAGAATCTTCCTGCTCAAATTCAAGTTTGGCCTGAGACTTTAATGGTTTCTGCTTCAGATTTCTAGTGAGAGGGAAAGCAATTATGTATTTTAACAACATTTAATGTGATTTTGTATTTCTGAGGGTATTTTATGAGCTAATGTGGTATGGGACAATTTTAACTCTGGCAAGGATAAACATTAAGTACTTTCATTAAAATAACAGTCTGCACTCCTAGGGAAGTCATACAAGAGGAGACAACATTTCTCTGCTCTGAGAAACAGAATTTAATGGTGGATACTCTCCAGACAATTCATGTTCTTTTATTTTCACTGCAGCAGCAGCCTCAATTCCTGTTGGATTCCCAGCCTCTGCTTAATTGCACAGGAGCCTCCAACTAAATTATTCCAGAGTAAACTGGGTTCCCAACACACACAGCAGGTGGAACCTTACAGACAGTTTAAAATAAAGAAAACTTCACTAATTTGATCCTTCCTTACTTCCACATGCCTGAGTGCTACTTGCCATCCTGCTCAGTCCATTATTTTCACCTACAGAACTGTTTTGTCAGTTTTTTTTCCTTACACTGCAGGTTTTCAGACATTCATTCAGGTGTACAAGGTGTATAATTTCTGTTATCCCAAACCTCACTTCTGCTGTGCCCCATTGTGAACAGTCTCAAACAACTCTCCAGATATGAGCACAAATGAGATTCAAAAGACAATTTCTGCCTATCCTGGTGCGTTGGATATTTTAAAGTATGAAAGTAATTCCCTGAAATTAATTTTTTTCTTTTAATTAAAACTCTAACTCCTACCCTTTCCCTGCCAGAGAAGGAAGACAGAGCAGAAGGGAAAAGCTCAGTTTCAGTAATTTACCACATTTAGCTTTTGTATTTTGTCCCACTTTGTCCCACATGCAAATTAAGAGCAAGAGTTAATCATGTCAAACAGCAATTGTGTCAAAAGCTTGTTTGCCTTCAGAAGACAAAAGGCAAATCTGGCTCCCAACTGAATGCAACAGCAAGTGACAATTTCTAAAAATTCCACAGAACTGACTTTATGTAACAAAACACATAATTTATGCAGATTTTCATCTCTGTAATATATCCAGCAAGTAAATATTTGTTTAATTCCTCATTATTTTAGTTAAATATTGATGCTCTGATTCAAATATTAAAGAAAAACTTTTCTACTCTTCTGTCACCTTGCACTTCTCAGTTTTTTACTACAAAAAAGCCAGTTTTTTAAAACATATTTTTCCTACTGCATGAAAATTATAAGAAGTCTCACTGGGGTTGCAAAGCATTTAAAAAACCCAAATGTTCCCATCTTCACAGACTAAATGTGAGTCATTATGAGACAGATCTTTACACCTTCATAATTTGATTACCTGAGCATTTTGGTGGGCTGCTGCACTGAGCTTTGATTATTAAATCTTCTGGTGTACCTCTGGTTTCTCCGTAACTTCTCGTTCTGTTTCTGCCCATTTTTGAAATCTGAAACAATTCTTCGGATTTTCTCTTCAAACAGTGCTGACAATCTCAAGGTCATACTGTAAATCTAGGTAAGGAAGTGGCTTCTATTAAAAACAGAGCCTTTGATCCAAGGCTAATATTTGCAATATTAAAAACTGCACAGAAAGGCAATAGGAAAAGCACAGGCAGTCCTGTGTAACACCAAATAAACAGGAAATGAACATATTAAATGTTTTTGTTCTGTGTCTCCCCACTATCCACCCAACCAGCAGCTTTATCAAAAGTACTGATAAACAAATGCAAAATAAGATTTAATTTCATTAAGACATTCACAAAGCCTCAGACATTAACAGCTACCTTTGACTTTTTGTTTGGAGTATAAGATTTTGCATTGCTAAATATCAGTCTGATATCTTTGCACAGTTCCATTGGAGTGTCATAGTTCCCAGCTTCCAGAGTTTCCTTCACTGTACCAAAATCCATTGGAGTGTCTATAATATGTCTGTAATCCTATAAAAAACATATGAAAAAAAGATTTCTGTGGAAGTAAAAAAACCAAACCACTTTTGAATTTTATTTCTGTCATTTAGGAGTAGCTGAAATTACACAAGTTATCTTTGGCAGCAGTGGAAAGAGAATCACCACAGCAGAAAGCAACTTTTGCTGAGACAGGTTGACTTAAAATCTCCTTTTCATTATCTCATGAATTTTACTGTGAGAAACAACAGACCTAGTATAAAAAAACAGCCAAAAAAGCCCCAAAACACAGTGACCACACAAAAAGCCCATCAAAACATCTCAATCTTTCTTTCTCTCCCGATCATGTTTTTTTCAGAGAACCTCAAGATGTTTTTTAAACCTGAAGTGAGACTCAAACACAGAATGTGGAGTCATCAGGAGAAATTACGTGCTGTAAAGAAGTTTTTTTTCCTTTAAATTAAATTTGTTGGGTTTTTAGAGGAAAAAAAGAGACTGAGGGGGTAGTAAGATGAACAGCCAAAAGAGGGGGGAAAAAAGTCAAATTCACAGCTCAGGCTCAGTAAACAGATTTTAGACCTTCAAGAAACTCGTTTTAATTAAGAAAATACAGATTTTTCTAAAATAATTCCCTTACAAGACACAGTAAGACAGCAAGAAAAAAAATAATTAAGGTTATCAAGTACAACTTACAGGGTATTGATCCAAATCAACTGGCTGCCTGAAGGGTTCAGAATCCTCACACTGGAAAATTAAATTCACCAGTTCCATGCACTGCTTCTTCCAGCAGTTTTCATCATAGCCACTTTTCAGGGGTCTTCCTTTTTTTAAGCCCCGTCCCTTGAGGGAAAAAAAAATTTAGGAAAAACATTAATGGAATACAGCAAGCAAAAAATTCAGCCTGATTTGGGTTATAAAGTAAAGATTGGCCAACTCACTTTTCTTCTTCTGTATGAAGTTCTTGGAACACATTTCTCATCATCCTGCACAAAATAAAATCAATTATCTTAAAAGTGATGTAGGAAAATATAGGTGATGGAGGCTAGAAGTGTCATTAGATTTGAGACTGTGGTAAAATTAAATTTTCTTCTTAATTCTTTTAATAAGACAAAAGATGAGCATAAAAAATTACAACACATGATCTGGGAGACTTGGAAAGCAATATCCTAGATAAGAATAAGAATAAGAGCTGGAGTCTGAAATCTGCAGTGGTTTGGGAAAAGGAAAAACCACCATCAGAAATTGCAATTAAAAATTACCCAACAGCTTTGAACTTCAGTGACTAAATATTACCAGTAAAGCAATTCACTGATAATAAATTACATAAAACATGCATAAAAATTCCTAATATAGTCAATTTTTGTATTAGCTATGTAAATAACTCACAATATTTGAACATTGCTGGTATTTTCTTACCACCATAAATTACTGGAATTTTCCACAAAAAAACCCAACTTACCAGATCAGCATCATGACAATCTTGTTCATCATCTGTTGTGCTACATAATTCAAAAATGTTTGTACAGTCCTGGTCACTGCAATGCAATTAAATTTCTGTTAGTGGAAGAGCAAAAACAGAGCTGTTGTTTCCTAAATTAAACTCAGCCACAACCAAGTGCTCCATATAAAAGGGAAGACAGTAACTGAATATTAAATGGAATATAAAAATCAGGATTAGGGATTTGAAAGGGGCCTGTCCAGCTGCAGGAAGGCTGCCCATACTCATTTCAAACTAAACTTCTCAGTTTATTTTAAGCTTTAAATTATGTCAGACAAGCTACAACAGGAACTTCTACACAGGACAGCACAGAAATTACTTTTAACAGGCTGAGCTACTTAACTTACTCAAAGTCAAGTGACATTTTGGGACTGTAATACCAGGAAAAAGGTAAAATACCTCTAAGCTAAACATTTCAGTATTTAAGGTAGCACCCAGAATTATACACACTGAAAAGAGTCAAAGCAGGGCTCACCACAAAGGGATATTAATAAAGATGGTTTTACTCCCCACTGTTTAAAAGCATGAGGATTCAAGCAGTATTTAAATTAAAATGCCACTTACTTGATAAACTTTAGGAGCTGGGTGGTGATTTTTTTTGCAGCTCTGGCAATAGCACTCCCAGGCTCATTGAAGGTTCTGGCATTGCTTTCAATGTATCTGACTTCCCAAACCAATGCTGAAATTCTCCTTCAAATTAGAAAATACTGCACCTTTAATACTAAAGAAAAGCTTAAAACCAGCAAAAATTATCTCTGATTTTCTCTCCATGTTAGATTTAGATGTCCCTCTGTTTTATGTCCCTTTAGGGCAGTCTCAAACTTTTCCTTCACAGGGAAAACCCAAGAAAGCAAAAACAACACTGTACATCTTTCATCAATTATTTCCCAACTCATTATTGATAATTCATCCTTAGACAGTTTGTGATATAAACTCAGTTAATTCAGCTGGCCAAATAAGCACTAGTAATTGTCACTCCTAAATCATAAAAAAACACTGAAATCATCCTAAGGACTGTAGATTTTCTGGAATCTTGAAAAACACAAGCATTTTTAAAAGCTTACATTTGACTTATTCAAAAGGAGGGAGAATAATTTAATCACTACTCTAAATTATCACATTTCTTCTGGAAATATCAGAAGCTGCTTGTTACAAAGCCCTGAGAAATGGAACACAAGTTGAGTCATATCTGAGGAACTTTTAAGAAATACAAAGCACAAGCAATTAAAAAGAAGTGACAAGAGCTTTGTCCAGTTACATCTTTAAAGACATCCCAGCTACCATGTCCCTTTGTCTTCCCTTAAAGACCTTGCTTTGTGGCCAGCTGACCACTGAAAACAGTGCCCCTGTAAAATGACAGATTTGAGAAACTGCTACAAATTCAAATTATAAATTGATATTAATGAGCTGCCACAAACATTTAGTTTTATTTTTACAACTCGTTTTCCTAATTCCTTTATACCTGTGAAGCAGAGATAAAACAAGTCTGCAGCTCTTCACCTACAGAATTTCCAATTATTTCCCAAGACATTTTTTCCATCTTATGCAAGAGAAAAATCACTATTGATGTCTCTTCAATGTATTTACACACTGAATGCAGGTCCAGATGAAGAATATACTTAAAATTTATTTTCAAGCTATGACTGACCAGCACATCCAGCAAACCAGAGTTCTGTCATCATTACACTCTTCCCTCTTTCTCATCTGTAAGTTTTTATCATTTAAAATGCAGCTGTTAATATTTAACATTTCACCTCTTGTGTTTAAGCTCATTTCTGAAAATAGCAAGAGCTTAACCTTCCTCAAGTTCAAAGTAACTGAAGGACAGCACTTCAACATCTGAACTGCCATAAGCACTGAGGTAACTTGAGGGAGTGATTTCCAACAGTGCATTTCTCAAGGGCAGGATGTCAGGGTTTGCTGTGACTCTGCAGAGCCCCGGAGGAGCTGTGGCTGCAGCACTGACCTGTAGAACCTGTTGGCCAGGCGGGTGCGGATGGTGTTCAGGTCGGTGGGATAGGCGATCACCGTGCAGTACTTGGGGTACGTGCACAGGTCCACTGGGCCAGCAAAAGCTGCTGAGATGTCTGGTGAAAAACAGCAACAACAGCAACACTTCACTGTCTGACCTCATTTTTGGCCTTGCAGTGCCTGAAGGAGCTCACAGGAAAGACAAAGACAGAGAATTTCCAAGGGCTGGAGGGACAGGAGCAGGGAATGGCTTCCCACTGCCAGAGGGCAGGGCTGGATGGGATACTGGGAATCAGGAATTGTTCCTGGGAGGGTGAGCAGCCCTGCCCAGACCAGCTCTGGCTGCCTCTGGATCCCTGAAGTGCCCAAGGCCAGGAGCATGGAGCACCCTGGGACAGTGCAAGGTGTCCCTGCCTATGGCAGGAACTGGATAGGATTTAAGGTCCCTCCCACCCCAAACCATTCTGGGATTCTATTTCAAAGCCTGTAGGTCCATGGCAAGTGAGCTGGGTGCTATAAAACCAATGATGTGTAAAATCATAAAGAGTACAGTACAACCACAAGGAACTGAACAGAAAAACATTTGCTTATTAAAGAACTTTATCACAAGGAAATTTTAAAGGATGCCATGGGTATTCCAGGCTGTTTATAAATGTAACATCAGGGAAAGCCACCTGAAGCTCAGCTCACACTCACCAAGAGTCATGAGCTGATCAATCCCACGGATAATCCTTTCACAGGCCTCATCACGGGACTTCATCCCCCACTCCCCCTCCTGGGGCTTGTACAGGAGCTTCTCCACCTCCTCCAGAGTCACAGACACACTTGCTCCTAATTCCTCAGGCTGATCAACTAAAGACAACAAAGTGGGGAAGGAGTGAGAACAGGATAAACTGTTGAGCACTCAGTTATTAAATAATTGCATGCTTGCAACTGATAAAAAATCCTTGCCTTGAAGTAGAGCTTAATGCTAAGGCTGTGGGGGAAAAAAACTACACAAAATGGATACAAACAGCAAAACGTTTTAATTTCTATTTTTCTGCAGTTTTGAATTAAGCTTATTATCCTTTTGACAGCTTACTCAGTAGCTACTTCCTCAGTATCTCCCAAAGTTTCCTCCCCCCTCCCAGCTGGTACTGAAAAAGTGAAATATTAAGACAAACCACAAATGCCACTCTTCTATTTACAAAAAATCTAGATTTGACCATCAACTTCATAAATTGTTGGCTGTAAACTATGTGCAGTAAGGATCTGCTGACTGGAAGTTATTTAATTTATGTTCTTTTTGCACCCCCTTGTATTATAGTATACTACAACAAATTCATAGTTTGAAACTTGAGATGTTCTTTGAAACCTGACATTTGGAAGTAGCAGGTTTTATTCCCTAAGTCAGAGCCACACATTTAAAGCATTTTTTTTCAAAATTCCTCTGGAAGATGCAAAAAGAAAAAACATAGGTATATTCAAATTATTTCACTAAATTTCAATCAAGACTTTAAGACAGGAATCACCTCAGGTGCACTACCTGCATGAAACAAAGGAACTGGAAAGAGGGAGAAGCACTTTAAGCTGTTTCATTAAAGGATTTCTACCTACCATTATCAGGGACTGGTTCCATGTCCCACGGGCTCAGCCTTTCAATTTCACCATTGTCCCATCTGATTCACCAAGCAAAAAATATAAAACAATAATTTAAAGCTACCTTGACTCAGAAATGTTCCCTTCAAGCATATTTAAATTTCAGCTATAAGCACATTTCAATTACAGCTATTTATAGGTATTGTCAAAAGACACTGTAAAAACATGGATATAAAGAAAAACACTGGTTTACAATCAGCACAAAGGAAACAATTCTTCATAATCAATTTCAAATTCAAATTGTGTTCCTGATTTTGGCTGTATGCAACTTACCCGATACATAAATCAATTTTACATAGCTTGTATCAAGAAGATGAAGAAGAAAAATAAGCTGCACTTTGGAAAAGTGAGATAACATCAAGGGGAAGATTTGAGAAAAATACAGGAGGGGATTTTTATTGCTGATCACAGCAGGAGTTGTGGAAGTCCATGGATTAAGGGAGAAGAGGAAATGAGGAATTTCATTTGCTAGCAGGAAAATTTATGGGGCAGAGGACATTAAGACAAAGAAAAGAATAAACATAAAATGAAGAAACTGAAATTAATTAAGGTCCAAGACAAAGCAAAAGCAACACAAGTGTTATTGATAGTTTTGGATATTTACTCTTATATTGAAGTATGAGGTGAGAACATCATTCTGAGACTCCTCCAAAACCCACCCATATGGGCAGATTTTTACATGTTTTTAAAAATCACATAAAATACCAATGAACTTTGCTATTTTCAAGGTTAAAAAAAAGTCTGACTGGATCAGCTTCACACCTCACTGACCCAGAGAGGCAGAAGTACCCTGTACAGATGGAGAGCTGGATCCTTCCTACAGTTGAGTTAATCCTTATGCTCCCAGTTTTATTTTTTATTACAAGCACAAAAACAAGTAGATCAGTTTGCAGTTACCAATTTCCCTCCAGAGCTTTGCAGCTTTGTCAGCAGTTTCCTGTCAGAGTTCTCCAAATTCCTGGGTCTACTTCTGATGCCTTAATAAACTCAGACATTTGATCTAATGCCTCCTAGTATTTATTTCAAGCCAAATGGAAACTGAAAAGATCATGCCCAGAGTATTTTAAAACTAAATCCCTGCTCTGGCAAGAGCAGCTCTCCACTGTTTTGGATTTCCCAATGCCATAGGAAAACTTGGATCATTCTTTGATTTTTATGAGCTAGGAGTCCTAAAGGTTGATCTGTTCAGTTCTCCTCCCCAGTTATTGTACAACACTTCACAAGTTGTTGATACTCACAAACGGATATATTCATAATTTTGCATGTAAGATTTTATCAAGAGTTTAGTACAGCTTAAGCCTCACTTAGTTCTGCTTAAGTTCCACTCATCCAGGTAATGCAACCTCATAATAACTGCTTCCACACTAACACCTGTTACTGTCTTGCCAATAAAATAACAAAAACATGGAAAATTATCTTCATTTATTTTCCATACAACAATAAGAGCAATAAACTGAAGTAAGTGTGAAAAAAAGAGCAACAGACACAGCCAGGTCACAAAACCTAAATACAGCTGCCAGACACTCCAGGTATTTTCATACACATCTTAGGATTCTGCTTTAGAAGAGCTGTTTGTGAGGCCAGGTAGAATAAAGTCCTTTTGGAAAAAGGATCTTTAGGAATACAGCATTCCTTCCTTCAAAGCAGCTCTAGACTTTTCTGCTAAAGGCTGGTGCATTAAAACACTGAAATATCCTTTAGGTCATACAGGAGAAAAGAGCCCAGGAAATTGGCACCAGGCTTTTGTTCAGAACTGGAAACCTGATTTGGAACCGGCCAAGAAAAATCCAAAGCCCACCTGAACTTGCTCCCAAGGAACATGGGTAGTACACAACAAACATGGAATGCATGGAATATGGAAGGGAAGGTAAGAGGCAAGAACTTCAACCTTGGAGTTACTTCCACCTTCCCACCAAGGAAAAGAAGTCAAGAGAGAAGACAAGCAGATGAGACAAGGAACCCAAACATGTAACAAAATCTTGGCAGTCTCACTGGATTGTCTATTAGCTATAAAATTTCCCTTCTTTGTGGTGAGCAATAGGTTCAAGAGCATTTGAGTGAAAAAGCAATTAAGAAGTGCTCCAACATGACCATTAAATGTACTGTATAAGACATGGGAACTATCTCTGGGCATGATGGAAATAGGAATATTGAATATTCACTGTTTATTCTCCTCACAGTCCTCCCCTGCTGGGGGAAACCAAACCAAGCAAAATCCTAGAATTATCCTTTCAGTGCCTAAAGGAGGTGACAAGAAGGCGGGAGAGGGACCTTCAAGGGCAAGGAGTGAAGGACAAGGGGAATGACCTTAAGCTGTAGTGGGGAAGGGTTAGATTAGATACTAAGAATTCTTGACTCTGAGGGTGGTGAGGCCCTGGCACAAGTTGCCCAAAGAAGCTGTGGCTACTTCATCCCTGGAAGTGTCCATGGTCAGGGTGTTTGGAGCTCTTTGTAACCTGAGATAGCAGAAGCTGTCCCTGCCCGTGGTAGAGAGTTGAAACAAGATGATCTTCAAGGTCCCTTCCAACCCAAACCATGCTGTGATTCTATTCCAGACAGCTTGGACAGAGCAGGACAAGGTCTGAAAACTGAAGTCCAGAGATATCTTTGTTTACCATTCCCCTCCTTTGAAATGAAGGCCTCTACTGATATGAAAAAGGGTGCCCAATGTGAAAGACAAAGTGTGAGGACTTGAGGCATAAGGACCTTGACCACAGAAGAGATTCAGCATCCCCAAACCAACTATCAGTACAGACCAATAATTAATGCTCACAGAAAACTGCATTGCTTGCTTTGTGGAAGGGACCCAGCATTACCCAGTACAGGAAATGTGAAGAGGTCAACAACTGCTTGTACCATATTACTACTCATTAACAAATTGCCACAAGTTATTACATTTCCACACTGGGCTACAGCAGCAACTCAAAACCATTACGAAATTACAATACCAGGAGTAAAATAATTTAAGTGAACAATTTATATATTCTCCTAGCAATGAGGCAATTGTGTGAGAGCAAAGGCACTCTGATAACATTGGAAATAAAGTCTTTTTGTACTCACTTGACACTGTAACACTGGAAATGACTGTCTGGGTACTGAGGCTGATAAGGCTCCTGACCCAGCACTGTCCCAAACCACCAGGCATCGTCAATAATGGAGCGGAACCTGTCGGCTGCAGCAAACACAGAGAATCTGCTGAGAGAAGGATTTCACTCTGTGGCTGCCACAGGCAATCAGAAAAACTTCTGATAAATTTACTGTTTAGATTCCTCTCCATAATTAAATTTCTAGACCCACTGACATGTAAGTAAAATAAAAAAGGGAACAGAACAGCCTGGATACATATTTGGTGACTGTATTTACATTTACTGCAGTCCCTCCAAGGTTCACATTTCTAACTCTTGCTTACAGGAGAACCCTCTGACCCTACAAACAGCACATGCAGCAATTAGCCAAGGACACATTTGTGATTTCAAAACTGTTCAGTCCAACACTCAGCAAACACTTACAGGCCTGCCAGTTCCTCTGCCGGGCTTCGTCGTAGAACTGACGTAAGATAAGGAAGTCGATAACATCTGGCATGTCATGGTATCTGGATAAAAAAATCATCACTCATGTGTGCCTCAGGGCTTTGGGAAGAAGAGAAACATATTCTTAAACACTCTTCAGGAAACTGGAACTGCACATACCTGATGGAAAATGATTTGTCTGTGTGCTTCCCAGTGGCATGATCTATAAAGGCAAGCTTGAGGCAACACAATGTGGGAGGACCAACTTCGTATCTAATTCCAACAATTTTTACCAATTCCTGATCCTACAGGTAAGAACAAACAGCTTCAACAAGTTTTATCTTGGGGACCATGCACAGAACTGTTAGTTTAACATGCATTAACCAACTGTACCAACATGCAAATGACTGAAATAAGATTTGAGATTTCAGTGGAAGGCTGTCTGCCAGCCTTAATATTTTAACACAGGTATTTCATCTGGCTTCCCGTAGAAAATTCTGAAGACAACCTGATAATTGCACACACTTCCCCCATAGGGAAATTATTAGTAACCTCACAAATCCATGTTTTGCAAACAGAATAATAAAACTCTTCAGTCACAGACTCTGTTATAAACCCACAGGACCTTCAGTGCAGACCTACCCTAAGCACCACTTTTCTCCACGGCTCCTTGTGTGGATTCAGTTCATAAATGTTATTTCTTCTCACTGCTTCAATGTAAGCTTCATGCCCTTGTCGGAAATATATCACCTAAAGAACACCCCAACAAGCCCAAACAGTCAATGTTATCTTGTATTTAGCAATTATAATAATCACAAGCATTGGGAGGTTTTAATCCATGTTCCTACCTCGTCCCCCATCTGAGGGACAAACGGGGACCTTCGGAGAGCCGTGTCCGTGATCCAGACTGGAGGGTGCCAGTCATAGGACAACTCTGAGTTCAGTGGTTGTGCTGCAGCATCAGCCTTCAGAAAATCAGACATAATGGACAGGAATTCTAAACAAACCATTCCATTTCAACTTGGCAGACAACAGCTTAACTTATAAAGGATTAATCCACAGCATTTCCAAACAGTATCAGCAGCATTCCCCCAAGGCTTTGTTTGAGTTGTAACTGTATTTGTAATTCCAATACTGAACATTCCTTTCCTATCTGGAGATTTGAGTGAGCAAGTCATTAATATGCAGGCCTTAGCAGAAAATTTTATAATTTAAATGACAGTCTCAGCACCCAATTAAAAATTATTCAAGCTGCAAGAAACTTTGATTTTACTCAGAAGAAAGTGAAGGGATGAAGAAAAAAAAACCAGACTAAATGTATCAAAATTACCCCAGGCTTAAGAAAAGCATTTGTTTGCTCCTTTATGAGAGGAAACAACTAACAGTAGCTATTGTAACTTTAAAAAGGGAATTAATTAAATCAAACTTAAAAAATTAGCAGCTTAAAAAAGAGAAATTATTGTAACTTACAAAAAAATTAAGGGCTCAACCTAAATATAAATAAAGCCACCATCAATGCAATGACTGTGTCCCCTAAGTATTAAAGCAGATAAAAAAACTAGACAGTTTAACAAACAAAAGTTACAGAGTCACAAAATGGTTCAGGTTGGAAGAGACCTCAAAGATCATCCAGTTCCACCCTTTCCCTGCCGTGGGCAGAGTCACCCTCCACTATCCCATATTGCTCCACACCCCAGTGTCCAACCTGGCCTTGGACACTTCCAGGGATCCAGGGGCAGCCACAGCTTCTATGGACAACCTGTCCTGGTGCCTCACCACCCTCAGAATCAGGAATCCCTCCCAAATTTCATCTAATCTAACCTTGCCCTCCTTCAGTTTAAAGCCTTCTCCCTTGTCCTATCACTCCATGCCCTTGGGACAAGTCTGATATTCTGTACTAGTATTTATTAAACACATTTCCCCTTTAACACCATCGACCTTGAGAACACTTTTCATTTGGAAAAAGAAAGTGCTTTCACTCAGAATGCAGATTCTTCCCTATAAATGAGCAGATCCCTCACTTAGGGAATGATATCAAATCAATTCCATGCACCCTGTGTGTGGTAACAGCAAGATCCTTGCCTAATGGCAGTTAACAATTTAATAGTTTCTAACACAAAGACCTAACTCCTAACAGATGTGATAATTGATAAATTATTCATGTTAATCATAGAAGTTTTGGAGTTTGTATAAACCAGAATACTTAAAATAAGAAAAGAACATGGACCTAGATAAAGGGAAATACATGATTAAACCCACTCTGTTTAAATCCCTCTGTTATGAATATTGTGTATACCAGTTTGTAAAAGAAAAAAAAAAAAGGGTTTTCCATAGTCTGAAAGGTTTTTTGCAGAATCAGATTTCCTGCCTTTGTGTAATCAATTGCAAACTATCTGCTAAAGATCAGACTTCCCACTTCTGTTTTCTATCTACCAAGATGGTTACATAACCAATTGTCCCAAGAGCTGTCCCACGAAGTTTGGAAGTTTCTCTGACCACCACTGCTTACCCTGCAGAATTACTACAACAAAACAATAACAATTATTGATTACTGCAAGGAAAACCGTACTATAAAAAGGGAGCTGCAAACCAAGTTGTGTGGAGGTGTGGAGTGGGCACTGACCCCTCACGCTTTCCCCAGCGTTGCTTGCTCTGTCTATATAAAATAAACCAATCCAAATTTTGCTGAATATCGAGACTTTGTTCCTCATTTATAACACAAAGAAATGAGCTGAAGACTGTGTAGAAGAAAATGAAAATGGTACCTCCTCCTGCTTTTTGGGTTTGGGTTTTTTCCTCCTCTTCCTCCTCCTCCTCTTGGGAGGAGAGGATTTCTCGGCGGATGCCTCCTCCTCGGAGGAGCTGCAGTAGCGCAGCGCTTTCCTGCGCGAGCCGCGCACCGGCGGCTGCAGGTTGATGCCGGCGTCCGCAATCCAGTCCGAGTACCTGCTCGAGGAGTCGCTGTGCAGAGAGGGCAGCAACACAAACACAACCTCTCACCACTGCACAACACTCAGCTCTCTCAGAAAATACCAGCAGATAGCAAGTGTCATAGAAAGCAACTTCAAAATCACTTTGCCCTACTGCAGCCATTAACTTACTTGAAGCTTAATGAATTTTTGGTAATTCAAAGCACGTTTCTTCAAACAACTAAAGTCTAGTTCTAAATTTTCTAAATTCCACAATTCTAAAATCAGTAATTTTATTCAAGAAAGTTGTGCAATGGAATTCTGGATTAATCAGGAGCCCTCCCTAAGGAACACAAGAACCAAATGCTGCTTGAATTTTTTACCCTTTTCCAAATCTCAACTACACATCCAGATTCTCTCGGAGTATTTTTCATTTCTAGTACTAGAGAACTCTAACAATATCTAAAATAGCCACAATGACTTGATTATAAACTTATTTATAACAGTTCTACATAAAACTAGAAACTTCTAAAAATTCAGATTCAAAAAAAAAAAAGAATTCCCAAATGAAATTGGGAAAAAAATTTCCAAACAAAATCTTTCAAAACCTCCAAACCCAGACCAAAACACACTACAGAAATATTCCAGACTCTCATCTTTGACATGTGGCAAAAAAAGAAGAGAGACAGAGTTACATTAAAAAATTGGTGAAATGGAATAGTAAATAACAATCCAATGTGTCAATGAAGTATATTAATTATATATGATTATTACTTATAGGATTATTATCATTATCATATTATCACATCTGAAGCACAACAGAGCTTTCATACAGCTCCTAATTTGTCAAAATTCAAGTAAAACTCATTATGGGATGTGTTTTTTCACTTTACCTAGAACTATTACTGTTGCTTTTCTTGTCACTTCTCCACTCTTCCTCTTCATCAGATGAACCAGAACCCTCACTCTCTTCAGCTTCCTAAATTTTAAAAATACATACTCAAGCCAAACCCATGTTTTAAGGGTCTGAAACTTAAAAATACGTGGTCCATATTATCAAATTTAAAAGAAGTTTGGTAAAGAGTTGTTAAAATGGAAATCAAAGTAATCAGGTCAGGTAAAGTACATAATAAAATCTGACTGACAGGGAAGACTTTACATCACAAAAGGAACAGATCAAGAAAAACAATCACATCTCTCCACACACAAGAGGATATTCTGTCACTGTCGTGTTTTTTTTTCATTAGTTATGCAAGTTGAGGGATTTTTTTACCCTCTCCTTTTAGTATCAACTGATTGACCAAGTACTAATGCATGTATTTAAATACAACACTAAATAGTAGAGTTACATCAAAATATACTATGATTTTACTAATTTCCTGATTGTTGCTCATCAGCTATTTGCATTAATATAATGCTTTAAATGTGTTTTTCATAACTGAGTCAGTATGATACACAGCTCATGTGTCAACTTGTATGTTGTCAAGCAAAGAAATAAAAGGAGAAAACCATGAGATTTCAATTGTAGCTTCAAATGTTTGAATTAGTCCAGCTGACTGTCATTTTCAGAGTAACAAAGCAAAGAGTCCTCTCACTAAAACCTGCTCATACTCTGTGTAGATGATACACTACAACAACAAAGTTCAATACTCACTGTACTTTACATTCAATTTAAGTCATTTATTATTTTACAGCCACACTGAAATTCTTTATTAAGAAGCAAGGAAGGAGAGGAAATTTCCAAGGGATACCATTCCCCATCTTACTTGCAAGATTTCCTAATCTCCTGAATGTGCTCCCTTTTGTTTGCTGCTCTTCATTAACAAAGTGACTGCTCCAACAAGTCTGAGCTGTGACCCCTCCACTTCTCCCTTTCTCACTTAAAACTTATTTCCTTGTGGGCAAGGCAAGGCAAGGGCAGTCCAAGCAGTCCTGTCACCCATTTATAGTCTGATAACACATCAGACACAAACAAAAAGCTCCTGCTACCCACAAAGCAAAAATTTAGCAAAATTTCCACAGAAAAATATTAAAACCCATTCAAACTCCAAATGTCATATGAAGCCAACCAACTGTCCATCAGATTTTTGCCTTGGGCTGGATTTGGTTTAGAAGATTCTCAGCAAAACTAGTTGAACAATTTAGAAACTGACAGGAACTACTGTCTTTAACAAAGCAACACAACAGGTTTGAGAAGTGCTAACGATGATGCTTAAAGAAATACTTTCTTTGGAAAAGGAAGGTGTATATGAAATTTCATTTATTGAGCTATTCAGGCTCAGTCCACACTCAGAAGAGAACTCACCTGCTCTATCAAGCCAAAGCAGTTGTCCCTCTCCTCCTCAGAGGACTCCAGCTGCTCAATGTTCTTCCGTGTTCTGTAGTTGGAATATTTCCGTCTGTGCAATCGACGCTTTGACTGGATTAATGAAGACTCAGAGTCACTCTAATTTATAAAGAGGGGAAGAACAGGAATTAAATAAAAATATTTATCTGGCAATTTTTTATGAGGGGTAAAAGGGTGGCTAAAAGCACCTGAATTTTTGCATTCTGCTGGATGCAAAAACTGAAACAGCATTACAAAGTTAAAATTCCCTTTCACAAGAAATAATTTTCATGTAAACCCAAAGTTTAAAATTTGCTGTTCCAAATTTAAGATTTATTAGTTGTTCTAAGAAACTGCTCTTTATAAAGCTACTGTGACAGCTCCATTCACATCACCTAATAAATGTATTTACAAAATCAAGATATTAACTGCCTACAGTGTGCAATTATAAAAGCAGAGAATGGTTTGGGTTGGAAAGAACCTTAAAGATCATCTTGTTTCAAACCCAACTCCTCTCAGTAAAGGGGATCATGCTGTAGAATTCTTGTTTCAAATTGTTTTGTATTTTAAGACACAGCAAATCAGGCAACAAGCTTATAAAAACAGCACAGTAACCATTTCCTTCTTGGCAATCTCTCCCACAGAACAGGTAATGAAAAAAGCACTTGAAAGGAGGGAAGTCTGAAGAAGTTTCCCCTCACACAAAATAATCTAAAGTAAGATGACAAGGAACAGCAACATAAGCTGTGATTCCCCAAGTACAGGACCTTGAATTGAGTGCTCCCAGTGCTTTAGAAGGACTTGCAGTAGCTGTGTAACTGCAGTCAAACCAGAACAGCCTGAAAACCATCCTGCCTTTTAAAATCACTCCCTAATACCTCACATAGAAGCAGGCAAGACTGAAAGCAAAAAGAATTCCAGGTATTTATAAAAATAAATCAAACCTTGTCCTGCAATAATTGGGAGCTGAATCATCAGGGTCCTTGGAAGACCATACCAGAAACCTCTGCTTTCATTTTCTAACCACCACTTGCCCTTGGGTACAGAATGCTCACTTTCCCAGAAGCTGCCACATACCTTTTCCAGTGACTCAAATGACTTTTTCTTCTCTGTTGCATAAAGCTCTCTCTCTTCTTCCCCTTTTGCAATCCGATATTCTTCCTGTTTCCTACAAGAAAGCCATGAAAATCTAATTCTACATCTGTTTTGACAATGCTGGTATCTTTAAGGGATCTCTCTCTCACACTCAATTCCATTCCATTTGAAATTTCAGATGTTATTGTTGCTCAATTAATCTAAACCATCCTATCATTTCCAGGTAAAAAGTATGGATGCTAAAAAATCTTCCTTCCAAACATCAAAATATAATCTACATTTTCAACCCACATTTTTCCATTTGCAATCAATCTATCTCCTAACACTGGAAATGCTTCTTAAAACCCTTAGAGATGTGGTAGCATCTGTGGCTTTAAAAAGATGTTCAGCTATTAATTCTCCTTCTCACAGGTGAATACTGATAGTAGTTTTGAAAGCAATTGGTTTAGCATTTCAAGAGATTACAATTCATCACCTCCAAAAGTCTTGCAGAGAGCACAATCTCACCCAACTCCTACAGGTTGAATTCATTTCCATGGATCACTTATTTTGGAGAAAGCAAGAATCTAGGTGACCTAGATGGCCTGGAGATGACTTAAAAATTGAAATTGAAATAAATTGATAAATAATACAAATTGAAATAGGCGAGAATCATTCAAGTGGACAACTTCCCTTTTTTCTCACTGAATGGACCTTACAATTATGAGTTTTTAGCACATCTGCCCACAATGCTGAACTATTCCAACAGCATCCATTCTACCTTTGGTGTAACAGAAATCCATTTAGACAAACCAAGCTGCTGGGCTGTTCTTAGTACTGCATTAAGTCGTAGCTTTTATATTTTTCCAGAGTACAACTCTGAACTCCATGTAGTTCTCTTCACATGTTGGTCAGACTAAATAATCCTTCTGGGCCTGGAAACTAAGGTCACACCAGCTGCCTTAGGCCCTGAAAACTATAAACAAAAGTGAACTGGGGGAGGGGGGGGACAACAAGCAAATCAGGGGGATATGACTTCATTGCCTGAAGCTGTAATTGGACAATTAGCCTCTGATATGCAAACAGACCAAACTTGTATCTGTCTGAAAAGCTCGTGACCATCAATCACCCACTGTGGGCACAGCCTCTGCCAGACTCCTGCACTGCTCTGACAGCCCTTTAGTAAATACCCACTTTACTCCCTAACTCTGGCAACCTCTGCTGCAGGTAGAGAGAGCTGCTCTGTCAGGCTGCAGACAGACCTGAGCAAGCTGGGGGGGATCTCAGGCACCACCACCCTGCGCCTCCAGGCCTGCAGGTCCCTCTCGGTGGCCATCTGGCTGCGCGGGGCGTTCTGGTGCATCTGCCGCACGCCCTCCACCTGCCCGCTGCGCCGCAGCCCGATGTTGGGCGGGGACTGGATGTCCAAACTCGGCCTCCTGAAAGCTGAAACACACAGAGCAAAACGGTTCTGCCACGCTGCAGGGAGCTGGAAGCTCAGAGTTTCTTGATACGAGATTAAAAAAAAAAAAGATGGCGGTATTTTTATCTCTGAGTACGTGACTTGTAACCTTCACGGGATTATGTGTCTTGTAGAAAACACAGATTACACAAAGTACTTTTAAAATGGGCATTTCTGCTGCTGTTTTCACAGAATAAGAATGTCAGAGTCATTTAGTCTGTAAAAGACCTCCAAGATCCAGCATTTGGCCAATGACCACCTTGTCAACCAGATCAGAGCACTGAGTGCCACATTCCAGTGGTTTCCCAAACACCTCACAGGGAAAGGAATTGTGTGTGACAGAAGGGTTCTTCTGAACTGTTTCAGACAGCTCTGAGGCCAGTGAGGCTCTAAAAAGCACTTTTCCTAGAGCTGAGCACATATAATTACATATATAATCATATAAGAAAATACATATTTTTCATCTATATCATATAATTACATAATTAAAACTACAAAGACACAGCTTATGAAAGTGTCCTGTTTAAATCTGTAAAGAAGGGACAGGGGAAACCAATCTGAATAATGGCACAATAGTTTGCATAAAGTAAGGAATGGAAAATAACTTATATTGGCAAACTATTGCAAAAAATTATATTTTACATGTTATTAATTACTTTTTCCTTTTAAATTTCCTTTTAAAGTGAATTTCCTTTTAAATTAATTTCCTTTTAAAGTGAAAGGCTTTGTAATTTAATCACAGGAGCAGCAGTGTTTTAATGACTTAAAATAACCAGGTATCACAATGTTAGAAGAATCTCAAAACTACACTGAAGTTAAAACCTGTTTCAGAATTCACAATAAACATGGAGACAGAACAATTACAGAAGAAATTTTCAGCAGTCCTAACCTCTCCTGGGTGTTCCCTCCCCGTTTTGGGGGCCACTTGGAGCAGATTCTTGATCAGCCCCGGTTCTCTGATCCTGCTCCAGCTGCAGCTGTCTGATCATCCCATCCAGAATGCTGGGCTCCAAGCCTGGCTCATCCTGGTCAACTGTCTGCTGGCCAATCACCTGCTCAACAACTTCTCCATCACCTTGCAAGTGTAAAACAGAGCAAATGAATGAAATCATTCTAATTATTTATTGCAAGTAAGACATTTATGGAATGTACAGTCAAATGGTTTGTGAACATCACTGCCCACAGAAAAGAACTGCAAAACCCATCTGAACAACTGATTTTTTTTTTTTGCTTGTTTAAATTGTGTTCACTGTAAAACCTTCCAGCAACTTTAGTGAACATAAATACAAAATACCAAGTGAAAAAAAGGCATTTTTAAATTGCTGATGCCCCCTTAGGAACTAGAGCATAACCTACTTCTGAATGTAGAGCTTTAGTGATATTCTTACTTGTTGCTACATATCCAAGCTGAGGAATCAAATGTTCATCTGCACAATTCTCTCTTCCTGGCACCAATCTTTGATATTTTGTGGGATGAGGGTTTCCATCCACATCCACTAAGAAGGGAGGGGGCATGAGGTGAGGAGCCTGCTGAGTCTGCTCATCCAGCACGTAGTTGTTGGAGTCTCGGATCAGCGGCCGATAGTCAGTGTGGAAGAACATCTGATCAGGAATCTAAAAGGAAATTTTATTTTTATGTTAGCAAGGAAAAAACAATATGCCAAAGAACAAAGTAGTAAAGTCTCTAAAATCTACTTAAAGGCAAAAGAAAGGGCAAGTTCCCAATCAGAAGATTTATGTGTAACTTCAGTTAAGCTGGATGGGTGTTGCAGTACTGTAACTTTCAATAGTGCTTTTGCAGGCAATAAAATTCTTTCAAAAAACAAAAAGTTGAGGTAAGTTGATGCAGAAGTACTGTTTTACAATTACAAATATTTATCTCTCACTCTGCAATTTCTCCCCACAATTACCAGAATCACAGAATATTCAGAGTTGGAAGGGGACCTACAAGGACCACCAAGTCCAGCTTGTGAGCGGCCCCTACGTTTCCTTGCAAGGAAATCTTTGGCTAAAACTGAACATCAGCTCTCAAAGTTTTCCTAATCATGATTTCTTTATTAATCTAGATCCACCTGAAGTTTTTTTTCTACAACTGAGTCCATAAGGCTGAAGGAAAATGGTTACATAATTATGATATCACAGTCAGAACGTTTGCTTCCAGCAGCAATGGGGAAAAAGTTTCAATTTTAGCTGAGAACGTACAGCAAGGAAAAAATAATTCTTTAAAATGACACACATGGAACTAGCATTGCAACCTGAAAAACATGGGTGGGGGGGGAAGTGAAGAAAAGAAGAAATGTGTATTGATCATAACAAAAAGGAAGTAGGCTGACAAATTGAAAAATTTAGGATAGGATAAATTCAGACATCCTACTCACATTTTTCTACTATTTCAAAATCCACAGCATTGGATCAATAATTTGCTTTTGCTTAATTTAATCAACTACAGTGCATTTGGGCTTGAGTGAGGAAAGGCCTAAAGAACTGCAAGATAAACCAGCATAAATGAGAAACAGAAGAATTTTTGAGGTTGAACAATCAATGTGAATTAGCTGCCTCCAAGATGAAAATATATTCCAGGAACATTCTTGGGAGCTACTCCCATGGGAATGTTAAGACATTGGTTTTTTTCTGCTGTGCCAGAATCATGTAAGCAAGACAATTTACAGACATCAAGGAATCCATTATATCTAGATCCTTTAATCACACAAATTATTTCTTACATATGAACTTTTAAATTAATTAATGTAATAATGTAATTTCAGTTAGAAGCTCAATACAGAAATCTGACAATAAGCTGAACTTACCTTTTCATAAGGCCTGCTACAGCCAAAGCCAAATATCAGCAGATGTCCATGAGAATCTGTGCATGCAAAATGCTGCCCATCTGGGGAAAATTTACAGTCAAAAACAGCTCCATGTCCCTGGCCTTCAATCTGGATTGAAGGAAAAAAAAATTCAAGATTATTTGACCATTTTTTCAGAGCAAACCATAAGCATCAAAATGTAATTACTCTATCCAAAGCCATCATGCATTTCCCTAAAGTACCTCCATTTAGGCACAAATAATTTTGTTACTTCAGTGTATCTCTTTTCCTTTTGAAATTAAGTCCTGAACCAATTCTAAAAGATGCACTAGAGGGTATGAAAAGTTACTGTGAACAAAATGTAGAAATAAACATGTTTTTCTGAAGCTTTTTTGCTATTAGCACACTACTTGAAATAAACTGGAGCTAATATAGAGTGATTTTGTTGAACAACTTTCTAGACAAATCCAGAGAATTTAAGAACTTAAAAATTAAAGAAAGCTCTTTGCTGTTGATTGACCAGGGGAAAAAAACAAAAACAAAAAAGGATAAAAATTTTACATGAACATTAGATCAGAATCTCAGTCTCAGAGAAAGTAACCTAATTTAAAGTGTTAACAGTGAGCTGTCAAATGGAGCCCTCAAGCACTGTGCCAATGGATATTAAGATTATAATTTTTAAGACTGTAAAAAATACAAGAATCTGTCCACAAGTGTCTTGAAACAATAGCCTCAAACAAAGCCTTTCACATGGCACCTCACCTCAGCTGAGGAAAACAATTAATGTGAATGAAGTGCACAATGATCTTCAATAGCAAAGAGTGGAAAATCTGCAATAATCAGGAAATTCAAAGGTAAAAAGCCCAAATGAAAAAAAAATTAATAAATTTTGCTGGTTAAGGTTTTTCTGTTTGGTTATTTGTGGGTTTTTTTTTGCTTTGTTTTGTTTTTTTTTTTTCCCTAAAGGTATAGGGGTGTGAGTGTTAGTGGCAATTCCTTAAGCTGGTAGTGAACACTGCTGAGTGCTGAGAACAGAAGGTGTTTAAAGCAGCTCTTACCATGTTAAAATAATGCTTTGTTTTGGTGCCTTTGGTGATGTCCCATATGAAGATGTTGCCATCATGACCTGCAGAGAGCATTATCCTGCAATCAAAGGGATGGGTCTCCAAGACAAACACCTCATCTGCATGGCCCTGCAATTCCAAATTGCACATCACAGGGAGACAAGGAAAATCCACATCAGCAGGATATTCACAGCAGAGCCCAAAGCCTTTGCTGTCCAAGAAATTAAACCCCAGGGAGCCACAAAGATTTGAACATTCCAAAGGTAAAAATTTTCTAGGTTCAAGCAAGAGCTGTAGAAATATGAAGCTTTTGCCAAAGGATGGTGGATTATTCAATGGGCAAGTTACTGCACAAAAATTGTATTTATTCCACATTTATTTGTTCTTTTATTTACAGGGAAAGTTCTAGGCAGGAGGAGGCAGCAAATTTTGGTTAAAATAATTCCAAGACACACCACATTTGCTGTACCATCTATACAGAGCTTTCAAGACTAATTAGCCCTAATTATAAATTCAGCATGCACATGTCACTGAAATCCCAGGAAAATCTTCCAAAAGTAAAGAAAATTCCATACCACCAAGTCATGGAGCAACTGCCCTGTACTGGAATTCCAAACTTTGAGCAGGTGATTATTCACAGCAGTAACAACATAGTTGTCATTCTGGTTCCAAGCTATCATGGTTACTTTAGGCTTCATGAATTTGTCTTCTTCTGCACAAATGTCACTATTTTCAAAAAGTCAAACAGGTCAGAGGTGTATTTTATATTTTAATTAGTAAATTTTTATATCAATTTACAGTAACCTGTTTCCCTGTGTTAATAATCAGACAACAGTAAGGAAGTGAAGAATTAAATTTGGGTTGAAACTTTTGTCCACAAAATCCTTCATTTAAAGGAAACCTGGATTTTTAAATTTTAAAGGACTTGATAATCTCTTTCCCATCTGAGAGGCACAGCAAAAAGGCTTGCCTTTTTCATGGAATCTTGGCTCCTCTACAGTTAGAATCCTAACATAAATCCTTTAAAATTTTGGACTTTTTACAGTCAGCTTTTCCAAGTAACTGAATCCCAAGCCAACCTCTACATTAGCTAAGCATTTTTTCATGAGTCCAAACAGAAATACAGTAAAGATAACATTTTGTTTTAACCTCAATCTATTTCCTTATTCTCTCCCCAAAATACATTTAGAGGATACTTTAACACTGCCCCTCACCCTTTCAGTCAAGCAAAGGAGTAAGTTTTCCTTGAAACACCTCCACATGGGATTATCTTTATTCCATTCAAGCAGAGGCCTCTCCTACAAAGACTCTCAACTACACAGCCACAGCCAAATCTCAAATATTAATAACTCCTCCTTTGTAAAATCTGGTTTCTTTCATGGTCTTTTTCATCACAGGAGAAGTCCAAAGTCACCCTCGAATCAAGTAATGTGCCCCAGGTTTGGCTTTTCATTTAACCACCTACAAATCATTTAATTAAAATCTCATTTAATCACCTACAAATAATTTCTGTTTGGTGTCTGTGGAAGCTTACTGAGCTTCTGTACTCCTGTAAATCATTCCCCCTTCGGGTTTACCCAGCACATAATATCCTGATTTTTATCTCTAATAACATTATTCAGACTGAGTGCCATCAGCATTTCATTGATTCACTTTTTTGAAAGCAGAAAATGGCAAGAGCCAGCAAGATCAGCCCTTGAGCAAAGCCACCTATTCCATGTCATAACCTCTCCTGCAAATAGGTCACCACCTACTTTATTTTTACTAATCTAAAAATATTTCTCCCGTGACACACCAGGTGTCAGACTGAAACCCAGATAAAGGTAGATTCTTTCTGTTCACTTTTTTCTCTGAGAAGAGGCAATAAGATTAATTTGTACAGAATACATCTGAGAGCTTTATGAACACTTTGGAATTTATGAAAGCCCAGACTCAAATTCAGCAATTATTACATCACCAGAACACTCAATTCACCCCCTCCCAAGAGCACAGAACTTGGCCAGAATCTTGCTCTCACTCTCACATTTGAGTAATTGAGTTTTTCAATCCTTCTGAATTTACACAAAAGAAAGCAAGGAATGAACAGTTCACCTACCCCAGCAGTCGATCAGACATATCCAACAAAATGCTTCTCCACTCTGCTTGCTCGAAACGCCAGATCCGAGCTGTCCCATCTCTGCTGCCACTTATGAACCTGTTCAAATTTCATTCATTTACCTTCCAAAAAATTTGCTTCAAAGTATGTTTAGGGTTTTACACACCACCACAACAAAAATTTTGCACTGGAAGACTGATAGAAATTAAATCTTCAATTTGTGTTCAAGAGAATTCTTTCCATTTAATTTCATTCCAGAAAACCAAGAAAGAGTTTTTCTGAACTGGAAAACTGAGTGAAGTTGTCAAAATATGAAGAACAGAGAAGTAAGTTACAATTAATTCACAAATCTGTCCTCAACTCATCCTCAGTGCAGGAATTTAATGTACTTTAAGTAACTGCAGATTTTTTAGATACTGAAGTAGAGGCAAGAACAAATCAGATAAAAAGGTTCTAATTTATTTTTGGCCATTTTCACTGCCTTTTTCCTATTTCCTATATAATACTCAGTGAAATTGAAAGGAAAGGAGGAGGAAAAGGAGATTTATGAGGCCACAAACACAGAAGGTACATTAAAAAGTGGTAAAATTCCTCCACGTAAACAGAATTCCATCCAGGACAAAAATCATCTAACACAGATTAACAGAAAGCTGGAACAGCTGAAGCTTAATTATGCTCCTGCATCAGTCCAAATTTTCCCTTCTGGGTTCTAAATAAGTAGATATTTCTTTTTGGGAACATCCTGTAATAAATTCTAAATTCCAAAAGTATGTATTTTCTGTTTGTATTTCAGCATCTTTCAACATACCTGTCCCCACCATTAGAAAACTGAATGCTGTCAACTTTGTCCTGTAAAAAAAAAAAAAAAAAAAAAGGTTATAAATTTTGTTTTTTAAACAGGAAATATGTTTTTTGACAATTCTGAGTTTAGTAAAATCTGAAATAATAATAAAAAAAAAAGTTGTGTAATTTCTAAGGGTTTTAACTGCAAAGCAAACCAAGCCCAAACACTTCCTAGAATTCACTAAACATTAATGTATTAAAATACATTTTTTAAAAACTGCCTGAATTAAATATGAAGAATTAAAAGATTAAATAATCTGGTTGACAACTGAATCATATTTAAATATAAATTCCCAATACCATAACTCAACTATAACAGTGAGGAATCTGTTGTTCCTACTCCTACTTACACTTTCCTTAAAAAAACAAATAACTATTCATTTTTACCACAACAAAAACTGCAGGAAAAGTAAATACCACACTTGGTCTCAAAGTGGAAAAGTCTCCTCTACATAAAAAATAAGTACTGATCAAGCCTTATCAATGCAACAAAAATAAAGTTAGATTTTATTATAGTACAGGAAGACATTAATGCAAGCAAAATTAATTAAGAGCATGCTAAAAACCCACTCATAAAATCATCTTGTGACTTCAATGCTGCTTCAAATGACTAATTAACTAATTACTTACAGCATGACTTTCCAATTCAGCTATTTTCTCAGGTGTTTCAGAACCAAAAAAATACATCCTGATGACGTGGTCAGTGCTGCCAGTTGCTAAAAACATACCACCTGTAAAAATCAAGCAATAATTAACCTGCTGTGGAAGAAATTAAAGCAGGTCACCATCATTTCTCAGAGGCCTGGTTTAAATGAAAAAACCCCATAACTATTTGAAGAGTGGCATACTTTTTTATGCTCTTCCACTGACACACATATGTGGAAGGAAATCCCTTTCTTGCCCCAGAAAGTGCTCTCAGCCATAGTAAAAATAAATCAGTGTTACAAAGATTTTAAAATACATCATTAGGGCAGCAATAGAAGTTTTAACATTAAATTGCACAGAGAAGCTCTCCACAGTGGGGAATATGGCTCTAGACAATCAGAATTATGTAGATGACTCTCACTTCAGTCTGTGCCTCATTTGTGCAAGTGAACTGCATCAAAATTAGGTTGAAATGTGAGTAAACCAGTCAAACACCAGTGTAAGCACAGTATTTAGCTGTGGTGGCAAAAATTTCAAGATCTGCCTCTAAGTGCTGTCAAAAAAAACCAAACCCAAACACGCAAAATGTTAAAAAAACCTCCCAACACAAGCCAGAGCTCTATCCTGACAATGCTAACAAGCTACACTTCAATTTGCTTTTCATTTCTGGAATTCACATGAACTGAATGAAAGAAAACTACAGGCCAGGAGTGAAGCACATTTAAGATGCATTTCTGCATCCTTAAGAGAGGAAGATCTTTATGAGCATCCCTGGCATTTGATCAGGAGCTCCTGCAACAGACATTAAGTGACTTTTACTTCTGTGAAATCACCAATGTCTTCAATAGTCTTTCACTGTTAGCTAAGGGAAGTCCCATGATTTAATTATGTCACAGCTAACAGTGCACATCTGTGCAATTATTTACTCACAGCTGCAGGTTTTTTCCATTTTAAAGCTGTGACAATCAAGTACTGCAAGAGAGGAAAGAAAAAACCACAAGACTGAACTCCACGTGACTTACCCACACTGAAGGAAGAACAAAGCATCTGAACCCCTGGTCTGGGTTTCTCTGTGAACTTCACTGGCTTGGTGCTTAAAAAGAAAAGATTGAAATAGACCACACACCCAAAACATGGATTTTAGCAACATTTCAAAACATAAAGGGATGTTTCTTTAAACATAGACCATTTTATAGCAACTGCCACGATGTGGCACATCACCAGACACACACTGATCATCCTAGAACTCTTTTTGGTAGTAATTAACTTTTTTTGGGTACAAACAAAGAGAAATCACATATTGAACATTTCAAACTATCCTGAACATACATATCCTGTATGCAAGTTCTGTAAGAAACATCCTAAAACAGGGCTGCTGGAAAATCAACACCACCACCAAGTTTTATTATATTTTCCAACATACTTACATTTCCAGCCATTCCTGTTGTTCCACATTTGTACTTTTAGTGAAGAAAGAAATTAATGTATTTCCCAACTAATCTTCCAAGTCAATGGAACACTATTAATTTGTAAACTACATACTTGGTGATGGTGCTTTAGAACAACTATAGAATACATGATTTGCACAGCATTTTTATAACCCTAAATCCCAGTGGAGTGAAAAGCACCTGATTTATTTTACTCAAGGCCAGGATGGCATAAAGGTTAATCAGCAAACCATTCACATACTTGAATTTCATGGAATCTGTATCCCACTGCCAAAAGCAAACAGTTCCATCTGCCCCAGTGGAGACCATGTATCGTAGGGAGCCTTTCACCATGGGACTGAACTGCAGGGAGGAAAGCAAAATCACACACACAAACACAGATTTAACAATTGTTCATTCTCAAATAGTTAAAGCTTGATTTATTTTGGATTTTTCACCTCAAACTGCTGGAGCAGTTGTTGGTAACTAATTTTTAGTGTTTACAAAGTAATACCTCCCCTACTTTAGGATAAGTTTGTGGTCTGTGTTTCAATTACTGTGTTAAAAAACCCAATTTCTTCAGTGGTTTGAGTTTGATGTTTTCACTGACCACAGTCATTCACTGAAAATCCTGTCAATGAATGAAATAACGAGCACAGCAGACTGAAAAAAGGGAAGTTTGAATTGACAGATGTAGTTTAAAAATAATTAAGCAGACCATGAGATATGAGATAGTCTGAATGTGTAACTTAGCATCACATGTAATTTTATAGGAATTCCTCAGAAATAGCTCTTTAAGACATGGATTTATTGCTATGCATAGAGCTACCCTTCAGAAAACTTTACAGACACAACTTGTTTAAACTGTTCATCAATTACTAACATTGGAATGTCATAGAAATTGTACATATTGCAATTATGGTATTATGAAGAGAGCTTACATTAAAAAAATCCACGCACTACAACAAAAGAATCACAAGTATTTAGGCATTAAAAACCAACTGAACTAAAAAATGCAATGAATGCCACAGAAAGTGCAGGTATGAAGATTGCTCTCTGAAGCATGATTTTTGAGAAAAATGTAAAATTATTTATTTGTACTGAGCTCCACAAGCCACTCTTCACTCCTCAAGACAAGCTGGTGGTCTCACTGGAAAACATCCCAAACCTGGTTAATGAGCTACTGATTTCTGTGCTAATTGAGCAATTAAAGGCCAAAGCCAGACTGAATCCAAAGGCCCACCAAGAGCACACTGTGCATCAAACCACCTTAAAATTTAAATATTTATGTCTTACACCTCTGTACTTCTGAAATAACTCTTATTTTCGAGATTAAAACAAATACCCACATCCCAAAAGTTGTAGGAATAATATACTGGATCAGAACACATTCACACAAAATAGCAAATCATGTCTCCAGTAAGAGACAACAGGAGGACATATTTCCCAGAAATTCCCTTTTGTCCCAACAACTCCAGCATTATAGGTAGTGATCTTTAAGTGAAAAAGAATTCCTGTCATTATCTTCAGTTAAATACTTAGAAATTCCAGAGAGACAAGGAATTTACTTGTTTTAAGCAGGTTTATCCTGTGATTTGACTTAGTTTTGACATGAATATTTACACATTCAGATCTCACTACTCCCACAGGCAGCCACAGAGAAATATTTTCAATTTTTAATATACACAAACACCTCAAGAGCCCATACCTGCAATGAGGTAATTGACCCTGTGTGCCCATGGAGGACAGCAACTGGAGCACAAGTCCTCAGGCACCACACTCGGATCATCTTGTCACAGCTCCCAGCTGCAATCATGGTGTTCTCATAGTTCACAGCCATGTCAGAAATCTCTGCTGAATGTCCTCTTAAGGTGGCAAATAACCTGCCATTGTGAGTGGACCAGATCTTCACCAGACAGTCATCTGAGCCCTAGAGAGAAATAGTCATTAAGGACAACTTCTGACATGCTTCTAACCTTTAACTACAGCAAATTGTTCCACTTAAGCAAATCGATGCAGCCACATTTTACCAGCACTGATATTTATCTCCAGGAGTTTTAGCACAACACCCATTTCCAAACTCTTTTCCTTGTATCATCTAAAACCATATTCAGAGTTGGATGTATTTCATCAACTTACAGTAAATATTCTGTGTCCAGTCCTGTCAAATGCAACGCAATATACAGAAGAGAGATGGCCAAGGATCCTCCTGTGCATCTTGACATGCTGGTACATACTTCCTGGGAATGATGTGCTGAACTTGGCATATCCAGTTAATTGCTTTGCTCGATGCACCTCCACTGGAACACAGAGCAATCACATCATGATTCAAACATGTCTGTTCTAAAACTTGGGTTTATTCAATTGCCATTAATATTAAAAAGCTACTAGAAATTACTTTCAGATTTCATAAAGTGAGGTTTTGTGGAATCTGCCATTTTTTCTGTGTGTAAAAACCAGTATTTTGGATGTGCTCAGCAGCAGTGGGGAGAGATTAGAGGAGCTTACCAAGGTTTGGTGGGGTGCCATAGTTCACAGGCATTTCAGGGGGTCTGCCTCGATGGAGAGCAGCAAATGCAGAGCCCTTCCAAACTGTGTTCCTGCAATCTGCAAAAACAGTTGAAGTTCATCGTAAGTATTTGTTAAAAATGCCAAGAGAACTGCAGTTCCAAAACACAGCAAAGAGCCCATCCAGACTGGCCTCAAACCCAGGACTGAACCACCAAAAAACCAGGCACCAACTACCCCAAAACTTCTCACAAACAGTAAAGAGTTAAAGAGAAAAATCCATTTAGCAGTAACAGAAGGAGAAAAAACCAACACAACCAACCACCAAACTTTGAAATTATTCCTAAATTACAATACCCCTGCAGTTCACATGAACAAACCTAAAATTTCAACTGATATTTAAAATTTTCCTGAATATTTATACAGGAATATAATGATTTAATGTGAAGTTATTTAATGAGATGATCTCAAGAACCTTTCAGTAACTAAAGGGGATTTACAAGAAAGCTGGAGAGGAATTTTTCACAAAGGCTTGGAGTGAAAGGACAAGGGGAATTGCCTCAGGCTGAAGGAGGGCAGGTTTAGATGGGATGTTAGGAAAAAATTCTTCCCTGTGAGGGTGGGCAGGCCCTGGCACAGGGTGCCCAGAGCAGCTGTGGCTGCCCCTGGATCCCTGGCAGTGCCCAAGGCCAGGCTGGACACTGGGGTTGGAGCAGCCTGGGACAGTGAAAGGTGTCCCTGCCATGGTTGGGGTGGAATGGGATGAGCTTTAAGGTCTCTTTGAACCCAAACCATGCTGGGATTCCAAGAGGTCATTTCCAAAGTGGCAGCTCTGCCTTTCTTATCCACACCATTCCCCAAATCCTAACTCTGTACACATGACAGTGTATCACACCCACTTCAAACAAAGAACAGATCCTACCTTTTGCTGTTCTTAGCAAGGACTGCCTCCCTGCCCCAAGCAAGGAATTCACTCTGGAAATGCTGGGTGGGATCTCCTTATCCAGGATAGGGCCAATACGTTTGCAAATCTGTAATAAATGATCTGGAGCCACATGTTTGTTGGACAGCACCTGACAGAAATTCAAGGTTTAAAAATAAGGATGGTACACCCAGAACAAATGAATCTAAAAGCATCAATGGACACAGGTATATTGAAAAGAATTTTTTAAGTTCAACTTACAGAGAAAAATCAATTCTGTTAAGCTGTGATCTAGTAAATTCAGAGGGTACTCTGCAAGCTAGGGAGAGCTGTAGTAAAAATAACTGGAGTAAAGTTACCACTGCATATCAGTATTTTATTACTGGAAGTTTACAGGAATCACCCCCGTGGCACCCACCTGTGAGTCACCCTACACTGAGTGTCTTTGCCCAATTCACCTTATTATTTGTATTAAAAGTAAGAAATAAAATTCAAACCCTTCTAACTCAACATCACAGAGAAAGTGGCTGCAATCAAGCACAAGAATTTATGCAGCTACTACTTGTTCAGTGAACTGCAGACCAGCAGGTTTGAGTACAATCTCTCTGGAAACAGTTTCCTTGAAGAACCAGTACTACATAGCCTAAGTCTGCCCTACTTCCTTAAACCAAAGGATCAAACCAGTCATCCCTGCACTCAGGAATGATCCCACACTATCTGCATCAAGCAACCTAAAAAAAAAATACACCCCCACACACACTCAGATGTCTCAGACAAGAACAGATGTGTGCGGGTTCTTGATTATTTTTCCCCCTTTTCTTTCTGGGAGATCAATCTAAAAAATCCTTATTCTTATCAAGACAACTGCAACAATGCAGAAATTAAAGACACAAAGTAAGAGTTTAAACAGCCTTGAGTAGAACAAACCATCAGAATCATAAACTGAAGCTGTTGGGGAGGTCTGAAGCAGCTGGGATCAACAGCCCCACGCTTCCTCCAGCGTGACCTGGCCACGAACAAACCAGTCAGCCCCAGCAGCCACACTGCTCCTGCAGCAGCCAGAGAATTCCCAGCCCATCCATTCAGGAGAGGCTCAAGGGCCACACCAGCTCAGGTATGTGGCCTCTTGCCCAGGTGGCTGAGAACACAGGCAGAACGAGCTGGTGCTGCTGATGCTGCTCCCTTGGCCAAATGGCTGAGCTTGGATGAGCAAAGTGTCCCAACAGGGCTGATCTGCTCCTCACAACAGTGGGAATAAAAATATACCACATGCCAAAAAGTTTCCCAAATGCACACTAACCATTCAGAAGGCACAATTTAAGTCACAGCTTTGCCCTTGTTTTTAATAATAAAATCCAGGTATAAAGCTTGTGGGGCACAGGTTGTATTTCTGGCAGGGTGGGAGGTGATAACATCAGTAAAATAGTTGCCAGTACCCCACAGGCAAATCTGTCCAAGCAAATCAGCCCATTAGATGCTCAAGGTTGATTATAAGAAATGTATCTGGTAGCCCAACATAATTTCTTTATCAATTTTGACTCTTGAATTGGTATAGAGCAGTACCAGCCACAGCATTCAGGACAGAAAGGTCAGCTTGCTTTCTGCCAAACACTAAAACCCTTTTTGTTTGCATGCCATCAGCAGTAAGTATATTTTCTAAATACCACCCTTGCATGTAAAACCTTGCAATTCCTTTATTTTTGAAGTAGTTTTGCTGAGATTTTGGAAGGAACAGTTATTTTAAAGATTTGCAATTCCATGCTGAGTAAGGTGGAATAGAAATAATTACACCACATGACTGCATTTGTCTGTGGTCTCTGCAAATTCAGACAAGAGGTTCTCAGAGCCTCTTTTTTTCTTTCAAAAAGCAGAAACTAAAACCCTGAGAAGATTAATTTAGATATTTTGACACAGTATTGCCCTGTGCAGATATTTCCTTTAAATTGTGCAGGAAAAAAAGAGGTAGAAGCAGCACATGTTAAAGAATTAGTTTGACAACTGTATATGCAGAATAACCACAGCTAAAATCAGCCCTGAAATCAGAAAAATACACACATGGAATCTCCCAAAACCCTGCTTTTTGTCAGAAGAAGTGGGGTAAGAAACCAACAGTGAAGCAACAACTAAACTCCCAACAATTCTTGGTAAGCTTAACCCTACTTTCACCTTGCCTAAATTCAAGTCAGAGCTTGAAAATACTCCTGTTCAGCAAGGCCAAGCTTCTTAGTGACTTAAAAAAAAACTGATCTAAAACCTTCCTTGCTGAAGTGACCACAACGAGAAGTAGAGGAAATGGAATCAAACTTATCATTTCAAGCAATACTTAAATAACTAAGAAAACGTCTTAAGCAACATTTCATTCCTTATCTATGCAAATATGATCCTGAGATCTTTAAGTTCTTCACAGGAAGGAGTTCATTGCAACAAGCAGTCAATTAACCTGGAATGCCTGAACCATAGGTGGGAAAAAGCAAGGACAAACACCTCTTTCAAGGAAACACTATCAAACACAATAAAGCAAGATAAAAACACACTGGGCAGGGCAGGCACCACCAGGCCATCAATCCCTGGCATTCAAACACTTTGCCACATAAGAAGCAGCAAAATTAAGCCTCAAAGCAGATCTCTGCCTTCTCTGAAAATAATTCAGAACACACCACACCAGGCGTGGAAGGGCAGAAAGTGCATTTTGTGGAGAGATCACCCCCATCTTTCCAGCACGTTAGAAACAAAGCCAAGACCAGCGAGGAACCGGCGACATGAGCACATTCACAGCCACCACAACTGCCAACCCTCGGGTTCTGCGCAGCGATTTCATTTCCTAATCTGTTGGAGGGGGCTGAAAGAAACCAACCAGAAAATAAATACCGACAAATCACAACGTGCCTCACAACCTGGCCCCTGGAACTCCGAAATGAAACCTCGCTGTAGATTGGCTCCTGCCTGCATGTAGGCAGTGGCATGTACCACTGCACAACGCCAAGCTCCACCTCTGCTATGTAAACAATATCCTCAATTTAAACCACCGCTTGTGTTTTTGTTAGTTTGATGTAAAGAAATTAAAGGCCCTTTCTAAAGTAAATCCAGTGTTCAGAGCCAGAATGGTATTGGAAGGTGAAGATTTGGGCCTACTCCTGAAGGTAGAGGGTCTAACATCAATGTTACCACCGTAAATAAAAAGGGTTTTTTTTAAAGAGAAAAGTCTCACCAATTCTTCGTAACTCCTATAATGCTCATTTCCTTGCCAATCCAACCTTTTAGGAAGTAACTAAATAAAGAAAAAACAAAAAAACGACGTGAGCGGTTAAAGGGGAAAGAAGGGATTACAGACCACATCCAAAACAATGTGTGTTGAGGGGGGGAAAAGTTGAGATAGCGGCAGAAACTTGAATGACTTGCAAAGGAAACTTTTGACTACAGCAAGATTTCATCAGAGCCCACACAGACCTGGTGCTGCTCCAGCTCCTGCACCAGCACCTGCAGAGGAAAAGGGAAAAACACAGAGTCAGGGACGAGCCACGATCGGGCTCCTCCAGCGCGGGGGTCGCGATGCTCCCACGTCCCCCCGAGGCTGCGCGGGCAGAGCGGGGTCCCCGCGCCGCGCTGAGCCCCGCACTCACCTTCAGCGCTCTCCTGCAGGGCCCGGTGCTCAGGAACCGGGCGATGAGGAAGTAAAGCTCTGTAAGAGACACGGCAAGAGACACGGGGGATGAGCCGGGGGGCGGCCGTGACCCATCCTGAGGGGGGGGGGCAGGAAGATGGCGGCACCGGCGGCACCTCCTCAGCCCGGCCCGCGGTGTTACCTGATTCAATGAGCGGCAGCGACGCGCCGGAGCTGGAAGAGGCCGCAGGCTCGGCCATGGCGGGCTGAGGGCGGCGGGCCCGGCTCGGCACGGCGCTGTCAGCGCCTCCCCTCCCCTTCCTCCCTCCCCTCACGGCCGCCCCCCCGCTCCCCTCAGCGCTCCCTCCCTCTCCCCCTCAGCGCAGCCTCGGCGGCGCCGCCGCCATCGCCGCCGCACCACCCGCCACGGCGCCGCCGCCGACACCTCCGCCGGGAGCGCCCGCGGGGGGGCGGTGGAAAATAGTGCCGGCGGTACCGGGCGCTGCGGGCGCGCCGGGAGAACAGCGGTGGAGGCGTGTGGCTGCGGGGAATACACTCGGAAGGCGGCAGGGCGGGCGGCGGGGGGGATGGTGGGGAAGGCGCCCGGTGAGGAGAAGAGGAGGAGGAGGAGGCGCGGAAGGATCGCGCGAGGAAGGCGGCGGTGACGCGCAGCGGGGGCGGGGCTGAGCGCGGCGAGGCGGCGGCGCTGAGGGCGGCGGGGAGAGGCGGCTGCGATCGCCCCCGGGAGCTGCGGTGCTGCCGCCGCTGCCTCGGCCTTCCTAAGCCGGGACTGCCCTCCCGGGGACCCGCGGCGGGGCACCGAGAGCCGGCTCCAGGTGGCGGAGCTGAGGGAGCTGGGAAGGGGCTCAGACTGGAGAAAAGGAGGCTCAGGGGGGACCTTGTGGCTCTGCACAACTCCCTGACAGGAGGGGCAGGGATGGGGGGTCGGGCTCTGCTCCGGGGAACGGCCTCAGGCTGGGCCAGGGGAGGCTCATCGGGAGAATTTTTTCGCTGAAGGGGTGATTGAACATCGGAATGTGCTGCCCAGGGAGGTGTTGAAGCCCTCGTGCTCAGGTCGTTAACGAGGTGCTGATCAGTCAAAGGTTGGACTCGATGATCTCAGAGGTGTTTCCCAAGCTAAATGATTAGTGATAATTGATTCAAAGTGCACTGCCCCGCCTGGTGCCCGGTGTGTCCCGTGCCCGCAGAGATTTGGGAGCATCGATGCTGGAGCTTAGGGACGGCCCCTCGGCTGTCCCAAGACCAGCTTGGGCAGGGGCATTCCCCACACCACTCCAGCAGCACTACTTCCCTGGCATCACTGATCCAAAAAAAAAAACAACTCTGCTCTTATGCCTCAAGCCTGGCTCCGGGAGACAGGATTTTGGGAGCCAGGACATTGACCTGCTGCAGAGAGCCCAGAGGAGCAGCAGGATGAGCAGAGGGATGGAGCAGCTCTGCTGGGAGGAAAGGCTGGCACAGCTGGGATTGTTCACCTGCACAGGAGAAGCTTTGGGCTGAGCTCAGGGTGGCCTTGCAGGGCCTGAAGGAGCTGCAGGAAACATGGAGAGAGACAATTGCCAAGGGCTGGAGGGACAGGACACAGGGAATGGTTTTAAACTGAAAATTTACAGGTTCAGATCAGGTAATAGGGAGAAATTCCTCCTTGGGAGGGTGGGCAGCCCTGGCTGCCCCTGGATCCCTGGCAGTGCCCAAGGCCAGGTTGGACACTGGGGCTGGAGCAGCCTGGGACAGTGGGAGGTGTCCCTGCCATGGCAGGGGTGGCACTGGATGATGTTTAAGGTCCCTTCCAACCCAAACCATTCTTTATCTTTTTTCTTTCTCACCGTTGTTTTCCAGCCATGCTCAGCCTGAATGGTGATAAAAAGACCAATGGCTGTACTTGTGTTACATTTTAAATCCTAGGTATTCTTTTCCTATTTCATTCCCCACCTCTGGTATTTTGAAATGCATTTTTAGAAATTTGAAATAAATTATTTTCATGTATCATTCTTTAGCCCAAACTATTAGCAGTATACAAAGACAACAGAGTATCTCTGAAGAAATAAATATTTTTCTCCTGCTGTTGTATTTTGAATCAAACTGTGCTCTATTGGATGCAAATCTGCTTCAGCTCACTCCAGTCCTGAGCTCAAGTGCAAATAAATCTGGTATCACACAGGAGTAATACTGAGACATTACAATAAATTAAGCAGTGGGTAATAGATGAGAGAGAGATGCTGAAAGTCCACAGGATCACAGCACCAGAGACCCAAAACACATGAAAAATAGACACTCTGTAAAAACAGGGATAAGTGGTTATTTTGGGGGATTTACCTGCAAGTTTATAACTTAACTGGTGGGTTGAACTTGCCAAAACCAGAAAGTAAATAATATTATGGAGCTATATCATGTTACTATTAAATTAAACCAACAAATATGGTACCTGGAAGGTGTTGGGGGAAGCGAATTAGAAAAGTGGCATCAATTCCCAGTTTTGAACTATCCAAGAACTTGAAGCCAAAGCCAGGTGTGCTGTGTGAGGAACACACCTGTGATGGACTAGAATAGAAGCAGGTTGTGGTCTAAGGTTGGGGGACTTCCTATAGAAAAGTTAAAGACTGCTGAAGTATTTAAGAGGTAAAAATGGTCAAATTCTTCCTGAAATTAAAGTATTGATTAAGAAAGCAAGCTAGAAGTGAAACTAAAATGGGTTTTTTTAGAAATAACTGCAATTTGAAAAAGGTACTAAAAACATACAGGAAGCAGGTACTGGGCTTGCAGCTGCTAAGAGCATAAACAAGTTCTGGGGCAAGAGGAATTAAAAAAAACAGCAAAGAACAAACGTTACTCTTTGATCTTGGCTCCTCCCAGGACAAGGTGACAGTTGTCTGGCTGGCATCTGATGCTTCCTATTATTGACTTTTTTAAAGCAAACAGCAGCAGCACAAAGCTCTCAGTTTTCAAACCCGAAGTTGAGATTAACATTGCAATTCTCCACTCCCTGAGCTGCCACCCATCTCTTTAAAAGTTCATTTTTAACACTCTGAAGGACACAGTTGAAAATCCAAACCACAGCACTCAGATTGTGAGTTCACAGTCAATACAGGAGCTATGGAAACATCCTTTCATAATCAAGATTTATTTGGCTTTTGTTTGGTGATCACAAACACTATCAACACTTTTACAACTGTTTTTATTCACGGAGCTCTTTTAAGTCTAAAAACTAATTGTTTTTTTTTTCCTAGCACTATATCAAATATTTTTCACTCAATCTTTGTAGACAAGCTGTCCTTTAAAACTAGATGTGAAGTTCCAGTATCTCAAATATTGACATAACAAGTTCCATCTGCCAAGCAGAAACTTTTACTTAAGACAGTATTTAAAGATATAAAATAAAAGTTTCCAATCTTTTGCATCACAGCTACAAAGTTGTTGGAAAAAAATAAAGCTGCAACTACCAAAAATAACTTTGTCACTGATATACATCACTCAGCAAGAAATCCACCACTAGGGAGCAGTTTTATTAGATAAGCAATTCTACTGATTGTACAACCATAGATAAATAACTAAAATGTTACGACAGTCTCAACACATCATTATGAATTCCAAAGTCTGATCTGTGTTATGCTTCATTTTATAGGATAGAAAACTGTCCCTTGGAGTCTGTGGAACATGAGGCCTAATCAAGGCCTCAAAGCTCTCTCCTTAATTAACACACTGTTAATTTCTGGTTTCATAGAAAACAGACAACCAGTACATGATTTTACCACTTAAAAAAAGCATTTACACTTATCTAAATATGTAAAAAAATGGGTTGAGTCGGGATTCTCTCTTTTTTAAAAACGTGTTTTCTAGAACTACTAAAAAACTTGCATTTACAAAATAGTTGATAAAAATATTCCTCTGAATTGTACAAGAAGAAAGGTTTAAGGACCACCAGTTACAGATGTGGGAGCAGGTGTCACTCAGACTTCACTTCTTTCTCTGCAGCTGCATCAGGTGCTGGGGTCTGGAAAGAGAAAAAAAAAATAGAACACTTCAGTGCAGGAAGTTTTTAATGGCTCAGATTAGTTTAGAGTGGTTTTAATGCATGAAAGGACAGAATAACCCTGACATGTTCCTGCAGATTTCTCTTGGGTCATGACCTGCTAAACTAAGCTGTCACAAAAAGTCTCCCTGGATCCACCAGGATGGATTTCAGGATGTTGATTTGTTACTAAACACACACTGCAAAGGATTTTAATTGGATTACTGCCTTCATGACAGAAGAAACTTTAGCTTTTACACAGCTACAATTACATATGAGGTGTTTAAAAATACACTTCATGCCTTTAAATTTCAGTATCACACTTAAAGATTCTTCAAATCTTAACCTTGTTTTAATTTTTAGCAAACAATAACATCCAACAGGACAGACTCTGCCTCTCCTAGACTTTGGGACAAAATTACACCTGGAATTTTGGATGGTATGACCAAGTCATCATCCATTTCTTGTAAATTTACTTAATCTCTGCACCAGTGAATAAAGAGACTCCAGATGGGAATGCCACCAAGTTTGGTTCACTGCTGAACTAATACAAGCATGAATTAAAAGGCTGCAATAATGCCAAAAATGGAGTCAGCTGAAGAACTCATAGTTACAGCACAACTTTTTCACACTGCAAGCTTGCAAATGACAAACTGTTAGAGTAAATCCTCCTGTTCACTAAAGTACCATCCTGTACCTTCCTGGCCCACCAAACCCCATCATCTACCTAAAACCAAAATATTCACCGAACTCCTGAGAATGAGGGGACATTCACTGTCACAGAAACCTGACACCAGCTCTAGGCCTGTTACCACACTTGTGCTTCATCCACTCGCCCTGGTAAGAGGATTGCTTTTCCCTGCAGATCTTGTCCTAAATTTGTAACTGGCTTAAGTCTGCATTCTAGGGATATGAAACAGTGGAGGATGCTCTAAGTGACCTGACCAATGTCCAAAAAGTTCAGCCACAGAGCCACTCTGGCACTGTGGTGCAGCCAGGACTCACCTGGCACAGTCACTTCTCCAGCAACAACAACTCATTAATTGTTCTACTTTGTCCCTGCACCAACCTGTCCCTTCTCCCAGCACTGTCTGTCAATGTCACCTCAACTTTGTTCAAATCAGCTCTGGGTTTTCACCCAAGACCTTCCAGGCCCAAGAAAAAGAATGTTTCATTAGTCAAGGAACTTTTGTAGCACAAAAACCCCAAAAACAACTTCTCAGTAACAGCAGAATCCAAACCCAGCCCTCCAAATTTCACCTCCTCAGTTTTAGCTTCCCCATTTTCTGCAGGCAGGTTGTCCTTTGTCTGTTCCTGGCTTGTCTCTTCTGTCTGTTTTCCTTTAGTCCCCTTCTTCCCCTTTGAAGGAGCTTTCTTGTCCTCAGATTTATCCTACAATGAAATACATTTTCAGCAAGTCAATTGTTGTGACCTTCCAGGTAAACCTTGAAAATAATAAAAAGCACAGAAAACCAAGATGGATTTGCTAAACTACCAACAATCTCTGATCACCCACTTACAAAATATTTCAGAAGTACATAATTGCTACATACTGACTTCTATACTGACTTTGATTGACAAAATATATTTTCTTCATTATTTTTAAAGCCCACCAAGTAACTTTATAATGAGCAAACTTCTCAAAACTGGAAAAAATACCATAAGGAAAGTTTTAAAAACTGACAAAGTTGATACAAAAAAGGTGTTTTTTGATTAATCAAATAAAAAAAATTTGACTGTTAATAGCTTAAAGTAGTTATAAGCAGAAAATCAATATCACACATGTCAGTCAATATCAATGAGCAGCACTAAGTGCAGATGCATCACAGACACTGCAAAAAAAAAAAAAAAAAATTTACAACTTGGTACCATTGGAAAGCTTCCCCAAAATTCTCCAAGTTTACAGCCCTGAGAGTGGGAACATACTGATATCAAATCACTGGAATGAAGGTGGATCCCTGATAAGTTGCTGCTCAATAGGATTAATACAATGAAAACATCAGGAAGTCAGCAAAGATTTTTAGTTCATCTGAAATTAGAAAAATCACAAAATGGTTTGGGTTGAGAAGGATCTTAAAGATCATCTTATCCAAACCTCAACACCTCCCACTGTCCCAGGCTGCTCCCAGAACCAATGTCCAGCCTGGCCCTGGGCACTGCCAGGGATCCAGGGGCAGCCACAGCTGCTCTGGAATTCCATCCCAGCTTCTGCCTGCCCTCCCAGGGAACAATTCCTGCCCAATATCCCATCCAGCCCTGCCCTCTGGCAGTGGAAGCCATTCCCTTTGTCCTGTCACTCCATCCCTTGGAAACTGTCTCTCCATCTTTCTTATCGACTTCCTTCAGGTACTGAAAGGCCACAGTGAGGTCACTCCAAAGTTCTTAATCACTACATTCAAGAAGAAAAGCTTCTGATGACAAAGAAACACTCAACACAAACAGCAGCAAGCCAACAGGCACAAGGCCATTTTTAGTCCTCCAAAAAAACCAAGTAAGTTTACACCTCACTTATTTGCACTGTGAAAGCTGTGTTGAAAAATTTAAAGATCATACAAACCCACTTTCTTGCACACAGTTGAAAGCTTGACCACGTGAATGGAAGCTCGTGGTTTTTAAGTGACTAATATATTTCTTTCCCCTGTCCTAACACAATGCTTTAAAGCACCAGTAGGTGTATTTTATCCTCTCTTGTTACACAGATGAAACACAACACCATGCACACAATCACTGAATCACTCAGTTTGGAAAAGTCCTCCAAGATACTCCAGCCCAACTTTAACTGAGAACCACCCTGTCAACCAGAGCAGTCAAACAGCATCCAGGCTATCCTTGGACACCTCCAGGGGTGGTGACTTCACACCTCCCTGGGCAGCTTTTCCAATGCCTGCCCAGCCTTTCAGTGAAGAAATTCCTCCTGATGTCCTAACGCACAGTTGCTTTGACAGTCAAGTGGTTCCACCCAATACCAAACCACAATGTAACACGCACGGATGGATCCGTGCCCACACTTTCATGCAATGCCTGGAGCTTAACTAGGATCTACAGTGATGGAATGTACCTGTAAACACTGGCAAAAGCACATTAAAACAATACTTCAGCCAAGTGAGTGTTCCCACAAGGAATAAAACCATTCCAGCGCGCTGCACCGAGCACAGTGCGCGGGATGCCCGCAAGCACCACCTCCTCTCCCTCCCCTCCTCCAATTCACTCTCACCTTTGCTGGCAACTTTTTAGGTTTCGGCTCTGCTTTGGCAGGCGCGGGTTTCTGAGGAGAGAGAACAAGTCAGGCGGGGATCCAGCCCCCGGGGACCCGTCCCGGGCAGGGCCCCGCCGCTCGGCACTTACCGCGGAGAGCCGCGCCGATCGCCGCTTGGGCTGCGGGCAGGGAGACACACGGACACAGGGAGACACGGACACAGGAGATAAAGAGAAGGGCGTGAGGGGCGGGCAGCCCGGGGGCAGCCCCGCCTGCCCCGCCGCCCTGCCCGCTCCTTACCTCCTCGGGGGCGTCCCCGTCCGCCACCGTCACCTGCAACACACACGGCGCGTCAGCGGCCGGGGCGGGACCGGCCTCCCGCCGCCTCCCGCCGAGCCCCCCGCAGCCCCAGCCCCCCACCCGGCTCACGGGGAAGGCGCCGGCCCCCGGTACCGCCCGCCGCAGTCGGAGCCCGCGGCGCGGCCGCTTCCCGCCCAGCCCGCTCCCCTCACGCCCCCTCCCGTCCCCTCCCGGCGGCTCCGCTCGCTGCCTCCCGCCTTCACCTTCCTCTTCGGCATCTCGAGGCTCCCGGCCGCGACCCCCGCGGCGGCTGCGGCTGCTGCTGGCGCGGCGCGGGCGCTGCGAGCGCTGCTGCGGCTGCCTGCGAGCCACAGCCCGGCTGCGCCGCGGAGCCGCCCCCCCTCCGCTCCCCTCCCCATCCCGGCAGCGCCAGCGGCGCCGCAACAGGATCCAGCCGGATCGGCGCGCGCCCCGCCCCGCCCCGCGCGCGCCGCGCCATTGGCCCGCCCGCCCCACGTGCCGCGCGTGTCCCCGCGCGCCCTCACGCTCGCGGGGCCGGGCCCATGGCGGACGGCGGCGCCTGGCTGCTGGTGCTCAGCGCCGTGTTCCTCTGCAACGCGCTCAAGATCCTCCTGCCCTCCTGCTCCTCCGTCGTGAGTGACGGCGCCGCCCCGGGGGGCGGGAGGGTGGCTGGGAGGGAGCGCAGGGGCGCCGAGCGGGAGCGCTCCGCACGGGTGCCGGTGCTGGGGCGAACGGGGGCTGGTCCCGCTCCTGGCCTCGGGCTGGAGAAGGCGGTGCTGGAGATGGAGGAACGCAGCCCCCGTGGCTCTGGGGGATGAGGCATCGCTGTGCTCAGTGATGCTCCTGAGCCTCCAGCCCTCAGCATGGATCATGGAATGGTTTGGGCTGGAAGGAACCTTAAGGATCATCCGCTTCCAGCCCCGCTGCTGTGGGCAGGAACCTTCCCCTGGGCCTGGCTGCTCAGAACCCGTCCCGTCTGCTCCAGGGATGGGACATCCGCAGATTCCCAGGTTTTGGGAGTAGGAGGGGTAGCTTTGCTCAGTCTTGCGTGTTCTCAACAGATGGACGTGCCCATTGTTCAGATGGGAGATCAGTGGATATGGAGATTAAGGAGTTGAGCCATTGTAGGAATAAACCTTAAGTCTCAACCGCTAATCAGGGTGCCCCTGTTCTGATCTGAAGCATTCCTGTGGAAGCGTGGATAATGGAATTGAGGACAAATGAACTCTGTGTCTGCCAGATAAACTCACATGTGTACAAAGATGCTGAAATCCCTGTCGCTCTGCCATGGAAATGACTTCACTGGCACAGAGATCAGTGTGCACTGTTCGACAGTGGACAAAAATCCTTTAAAACTTCAATTACCCTCAGCAATTTGGGAAGGTGAACTCAGTGTAACTAGAGATGAGTGATGAAACTGCCACATGAGGAGGGGAGGAGGGCATTTGGTTCGTTCAGTCTGGAGGAGACTGAGACTGGGATCTGCAGCTCCTCCCAAGGGACAGCTCCCATCTCTGCTCTGGGACAGGGACAGGAGCCAGGGAACAGCTGGAGCTGGCCCAGGAGGGTTTAGGTTGGATTTTAGGGAAAGGTTCTTCCTCCAGTGTGTGCTGGGCACTGCCCAGGCTCCCCAGGGAATGGGCAAGGCCCCGAGGCTGCCAGAGCTCCAGGAGCTGCCAGGGATGCCCAGGCTGGGATTGTTGGGGGGGCTGGGCAGGGATAGGGCTTGGACTCAATTCCTTGTGGGTCCCTTCCAACTCAGGATATTCTAAGATTCTTTGAAGATCTCTGCTCAGTTTTCTGCTGTGGTTTGAGACTGAAGATGGTGTTAATGATTCTCTCACTGACTGCAGGCGTTAGAACAGGGAAAAAAATTATATGTGTCTTTGGGAAGCTGGAAAGATATGCTAAGGAACAGCAAGAAAAAGATTTTGTGTCCTTTGTGCCTTCATTTCTGTGGCAAACAGAGTGCATGAACTGACAAGCAGGTGGTGCCTCAAGAAAAGAAATTAGGAAAGTAAAAGAAAGGGAGAAAATGTTGGAATACTTGGCTGCTGGACCTGGAACATGGGAATGGTCACAGAATAATTTAGCTTGGAAAAAGCCTTCAAGATCATTGAGTCCAGCTTGGGGCTGTTTCATCTTGTCACTTCTTCTCTTGCTACCCAAGGATTTCCTGCATCTCAACTAAAGGACCTTTTTTATGGGAGGCTTTTGAGACCACACTTTTTACACATTAAAGCAAATCAGTGGAATTCTGGGTCAGTAATTGCCAGTTTTCTTCACTTTTTAGGTCTCCAGGCTGTTACAGAAGGATGCAGAGCAGGAATCCCAGATGAGAGCTGAGATCCAGACCATGAAGCAGGAGCTTGCCACTATCAGTATGATGGATGAGTTTGCCAGATATGCACGGCTGGAGAGGAAGATTAACAAAATGACTGACAAGCTCAAAACCCACGGTACAGTTCCATGTCTGCTCCCTTTCCCAAAAGGAAAAACATTTTCTGTTTCTGAAAAGCATGCTGTCAGGAGTGTTTTCAGTTTTTAGTATTTATCCTTCAAACTTGCCTGCCCCATCTCATGCATTTTCCCTTCCCTTCCCTTCCCTTCCCTTCCCTTCCCTTCCCTTCCCTTCCCTTCCCTTCCCTTCCCTTCCCTTCCCTTCCCTTCCCTTCCCTTCCCTTCCCTTCCCTTCCCTTCCCTTCCCTTCCCTTCCCTTTTTTTCTCTCTCTCTCGTTTTTTTTTTCCTCTTTAAACTATAAGAAGAGTTTGCTTGTGTCTTTCCAGGGCTTCACTGTATAATTATTTATTCTCTCTCTGATCACTGAGTCCTGTTTTGAGTAAGTCAAGAAAGAAACTACAGTGTGACACAGAACTGGCAGCTTGTTGTAGGAGGGTGTTTTTAATATAGCTGTAAGTTATTTGGAAATGGATTTTTAAACAAGGTAATGTCCAGCCTTAAACAGTGAAATATTAAAAAACTACTAATTTAATGTAAATATAATTCATTATTGTAAATAATGGAAAGTAATATTTTTTTTCTTTAACAGTGAAAGCACGAACTGCCCAATTAGCCAAAATAAAGTGGGTCATAAATATTGTATTCTACATACTGCAGGTAAGTAAATACCTTGTTATGGATACAACTTAACCCAAATCCTCAGTAGTGTGACAATTCTCTCCTGGTTTATTGACCCAAAACTGATCATTCAGGACTCCCCCAGCCCAGGGAGGAGCTGGAGCAGCTCTGCTGGGAGGAAAGGCTGGCACAGCTGGGATTGTTCACCTGCACAGGAGAAGCTTTGGGCTGAGCTCAGGGTGGCCTTGCAGGGCCTGAAGGAGCTGCAGGAAACATGGAGAGAGACAATTGCCAAGGGCTGGAGGGACAGGACACAGGGAATGGAGGGACAGACACAGGGAATGGAGGGACAGGACACAGGGAATGGAGGGACAGGACACTGGGAATGGCTTCAAACTGAAAACTTACAAGTTCAGATCAGATATTAGGGAGATATTCCTCCCTAGGAGAGTGGAGAGGGGCTGGGATGGAATTCCCAGAGCAGCTGTGGCTGCCCCTGGATCCCTGGCAGTGCCCAAGGCCAGGTTGGACATTGGGGCTGGAGCAGCCTGGGACAGTGGGAGGTGTCCCTGGCATGGCAGGAGTGGCACTGGATGGGCTTTAAAGTCCCTTAAAAACCCTTAAAAAAACATTCTGTGATTCCAAGGACACAGAGCTTGTCAAACAGAAAGATTTTCTGGAACTGGAAGGAAAATGCTGCTGATAAAATCTGGTAGTTGAGGATGGAAGGAGTTTAACTTTCATCTGAGCTCTGTGTTTCTGGTTTTGGGGGGACAAGATTGGAGTTTGTCTTGTCTGCTTAATCACAATATATGGCCCCAAATCCAAGAGAGTTCTGCTTCATGTAAATATAATTCTGGCTTTGAAAACAAAATATACTTGTGCTGAGGATGCAAATCTCCACCTACAGCTGTCACACATTTCCCCACTGTGCCTCATCAGATTGTCTGTGTAGTCCTGAAGTGATGCCAAAGAATTTTCTAACGAGAATTTGCTAACGAGGATGGCAGTGGTCAGCCTGAAGATTTCCTTAGGGGACTGCTAAAGGGAGTTGCAGACTAAAAAGGATCATCAGAATTTTAACAAATGCTAATGACTGTGTTTGACTCTGCTGGATTAGAACAAGGGTCTTGAAAGAAAACAAGTTCTGACTGCTACCTCCTAATATTGTGTATAAATTGAAGGTTATACCAAATTAAAAATATTTTGAATAAGCTAAAATAATAAACAATTCTCTTTCATTAGAATTTATTATTTGCTGTTTCCAGATAGCACTGGGGATGTACTTTTGATGTGTGTTATTATCCATATTACTAAAAATTCCCATTCCAGGCTGCCCTGATGATCTCTCTGATCTGGAAATACTACTCTGAGCCTGTCACTGTGCTCCCAAGCAAATGGCTGGCTCCCCTGGAGCGCCTGGTGGCCTTCCCTACAGGAGTGGCAGGTGAGGAAAAGGGCATTGCCAAACCCCAGAGCATCCATGGGTTAACAGCAGCTCTGACTCTCAGAGCACAGGGTTCAAATATGTGAGAAGCTCTTCTGTCTGTGCTCAGTTCTGGTTTCTTGAACTGATCATGGAATTTGTCATTTTTATTTCCACCCAAACAGAGCATTGCCCTTATCTGTATTGAATAAACCCTGGGGATGATTTAAATTAGAAAATCAGAAAGTCACCCAGAAGGGAGTTTTCTTCACAGGTGTGCTATGAACAGCTATCTGCTTAGAAAACAACTGATTTCAGTTTCAGAGGAAATTTACTTTTTACCTCTCTGAAATCCTGAATTTAGGTTCAAGCAAAGCATTCTGTGACTTGCCAGGCCTTAAACTTCAGATATTTTCTCTTGGTTTTAGCTGTGGGGTGCACTCACCACACTTTAGTTCATATTTGTGTATTTGGTGCTCTTTTCCCAAGACAATCCAGAATTTTTTGGGACCAGCATTGATTTATCTCCCATCTCTCCTATCTCCCTTTCTTATATAAAGAGTTTTATTCCTGTTGGCCTCATGAATTCTGAGTTTCATTTTTTACACTTCCAAGGTTGTTTTCAGCTGCACAGGTTCCTCAGGGTTATTGATCCAACAACTTCAATGGTGGTTTCTCCTTCTTTTGCAGGAGGAGTGGGAATTACCTGCTGGCTGGTGGTCTGCAATAAAGTTGTAGCTATCATGCTGCACCCCTTCAGCTGAAGGAATCCCAGCAATCCATGGACTCCTCAACTGCATTTCCATTATCACGGTGTTCAATTCATTTTAAAAGGAAAAGGGACAGTTACCTTTCATGAGACAAAGTCTGAGGCAATCCCTGTTACTCCATTTGGATATCAGTCAGTCCTTTTGATTTCTCTTCCCAGAGTTTGTCTTTCAGTTTGGAAAGAGCAGCACTGCTGGCTATAAAACCTCCTTCTGGGTTTATTTGTGGCAGAACCACAAGGCTTTGTCATGGCCTTTTGTCACCAAGATCTAAAAGTGCTGGATTTGTGGTTTTAAATTGGAAATGTGCTGGCTTTAGGAATTAATTTGTCAGCTTGACTGTTTCTTTGCTGTAAAATTTGGTTGCTTCACCCCCAGGTGGGATCATGTTGGGTGATGCAGAGGGCAGAGGGAGGTTGTTTGCTTGGCTTGGGGCAAAAGAGAGTTTCCTTGTGATTTCTTTACCCTAAAATTGGAATATTCTCGAGCTCTCCTAAAAAAATAGATGTGTTTAATCAAGATTTTATCTCATAAGAGGTTTATTCAGCTGCCAAGCACAGGCTCCTGTCAATGAAGCAGAAGACAGTGCTGTTCCTGCAGAGGGGATGCTGATTTAGCTTCCACTCTGGAATTCCCACAGGGGAATGATCTGTTCTGCTATTCCAAGGCCTTTTCCTCCCTGCAGGAAGGAAAGGGCCAGGGCATCTCCAAAACTGGCACTGCCTTAAAAACCTGTTCAAAAGGTCAGATTATGTTGTGTGTATATATATGAATTAAGTATTTTTGTTTGGTTTTTTTTAATGTTAATTTAAAAATTGGGATTTTATATCAGGAATTGCATTTAGCAAATGTGAAAATAAATATCATGGAAAAAATGCTGTGATTGAATGTTATGTATAATTGTGATTTTATTAAGGAAATAAAGCTTTTCAACCCATTTTAGGTTTTCTCATCTCTTTTTTAATGTTAACTGCAATTTTCCTACAAAGTAGTTTTCCTACGTTTCCCACAAAAACCCCAAACAAACAAACAAACCCAAAATGGCAAAACCAAACCCTAAATTCATCAAAATCCAAGCCAAAACAATGCCCCCCATGTTTGTGCATAAGGAAATACTGTTTGAATCACCTGGACCAATTTGTTTTTCTAATTATTTTTCTCAACCTTGGAAATGTTGCTGCAAGCAAGTTCAGCTCTGAATGCCTTTGTCATCCTTAAAAGCTTTTGTAGTGTAATTTTTCCCATTTTTAAAAGTGCTACTGCCTTTAAAAATTAACAGAATGCCTCTAATTTTTCCAAACTTCACATGAATTTAACAAGTATTTAATGAATTACTGTGAGGAACAAAACAATCCTCCTCCCCTCGCTTACATAACCTTAAACAAGGATTTTTAGAGGCTTTTTGGGGACTGGCTATGCCTGACTTCTCCAAAACAATGCTTTCCTCTTGCACATTCATCTCTGGATGTCAGCTGGGGAAGTTACCAGGCAAACTGCTTTGATAAGTTCCAACAGTGGGAAAGAATGAGGCTTTAGAGGTTTCTAATGCTCGTGAAAACAATGTAGGAGCAAATTATTTTTATTATCTGCGAATTCTGGAAGCTGTTTGGGGAGTGAAGGAATTAAAAAAGTGTTTTCTTTTATTGCATTGTTGGTCCTTACCCAGCAGTGAACCTTATGAAAGCAGTGAGCTGACAACCACCCAGCTTCCAAATTCCAGCTCCTTGGGAATGCAAAAACCTGGAAGTTCCTAAACAAGGACTAACTTTTACCTGGTAGCAGTAAGGAATTCTTAATACAACACATTTTTGTGATACACACTGAGCACAGAATGGATTGGATTGTTTTGGAAAAAATCATGGAAAGCAATTGCCAGTACTTGTAAGATTTAATAAACAATTAAAGTAAAACACTTGTTTTCTAACAATCTGACTGTTGAAACTTTCTAAAGGTAAGCTGATAACTATCATAATTGTATATTCTCAGGAGATGGTTTCAATGAGGAGAGCTGAAGTTTGGGATTTGCCAAGCAGCCCTCACTTGTGGACCCTCACCCTTGTGCTGCTGGAACTCGAGGGGGTGTCTCCTTGCAAACAGCCCTCCCCAGGGAGCTCCATCAGGTGTTTTCCTCTCAGCAGGCAGCAGGTGGCTGCAGCCCTGCCCAGCCTGGGGGATTTGCCCAAAGGAAGGCTCATAAGCCCCAAAGGAAATTTTCCCCCTGCTCTCAGCAGTGTCCCTGCAGCTCAAGCTCCCTGCTTTGCATTTGGCACCTGAAGTGTGGAGACCCTGATGCAAATTCTCAATGGCTTCTGTGGAGATGAATTTTTTTTTCTGCCAAGTGGGGTCTTTGCTTGGAATTGCACCTTCACTCCTGGCTTTCTTACTTTGCTGCTCAAATGGTTTTTTCTCTTCTTTTTCAACTTCTCCCACTGCCTCTCCCTCTTGATTGTTCTTTACTCTGTCACTTCGAGGATTTTGTTCAGATTTCATCAGACTTTTCAACTCCTGTTCAAAAAACTCTGTCTCTTCTTCCATTTCTTTAATAAATTCTGAAAAACTGTGTTCTTCCATCAGTAGTTTGCCCCCTGAAATATTGTGAGGTTTAAGAACATGAAGAGTTATGAAGCTTTTTTTTTGTTTCAGTTCTTATTATTGATGGTATTTCAAATATCATCTATAATAAATACAACAGCATGGGACAAGATTTAAACAACATAATTCTGCCACTGAACCCGGGTTAATATCTTTATTTTTACTTCTTTCATGGTGTTGAATTTAGTTAAATGGATTTAGCTGCCCTTATGTACAGTAATGGCTGAATACAGTGCCAGAAAAATCATGTACAGTGCAACAGAGAAACCAGGTGAGATCTGAACTCTTAATTACCACTTTCTGGCTTTTAAGTGGAACTTAAGAGATGTGTAGGATTTCCTTAAATTCACAACAGAGTTGCTTGTGGGAAGCAGAATATACAGGAGCTCTCTCTGGAAATGAGAGGGCTCCAGTTTTCAGCAGAAAAAGGAACTGTGTACAGAAATGTTATTTATCTGTGCAGGGACAACTTGTAATGGGCCCTGTGCTCTGCAGAAACTCACAGAATACCCCCAAAATGAGACACAATCAAAGCTTAAAGGAGAAATAAGAAGTTGTAGGAACTAAAAAAAAACCAAGTAAGGATTCAATAACAGTCTATTATCAATGAGAGAAACTCAAATTTCACAGATTTTTCAGAGGTTCACAGGGAGCATTGTAAGACCTGTGTTTTCTGTCAGTTTTAAAAGGGCATTTTAAAGACAAATGCTGACTTTGGTTGTCTGAGGGGCCCTGGAAAGGCAGAGTACAAACCTCAGGAGTTAACATGCAGGGTTACAGGGATGTGACCTGGGTAAATGAGTGACCTGGAGGTCTCCTGCCATTTGTGACATGTTTGGAATGGTGGCACTCAGACCTTTTCCTAAAAGCCTTAAAGGAAATAACAGGAATGTCTCTAGAAAGACAAACGTGAATGAGGGAAGAGCAGTAGCTTTTTCTTCCCTCTGTTCTATAGAATTTCTTCAGAATAAAGATGTTTACAGATGAGTCCCTTCCATGTAACTTTTCCATGAGAACACAGTGGCTGAGACTACACAAAATCTCTTCCCAGAGATCACTAATGAGGAGCTGCTCCCAGCCCTCACAGTCCTTTTCCTTTTCCAGCCATGGAAATATGTTCACATCAGTGATGAAAATTCCCAGCTACCATTGTGAGATGCATGTTTGATTAGTGTGGATTGAAACTGTTAATTATCCTGTTACAGACAGAACACTGAATTTTTACCACCCTGACCAAGAAGTGCTTTGGGAAGAGCAGCAGGGTGGAGATGCCTCATCCTGCAGAGCAGCTCTGCTCTCAGTGCAGCACCACCAGCAGCTGTATTTTCCAACCCAGACTGGAAATTCTGGGATTTCACTGATACTTCATCCATCATTTGGAGCTAGTTCCTGTCAGCCAGGCACCAGTGAAGGGCTGTCAGAACCACATAAATTACCAGGACTTCTGGTAATTTGCAAAGATCAGATAAATTTCTGAGAGAAACATTAAACTTACTTCTGTGGGTCCTGTTAGAAGTTTCTGGCATTGGCACTTTCTTGGTTGCTTGCTTTTCTTTTCTGCCCTGGGCATTTGAGCACACTTCCTTGGCTTTACCTTCTCTACCTTTATTTCCTTCCTTCTCCTACAATTGGCAATTGAAGGCAAAAATAATGATGGAATGCTTGTTTAATGACTTTTAAAAGAACACAATCAGTACAATACTTAGAAAAAGATTGGAAATTTCTATTGCTGTTACATCATTTTGCATCACAGCATTATTTCTGTACTGTAATCACACTCATGCAAAATCCACATCCAGGATGATGGATCAGGCTATCCAGGCATTATTACTTCAGCTTAGGGAATAAGATACACCTTAGCTGAGAGTTTAAACAGGGGATTGGATTTGGATCCAGATCTTTCCCACCTTTTTTAGCTGGATTGGACTTTTTTCTGTTTCCTGGTGCTGAGACAGCAGCAGTTCTCTAAAACTCTCTTTATCTACTTGTGCTGATCTGTCTACTCTCAGACCTGTTGGATTGAACAAGCATTAGCAATACAGTAATTTCTGGAATCAGGTTGTTGATATAAATAACAGATATCTCTGACAACTGACAATATTGGTATGTGACCAATTTAAACATTTTTTAAAATGCATATCTTAATGCCCTTTAAAAAAGAAATAATTTGTTCTGCTGAATCTATAAATGTTGAAATTAGACACAAACTTGGATTTCTGAGCTTTTTCATCTGTACATCAATGCATCCTAAACATACTTATATACCTAAATATATTTAAAAACATACTACAAAGTCCAGGTCAGATGGAACATATAAAGTTAGACAAGTGTGTCTATGCCCCAAAACCCACAGAGCTTAATTTTTGCTTCCATTCTAGTGCAAATTTGAGAGGTCTGCTATGAAGCCTCAGAGTTGTTTCCTAAATTTGGATCTTTATGGAACCCAGCTCATGGGAAATGCTTAACACTGTTTGAAATATCAGTGGTCTTTGGAAGAGATTCCAAGGGATGACTGACTGAGATGTTCAGATAAATATCGACATGAGATGGAGAAGATGAATATATTGTTGCTTTACTCTGTTTCTGGAATAATTTTGATCAAAGTACAGCAGCTGAGAAAGTTGCTACCACCAGAGCAGCAAAAACGGGACCTTACTGAGAGGAATGTTGGATTTGTCTTTACAAACAAGCTGTGGGTCTGCTGGTACATAAGACCAGCACTAAGAGGTAAAAGAAACAATGGGAAGGATTCCACTGATTGATGAATGGAAAAAGATGTTTGTCTTTACAAACAAACTGTAGGTTTGCTGATAAATGAAATTGGATATTGGAAAATGACAGAAGCAATGGGAAACCTCTATGAATTCTGTAAGAATTAAAAATTAAAAGGGAGGGTTATACATTAGAGGGGAATCTCAGGTATCAGGTGTTCTGGGAAGTCTGTGCCTCTCAAGTACCTCAGCCAGTGGGGAAAGAGAGAGGGAAATGAGGCTGGGAAATTGGGATAAAAAGGAGGCTGCATCCTCCAAAAATCTGAGAGATCCCAGGGGAATGCCCCATGGCCTCTCCCTTTATTCGAATAAAGCAAAGAGACTCCTCTGTCTCCTTTTTAAACATAAACCTGTGGATTTTCCTGACATTACCCACATCCATATCCACAGTAATTCCCAGTTTTGAGCTCAGAAATCAATGGATAAAACCCATAAAAACGGAGCCCTCCAGGTGTTGGCAGCTGGGCGGTGAACGGGATGCTGCGATGGTGCGGGAGGAATTGGTTTGGTTCCCAGCTGCTCCAGGAGCTTTTCCAGCTGGGATCGGCGGGGATTTCCCCGGGATCGAGACTAGAGGGCGCTGCCCCCCCAGGTGAGCCCCAGCCCGCGCCCTGCTCCCGGCCGGAGCTCCGGGATCAGGGGCTCCATCCAATAAATCCACCCAAGGGAGCCTCCCTCCAGCCATCCATCAGCACCGGCAAAAAACACAGCTCCAAATTTCGGCTTTAGTTTCCTGCTGGCTAAAAAAAACCCCCAAAACTTTTGTGGATGTTGACTAGAAAATAATGACCTGCAAAAGCAACTCTTTAGAAATCTGCTAAAGGAAAAATTCAAGTCAATAATGAAAAGGAAAACAAATCATCAGCAGTTTCAGCTCTGGGTTTCCAAATCCATTACCTGGCAGAGAATTAAACCTTTTTCTAAAAATTCCAGAGGATAGGGCAACTTTGCTTGGAAGCATTTCATTACAAAATATCTTTTCTCTCTCCAACTAAGCTCCCTTATCTTGCTTAAAGGAAAGAAGAATTTAAATAATAACAATGTTTTAAGTACCATCATTGAATAGCAATATTCAATTTCTATTGAATACAAGGCCATATGTGAGTAAAATAAAAAGAAATTGTAGTTATGTGGTGAAACTAAAACAGGAATTCAGAGTTTCATAAAAAATGTGTCTGACTTGGGATAAGAACCTGAAATGTGTTTTTCTTCATTTTACACTTTGAATTACCAATCTTCTCCCTGTAGTTCACTGGTGGTTAAGGCAGAGTTAATGGGCTTGTAAAGGCCACGAAGGGGAAAGAAAGAAGCAACTGAGTGTGATAAGATTTTGTATTGCTGCCATGATTTGAGGAATTCTGTGGGCAGCATTTCCAGCAGACAGGTTTGCTCAGTGCTCTTTGGCACCCAGAGGAAGTCAGTCCTGATTTCTCCTTCACTTCAGGAGCAGCAACATTTGATTGTGTTTTCAAGAGGTGCTTCAGCCAGGGAAGTGCATGTTTAGATCATTCCATCCCAAATTCTGGGTGTAGTGGAGGCAAACTGGGGCATTTCAAAGAGCACTGATTGGTTTTAATCAGCTGAATCCAACTCCAGGCAGCTGCCCTTGGAATGCTGGATAGCCAAGACTGCATGGAACAGATATTTCTCCCCAATATCTATGAGCATCCATGTGAAAGAAATATTCTTTACCAAAAAGCTCTTTCTTCCTTGGTAGAACTTAATTTATATTGCTATTTTTCAATCATTCAAGCCCTAAACTTCCTAAACCTTTTCACCTTTTCAGCCCATACAAATCACTTACCTTGGCATATAATTTAGAATAAAAGTTCCAGTTCTAAAACTGGAAGTGTCACTTAACTAAACAAGAAAAGAAGATGGTTACAGACATACTTTGCTCAATTCTGTCCCTCAGGGATTTTGGCATCCGATTTGCATAAATATTCTGTACGTAAAGTTGTCGATCCTTTTCCTAAGAAGAAATAAACACCACTAAGCTTCTAAAAGTTATTTTTTACCCACTTAATTTTCCCATGCTGGGTGAAACCCATCAGGGATTTCATCTTTTGCCAAACTTATGTGGTAGCTTTGTCATTTACATTTTTCCAGACTAAATATTCTTTGCCTTTACTTCCTCATTTTTGTTGATTTTTTTAAAAAATTCATTTACTCAGTCATATGCTCAGGCGGTTCACAGCCTGTTGCTCTGGTGGTGACATGAACTCCAGAGGCACATTTTGACATTTATTTAGCAAGATTCCTCTTTCCTTAATGAAATCTTCCTCAAACACAGAAGATAGATCTCAGTAACACTCTCACCACTCAAGTTTTCAGTGGGAAAAAAGAGGAGCTTCATTTATTTGGGAAAAATTTAAGTTATCCTGGAAGTGGAACTGCCTGAAATAGGATAGGTGCCTAAAACCATGAATTTGCAAGGATAAACTCTGTTCTGGCATAGAAATAAGGTTGATAAGCATGTCTGGTCTTCTTTGTGGTAAATCAATAGAAGATTTTGTTGATCTAAATAGAAAATTCAGAGATCTGGACACACAGAAAAGTGTATGGAAAAGGGATGAAACAGAACTGTTTCAGAGAAGTGTTAAGGTTAGAACTGTGCTTTGGAATAATTTGCATTTTGGGACAGTTTTATATTAGTGTCCCTGAGGTTATCATTGTTCCCATCTCCCAGATCTGCCCATCCAGGAGGAGATCAGACTCTGCCAGGGAAAAAGCACTGCCAAGCACCAGGAGGAAACTTCTGCACCTGCTACACAGGGAAGAGAGACAATCAACACCCCTGTGCAGAAATCCCAACCTCCCTGGAGCCTCAGGACTTGCCTGTCCTGCCCTCCACAATGTCTGGGAAAACTCCCCTTAACAACATCTTCCACAGATATTTGATTCCATTTAGGACAAGAAGATCCCCTATGGGATCACCTTGACATAGAAATGTATAAATAAGTGTATTTTAACTGTGTTGCAAACACAATTTTGAAAAAGCCAAAAGGGATTCCAGGTTTTCTGGAAAGTGTAATGGTTTTCTTCATTACAACTCATACAACATCCCACTCCTGGCAGTTTTGTCTTTAAATCAATTTAGTTTCCCTGTAAGTTTGATTTAAAGTGCTGAACTGGATCTATTTATCCCAAAACCATTTGTGTAAAAACCAAACTTGGAATTTGAGCAAACTCTTGAAACATTTCCATGAGTCTTTTTGTTAAACTCCAGTTTTGCAGGTTGCAATATTTGTCTCATTTTGATTTGTTTCTGTGAGAGAGCTCATTTAAAGTGAGTAGATGAATATATCTGATCCCAATCTGGCAAAATGGTAACTCATTGGTGTGGATTGTGGTTCAGTTTCTGATGCATTAATTTCTGGTTCAATTCATTATTGAACTGCTTCTAACAAATAGACCCCACAATGATGCCAGAATTTGACATTTTGGGTTTTTTTAGTAGGTTATAGACTCAAGCAGGAAACCAAATTCCATTAGTAAATACTATAAAAGAAGCAAAAGGAATAGGAAACATTAAATACTTGAATTTTTGTGTAGTGGCAGAAATGTGGATAAAATCTGGAATACCTTAATTTTTTGGTGAATGACATTAATTTCCAGTAGCAAGTCCTTTGTGGTCATTGTAGCTTCCAGGAGTTTTCTACTCTCACTTGCCAGCTGACGACTAAAGGTGCTGTTGTTCAGCTTCAGCTGCATTTCCAGACTCTTAAAAAATTGACAGATTTTACCATATGGATGACACTTGGAAAAATTTCAGTTCTTGACAGTTTTAAAATCTAAGTGTACGAATATAAGGAAATTTAAGCTTGTAATTGTATTTAATAACAGTTATTATCTTCTAATTATGGTAATACAAATAATATTATAAATTGTGTTGCAAACAATACATGAAACTATACTGAAATATCTGAAAAATTAATTTCAAAGTAAGAAAAAAATCGTTTAAAACCTATTTTCACTAAACAAAACAAAAGGTTTTGGCATTCAATCATAAAAATAAGGGTGTACATTACCTTTCTGATGGATTAATACAACTGTCTTTGAGAAATGTTAAGGCTTTCTATTTAAAGAGATCTACGAACTATGGCAGAATAAGCAGGCTTAGAGTAAAAGAAAATTTGGTGATTTATTGGGTTCTTTATCTTCAGAACCCAGGGCCATGTACTGAAATTCCAGATCCTAAAATTATCTGGTGGACACACAACCATGTGTGCTTTTTATAGCTGCTCACTCCTGGAAAGAGAAAGTTTTTAAAAGGGGGTCTGAATTCAGCTGGTCATATTTACAGTTTCTCTTAAGATTTCCTGACTCTTTATTTAATCCTACTCATAATAGACCCCATAGGAAATAGAAATGGATTCCTGGAGGACCATGAGAAATTTCACTCTTCCAGTTTTGCAGTAAAAATTGTGTCCCTATCCCTTTTGTGCCAGGGTCAGTGAGAGTAAAGAAACACGAAATATTAAAAGGAGATGAATTTTCTTACACTTGGGAGAGCACTGGATCAAAAAGCATCCAGTGTTACAGGATTACATCAGAATCATTCATGTGATAAGAAGTAGCCATACATTTTCCACTATTCCTGCACTCATGATCCTTGTGATTCCCTCTCAGTTTAAGATATTCTACATTCCACAAATACAACAATTTGCAGGCATTACCTTTATCCTCTCATCCTTTGCCTCCAGCGTTTTGTTGAGGACTGCCAACCTGTGATTAAGTTCCTCCCTCTCTGCCAGAGCTTTGTCTTCTGACAGCACAACCAAAGTCTTCAGATCACCTTCAGTTCTCCTCATCTCCGCTTCCACCCTTTTGAGCTCGCTGGCCGTGTTTCTCTCGGCCTCCTGGGACATTTTGAGGAGTGTCCTGAGCTCGGTGATCTCGTTGCGATGCCCGGCCAGCAGCTCCTGCAGGTGGCTCTCTGCGCAGCTGTACCTGTCGAGGGCTCTGCCGTTCCGCCGGTTCAGCTCTCTCAAAGCCTGGTTCTCCAAGCTCGACGCCTCGATTCTCCTTTGCAGGTCGAATTTTTCGTTCTTCAGCTCTTTGATTTTGTGCAGCCTGGCTGAGGATATTCGCTGGGCCGTGGCGTTTTTGTCCTGGTAAACCACGCCGCTGCGCAGGGTTAGGAAGGAGGAGTTCAAACAGGAGGGTTTTGCAGCTGGGCATTTCTTCCCCCCTGCGTTGGGATCACAGGAAATCGGCATCGAGAGACAAAAAACAGTCAAAAGAAATCAATCACTGCATGCTTTTCTGCTCACATAAACTCCTACTACTCATTAACTACTACTCATAAACTGCTCATCCAGCTACAGAGTTGTGCTTTCTTCACAAAATGCCCCAAAACTCTGATGTTGAATGAGCAGCCCGGTCTAGGGGAAGGTTCCCTGCCCATGAAATGATCTTAAAGGTCCCTTCCAACCCAAACTGTTCTAGGATTGTGTAATTCAGATAATTCACAGATAAATGGATTAAATATTTTATATCTCTGTGTCTTTCTGTGGCTGTAGAGGACCACAGTTAGCAGGCAGTGGAGATAAATGGAAATAAATCAATGGGAATCAATTTTCAATCCAAGGAAATCAGTTTGCTTCCTGTAAATGATGCACTTGACTAATGCAGCTACAATCTGATGAACCAAATTCAACCCATCAGAACCTACACCTTGAATAGGTGCATAATTAAAAAAAACTATTTTATTTTACCAGAATGGACTGAGAGGATGGGGAAAAAAGAGCAAATACCTTTCTGCAAAAGCTGTCAGGAGTATTGTAAAATGTATTTCATTTCCATTAGTCATGGACAAGAAAAAATAAACACTTTATCCAAATGATAAATAACATCTACAAATATATAAAATAAATTATCCACCACAGGTAGAAGTCAATAATGACTTTTTGCTAACTAGATATTAAAAAAGTAATTATTTTTTCTTGTCTGCTACTTTCATGCCAGTATAACTTTTTGACAGCAGCATATAATAACAGAGATTATAATGGAGACAATCAGTGCTTCTTCTGGTCTTTTTTGATTGATTTCATCTTGTAGCTTTGGTAAATCAAGATGAAATTTTGAAGCTCAGCAGGAAAAGGGTTGCTGGTTTTCCACTGATTTTTGTGATGTGGTCTGGTAGGATTTAATGTTTTAAAAAAGGATGGTCTAGATGAGAAAAGATGCAGACATGGAGAGATTCCTCACTGGTAACAGTGACATAAATTCCATGTACATTTACATTTGTTCTCTATGCTCATTCCATTGAGGCACAAATTCATTTCACAGGATACACCATGACCCAGCTGCCCCCAAAATGGCTGTTTTCTGGTCAAAACTGACACTTTTGTGCATTATTTTTACCCATTTTCCTTATGAATGGCTTTTTCAGACTCACCAGCTGATGCATTGTCAGAAACCAAAATGTGGCAGAGCCATTTTCTGGTTCTTGGGTTAAATCTGAGGAATGAGGATGCCAAGGGGCTCCCACATCCCAGGTGATTCTCCCTTTGGATCACTGAGTATTGTGGGGTAACACAGTAGGGGATCTCTCTCTCCCCTCCCCTTACTGATGTCTCAAACAGAATTTGTTATATTCTTTCACTAAAAAACCTTTGTCCCTGTCTTGCTAATTACTGGGGGGAAAAAAGCCAAAGAAAGGGAACAATGATAGTTCTTAAAAAGAGTCTCATACTACCAGAAAACAAATTTACCTTTTTTGTCACCTTGGGCATAGAGATATTGTCCACATTTCCTTCTTTCCTTTCTTGTCTTGTCCTTTTTCTGTGTTTCCTTCTCTTCAGTTCCTGGTGTTTCTGAAGGTTTCCCTCCTCTGGCACTTTCAGGCTCAGTCACTGACAAAGCTCTTGGAATCATCACTGGGAGAATGGTCTCTTGTGTCTTCCCTAAGAGGTCACCACTCTACCTGGGATTTCAGAGGATTTCATGTCATAAAAACAGCAATGATTGCATTTTTTTAAGAATTAGACAGCAAATCAGATCACAAAATTAACTAATCCCTTAAAAAAGCACAAAAACCACCTTAGCTGCCATGTTAACACTGAGCAGAGGCTAGAGAAGAACCTATTTTAGAATGCTTGTAAAATGCATTCTAAATATTTATCATAAAATAAATAATTCTAAGTAATTTTCTAAACCTTTCTGAATAACTGTTATGCTTTTTTTTTTGTTTGTTGGTTTGGTTTGGTTTTTTTCCTTTTCTTTCCCCCTCTTTTTTTTTTTCCTTGCCAAGGCTACTGGGAAATGCCAGAACAGATCAGTTTATTCTCCTGGCAGAATTATTTAAACACTGTAGTTCTGGTAAAAATTATTTTTTGGGATATGGCTTGATACCCATTCCATTTTCTTATTATCATGTTCCAATCCACTTCAGGTGAGGAGAGGCAAGTTTTGCCTTGAGCCACAATCATGGAAAGGAATTAGGTTCTAAACACACCCAAATGAGAGATTAAAACACAAAAGAGGCTAAATGTTGGGACCCAAAGTGATAATTCAACTTTTATTTTTTTGCATAAAAGAGGAGAAAAAATAGAAAAGTAGGAAAATATTTGCTAAGAGAGGGTTTTGAGAGTGGCAATGTCACATTCACCTCATAGCAACAATAGAGCCATGGAGAAATTCATCTTTGTTCCCTTAAAATTCATTTATAAACAAAGAATCTTAGACAGTAGAAGGATAAATTGTATATTTGGGGGATCGAAAAGGAGCATTGCAACTGTGGAAAGGAAATTTGAGGGAGGTTAAAATCATGTTTTAGTTCACATGAGTTTCAACACATCCCCTTCACTAACAAAATATGAAATTATTTTCTTAGAACTTTCTAACTCCTTTGTTGGCATTTTTTGCTTTGTGCTGGCATTTCATTTTAAATTAAATTTCTTAAAGGGGAGAGGGGAATCACATAGCTCCCAAAGAAAATTAAAAAACGTAATTCAAGATTGCACAGAACATTTTAGGCTGAATCAAAACAGTTTCATTACTCTTAATTCCTTTGCATGAACAATTTTTCCTTGTGGAATACTGAGGAATGCCACAGTCCTGCTAAATCTGAGGCAGTGCAATAACCCACAAGAGATGAGAAATCATATTTTGACCATTAGGCAAAGCCCAGGTTGATTCACAAATCTGTGTTTGTGTTAAAATTTGATTTGGCACTGCCAACACTTTCTAGGCAAATTGTCTTTAAAGCAAATTACCTAAAATTAAACTTAAAACTACTGCTTCAATTTGTTTTGATGAGAAGTGTGGCCTGAATCTGCTCATCCAGAGCAGGTGTGGAGAAGTAAGTGAAATAGAAAAGGAGAAAAACTGAAGGTGAAGCTGAAGAAAAAGACAGAGATAGGAAGTGAAAGATACTGCAATAGAATTAGAAGGGCAGGGTCTGGAATGGAAAACTCCAGGAGAATTTATGTTGAAAAGGTACAGGAATAAAAGAATTTATTTTTTTAGGGCCAAATTCCTGTGTTGAAGATGAAAATGTCCTGGTACCCAACAGTGTCCACTTGGACACAAAACCACATAAGCAGTCCTATGTCCTGACATCTCCCTCAGTGTCCCACAGTCCCAACCCCATGTCCTGGCACCCCATTAATGTCCCTCAGTCCCAGCCCCATGTCCTGGCACCCCTCAGTGTCCCACAGTCCCAGCCCCATATCCTGGCACCCCATCAATGTCCCACAGTCCCAGACCCATGTCCTGGCACCCCTCAGTGTCCCTCAGTCTCAGCCCCATGTCCTGGCACCCCTCAGTGTCCCTCAGTCCCAGCCCCATGTCCTGGCACCCCATCAATGTCCCTCAGTCCCAGCCCCATGTCCTGGCACCCCATTAATGTCCCACAGTCCCAGCCCCATGTCCTGGCACCCCTCAGTGTCCCTCAGTCCCAGCCCCATGTCCTGGCACCCCATTAATGTCCCTCAGTCCCAGCCCCATGTCCTGGCACCCCATTAATGTCCCAGAGTCCCAACCCCATGTCCTGGCACCCCTCAGTGTCCCTCAGTCTCAGCCCCATGTCCTGGCACCCCTCAGTGTCCCTCAGTCCCAGCCCCATGTCCTGGCACCCCATTAATGTCCCTCAGTCCCAGCCCCATGTCCTGGCACCCCATTAATGTCCCAGAGTCCCAACCCCATGTCCTGGCACCCCTCAGTGTCCCTCAGTCCCAGCCCCATGTCCTGGCACCCCATTAATGTCCCTCAGTCCCAGCCCCATGTCCTGGCACCCCATTAATGTCCCAGAGTCCCAGCCCCATGTCCTGGCACCCCTCAGTGTCCCTCAGTCCCAGCCCCATGTCCTGGCACCCCTCAGTGTCCCTCAGTCCCACACCCAGCCCCATGTCCTGGCACCCCTCAGTGTCCCACAGTCCCAGCCCCATGTCCTGGCACCCCTCAGTGTCCCTCAGTCCCAGCCCCATATCCTGGCACCCCTCAGTGTCCCTCAGTCCCAGCCCCATGTCCTGGCACCCCTCAGTGTCCCACAGTCCCAGCCCCATGTCCTGGCACCCCCTTAATGTCCCTCAGTCCCAGCCCCATGTCCTGGCACCCCTCAGTGTCCCTCAGTCCCAGCCCCATGTCCTGGCACCCCCTTAATGTCCCTCAGTCCCAGCCCCATGTCCTGGCACCCCTCAGTGTCCCACAGTCCCAACCCCATGTCCTGGCACCCCCTTAATGTCCCTCAGTCCCAGCCCCATGTCCTGGCACCCCTCAGTGCCAGCCCCATGTCCTGGCACCCCATTAATGTCCCTCAGTCCCAGCCCCATGTCCTGGCACCCCATTAATGTCCCAGAGTCCCAGCCCCATGTCCTGGCACCCCTCAGTGTCCCTCAGTCCCAGCCCCATGTCCTCCCCTCACCCTCTCTGTTCCCCCTGTCCCCCTGGCATCCCCAGGTCAGGATCCCAGTCTGTCCCATGTCCTCCCTGGCGATCTCTCTCCTCCTCCAGCCCACTGTGTGCTGTCCCCTCACGCCTCACCAGCCGCCATCACCGGCCTCCGTCCCCGTTCCTGTGGGAAATGGCGGCAGCACCCTGGCAGCAGGTCTCACCCTTCTCCTCCCTCCTCCCTCCCTCTCCCCTCACCCCAGACCCAGCAGAGGAGCCTGTTGTGCACTTCCACCCTCACATTTCAGTACCACAGTGGGGTTTTAATGGGAATTTGGTGATGTGGCTGTGCCCTGGCCATGGAGGTGCCTCACGGCCTGGACGCGCCCTCAGAGCACACAGGCCGGACCCAGCAGGCTCCAAACTCAGCCTTAAACTCAACATTCTTAAATTAAAAAGGGGAAAAATCCCTTCAAAACGAAGCCATGTTTGCCTTGGAGGCTGCACACAATGGGAGCCAAGACCCAAAGCCCTCAGGAGTGGAATTTCCACGTGCAGCTCAGTGTTTCGGGTATGAAGCCAAGCAGGAGCGAGAGTTCACTGGAAATCTGTCCCCACGATCCCCATGGATGTCTGGTGACACAATATTCACTGCTGTGAGGACATGGTGTGACTCCTGTGCATGGAGCTGTGCAGGGCCAGGAGTTGGACTCGAAGATCCTTGTAGGTCCCTTCCTACTCAGAAAGAAGAATCACTTATTCTGTGATTCTCTGATAAATTATTAACGTGATTATCACAAGGCTGAGCAGTATTCTGTGAACCCCATTGCATCCTTTGGTTGTACTTCTTCAGGGCACAGCAAACCAAATAATTTGGAAACATTCTATTCCAAATGGCCAGTCATTTCCCAGCTATACTAACATATAAAATCTGAGAAACAAGCATGTGTAAATAACTTCAGGCAATAATTAATGTTTTCTCACTGGGCTTTTTTTCATGGTTGTTGTTCTTTTTCAGGAAAATACTCTGAAAATACCTGCTTCTAATAGGCTTGTTGCTGGACCTCCTGTTACTTCTTAAAAGTAAAAAAGAGATGACAGATGGTGAGCCACAGTAAACTACCCATACTGTTATTTTTAGTTTTCAGTGCAGTTTTTCAGGATCCTAGTTCCATACATGGAGTACTGCATTTCCAGCTTTGCATACTAGTTAACACAGACTAAAAAAAACTTCCTTTCAACAGTATTTTTACTCTTTATTACTATGTAATAGTGTATTTAGTCCTATCCAATAAATTCTGGAAATTAAGTGTTATAATCCATTTTAAGCATTTTCAGGATCAGACATTACTACATTCAATCTTAGCATGTGAAATATGTTTTTCTAAAACCTAGTCCAGTTTCACCTCTGGCACAGGGTCAGCTTTACTGAGCTCATGTCACTCACTCACAGCAGAAACAGACTTGGCCCTTAAAGTTTGAAAATAATCTGTGACCATTTAACATTCTTCAAATACTTCTCAAGCCCAGAGACCTCATTGAGCAAGTATGTGCAGGCAGGCACTGAACTGTGGCGACCTCTGGGGTAAAAGGTGACAGCAGATGGGAAAAAAGAGCATCCTGGATAACACAGGAGAACGGGAATATTTCTTGCGGAGTATTCTTGACCTCTTCTTACACCTTGTGCCCTGGAAATTTTCACTGGTGATGCAAAAAGGAGGAGAAAATGCAACAATAGGTTCTGGGTGCATCGAGTCAGGTAAATCAGAGTCAGGCAAATCAGAATCAGGCAGTGTCCTGACACACATTTATATCAGGAAAGTCCCTGAGCCTTGCAGTGTGGATGATGATCTGGATTCTTTAAAGTCGAGAGCATTCCTAACCAAAGCTTATTTCAATATGATCTCTGCTATAATTACTGCTGCATCCATGCTCCCTTTACTTTCATCTTCCCCTTTTATAACCTCAGATTTCCAGCTACAACTCCAAAGCCTTGTGGTGTTGTGGGACAGCTCTTTCCTGCAGGATGGAGCTGTGACAGTGCCCGGCAGCTTTGGGATTGCCCCCAGCACGAAGCTGCCAGCTCCCCGTCCCTTCCCCCTCTCCCAAATATTTCTCCTGCCCTGTCTCATTGGTGCAACACTCTCCCTTGCCTTTTTTGGGCTGCCACCCTGTCAATCTAATGCAATAAGGCCAGGGGCAGGTGCAAACCCTTTGCTCTGGCTCCTCTTACTGACCAATCCTCGTCCCAAAATACTCGACGAGCCAATGGAGTGGGAAATCCCGGGACCCCGGGCAGAGGGAGAGAGGGCAAAGCTGCGGGATCGCGAGGGGGAGGGGGCACCCATTTAGGACCCGGCTTAGCCCAGGAGTGCGGAGCATCGGGGTTCCTCCGGGGATCGTGGGTAGCAGGGCTGCTCTGCTGATTCACTGCCAGCATGGTGATCAAAGTCTTTGTGGCCACATCCTCGGGCTCGACAGCGGTAGGTGACTGCTTCAACATCCTCTTACCGCTGGGCTCAGGGTGGGGGATTAGCCTGGCAGGTGCCACGTTACAAAAAAACCCCACTGGAATTCACAGCAGGAATAAACCTTCGTTTTATTCTGCCCTTTATTCACCTTACTCTTGAAAGTTGCTCAAGGTGTAGAGAATTCCTGTCAGCACAGGCTGGCTTGCTTTTACCACAGTCACACCATTTGCATCTGAATTATCTGTCATTTCATAGATTTACTGCTGTTTGAGAAAGTATTTGCAGTATACATAGACTGAGGAAGGAAACGGTGGGTATTGTATTTGTGCAAAAGCGATGCTAGACTGTTTACAGAAGGAAATTAAGTGCTTGTTTTTAAAAGAGACCTTAGGACACTGCTCCTGTGAAAGGGGAACTGTCTAAGAAAGAACCTGGAGCTGGATAAAGTTAGGCAGAAAGGCTTCTTTCCCAAGCTCCTTCCATTTCCTGGGCTTTGAGAGGTTTTTTGTTTTCTTTTTAGTCTGAGGTTTTTTGTATGTTTGGTTTGATTTTTTTTTTTTTTTTCTTTTGTGGGGGATTAATTTTTGTGTGGTTTTTTGTTAGTTTTGTTTGTTTATTTGTTTTTTGGTGTTTGGTTTTGGTGGTTTTTTGTTTGTTTTCTTTTCCTTCTGGTGTGTGTGTCTGCTGAAATGCTATACTGATGATTTTTAGCATTGAGATCTACTGCTGTAGCTGTCAGCAGAGAGTATCAGCTGAAGGGAAGGACATGTGAATAGTAGGGAGGTTGGAAGTCCGTGGGAGGTGGGAACCGGGAAAGGACTGTTTCCTTTTATATCCAGTTCCCAGATGAGCTCAGATTTCAGTTTTCCTCTGGCACTCCCTCCCAGTGACACGGCTAAACGAGCTGGCTGCTGCTTGCACAGAGCTGGAACTACATCTCCATCTCCTTGACACCAGCTCCATTTCTTTAAGCAGATTCTAGAGTGGAAAAGCTCCAAAAAATGCCATCATCTGTGGGAAATGAACCTAGGGTCCTTCACTAAAGTTCCAGTTGGAATACTGCTGAGGAAGTTTGTAGTTCTCTCACCAGTCTGTTCCTAAGCCTTACATCCTAAAATTACTATAGATATTTAGCTTTTTTTTTTTTTTTTTTTTTTTTTTTTAATAAGAAACTACAGATACTAGGGGAAAATAATGGAAGAGAAAGTTGAGAACTTCAGATTTGGTAGTTTGCAATTTGTAATAAAACATTCACTGCTTGAGTAGCTTTATAAATTGCCATGTGCTGGGCATGGGCATTCTTCTTGCTCCTGTTTGGCCTGTTTTGATCAGGAAACTCCAAAAGAAAATTATGGAATCTTCACAGGGCAGTATTCCTCTGTATTTGCTCCTTTCTGGTGTGCTGGGTGTGTGTATCTGTAGCAATCTCAGCATGGGTTCAGACCACTGATTCTGAATTGCAGTGCTGAGTACACCTGGAGTGGTTTTCCACATTTTCCCATTAACATGGGAACATTTCCCATTAAATGTGGAAGGTTCAATGAACCTTTGAGTTCTGGTATATATAAAATAAAATTCATTCATGCAGGGAATTAGCACGAACCTCAATATATCACTAAAATCCTATTAAATAAAATTTTTGTATCAAGTACATACAGCTTTTCCTGAGAATTATTTTAATCCCTAAACAGTTTAAATTGTCCTATTAGCACTGGTGATCTCTTCAAGTTTGGTGGCTGATCCCATCAAATGCATGGTGTTGATTTTGAATTCAATATAAGATGGGCCCAGCCTCTGGTGTAAATCAGCAAAAGATCAGTGGCAAAGAATGAAAAAAGTCTCTATTTTATGTACTGACCATGGTCATCCTACTCACCTCAAGTGGTTTTCATGTTAATAAATACTTAGTGCAAGTGAATGCAGTGAAGCCAGTGACATTCTGGTGCTCTGGATCAGATGCTGGAATGTTATAATTCACTGTGGCTCTGGAGCAAATCTGCAGTCTGTATTTTTCCCCTTGATGCTTCAGAAATTTATTTTAAATATCTCCAGCTTTATTATCTTTCTGCTCCAGACTTGGCTGATATTGAACTATTCATTAAGGCAGGCAGAAGTGGAGACATTTATTTATAACACTAAAAAGTACTAAATGCTTGGCTTAGAATAAGCAATAAAAATAAAATAATTTTGCTAGTCACATAGATGTTTAGGATTTGGTAATATCCTGCAAGATTCTAACTTGTGGGAGAAAGAGGATTCATGCCTTGCACACAGGAAGTGTCATAGTCTTGTTTCCTGCTGCTCATGACTATGACTCCTCTAAAATCCTCTTATTTCTAGTGATTTTGGTGACATTTTATGAATCAAATCAAAAGCAGCATAACCAGAAGGGCAAGGGAGGGGATTGTGTCCCTGGGCCCTGCTCAGGTGTGACCCCACCTGGATCCTGCACACCTGGATCCCAGCCCAGGGAGGAGCTGGAGCTGCTGCAGAGCCCAGAGGAGCAGCAGGATGAGCAGAGGGATGGAGCAGCTCTGCTGGGAGGAAAGGCTGGCACAGCTGGGATTGTTCACCTGCACAGGAGAAGCTTTGGGCTGAGCTCAGGGTGGCCTTGCAGGGCCTGAAGGAGCTGCAGGAAACATGGAGAGAGACAATTGCCAAGGGCTGGAGGGACAGGACACAGGGAATAGCCTTAAGATGAAGGAGTAAAAGGTTGGATTAGATATTAAGATTAATTTCTTCCTTGTGAGGGTGGGCAGACCCTGACACAGGTTTCTCTGTAATCCATGGCAGTGGAAGGCTGGATGGGGCTTGGAGCAGCCTGGGTTAGTGGAAGGTGCCCATGCAGGGGGTTGGAATTAAATGATATTTAAGGTCCCTTCCAACCCAAACCATTCTGTGATTTTATCATGATTTGAACACCTCCAGGGATGAAAAGCCCACAACCTCTCTAGCAATTCTTACACTCTAGCTAGATAACACTTATTTAGAACAATTTTTTTTCTTATTTTAAGGGACTAGTAGCTAGACATGGTGCAACTCAAGCTTTGCTGAAAGAAAAACTGGCATTGCTGAAATAATATCCTGCTCATCACCACTTTCCAAGTAATCTGTGCCCAAATAATTTGAATTCTTCCCATGCCATCAGACACAAGGGAGGGCACAAACAAGCTCCTGCAGTCTCATCCATTCTGGGGAAGCCTTTGCATGTCCTCTGTGTTGTTACACCCTGAATTTCCCTCTGTGGGTGCTGCTTCCTGGGCAGATTCTTTTGATTGCCCACTTAGTGCCACCCACAGCAACGGTTTGCTTTGTGGTTTCATACTTGGTTGTGTCCCAAGACTTTTGCTCTGCCTAAACCCCAGTAATGGTGAGCCCTAAGGCACAGCACATCTTCTTCTTCTTTATTTCATTGTCATAGTCAAACTCCTTGCCTTTTCCTTAAGCAGCATAATTCCATGTGACTACTGCTTTACCTCAATATTAATTTTTTCACACAATTTTTTGCTGCTGCCTGAGCCTCCTGTGCATGATGAATCTCAAGCTGAAGAGAAAATATCAAGCCAAGTTTAAAAGTTACAGCTTTGATAAGGAGAGAAGCACAGAATCTGTGTCTCCATTTCCATTATCTCCTCAGAGGCAGTGTCTGTCTGGAGCAGCAGCTATTCCAGGAGCCCTATCTCCTGCAGTGCCTGTATCCAGAGGGACAGGCTGACCCTGGCATTGCAGCTGACAGCACTTGAGCACTCAGAGCATGTGATGTTACTCCTGCTGCTGCCTCCTGCAGATTTTATTAACCATTTATCCAAGCGTTATCCTGCCACTTTCTCCAGTGAAATGTCCCTTGAGCAATCCTTTCTGCTGCCTGAATGTGTTCCACAAGTCACTCTGCAGCTAAATAACCAGTAATGAGATTATTTCTGTTTAAAAAGAGAAAATAAGAATAGAAGTAAGCAGCTTTGAACTGTCTACTGCATGGCTTTTGACCACTTTGGATTAGTGTTTTCATTCAAAGTGATGCACTTTTTTAAGCTCACTGCAAACCTCTGTTGTTGTCATAAAGATGTACAGAATTTTATGTTTGTTATTTTTTATAAGTGAGCATATGTAGATAGATGCTTCTTTGTTTGTACAAGGAAAAGAAATTGTATCCTTACTCATGAGAATTCATCCTTCCAGGATGAGAGGCTATCACTCTACTTCAGCTCTTCTGTTTTATTAGATTATGGAAATACATAATCCCTGATTTATTTCTCATCTCATTGCCTGTCCCTCTGTTTTACACTAGTTTGATGTCACTTTAATTTCAGGTGTTCAGATGTCTGACATATGGAGGATGTGCTTTCAAATCCCAAGATATAAAAATTACCTTGATGTCTCATTTTAGCTATGTCTGGTGGCAAGTTCTTTAAAAGTTGCTCAGGAGTTGCATTCCTTTAGTAGGGAAGTATAGTGTTCAGAGTAAAATATATATTCAGAGTAAAAGGATGGGTTATAAGCTCAATGCCTGCACAGAAAGGGAAACAAGGGCCATGAGTGAATTTGAGGTGTCACAGAAGCTGTGTGTAACAAGCTTTATTTGTATGTAACATGTTCTTTGTGGTCCAGCTGGAATGTCATTCTGTAATGGGGGATTTATTTAAGCACAAGAGTTCAGCTGTGCTGGATTTTCTTGAGCCTTACCTCATATTTATATAATATATCTCAAGAAGCAATGGCCATAAACTAACACACGAGAAGTTCCACCTCCACATGAGGAAGAATTTCTTTACACTGGACCAGCTGCCCAGGGAGGATGTGGAGTTTCCTTCTCTGGAGACATTCCTGTGTCATCTGCTCCAGGTGACCCTGCTTTGGCAGGGGGGTTGGACTGGAAGGTCCCTTCCAATCCCAACTATTGTGTTCTGATTCTGTGAAATTTATTTATGCTTAACATTAAAGAACAGAAAGCTCACAGAAAGCAGAGTGTCAGATGTGATTGGTGGGAAGCAGGAGGCTGTAACATGCTGAAGGGAATATGAACATTTTCAGACCTTAACTGACTTCAGGCAGCATCTCCATAGGTATCTGTAGACCACATTCATGATCAGGAACACAGTAGGAGGCTTCCTGCTGAGCCTCATTTCTTAGCTGGAGCTGTCACTGCATGCAGGGAAGAAAGAAAGGAGCTGGGGGATGGGTGTGGTGGGAGGGATATAGTGGCAGCACTCTGGATGCTGAAAATGTTGAATCTCATCTTCAAAAAGATTGGAAAAGTGAATCCAACTTCAGGAACTTCCAACTTTCAGGAAGAATTTTTTCATGGAAGGGTTTGTCAAGAATTGGAACAAGCTGCCAGGGAGGTTTGGAAATTCTGTAAACTTGAGAAACTTGCCTGAGTTCTTGTAATAGCAGTTGGTTTTATTTTTCAAGAAGGAATGTTGTTTTCCCTCTTTCCTACCCAGATAAAAAAGAAACAGCAAGAAGTCGTGGGCTTTTTAGAGGCCAACAAGATCGACTTTCAGCAAATGGACATAGCAGGAGATGAGGACAATAGGAAATGGATGAGAGAGAATGTCCCAGGTGAAAAAAAGCCTCAGAATGGAATTCCCCTGCCTCCACAGATCTTCAACGAGGAGCGGTACTGTGGGGTAAGAAGCTGTTCAGAAATTTAAATATCTTCAGAGAGTGGTTTCTCCCAGAAAGGGACTTTTCCATTAATAGGAAGTGTCAAAGAAACTCCATAAAACAATTTGTGATTCTCTGTGAAAGAACAATTCTCAGGAAATATTTTTTAAGCACAGAAAAGCAACGAAACAGAAGATTATTTATTTTTGAGAGCAAAATATGCACAGAGGGAAAACTGGCTGGAGAAACTTCTTGAAATTTCAATTAATTTTGATGGAGAGTGCTGATATTTTGTTTGTTTGGAATTATCTGGGCTCCAAGGATGTCAAGTAGATTTCTGAGGTACCAGAGGCTGGAAATAGGAATATTTATATTATACAAATAAATAGGAATGCTTGTTTACTGGAATAGTTCTTTAATGTAGTTTGAATTATTGGCATTATATTTCTTATTCAATAAATATCCAACTCTTCATAACAGCAACTGTAGTTGCTCATCAGATGCTTTTATATTTTCATATGTGCTTGTAACAGGTTCTTTCTCTTGAGACAGTTTGTTCAAAGCAGAGAAAGATTATCTCTTTTGATTCACAGTCCTAATATTCACTGGCACATTATTATCTGAGACCTTTTATTTTCTCATAGTCTGGGTGGAAGTGCCCAGTTTGGAAAGTGCTGAGATCTGATGGCTGGAAGGAACCTGCAAAGTGCTCTGGAATGCAGGGCACACAGTGAGCCTGGTTTGGAGTTACTGCACAAACCCACTGGAGCTCCTGCAAGGTTGTACTGGGGGAGCAGGGATTTTCATGCCACTGAGTTTTCAGAATCAACTTTGGTGATCTTAGAGCAAAAGTTGATAATGTTAATATTGGAGTGCAGCTGTTCCCTCGATTTCTCATAGAATTCCTGAAAGAGAAGCTGGCGTGTTGGAGCTCATGTGCATTTCAGTATCCAGTCTGCACCAATAAAAAATATAATTTGATATATCTTACTCTGGGTTTTGTGGCAGCCAGTGCTGCAATAAATATTTCTGATGTTCCCTAGAGAAGTTATATAAGGAATTAAAGAGTAATTGCCTTATAAAGTGTTGCAACTGGTCAGTCTTGACAGTAAATGATAAATACACAGTTTTTACTTCATGTCTGAAGCTATTTCAGCCAAGCCAAAAGGAAGCCAAAAAATCTACATCTTGAAACAAATTCAAGTGAAGAAATAGTCCATTGCAAAAACACCAAAGGAGTTGCAGCTACTGATTTAAAAACAGAATCAAATTTACAGTTGGTCTAAAAGTCTCCAGAATTCTAATATATCCAGCTCTCAAAGCTCAGAGCTAATGATCCCAGTTGGTGCATAACCAAGACTAATTTATAGCATCATTATTTCCAAATAAATAAGGTAATGAGATCTGTATCAGTGCATGAGCCTTACACTTCTCCCCAGGGGAGGGTGCCTCGAGGGAGCTGCACAGGGAGTGTGATGTGGGCTGAGAACATGGCCAGGGCTGCCAGACTGCTGCAGAATCCTCCCAAGTCACACATTCTACAATCAAACCCTGGGGGTTTGCATTTTGCTTCCCTGCACAGCCTGTGCAGGCCCAGCAGAGCCATTGCTGTGAAATCCAGAATTGTTTTAGGCTGGTTAGTGTTTATCTGATACATCTTCCTGTGTCCCACTCCTTTGGCCTCAGCCATTTTATTAAAAATATCCCTGAGGATTGCAAGGGTCTGTGTGACTCCAGTGCAGTCTCTTGAATTCATGAAGGTCCTTTTAAAATATATTGCTCTCATCAGTTTTTGACTGCCTGACTCTTGTGGCACCTAAAAACCTTTGAATTTTTAGTCTGGCTACCCATCTCCTGCAATGCCCAAATCACCCTTTAGCTTCAACAGCCCCAGTCCAGTATATTTGTAAATGGAAATTGGATCCTCTATTAATCTTCATTTTGCTGGGCTAAACAAGTCAAGCTCTTAACACCTCTTTTTTTGTAAGACATTTTCTTTTTCTTCTTTGTGCTAATTTTATTTTCTTCATTCACAGTATTTTTTTTTTTCTAGATAAAATATGTTCTATTTCATTTTTCCCTATTCTTCTTTCTGGGATCACTCTTTTCCCACATTTCCCTTCTTATCAGTTTTTCTTATCAATGTTTCTTTCCCATTCACACATGTGCATGTGTGTACACATTACATCATGGTGGCCTGAGAGATCTGACCTTGGGAGATAAAAAGTCAAGATTAAATATTTCCTTCCTTAACCTGAGAAAGAAGGGTTTGGAGAGAGATATGACAACCTTCAACTATTTTAAGGGCTGTGGCAAAAAGCAAATTATTGGTCTGAATTCACTATTGACCCTGCTTTGAGCTGGAGGTTGGTCCAGGTGGTCTCCCTGAGGTTTCTTCCCACCTGAATTATCTAGGATTTTGGAAATATGATCTGCTTCACATCCACTGGAGGTGGGATGAACTGTATGAGAAGAAAATGCAGCAAATGAAATTCAAGTCAGACATCAGAAAATACATGATTTTCAGGAGATTGCCTCATTATCCATTCAAGGTGAATCAGTGATGCAATGATTCCTGCCTTGGAGGAATGGTCCTTTGGGACTTTGTCCAATGTCCTCTTCTGAGGTTCAGTAAAGTTTTTGGGGTGGTGGAAAGGAAAGGGGGTTCTGGGGACAGGTGAGGAGTCTCCCATTTGTGCTAAGATGAAATGACATAATAAGAGAGCCAAGTCTCTCTGCACATCTGCTTTTCTGCTGGTACATAAAAGTATCTTCATTTTCTGGCTGACCATGAAGAGCTGCTCCACTCCACAGCTTGTGCTGTAAAGTAGAGGTTTCTTGTAGATGGATTTTTATAAAGATACACTACCTGGAAGCAGCATTTCCACGAGGTCAGAGAAGCTTAAAGTTGTCTGATAAAATAGCTCAGATCTCATTTTTCTCTCAGATCTTTGGTATTGCTACTTGAAGAAATAGATTAGAAATTGATTCATTTTGTGTGCCTGGCTACAGCACCAATTTCAAGTATCCATTCTAATCCATCAGTGCTGGCAATTATGTCCTTATTTGATCTTTTTCTTAAGCTGCTTCTTTGCTCATGTCTAGACAGACGTCTGCATCTGTGTCACTTGCTAAATATATTGAGCACTCTGTTGCTCTTGTCTTTGCTTTTGCTTAACAAAAACCCTTAGAAAACTAGGAAAGAAATGGAAGGGAAACTTCTGTTTGTCTTTGTAAGCTGAAATCTCTGCTTTCTTCTGTAAACTGAAATCCGTAGAATAAAGTGCCCTTCTATGTACTTTAGAAAACATCTCTGAATTATTAGATAAGAATTTTATTTGATGTTGGAATGTGCATTTGCAGCCCAGAAACCAACTGTGTCCTGAGCTGCATCCAAAGCTGTGTGGGCAGAGGTGAGGGGGGGGGATTGTCCCCCTGAGCCCTGCTCAGGTGTGACCCCACCTGCAGAGCTGCCCCAGCCCTGTCCCAGCCCAGAGGAGGCAGCAGGATGAGCAGAGGGATGGAGCAGCTCTGCTGGGAGGAAAGGCTGGCACAGCTGGGATTGTTCACCTGCACAGGAGAAGCTTTGGGCTGAGCTCAGGGTGGCCTTGCAGGGCCTGAAGGAGCTGCAGGAAACATGGAGAGAGACAATTGCCAAGGGCTGGAGGGACAGGACACAGGGAATGGAGGGACAGGACACAGGGAATGGAGGGACAGGACACAGGGAATGGCTCCCACTGCCAGAGAGTAGGTTTAGATGAGATATTTGGAAGGAATTTGAGGCTGCTGAGGCCCTGGCACAGGGTGCCCAGAGAAGTTTTGGTTGCTCCATTCCTGGCAGTGCCCAAGGCCAGGCTGGACATTGGGGCTTGGAGAAACCTGGGACAGTGGAAGGTGTCCCTGCTCAGGTTGGAATGAGATCATCTTTATGATCCCATTCCAGCTCAGGCCATTTTATTATTCTGTCATTCATGTAACTGCTAAAGTCAAATTTATGGAAATATAGGGACTTCTGGAGGTTTCTAGTCCAGCCTGCTACTCAGAGCAGGGTAGTTTTAAAATTAGCTGATATTGCCTGGGTCTTTGTCCATCTGAATTCCACAAGACTCCAAGGATGGTGTTTCCTTGCCTTCTATATACCAAGCACTGGAGGAAGAATTTTCTGCTGATGTCCAGTTGACAGATTGCCCCACTTAGACCATTTATGTCTTGTCATGCAGATAAAATATAATTGCTTACCTGAAATAAATTGTTTCTGCTTATTTTTCTCACTGCCTGCCTTGGGAACAGTTTTATTTAGTCATTCAGTAAATGGAGATGTGAACAGGTCTCCATTAGTAAAGCATGGGTGCAAATACACCATAGAAAAACTATTCCATGATCACTGTAGGCATTCCTTTATATCCTATTTAGGAGATATTTTATTATATTATTCCTATTCCTTATTTTATTCCTTTATCTCCTATTATCTATTCCATGATAACTTCCTCCTCAGTGTGAGGAAATAAGTGACCTTCCCTTTACTGTAGGATGTCATTGCCCACTCCCTGTTGTCAAGGACCCCCTGATATCATAGAAGATAAACCCCCTTCTGATAAGGAGTTGTCTGGTCATTCATACATTTTACTTGTCTCCTCAGGTCTGCTTGTCTACAAGGCTTTGTGTTTCTGGAGAGTTTTAGTACACTTGCCATGGCTACTTTTCCTCAAAAAGACATATGAAATATTAAGTCCACTTCATGACCTTTCCTTGTTGTTGTCTTCTCTTTGTTCCCCAGCTCTTGCCATGCCATGCCAGGGTTTGCTCAGGCTTCTTTATGAGTATGTGATGGGCAGGAGGGCACAAGTTTCCTGTGTTTGCCAAACATGGCAATGCCAAATTCCAGCCCTTCTCATTTTCTTGTTTGCTGCACTACTCCTAAATCCATGAGCCAGATGCAGACACTGCCTGGGCTGGATGAGAAGATGATCCGAGAAAGGGGTGGCCTGAAGCCACTCTGTCCCTCAGATAAATCAGTGAAATGGGCTGTCATTTTTCATGTAAAGCTCTTCCAAATTCCACTGAAATGTCATCAATTCCACTCTTGTTGGCATTAAGGTGACTTCAAAACAATCCACTCCATCCTTTCCAATAATTTATACTCTGGAAATACTAAAACAGTTCAATAAAACAACTCAGGTCCTAACCCAGCTTTACAAATAAGTCTCAAGGATGATTCAGCACCTTATTATTTACAGGCTTCTATTCTTGGAGTTATTTGGGATTAGAGGAAGGATGATAACATGATCAAGGCACTGGTGTAGGACTCAGCAGGACATGTTCAGTCTCCTGTCTCAGAGCTGGGTGTGATTCTGGGCCAGTCACTTCTGACTGGAGATTCTGCTGGAACTTCAGTATTTGTTGATCTTTGGTGGTGTAAGATGTGAGCTGTGAACTTCCCAGTAACAAAAGCAGTGATAACAAAACTTCCTTAACTGAGAGGAGTGTTGTACAGGTGAAAGCAGTAAAGAGTATGCAGGCTGTAGCTGGCAGGACAGGAGGCATCCCTGCTCTTCTCAGTTCCAGTCTGAAAACAGGTGTTTAATGTAATGATTTATAATTTCATTTCACAGTGGAGAAGACATTTTGACTGGTAAATGGATATCAGAGAGAACAGCACAACCCTTTCCTAAGTTCATCTGAAAATAACATCATTTTCTAACCAGACTGCCTTTCTCTAAGATAAGGTTTCCTTGTTACCATTTCACTTGAGCTATCGTGTTGACTGCTGCCTTTAATTTGCCAAAAAGAAGTTCCAGGGTTTTGAGGGCCTATTTTGTGTCCTTACTCACAGCAAATTTTATTTTAACATTTAAAGGGAATAGCTTGGCCTCGGCATGTACAGCTGAGGCACGTTAAAATGAGACAATTTTATCTGATTCTGCCATGGATGGGATATCATTAAAGTGTAAGTCTGGAGAGATTTGCTCATTTATTCGTTTTGCCACCCTGTGTGAAACTCCCTTTATCTGTGTTTCCTTCCTGGGGCTCAGATAATGCAGACAATTGTACAAATGCATGGTCATTCTCATCAATGTAGGATTTGCCCAAGCTGGTCTTCTTCCACCTGTGTTTTTTATTTGATTGTTGATACCAATTCTCTGTTGTTTGTTTGTTCCTTTCTTAGGATTTTGAATCCTTTTTCTCTGCTAAGGAAGAAAATATTATTTATTCGTTCCTGGGCCTTGCACCTCCTCCAGGTACAAAGGTATGCACTTCTGTCTTTCCATGGGGATCATTTATTTGATTTTAATAAAAGATGAACATAGGCAGTGACTCAGCATGTCACAAAAGAGGCAGTGACAATCAAAACATTAGATGTTGGAGCAGCAAAGTGTTCTTAGGGGAAAAAAAAGTGGCTGGTTCAGTAAATACTAGAAAATACTTCTTTCTTGCCTTCTTTCACTGCAGGCTTGTTACCATGGCTCCAGCTGATGGGTTTGTTGTTGTTGACACAAAGCAGTTTTACTATGTTCAGTTTTTAAAGGATGCAGACTCCCCCACACAATCTCTGGGTTGTGTTGGTTACAAGAAACCTTCTCATGTTCCTGACCACAATGAACAGGGATAGTCCTGACCCCCAACAGCAGGGTTGGGATCAGACCCATCCCATCCTTCCCTGGCACCATGGAACTCTCTCCCTCTGCCTGGAGGAGAAAAAGGCTCACCCAGCCCTCACCAAGTCCCTTTGGCAAGTCTGCCTGTGGTTCTCCATCACATTTTGACAGTGTTCTAGTATATTTCTGGCAAAAGCAAAACATTTTATTTTGGGTATTTCCCCCCCCATTTTTGCTTTGTGTTGTTTTTACAGAAACCAAAGTGTTTTTTCTTTATTGGAATCTTCTTCTAATTAGAAATTTTATAACTGTGAGTGTTTCAGCTCTGCTATCCTGAGCTCATGTTAGATGCTAATAAAATGTTGCCATCTTTAACGTGGGTGAGCCAACAAAAGAAATTAATCAAGAGAGTGATAAGCCAGAGTTACAGGAGAATTCTGCTGCATTGTGTGACCTGGCTGAGGAGCTGCCTTTGGTCCAGCTCTGCAGCAGCTTTGAGTGAAACACCATTGGAAACCTCTCCTTATTCTCTTCTGAAAGAACAGAGGGAAAATAAAGGAGCCTTTGCTAAGTGCTTTGAGAGCCACAGCTGAAAAGACACCTGGGGGGAGCCCCAGTTGTTATAAATGTCTTAGACACTGGGTCCCTGCGTGATAAGGAGAGTGATTTAAACTTTCTGCTTTAGCTGTGCCATCTCCCACCCAGGGAAATAAAAATGACTTGCCTACCTCACAAGGGTCTTGTGAGAATTCATTTAATTAACATCCACACTGCCATGCAAGGCTTAAAGGACTGCAGGTATTACATATTATAATTATTATAAAAGATATGTGGAGAATCAGTGAGATAAAGAAAATTGCATTTTTCCACCTTCCCACTCCTCAGATTATCTGCTCCTTCATGCAAGGTCCTGGTAGATCCCATATCTATGAAGCAAAGTAACAATTTTTTAGAATTCATTTATTCCCACCTGTCAGCAGATGCTCTTACAGTTTCTACTTTGTGACAACCTTAGAAATGTTGAAAATAATATGTTTGGTACATTCTGCTGGGCAGATTTGTTTGTCAGTGCCATTGGTAGCAGGCAAACCTTGTTTACAGTGATTAACTGCTGCCTTGGTGGTGGCTTCAGTCCAGACAGTGCAAATAAGTGAGTGTTTGTAAAGTCCCTGTTAAATGTGGAATTTTGTTGGTCTCCCTTTCAGAGTCTATTCCTGTTTGCCAAAGACACAGACACAGTTCTTGCAGAGCTTTCTCAGCATCTTCACTGCAGGAGAGGCTGCCTGTGCTTTGCCAAGCAAAGAACTCTCCTGCTCTGCTCCTGCCTCTGCTTCTGCTTCCCCCTCATTCTCTGTCAACTGCACCTTAGATAAGCACAATGGATGGCTCATGACACTGACTTCCAGCAGCATAAATCTGGAATTATATGTCAGGTGTGGAATAGATGGTGATGATGACACATATGACAAGGTTTCCTATTAATCCCTTCTTAAAAATCGTGTGGGTTTTGTTTTTTTCTTTTTTCTTTTTTTTTCCTGGAATGAACAAGCAAACTATAAAACATGGAATCACCACAAGGCTGTAAGCATTTGCTTTCTAGGGATTTTTCATTGAGAAATGACAAAGATTAATATGAAGCTGATACCTGTTTGATACACTTGTTTTACAACATTCTATTTCTTTTCCCATCCATCTTTTGTCTCATACTGCACCAAGACTAGAGAAGTTCTTTAATGGTCATGATCCTGTTTCACAGCATAATCCAACAGCATCCTGACCAGGATTGTTTTGAGCTTATTTCCTTCCATCTGAGGAAGCAGATGAACCTTTTGGTTCAATTCATTGCCATCGCTGAGTGCAAAATGCACATTAGTTCTGCAAATCCTCTCATTCCTGTTATATATCAGTATAGTCTATATATTAGAGTGCTTCATCCAGCCCTGTCCCAGCCCAGGGAGGAGCTGGAGCTGCTACAGAGCCCAGAGGAGCAGCAGGATGAGCAGAGGGATGGAGCAGCTCTGCTGGGAGGAAAGGCTGGCACAGCTGGGATTGTTCACCTGCACAGGAGAAGCTTTGGGCTGAGCTCAGGGTGGCCTTGCAGGGCCTGAAGGAGCTGCAGGAAACATGGAGAGAGACAATTGCCAAGGGCTGGAGGGACAGGACACAGGGAATGGAGGGACAGGACACAGGGAATGGCTTCAAACTGCCAGAGAGTAGGTTTAGATGGAATATTGAGAAGAAATTCTTTATTGGGAGAGCCTCTGGCACAGGGTTCTCAGAGAAGCTGTGGCTGCTCCACCCCTGGAATTGTCCAAGGCCAGGTTGGATGGAGCTATGAGCACCCTGGGATAGTGCAAGGTGTCCCTGCCCATGGAACAAGATGATTTTTATTGTCCCTTTCAACCCAAATAATTCTGTGATTGTCTCATTCTGTGATTTTATCATACCAAGTACATCTATTGGCATAAGGGGTGCAATGTGCCCATAAAATTCAGTGACTTTACAGGAAACCAATCCATCTTGGTGCTTCAGCAGGGGTCTGTTTGCTCACATCATTCTCTCTCCTGTTGCCTCCTCACCACAATGGTTTTTGTGTTTTCTGAAGCATCATTTTGCAGGGCTGAGCAGAACAGGTTTCTGTGCCTGAGAGAAGCAGCAGATGTAGTGCTTTTGTTAATAACTAATTTAATCTATTAATACCAAATATCTCCTCACCTGAAGGAATACCTGGTTTAGATTAACTCCAAACATAGTTCAGGGCAGGCTGGGATTTTAGGGCAGCTGTGCCTTATACCTGACCCAAAGATCACCCAAATTTGTGATAGATTTCTGAGTGGTCCTGTTTAATCTTGGAGAAGTGGCCTGAGTAGTGATGCCCCAATAGGATGCATGTGTAGATCTGAGCTATAATCAGTGTAGTTTGTATGTTTGGGGTCATGTGTGTCAGCCTCAGCTGCCTGAAAAGTTGGGTACTTTTTTTTTTAAAACTGGCACCACTTTGGTGCTTAGTCTGACTCAGTGAACTCAGTGATTTACATGAGTTGAGGGTCTGTTTTCAAATATTGTGCATACTTCAAGCCTTAATCCCACTACTCTTGATCTTAGTATCCAGAATCTTGATACCCCAAATCTGTAGATACTCAAGCTTAAGTTAGTGGAAGAAGGCTTCTCCTAAATCTGCTTTGAATTACAAATCTGTGCTATGTGCATTTTATTTAAAGAAAAGATGACCTGTCAGCCAGTCTTTAGAAATGGTACTTCATTTTGAATTAGTTGAAAATTAAATTCTGTGTTTCTATGGAGAGCCAGTGTAGCAATGACATTCAGAATGTCAGAGTTCTACATATAATTAACAAGAACTCTATGTGTGAGTGTGTTCTGGCTGATAACTTTCTGCTCCTAGACTTTAGTTCTTTCAGCTACAACTCTTTTTTTGTGTTTTACGATATAAGTATGTGATTCATCTGGGATGGATTCACACAGTGGGGTCATTTTGATTAGGATGCTCTCTGTGGTCCTTAATGCATTTTTTCTGTCCCAACCAAAAATACTGAGTGCATGTATTTTAATGAAATGTTAATATTTGTGCTGAAAATAAATATTGAACCAATTTCAAAACCAGGTTGGATGGGGATCTGAGCAAGCAGATCTACTGGAGGGTGTCCCTGCCCATGGCAAGGAGGTTTGGGTCTCTTCCAACCCAAATCATGGTCAGAGATTCTATTAATTTAATTTTCATTAACACTGTCCTTTCCAGTTGAGGAGCTTCTGCACAGAAAGTATCTGTAAGAAGTTGCCATTTCCTTAAGAAAACAAAGTATTAACACAAGGTTGCACAAGAGAATTTCAATGTACGTTTGTATTACTACATATTTTAATCTTATTTTGGTTCAGGGATAAAAGTAAACAATAAGCCAAGCCAAACAAATGCCTCTGTAGATCTGTTTTTAATAACAATTAAATGGTGATGCCACCAGCATCAGAGTGCTGTGAGCCCACAGTTTCATGTGTACTTGAAATGAGATGATATTGCCAGAAAAAGAAATTGTCTTTTCTCCTTCCTCTGGCTCCTTCTGCTCCCTCCCAGCTGCTCATTCCTCCCCCTGAGCATCCCCCACGTGCTGGCAGAAACCTTGTGCAGCTGTGTGACAGAGTGTGAAACTGGTGTGAGTTTTGCTTTTTAAAGCTTTAATCTTGATCTCCAGTTCCAGAGGAAGGAGAACTTAGGGACCTTTGTGCCCACTCCCTTTGCACTGCAGGTGACTTAGATGTAAAACTGACTTCCCACAACTCAGGAGAAAATTGCCTAAAGAGCACCAAGCCTTACAGGCAGTCAAGTTTCAGCAAAACCATCTGTCATATCTGCTTCCTAACATTCCTAAGCTCCTTTCTGTCATTTCTGTCCCCATCCAGCAGAGCTTGTCAGCAGGAGGACATCTCTTATGTCCCACAGCACATCTGGGGACAAAGATCCCTGAGCCAGCACTCAGCCAGTCAGCTCTGGGATAAAAGCCAGCCAGACATGCCCTGTTGTGCAGAATAAGTGCACTGGCTGAGGAAACCATCATGGGGACACTGGAGGAGGACTTGTGAAGTTTAAAGAGCAGGGGACATGACTGAGGGCTTCTGCTTAACTGTAGAGACAAATGAAATTATGGAAAAGCAGCAAACCCCAAAGCAGCCAGGTGGCTGAGCTGTAAGGGCTCGGTCACAGGGATGGGGAGGGAGTTTGTCTCCTCTCAGGGATGTGCTGCTCTCCCCAAAACATGTGGGACACAGGGCAGGACCTCCCCTGAGTGCCAGAGGAACCCACCCCAGACAGCCCCTCTCAGAAGGGGTCAAATTTCCTTCTAATGCATAAGGTCCTTTCCCTCAGCTTCTCTACTATAAATCTCTTCCCAAATCTCCCACTGATGGTGATTAGAATTTTTCTTCACAGCCAATTTGTACTCATTTTGCATCTCCCTCAGCACTCTTCCTTCTCCTATCCCTGTCTGATGTTTACTCTGATCTATTTTGGGAGTGCCATCATATCCCCTCACAGCATCACTTTCAATAGATTAAAGCAATGAAGCTTTTTTTGTCCCCCTTTCATAAGAAAAACACTCCACTCCCTCAGATGTTCCTGTAGCCTCTCTGCACCTGTTCCAGTCTGAGTTTGCCTTGAGCCTGAGTGACTGGGATGGCACAGAGCAATCCAGAGGAGGTTTTGCCTCACCTCATGCATCTGAGGATCACATTTTTTACCTCTTTCATTGTCACATCACACTCATGGCTCAGTTATCCCATGCTTATTTAAATACATCCATCTTTTCTTCCTTGATGATCATTAGCTAACAAGCTCCTAAAGTGCCATAGAAAAATCACTTCCTATCTAACCCAGAACTGCTTGTCCCAAATAAGGTGCCTTTGCACTTCATGCTCTTGCATTTCATCATATTTCTGCTGTTCCACTCGAGGCCTCCTTTTATCTGGCACAGTGTGGGAGCCACTGTGACCTTTCACAGCCACCTGGCTGAAAGGACACCAGGATACTTGTCAAAGAAAGAACCTCCCAGGAGGTGCTTGCTTATGGTGCTGCAATAAATGGACTTGGTTGACTGATGTGGGAAGAGTTTCCTGATGTTTTCAAGCAAGAAAGTTAAGAGACTTTGTGAAATGTGAAATCCTTTATTGTTTCTCTTTCCTGGAGCTTCTGGATGATGTTTAATTGGAATTCATGCTGGTGGAAAATGTTTTGGTTTTTTTTTTCCCCTGAAGCTCAAATGTGCCATCAGGGTGAACTTTGGTTTCTATCGAACTTTCCAGAGGAAGGTTAGAGAATTTGCTATGCTGAGAAGTGCTTGAATTCATGTTTTCCCCACACAAACCCCACCTGGTCAACATGCCAGGAAGTGTTCTTTGCACAGGAGAAATGCACCCTAAAATGGGGCATTTTCATTTGAGAGCTGAAGCAAAAATAGAAAAACATTCTCCCAAAATAACAAACTCAAGGATTTTATAGAAATGAATTGTTGATTATATGCCCTGAAGCTTACCATGACCTCCCCTTTGCTACCAGGAGACTGAAAAGTCTGATACCACAGAGAAGTCTGATGCTACAGAGGAGAAATCAGAAGCCACAGGAGATGAATCTGGTTCCAAGGATGAAAAATCTGATGCCACAAGTGAAACTGAGGCCCACACAGAGGCCAAGGAAGGTGAAGGGGCTCCTGAAGAGGCTCAGTCTGACCAGACACCACCAGAAGGTCAACAGGTAATTTTTCCTTTCTCTTTGTGATCTGAGGGTTTTACCCTCAAGCCCTCCTGGTGTGCCCCTGGGTGACTGATTGCAGAGTGTCTCTTGGATGTGTTTTCTTTGATATCAGGATGATATCAAACCTGGATAAAGCCCCAGGGATCTTTGTTGTGATTCCTGAATGACAGCAGCTGCCTTTTCCCCCTTGTTACCACAAGCTTTTTGTTTTATCTTGATGGTCATTGGGAACCAGAGTCTATTTAGGACTGGACATCTGAGTCCTGCCTGTGTAAAAAAACAAAAAAATAAAAAAATTTGCTGCTCTCAACAGGCAGCATGTGCAGTGCTCCTAAATCTGGTTGTAAATGTTTGCTGCAGATCTGACAGAGACTTCTGAGCCCCTGCAGAATCCCTGGGCAGTGCAGAAGCAGAGGCCAGTGTTCTCCTTTCTGTCTGCTCCTGCTCTGGTGTTACAGATCTCAAACTGCAGCTCAGGTTGTCCTTTAGGGATGGGTTTATTTGGATGCTGACTCTTCCCAGGGAGTCAGGACTGCTGCATGTCAGGTTCTTCTGTGTTTGGAGATCAAATGGTCCCTGGGGAATATCCAGCACAAAAGCATCATCTCTTACATCAAAGGTCAGAACAAATGGAGGTTGGGGGTTTTTTTCATCTAGCTGCAATATTTCTCCAGAGCAAACACCTCTCTGTAGGCCATTCCCCATTGCCCTTTTTAATAGTGACTGATCTGGTCACTGTTAGGCTGGAAAAGCCCCTTTTACACACCCCAGCCCCTGGGAAATCCCACTCATGATTTCAAAACAGTGATGAGGAGAGGCAGTGCACGGTGGGAGCTAAATTCCTCCTTAAGGAAAATTATATCCAAGCACTTTTCATGTTGCTGTGAATTTCAGCTGGCAGGTGAGTGCCATCAAACTCCTGGTTTTTTGGCTAATAAGAGGAGCCAAAACTGCTGCCTGGCTTGAGTGCCATGCCCTTCTGGCTGGCATTCTGCTTTAATGTTCCCCAAGTGAGAGCAGAATGCTGGAATTTGTCTGCAAATGTGTCAGGCAGCTGTGTAGGAGAGGTTTAGCACTGACATCATGCAGTACCACTCCCATACAGCCAGCACCTTGCTCCACTTCTCACAGAAAGGATTGGAGCTGAAAGTGGAAAATAGATTTCTTTGCAGCTTTCCAGGGAGGGGAGAGGCAGAGGAGAGAGCAGAGAAAACACTTTTTGCCCTGTTCCACCACCCACTTCCCATGTCACCCAGGACAAATCCTTCAGTGCAGTGGCATCTGCCTTGCTATAGTTCATCCCAATTATCACTTCTGTTGGGATGCCATGAATCATTCTGTAGGAATTCTGCTATTCTCACTCACTCCAGACAGCACTCAGAGGACAGGGTTAGATGATAAGAGCAACTCTGAGGCAGCTACAGCGAGATGAATTCCACCTTTTGCTTCTGTATCTTGTTTTATGCTTATAAATTAAAATGAAAATATAATTTCCTTACTGTGTGGGGTTTTATGAAAGTAAATACACTCCAAGACTGCCAGATTGCCATCAGAGTATCTCCACTGGATGTTAAATCCTAAAGGATTGAGGTATTTTCAACACAAACATTTGAAGGATGGCAGTTTTATGGCTGAATTAATATGCCAGTGGGAATTTAGCACTGGAATTTTGGCCTTATTTAGCTTCAGACCATCTCAAAAATTACTCCCTTTTGGGGTGTAATCAAGCCAGCTTTTCTCCAGTGACTTCACAGGAGAAATGTCAGCGCTGTGGAAAAATTCTGGAAGGGTCTTGGCAAGGTAAAGTTACCTCAGCCTTTGCCAGTGAGCACAGGACAGAAAACAGGAGCAGCTGGGGCTGTCTCAGCCCTGGGGCTGCAGGGAGGGTCCAGCTCCTCCAGTGCTCAGCAGCTGGGGATGCTCAGTGTGGAGGCTGCAGCTCCCTCCAGCTTGTGCTGCTCTTCCTGGGAGATGCAGAAATCCAGCAGCTCCAGCTTTTTGTCTGCATGGATGTGGTGCCTCCCACTCCTGCTTTGTCTGTCCCTTTGGTTTTGAGTTTCTTGAAGAGAAGACTGAGCTCCAGCTCACATGGACCCTGCTGGTCACTCCATGTGCTGGTAATAAATTTTCTCTAGTTTCACTGTCTGATCTTGACTTCAGATTTAAGCTTGGAGGTTAAAATATTTTTTAAGTGGTGTCCCAGTTAAATCAGTTTTCAGTACAGATTAGGCTTCCTTCAGGGCAAAATTATTTTAGAAACATGTTCAAAAATCATATTATATGCAAGTCTGTATCCTGTCTCAGCAATTCCCCAGGCCATATTTAAACCCTGGCACTGCAACTCCCTCCCCTTAACTCATTCCATGAGAACTCAAATCAACCCCTCTGCCTTCTGTGTGGCACTGTGACATTTGCCTCTTATCTTTGGGATTTTGTGTAGGATCAGCTCTTTCCCCCAGTAGCAGCTTAGGATCTGACATTAAATTCTGTTCACTTTCTACATTTTTTTCTTTTACTTTGTACAGTTTTTTTTTTTCTTTTTTATCTCTCTCATCACTTCTGCTGTATCTACAGTCTAAAACCAGCTTGTATTATTTTTTATTCCTTGTTGAGCCAAGACATCTGTTGCAGCCTACAACACTTAACAGAATCACAAGCCAGATTCTGAATGATGATATATAGCTTAGATAAGACTCTCCATAATTCTGATTATATTTCCATTTTGTAGACCAGCTAATTACAAAAAACCCCAGAAAAACTCCACCTGAACAAGCAAACAAAACCCAGCTCCAAATCTTTGCTTGCCAGTGAAGCAGTTTTGATTGGAAGTAACTGAGGAACAGGGAGCTCAATTAAATGATTTTATAGTCCTTTTCCAACATAAAAGTTATGCTTGAATGTGCATTGTGAGTTAATTTGGAGAACATTATCTCCAAATGAATCCAGTGAATTCCACATAATTTCCCTTAATTCAGTGTTTAACTTCTGCTGTATTTTCCCTGTCTGATTTCTGATATTCTTTCCTTAATTTATCCTTTTAATACTTTCTTTTGTATCTCTCCTGTAGGAAGGCGAGGAAGAACATGCAGCAACAGGGGTATAGTATACCTGGCAATTTTATTATCAGTTTTGTTTGTCTGTATTTAATTCCTTTTCAGTCCCTTTGCTTCACTCAAAAGCTGGTAAATTCTTATTCATGAAAGTAAATACATCAGTCATATTCAGCTAGAGATAATGATTGGTCCAATCATTGTGTTATTGATAAAGATGGGCCTTTAATCATTAAAATGTAAATGGAAGAGAAATTGTTTGTCACAGAGTCTTCAATAAAATTTGCCAAGGACTCCCATGACAAGTCTATCTTAGATAATCACTGACTGACACCAGCTGTGATTGTATTTTCAGTGTGAAAAACTCATTCTGACAATTTAGGCAGTTCTGCCCATAAAGGAGATATTTCCCACACAAGAATTTGTAAGATCCAGGTGCAAATCCTCAAACACTTTTCTGATTTGCCCAAACTTCCAGGATCCCCCAGTGCCACCAGCATCACCCCAACCCTGTCCCCAAGGGCCACATCCAGCCTGTCCTGAGCACTCCCCCAGACAGTGACTGCAAACCTCCCTGGGCAGCTCATCCCAATCCTGACCACTCTGCCAGGGACATTTTCTTCTCTGATGTCCAATCTGAACCTTTTCTGGTGCAATTTGAGGTAAATTCCTCTCATCCTTTCATTGGCAGCAGAGCCTGACCTCCCCCTCCCTGCCCCTCCTGGCACCACCAACTAATGCTTCAAGCAAGAGAAATAACCACTTTTTTTCCCTGTAAAAGTTAACTGACTTGAATTTTGGATGGAAGTTGGTAATATGTGAAAGATGTGGCTGGTCTGTGGGCTCTCCTGGCCCTGTGTCAGATTTCTCATGAGATAAAAGGGGCACCTTTCCTTGGGGGGAAAATGCCCAGAGAGGCAACACTCCTTTGGCATAATTCTAACCCACAGATGTTTGTATTACATCTCTGGTTTTGCAGGAGGGATTCTTTAGTGCAATGTTTTTCCCTGAAAAAAACACAATTGAAACCAGGGGTCTGATTCCAACAGCTCCATTCCCAAGCAGATCTTGAAGCAGGATTTCACTTCAGCAGCTCAGGTGTGACTCCTGCACAGACAGGAGGTGCCTGAGGGGCACAAAATGTCTGTGCTGCTCATGTACGACCTGCAGCCCTGACTGAAAGCTCATTTTTGATTCTTTGATTGGTTATTTGATTATGCCAGGAAGAAGTTCATGTCACTTTTGCAGCCTAAGCAGTTTGTGAGGGGTGGCAGATTGAGATAAAGCTGATTTATACCCATGGGAGTGCCTTAGGACAAGAGATTGCTGCAAGAGGAGCAGAGGAGCCCACAAAGCAATTTCCAGCTATTTTTCAGAGTAGAGCTTCATTTAGTCTAGAAAGAGAATAAACAGAGATTGTTGTCTGTGTTACACAAATTCAAGCTTTCATGTAGCTGTTGATTGAAGCAAAGGGCTGTTGTCTTTCAATTGTGTCATTTTTCCTGCTTAAAATAGAGAAATAATAATTTTTGAGATAGAAACAAAGCTATATTATCTGATTCCAGATGATTTTCAGATCATTCAGGAGTCTAGTTCCTGTGCCACAAATCTTTAGTTGCTTACTGCTCCAGGAAAATGTATAATTAAAAATACTAAACTTATTTAGTCATATTTACACATATTTCATATTCTCATTTGGATTTTGAGCATCATTTTGCAGCTTAACCACATGTTCTAACCTCCCTAAGAAGAGAGTTCTTATATTCCAGCATGTGCCTATTAATTCCATAAAATAAAGCCCTGCCATGTTGAGATTAAAAACTCCATATATTATTTCGATTCTCAAAGAATTATTGCATTTACTAGAAATAGAACAGTCATAAAAGCAGAGCTCTGAATGTCAAGATTTTATTTTTTCTTTCAACTCTTGTATGGTAACTACAAATATTTTCTATTAAAAAAAAAAGGAAGAAGAAGAAGAAAAGCAAGGAGAGGGAGAAGAAAAGGAAGAGGTGGAGGAGCAAGAAGAGTCTTAGTACAGTTCCCTATGGCACAACATTTCTTGAACAGGTTTTCAGGTAAATATTGAGACATCAAGCACAGATTCTAAATACCTTTAAAGTAACACAAACTTGGAATTTTTGTAATTATTGTTGTGGATGGGGAAGTGTCCATGCAGAAAGTACTCAGCTGATGACTCAAAAGTAGATTTAACTGTTGCAGCTTGTCTTTCACATTGAATAAGAATTTTCCCCTCTCCTCTTTTACTCAGCTACTGATTCCAGTGCAGCTTTATGGAGCTCCATGTCTCACATGAATTCCTCTCTCAAATTTAGTTAAAAACTTAAAATACTGGTAAGAGAGAAGAGCCTGACAAGAAATATGACTCAGTATAAAATTGCTGAAAATAGAGCAAATTTCAAACTGCTAAACAGGAAGCAGCTGGAAGGCAGAGTTTGTCCTGGTCAGGTGTGTCAGCACACCAGCACTGCTCAACTTCTGTCAGCATTTCTAATTTTAATTTTCAGGATTTCTCCTTCCTCTGTTCCTTCTCCCCTGCACTGAAATACAGATCAGAAAATCACTTATTGGGGAGAAACTGAAACTTGAAAGAAAGTTGGAATTTCCAGCAGATTTTCCTTTGGGTGATGGGATTTCCTCCTGATCACAGATACAAAGTGCTCTGTCTAGGATCCACAGAATCATGGAATGGTTTGGGATGGAGGGAATCTTAAATCTCACCCAGTGCCACCCCTGCCATGGCAGGGACACCTCCCACTGTCCCAGGCTGCTCCAGCCCCAGTGTCCAACCCATCCTGGGCTGGATTCCCAGCTGACTCAGACTCTGACTCTGCCAAAAGTTTCACCAGCCAGGTGCTGGTGGGATTTCCCAGCACCTCAACAGATCAGGAAATCCATCACTCCTCTCATGCTGCCTCTCCCAAACCTGGGTTCATCTGCTGCATGGGAATTAACATCACAACATTGTGCAGAGTTCAGATCTGTAACACCACAGAAGTGCTGAGTTCTAATTAAATTTTTTTGTTGTTGTTCAGGAAGCACCAGCTGGAGCCACTCTACCAAAAAAAAGAAAATCCCTTTCTCAAGCAAAGCACCACTACCTTTTGTGCCTGTATGAACATGAAAACATAAGCAGAGCACAGACACCACTCTGTCCCACCTGTAGCCTTTATATATATATTTGTTATTCCAGTTGTTGTTAAAGTGGATCTCGTGTCTGACAGATGGTGTTTCAGTCAGTTGTTGTGTGTTGGGATAGTTTTGTCCATGTCACATTTAGCCTGTGAGCTCCCCAGGGCAGGAACCATGTCTGTCTCCATGTCCAAGCACTGCTGCCCCTCAGCAGCCAACTGCACTCCCACCAGTGACATCTTCAGAGGAAAAGAAATTCAGCACTGAAAACTGCAGAGAGGCTTCCTGTACACAAGCCATGTGAGTCACTTCTCCCTCAGCTGGCATTTGAAATGATTGAGATTCCCATTGTGCAGCAGTTTCAATAAATTTGTTTTCTGTCATATCTCTTCTTTGTCTGCAGAAGCATTAATGTAACTCTGCACACAGATGTTTTCTCCATCATCAGGGTTGTGGGCTGTATCAAGTCATGGAATCACAGACTCATGGAGAGGTTTGGGTTGGAAAGGACCTTAAATATCATCCAGTTTCCACTATCCCAGGTTGCTCAGAGCTCCATCCAGCCTGGCCTTGGACATTTCCAGGGATGGGGCAGCCACAGCTTCTCTGGGCACCCTGTACCAGAGCCTCTCCCAATAAAGAATTTCATCTCAATATTCCATCTAAACCTACTCTCTGTCAGTTTGAAGCCATTCCCTGTGTCCTGTCCCTCCATTCCCTGTGTCTGTCCCTCCATTCCCTGTGTCTGTCCCTCCATTCCCTGTGTCCTGTCCCTCCATTCCCTGTGTCCTGTCCCTCCATTCCCTGTGTCTGTCCCTCCATTCCCTGTGTCTGTCCCTCCAGCCCTTGGCAATTGTCTCTCTCCATGTTTCCTGCAGCTCCTTCAGGCCCTGCAAGGCCACCCTGAGCTCAGCCCAAAGCTTCTCCTGTGCAGGTGAACAATCCCAGCTGTGCCAGCCTTTCCTCCCAGCAGAGCTGCTCCATCCCTCTGCTCATCCTGCTGCTCCTCTGGGCTCTCTCCAGCTCCATGTCCTTCCAAAATCATCAGCTCAAGGTGCAGCAGTGGCCAAGACCCAGGGAAATGCACAGTCAGCAGGAGGGCAGGGCTTTGTGACCATACAAACCTGGCTGTGCTGACATCTTGAACAGATTGTGCAGTCTGATCTCAGGGAAGACCTGGGGATGTTAAAAATACAGAGAAAACAGCAGCTGGAGAGGATGAAACAGCTGCTCCATGAGGAGGCTGAAAAGACTCTTTAATTTGGAGAGGAAGCCAAGGCAGCTACAAAAAAATCATAAAGATGCACGCAAAACAGTGAGTCAGAAAATCCTGCAACACCATAATGAAAATTAGGAGACACAATAAAATTAATGGATCAGCTTGACAGAGAAAGGAGAGAATGTTTTTATGCAGTGAGTCAGGAAATTTTGGAATTTATTGTCACAGGATGTTTTGGAAGCTGACAGTGTCAACAGGCCCAGGAAGGGATCATTGGGAGTGTTAGGAGCAGGAGGCTCATAAATGGATACTACAGACTGTGGTGTGGCCACAACATCCCAAATCCAAGGAGTCACAGATGCTGGGGACTGGGGGCAAAAGGATTCAAATACATCACACTTGCTATTCCTAATTAATATTGCCCATTTCCACTTTCAAAGACTGAATACCAGGTTAGGTGAGCCACTGATTTTAGCATTTCTATGTTCCTGCAGGTAATTCCTCTTCCTGGGGAAAACTTTCCCCATCTCACCAGCAGCCAAGTCAGGACACCAGTCACTGGTGCAGAGGCTTTGAGCAGAAGGAGTCTTGGGAGCATGGTGCACAATATAAACACAGAACTGCTAATCACTCTGGAAATGTGGTAAATCCAGTGTGTGCTGTGCCTTGGTGTATTCCTGTGGCTGATGAACCACAAGCTCCACTTTTCCCCTGCACAGAAACCCTGAGTGACTCAGGACACCAGGCTTTGGGCTTGAGATAAAACCCACCACACTTGCACATCCTTGTTAAGGCAGAAATAGAGCAGTGATTTCTGGAGAGGGTCTAATCTGGGAGGGAATGTGAGGAATGCTAAGCCTCCCACGTGGCAGGGACACACTGCCCTGGTCCTCAGCTGGAGCCTGGGGTGGAACAGCAAACAGGACAGCAGAAGATCCCACAGCCAGCACAGAAATTTGGGGTGTTCCTTGGGAGCAGCACCTGCTGGCCATCCTTCCTGCCAGGAGAAAAGGAGGCTGTGAGTATGCCAAGGATAAACTGGGGCCAGCTGCTGCTCGCTGCTTTTAGCCATAATGGTAATTCTGCTTACATAAGCTTAATACTTTCTGCAGTAATTTAGTGCAACTGGGCAAAGAATTAAATCTTTTCTAAACTGCAGCTGAATGAAAATCAGTGGCACGAATTTGTGAGCTATTGGCTTAAATGCACTTGGAGGAATACTGTCTGCATTTTTATATTCCTGTTTTACTGGGAGAAGGCAACAGCAGCTGGTTAGCACAGAGTACACAGCATTTCACAGGGTTTGGGAATCCAGGGATGCAAAATCCTTCCAGGGCACCTCAGTTACACACAAACCAGCAGGCTGTTCTTTTTTTTTGGTTGTTTTTTTTTGGTTGTTTTTTTTTTTTCATTTTGGTGACACTTTGGTATGTAAAGCATTTTCCTTGGATGATTGATGCTTGAAACTTCTCGTATCCTGAAACAAGCTAAAATTAGAAAGGCTTCAAGCTATGCTTCCTACAGATCCATATATGTCATAGGATGTGGCTGTTGGCGCTTCAGCATGATTGATTGTCAAGTTTCACAGGCTGCTGAAGTGTAAGAGATGTGATTTCGAGTTCCATGGCAAACAACAAAGTGGATAGGGTTAGGGTTAGTAAATTGTTTGTTTTGTTGGAAAATAAATATGAGGTGCTTCACTGTGCTGCTAACAAAGAGTTTGGAATGGCAACTTGGGCCATGGATGAGAGCACTTCTGAGCCTGCAAACTGTGTGAGATGTTTTCTCCTAGGAAAACTCTTTGTGAGATTCACTGGAGAGAAATTAAACAGCCCAGGAGCTTTGCCAGGGCAGCACCAGCCCCCAGTCAGGGTTTCTGGCCACTTTTCCAGCCACCACATCTGTTCATCCACCTTCCAAGTAATAAAACTTGCTTACAGTCTTCTCTTTATTATGAGAATATCAGCATTAAAGGAGGTAAGTCTGTCTGTCTGCATCATTTGACAGCTTCAGGAGGCTGGAAATATGCTTGACATATCATCTGGGAAGCTGAGAACTCAAGGCAGTCATTCCTTCAGGAAGCAGATTGTGAGTTTTAGGTTTGATGTCAAATATCCTGAAGGCTGCTTGTTGTTCCCATCATTGCCAAGCAAGAAGCACAGGGAGGGAGCAACAAATCTCAGCTGAAACTCATCTGTCTCCATTTAGCTCAGGGGAAAGTAACTCACTGGTTACTCGAGGTGCAGGGTGGGATGGCACAAATCAAGGCACAGGTCCAAATTGGGTGTGGAGAACTGTGGTGATGACTTTCTGTCACTGAGAATTTGGGATCATTTAGGCTGCAAAAGACCCCTGAGATCACTGAATCCAACCATAAACTTAACACTGCCAACTCCACCACTAAAAAGTGTCCTTAAGAGTCACATCTTCACTTCTAAATACCTCCAGGGATAAAAGTAGGAAGGAGCTGTGGAGAGATGAAGGAAGAATCTCTGAGAAAACACCTGGGAGTGCTTTAGAGACCACAATTTCTTTGTGTCACTGCACCTTTCTCTTTCAGGATGTTTGATTTGTGAGGAATAACTCTGTCACTGGATTTAAGAGAAGTTGAGTTTTGATACCAACTCATCCAAGCCCATTTTTGACCACAGACTACCTAGTTAACTTCCTTCCATCTTAATTTCCCCATGAAAGGGAGAAAATATTGCAGGGAATTTGTGGAAATAAAATCAAAGTATCAATGCACTGATAGAAAGGTGAAAGCATAACTGCACCTTCTTCCTTTGATAGGATTATTTGCTTCTGAGTTGTCCATTCCCCTTTAAAAATGAACTCTTTTCCCCCCTGTCATATTGATATCTGACAGCTATCAAACCTTCTCTATCACACTGTATTTTCACTGCTTTCTCACCAAAATCTCCTGTTAAGTAGCCTGTAGGAGAACATGCTCACCTCTCATTCCTTTTTTCTCACTGGATGCCCATGAATGTCTCCTCCAGCCTTGGTGCTTCTGTGTTTCTGTGACATTTTCCAAGCAGAACAGAACTTATTTGTGTTTCCTCCCTCACTGAAAAAGTTTGGAGCATATTTCTGAGACTGCAGAGGCCACTTCCTTATGTATGTAGAGGAAGATGTCACACACAGTGCCTTCCTGCCAGCTAGTTGGGATTTTGCTGATAGGTGTGGAAAAAAGCTGTTAGCATCTCTCCTTCCTCAGCAGTGCAATCCCTCAGGAAAACTGGCCCCAGATAAAGAAGCCTGGAGGCACAAAACAATGCAAGAACCTAGAAGAACTTTTTTTTTTTTTTTAACTTTTTGGGTTGATGTGGCCAGAAATGTGCATTCTATCACCAATAAAAGAAAAAAAAAAAAAAAAAAGAAAAAAAAAAAAAAAAAAAAAAGAAAGGTTCAGCTTTCCTCAGGAATCCAGTGGAAAACCAGACCTTTGCACATCATCCCTGGAGCTTCAGAGGAAACTGCACCTTCTCCAGGAGCACTGCTCCAGCTGAACCACATCTGCCCCTGCAGGAGGATGCAGCCACCATGGAATGGGACTGTGCCAACACCCTGACTGACTGACGGGTGTCAGCTTGGATTCTGACTCTGGCAGGGCTGGGATTGTTCTGTGTAATACTGCATTGCTATTTTAATTTTCCTAGTAAAGAACTATTCTTCCTAATTCCCATCTCTATGCCTGAGAGCTCCTTAATTTCACAATTATAATAATAATTTGGAGGGAGGTGGTTTGCATTCTCCATTTCAAAGAGGTGCTCCTGCCTTTATTGGCAGACACCTGTCCTCCAAACCAGGACATCTCCTTGGCTGTGTAGCACCAGAGTGGAGCTCAGTGGATCAAAGAGAAACCAAATCCCAAAGGAGGGATCTTCCCCCTCTCCACAAGCCCCTGACAGGAGGGTGAGGCAGGTGGGGCCAGGCTCTGCTCATGGGTAACGAGGGACAGGACAAAAGGAAGTGGCCTCAAGTTGCACCAAAGGAACTTTAGATGGGATAGGAGGAAAAATTTATTCAAGGAAAGCGTTGTGGAGCACTGGGATGAGCTGCCCAGGACAGGGCTGGAATCACCATCCCTGCAGGGTTTAAAAGCTGTGCAGATGTGGCACTGGGGGACACAGTGTGGCCTTGGCAGGGCTGGGCTCAATGATCCTGAAGGATTCCATGATTCCAGGATGGGTGCCAGCACACATCAGAGCTCCGAGTGCACAGAGAGGGTGAGGGTGGCTGTGGAATCCCTGAGCTGTGGGGCTGGTTCAAAGCACGGTGATTTCTGCTCTGCTGGGCTCTGGGATGGGATCCTGGCTGGGTCCCATTGTCCTGCCAGTCCCAGTTTGCAGCCCCCTGCTCTGGTGGGGCTGCAGGCAGCTGGGGCTGTGTGCTGAGCACTGCTGTTGCCAGCCTTAGCCTTCAAAATCACATTACCCTGATAGAATTTGCAGTCCTGCAGCTCTCCAGGCAGCACCAGGCACATGAGCTGCCTTCTTTCCTGGTGCCCAGCTTGTGTTTCCCTTACCCCTCACCACAGGGATTTTTTTGTTTGTTTAATATTTTATCTTAACAAAAGTGAAGCACCTCCACAATAGGCTCCAAATAAATAAATAAAACAGGCACATTTTCCTCCAGCACCCCTCTGGCTGGGGAGGTGACAGTTTTTGCATGCACTGCACAAGTGATTCCCAGCAGTCAGTGATGGAGCAGGAATATTGGCTTTCCCTGGGCTCCAGTACTTTTCCATAAGCATTAGAGTCTTGCTGGATTTTAATGATGGGTTCTGCTGCACCCAGTTGAAATGGGCTGGACACTGGTATCTGTGTGGTCTTAATCAGATAAATCACTATAAGAAAATTATATTTTAGCTTCTGGCCAGCCTTGGGCTGGTGCTGGGGGAGCTGCCAGTGTGGCCCATCCAGAGACAAATACAGGAGGTGGAGGAAGCAGCTCTTGGAGGGCCAAAATTTGGGTGGGGAGTCATCCATCTGTGTTCCCCCAGGTGGGGATCACCTCCAGCTGATCCCCAGAACTGGGAGAGGGGAAATTCTGGGGAAGGAGGAGGGACATGCCCAGGGCAGAGGAAAACTCCAAGGGTGGAGGTTTAACCTCAGCCCCAGCACAGGCTGCCTGTGCCAAAGGAGTGGAACTGGCAGAGCTGAGGAGCATTGCCAGTGTGGAGGAAAACAGGACAGCATCCCAGAAAAAGTGAAGGATCCCCAAGTACAGATACCAGGTAAAACCTGGTGCTATGGAGCCCCAGCACCACTTGCTCTGGGGGCTAATGAGAATTCCTGCTAGAAACTGGGATCCTGTTCTCCTAGGACTGCCCAGGAGGCAGAGTTTAGTGTGCACAGGTTTGTCTCCAAGCTGTGGGGAGCTGCAATGTGATGCAGCCGTGGTGAAGAGGAATGTGATGAGTTGATGTCCCAAGGAGTTATTTTCAGCAGTAAGGGGGACACCCAGTCACACTGCAAAGCACTGGCACCTCCTTTGGGGCAGGTCCTGTGCAAAGTTTGAATCCTGACCAAAAAAGTTAAATCCACACTGAAGGGATTCCAGTTATCCAGGTCTGGCACTGTCCAGTTGGTGAAAGGAGGCAACAGGAGCTTGGCTGGTGCAGAGCAGCAACATTTCCGAATTGGAAATTCCCAAAAATGGTTGATAATAGAAGTTATTTCATACTCAGGAATAGAGAAAACATAAAGCTGGGGGAGGAACTTAGTCCAGAGGAAGGGGCAATAACATCTCTTTGGCAGATGTGCACTGCATGTGCCAGGAGGAATGTGGGATGCAAAGCAAGGAGAGACAGCAAATACTGGGTGAACAGGACCAAATTATTCTGCACTCCTGCTCTCAGCAGTGTTTTTAACCCGTGGTGATCTTTGTTGCCTTTCCAACCCTCAGTATTAACCTCCTGCCTAAGAGGAAGAGTTAAACCACAGATATTTTGGTGCCTGCTGTCTGAAGGGAGGTGTTGGAACCGTGTCTGCTCCAGCTCAGGATCAGAGATCCTGGCAGACACCTGATCCCTGCAGAGTCAGGGACTGAGAAACCCTGGGATAATCCCCTGGGAGGTGATGGAGCCTCTGGGGCTAGGGACAGAGCCCAGGGTGCCCAGGCTGGCAGCAGGGCTCAGCCACATGCCAGACATGAAGGTCACACACTCCTGAAGGGTGGCTGCCCTGGCAGGCTGGATTCCTTGTTTCTAAGTTAGACATTGAGCAGAAAATTGGGAAGTTCTTCCTTGCTTGGGGCCATCACCTGTGGGATTGTGTCCCTGTGCTCAGGTGTGACCCCACCTGCAGAGCTGCCCCAGCCCTGCCCCAGCCCAGGGAGGAGCTGGAGCTGCTGCAGAGCCCAGAGGAGCAGCAGGATGAGCAGAGGGATGGAGCAGCTCTGCTGGGAGGAAAGGCTGGCACAGCTGGGATTGTTCACCTGCACAGGAGAAGCTTTGGGCTGAGCTCAGGGTGGCCTTGCAGGGCCTGAAGGAGCTGCAGGAAACATGGAGAGAGACAATTGCCAAGGGCTGGAGGGACAGACACAGGGAATGGAGGGACAGACACAGGGAATGGAGGGACAGGACACAGGGAATGGAGGGACAGACACAGGGAATGGCTCCCACTGACAGAAAGTAGATTTAGATTATATATTAGGAAGAAATATTTTACTGATATAGTAGAAGGCACTAGAACAGGTTTCCTAGAGAAATATTGGATGCCCCATCCCTGGAAGCATTTCTCAGTGGCATGGCTTGCTCACAGAAAGAAAACCCCAACATCTGCCTTCTGGTAAAAACTATGACTCCAGCAGGAGTCTTTTTATTTATATTTTTTTTCCTTCTGTGAGTTGGATGAGCTTTTTGTATGAGGCATTTCTTCTAAAGGAGTTAGATTAAAACAGAAATGTTCCACAAAAGCAAAGGTCAATGACCTTCTTATATTTTGCCTGAATTTTTTTAAAAAAAAGAAGAGTTTCCCTTCTATCTTTGCAGGCAAGGGCTGGGAGTCACCCTTTGTGTTGAAAAGATGCCAAGAAGGGAACTTCTAATTCCTGTAGCCCCTGCTGTCAAAGCTCAGCCATGCAAACCCAATAAAAGACTCCAGAGTCTCAAATTACTTCAAGATTTGATGTTTAATATTTAAAGCCCAACACTGACTGAATCCCTGCCAGCAGGGAGCTGGTTTAGTGGGCAGGAGGAAACAAGGACAGGTATATTTACTGCTCCTCTATGTTTTACTGCCCTGTACAAAGATTATTGAGCTCTGGACTCGTGGGCAGCCAGTTTTCCTGGCCTGATTCATGCTAAAGAGGAGCTGGAGGGGATGCTGAGAGCCCCTGCCTGGGTGAGCACAACACCCTGATCTGGGTGGGTCATGGACTTGATCTCCTGAAAAAAAGGGGGTTGACAGTGGGAATATCAACTAGAGAAATGCTTATAAGCAGAGCAAGTTGTACTGTCAGCAGAGTTGTTTTTTTTTTTTTTTAATATTCTTTTGATAGAATCACAGAATCATTGAGGTTGGAAGAGACCTTCAGAATCATCCAGTCTCACTATCAACTCAGAACCACCAAAATCACCCCTGAACCACGTCCCCAAGTGCCACATTCAGACACCTCTTGAACACTCCCAGAGCTGGCAGCTCCACCACCTCCCTGGGCAGCTCATTCCAATGCCTGACCACTCTTCAGGCAAAAAAGTTTTTCTCTTATATCTAATCTGAACTTCCCCTGCCACAACTTGAGGCCATTTCCTCCCATTCTTTCACTTGAGAATCGTTTTTCACATTTAAAAAATGCCATTTGTTAAAGTCAGCTGGCAAGGAAGCCCTCAGAAATAAATCTCTAAACACTCAGCTGGACACTGCCCTTGTGGTGGACACCTTGGAGCTGATATTTCATGGGGCAGAGTGCAAGAGGGATGAAGTAGGACACAAAAGCTGTGGCCAGCTTGGCTGCAAGAAGACCTGAACTCTGTGAAGGGGCAGGGAGCAAAGATTGGTGTTTGAGCAGGGTCTGCTCCATCAGCCTTTTATTTTATTGAGGGACTCTTGAATATACTCAGGGTGTCCCCCCATGCAGGGGGAGGGATGAAAGCACCAGCCCAGGTGAAATGAGGGAGATCCTCTCCAGAGCCAAAATTCTTCATAGAGGGAATGTTGGTCACAAAAACCCACTGGAGCTGCAGGCTGGGCAGAGGGGCTGGAAAATCCCTGGGGGTGCTGGTGCCAGGGCTGGACACGAGCCCAGGGGTGCCCAGGTGGGCAGGAGGCCCCTGGCAGCTGGGCTGGCTCAGGAATTGTGTGTCCAGCAGGAGCAGGGCAGGGATTGTCCCTCTGTGCTGGCACTGAGAGCCCCTCGAGGGCTGTGTCCAGCTGTGGCTCCTGCAGGAGAGCCCTGGAGGGGCTGGAGGTGTCCAGGGCAGGGCCAGAGCTGGGGAAGGGGCTGAGGGAGCTGGGAAGGGGCTCAGGCTGGAGAAAAGGAGGCTCAGGGGGGACCTTGTGGCTCTGCACAACTCCCTGACAGGAGGGGCAGGGAGGGGGGTCGGGCTCTGCTCCAGGAACAGGGACAGGAGGAGAGGGAACGGCCTCAGGCTGGGCAGGGCAGGCTCAGGGTGACAGCAGCAGGAATTTCCCCATGGAAAGGGAGCTCAGGGGTTGGAACTGCCCAGGGAGGTTTGCAGTGCCCATCCCTGCAGGTGGCACCTGGAGGTGGCACTCAGAGCTCTGGGCTGGGACAAGGTGGGGACCAAAGTTTGGGCTGGATGATCTTGGGGGTGTTTTGCAGCCTCAGTGATTCCAGGGCTCTTTTTGGAGGTGGAGGACACAGCAAAGGCACCTGGGGGGGTTTCAGCACTGCAGCTCCCAGGGCTCCTCTCCCCTCTCTCAGGGTCACATCCCCTGCTCCAGCCTGGATCCTCATCCAGGGGATCCCTCAGGTCCCTGACAAACCCTCAGAGTAGATGTCAGGTGTGGGTTAAATACCCAGGAGATCATGGAGAAGATGGGCATGTGGTGGACTAATACCCTCTGTCATCCACCTGGAAAAAAAGCCAAATCCAAAACCCAACACAGAAAAGAAAATGGTTGTTTTTGATGTATAAGTATTTAAAAAGAATTGATAAGTATTTGTGGAGTCAGGGGTATTACTCAATTTACAAAACCACTGCAAAAAATGCTTTGAGGGAATAGAAAATAGTGTGGTAGAGCAAGTACTGACAAACTACTGACAAACATGGTTTCCCCTAAAAAAACAGGGTAAAGGAGTTATAATTTTATTTCAGATGCTGACATGGCAATATGTTGTAGATCAGTTCCAGATCTAAGAAATAGAATAAGGATATAAACTTAAGTAATACAAATATAAATAAGAATATAAATAAAAATATAAATAAGCATATAAATGAGAATATAAATAAGAAATAAATGTCCACCGAATGGCATTTTTTTCTCTTGTGAAAAACACCTTTCATTCCTTGGAATTTATCTTGAAACATTTCAAAGAGTCACAATATCAAAAATATTTCATTTCTGTTGAACTTTTAGAAGAAGTTTTTTGAATTTCTTTGAAGGTAGTTCTTTCCTCTGCATCCCATTTTATTCCAATGCTGTGCCCAGCAGCAGATGAAATCAGCTGGATTTGGAGACTTCTGCTCTACACAGGGCTCTGCAGGACATGTGCAGAGCAGGGTGGGCTTTGTTTTTTAAATTTGGAAGCTTTGGTATGCTTGGTTTCAACCCAAATGACCTGAAACTTCCCTCTTGACAAGCCCTTGTTTTGAACCAGATCAAAAAATATTCCATTTGGATGCCTTCCCCTTGGCTTTTACTCCCTTGCTGGCCCAGAACATGAACAGGCTGATAATAAATTTAAAAAAAAAATAAAAAAAAAAAAAAATAAAAAAAACTCATTAAACTCAGCAGCTGAGAAGGATCCATTTGTCAGAGCCACAACTGAGTGAACATTTTTTGGCACTTCAATCAGGCTCCATCAAAACCTGTATCTCATGCAGAAACCTGCTTAGATCAGCCCAGCTGAGGAACATTTGCAGGCAGGTGGGGCTGGGAGGGCAGGAGGGGCAGTTCTATTGAACCCGGGTTTCAGGGGCTGTGTCTGGGGTCACAGCCTGGCAGGAGTTAGGGGAGGGCAGCTCTGCCTTCCCCAGGGCAGAGTCTCTGCTGCAGGCACAGATTGCTCCGTGCTGATCCCAGCCTGGCTCCATCCTCTGAGCTGCACAGCTCAGGCTGAGCCCTGACCTCCCCTGGCCTTTTCATCACTGCCTCACTGCTGACCCTTTCCCTTCTTCCCTTTTCCCTTATTTCCCTTTTTCCCTTTCTCCCTTTAACTTCTTCCCTTTTCCCCCTTTCCATTTTTTCCTTTGTTTCCCTTTTCCCCTTTCCCCTTCCTTCTTTCCCTTTTCCACTTTCCCTTTTCCCTTTTCCTTTTCCTTTTCCCCTTTCCCCTTTCCCCTTCCTCCTTTCTTCTTTTCTTTTTCATTTTCACTTTCCCCCCTTTCCTTTACCTATTTCCCTTTTCCCCTTTCCATTTTTCCAATTTTCCTTTTCCCTTTCCTTTTCCCCTATTTGTCCATTTCTCCTCTCCTCTCCTCTCCTCTCCTCTCCTCTCCTCTCCTCTCCTCTCCTCTCCTCTCCTCTCCTCTCCTCTCCTCTCCTCTCCTCTCCTCTCCTCTCCTCTCCTCTCCTCTCCTCTCCTCTCCTCTCCTCTCCTCTCCTCTCCTCTCCTCTCCTCTCCTCTCCTCTCCTCTCCTCTCCTCTCCTCTCCTCTCCTCTCCTCTCCTCTCCTCTCCTCTCCTTTTTCCATTTTTCTTATTATTTTTCTTCAAAATGAACAGACAAGGCTTAAAAATCCACAAACACATGGAAAGCCTTCACAAACTCCCAGTTAATTGTGCAGTGGGCAGGGACAAAAAAATAAATCTGCTTTTCTTATTCCTTCAGGCAGAATCCCTGGAGCATGTGATTTGATTACCATCATTGCAAGGGCAGTCCTGGGGGCTCAGGGGGACACTGGTGCCAGGGCAGACAGGGACACCCTCAGCTGTGTCCAGCCCCTGTCCCTCCAGGCTGTTTGTCACACAGAAATGCCAAAGGCTCCTTCCAGGAGGGCTCCCAACACCACAGGGAGTGAGGACAAAATTGTGCTGCACCTTTCTGGTGGCCCAAACATTTCTTAACCTGCCCTGATGGCTTAAGTTTTGGCTTTCATATTTTCCAGATTCAGTATAGTATTAGGATATAACTCTGAACTCCATATAGAGTGTTGCAAGTTCTCCTCCCAGCTCAGTCACACAAAACAATCCTTGTCCAGCCCCAGAACCAAGGACACGCTGCAGCTTCAGCCCCAAAAAGTGCAAACAGAGAGAATGGAGGAGAGAATCTGGGAGGGTGGGACTGCAGAACCTGGAGCTGGGATTGGACAATGAACCCCAACATAGAAATGGACCAAAGCTTATAAAAGTGTGAAAACTCCTGACTGAGATCCATCCTGGGAAGAGGCACAACCAGGCTCTTGCACTGCCCAAGGTGAATCCTTTAAAGGCCTTTTAATAAATCCCAACTTTATTATTAACTCTGTCTAGCCTCTGTTCCAGACAGCCTCTCCAGGCATCAGCACTGATTATTGAAAAGCCACAAGCTTTAGTTGGAGCTGAAATGGCTCCAGGTCTAATCCCCCTGCAGCAGAAGGAGGGCTGTGGGAGGGTCTGGTGGCACCTGAGTGAAAGCCACTCTTCCATCCCAGCTGCACTGCCAGGTGCTGGCCTCGAGCTCCAGGAGGGGCATGGAAGGGGAGGGAAGAGTTCAGGGCACTTGGAAAGCAGCACAGGACAGGGGATGTGATCAGCTCAGCCTGGTGAGGGGTCAGGAGGGAGCTGCTGCTCTCTGCAGGGCATGGCTGAGCCAAACCTTGAGCCTGGCCAGCAGGAGGATGAGGATGGGCTGACACACAGAGCCCTGGCTGCTCCATCCTCAGAGGGCAGGGAGAGCTGGAAGCCAGGCAGAGCCAGGGCTCACCCTGCTCTTCTTGGTGCTGAGATGGCTTTGGCATCCTCAGGAAGGAGACTGGGCAGCAATTGTGCCCTGGGAGGGTGAGGAGGGGCTGGGATGGAATTCCCAGAGCAGCTGTGGCTGCCCCTGGATCCCTGGAATGTTCAGTTCCAGGTTGGACACTGGGGCTTGGAACAACCTGGAGTAATAGAAGGTGTCCCTGCCATGGCAGGGGTGGCACTGGATGGGCTTTTATGTCCTTTCTAACCCAAACCATTCTGGGATTCCATGACCTTATCAATGCACTCAAATATTTTACAGGCAGGTGCCAAGGGGATGGAGCTGTTGCCTGGAAAGGCTGAGCTGGAACAGAGACTGGACAGAGCAAAAGGGATAAAACAGATATTTATGGAAAGGATGCACTTTGGGCAGTGCAAGAGCCTGGCCAGGGCTACACCCAGACTTTTCAGTGGTGCCCAGCAGCAGGACAAGGCAAAAACTGCAACACACATATTTTCATCTGAATATGAAGAAAAACTTACCTATTGTGGTGACAAACCATTGGAAGAGGCTGCCCAGAGAGGCTGAAGAGTCTCCTTCTCTGAAATACTCAAAACCTGCCTGGACATGATTCTGTCAGCAGGAAAATCCTTTCTGTGCTCTGAGGGACTAAAGTAGGACAGGAGGCAGCCCCAGGAGCACTGATGGGTACAGGAGGCAGCTGGGGATAGCACCCAGCCCTGGCTGCCCACTTACCTGCTGATGCTGATGCTGAGAGGTATTTAGGCCTTGTTTGCACAAGATGTAGAAGAATTTTACAGATTTTGATCTAATTAAGTGAGCACTGTTCAACCCCACCGTGGCAGAGGTGCTGTTATAAAATCAGTGAATTTAAATCATTTAAATCATCCATAGTGAGGTGCCTGGTGTGCCAAAGGTGTGGGTTCAGAACCACAGAGTCACAGAATGGTTTGGGTTGGAGGGGACCTTAAAATCCATCTCATTCCACCCTCTGCCATGGGCAGGAACACCTTCCACTATCCCTGGTTGCTCCAACCTGGCCTTAGACACTTCCAGGCATTGGGCAGCCACAGCTGCTCTGGGCAAAACCCATCAATTTTGCATCAGAATTATAATCCTGTAAATCTGAGGGTAGAAACCATTTTGCTGCTTCACAAGTAGGTTTTATGGGGAACAAATTTCCTCATAATAGATTGATCTGTGCTGCTGTTGTGTCTTTGCAACATAAACTGCACCCATTGAAAGGCTGAGGCTGTTATTTCAACAAAACTCCTCCTCCTGACTGAAATAAATCTGTAGATTTCTGTAGGAAAAAAAATCTTTAAAAGCTCTACATGAAAACTGGGTTTGATTTTGCATTAGAGTGAATATCCTGAAAGCTTCCAGCTCAGTCAGGCAGTGAAGCCACCAAAACATCCCATTCCTACAGCAAGTGGCAGAGTGTAAATCAGTGACCCTCTCCATCAGCAGGGGCTCCTGAGCCTGCCCCCACAGCTGCCTTATCAGAGAACCCCAAGGACAGAGCTCCTGCTCTCATTTTTCATCCTGGAGGAAAAAAACAAAACGCAGCAAACCTCAACCCCAGCCAAGCAATGGCATTTTTGGTGGGTGCTTGCAGCCTGACCTCATCCCTGCCTGCCTCTTGCTCTGACAAACTCAGGTGGGGAAATGTTTTCTGTCACTTGGGCAGGCCATGTGCACCCAGACCTGTCAGAGGAGATGAAAACACAGAGCCAGTGATGAACCAGCTGCTGGTTTTGTGCTTGAAGAATGGGTGGGAGTGCTGAGTTTGGGGCTTGGAAGGAAGAAACACCCCTTGGTTCAAGCAGAATTTTAAATCATATGAGGAGGGGCTTATGGGGATTTTTAGCCTGGAAAAAAGGAGGCTCAGAGGGGACCCTGACAGGAGGGTCAGCCAGGTGGCCTCTGCTCCCAAATGACAAGAGGAGAGGGAACAGACTCAAGCTTTGCAGGGGAGGCTCAGGTTGAACATCAGGAAGAATTTCTCCACTGAAGGAGTGATTAGACATTGTCAGGGGCTGCCCAGGGAGGTTTGCAATGCCCATCCCTGCAGGTGTCACCTGGACCTGGGCTGGGGACAAGGTGGGGATGGGCACAGCTGGGACTCCATGGGCTGGGAGGGCTTTTCCAGCCTCAATGATTCTGTGAATATCCTGCTGCACAAGCCCCACCTCCTCCTCTGAACAGCATCCACGCTCTTTTTTTTTTTTTTTTTTTTTTTTTTTTAATTTGATCTGGCCTCTTTTGATGACTAAGGGAACAGGAAGATTACAGTTTAAGTATATAATTTTCATTTGATGTGACAGGTTAAAGCTGTGTGCATTTAGAGCAGGCTTAGATTATTTTAGTTCAATTGCAACACTGATTTAGGCCCTGACTCACTCTTTGAGGCCTGACTCCATGTGGATATATGTTGGCTTGGATTTACTGCTGGTGAAATGCAGGCACATGTGTGCATTACCCTGCTGAAATGCTGGGGTAGGGGTGGACTCACAGCAAACACAGCCCTGGATCAGAGGCACAGAGGAGTGGATTGTGCTGGTTGGGTGATTGTTTTTCCCCAGCACAAAGGTTTGATATTCCAGAGTTTATTTTCCATCCCCTTGTGCCCCTCCCAGATCCTGGGCTGTGTAATCTGCAGTGAGTGCTTTGAGGCTGAGTGCCCTGGAGCCTCCCTGCCTTTGCTGACAGCTGGGCAGCCTAAAAACTAAAATTGCTAAAACTCACAGAGCAGGCTGGGAGCAGTGACCTGGAGGTGGCTGGCCTGGCTGGAGGGAGTGGAAACTGCTTTTTATGGGTTGGCAATGCATTGTCCCCCTGTGAGCCCCACCTGCAGTGCTGCATCCAGCTGTGGTGCCCAGCACCAGAAAGATGTGGAGCTGTGGAATGAGAACAGAGCAGGGGCAGGAGGATGAGGGATGGAGCACCTCTGAGAGCCCACAGAGACAGGCTGAGGGAGCTGGGATTGTTCACCTGGAGAAGAGAAGGCTGCAGAGAGACCTTTGAGCCCCTCTCGGTTAATGTGTTACACGGCAGTTGGAGAGGGAGTTTCCACAGGACAAGGAGGGCAGGGTTAGAACGGATATGAGAAGGAAATTGTTCCCTGGCAGGGTGGGCAGGGGCTGGGATGGAATTCCCAGAGCAGCTGTGGCTGCCCCTGGATCCCTGGAATGTTCAGTTCCAGGCTGGACACTGGGTTTGGATCAGCCTGGGACAGTGGGAGGTGTCCCTGCCATGGCAGGGGTGGGATGAGTGATCTTTAAGGTATTTTCCAACCCAACCCATTCTGTGATTCCTTTATTCTTATTTTAGGGCTGCCCTGAGCAGTGTGATGTTCAGCAGCGATTTGGGGCCCCAGCCCCAAAATTGTTTTCCTGATTTCCATGGGAAAATGCCCCGTTTACAGGTGGAGGGCAGATCATTTGCATGCAAAAGCTTCTGTGTGTTCAGCAGCTGTCGGACTTTGTAGGTCAGACTGTGACAAAGGAAGTGTTAGCACTTTCCCAAAACTAACAGTAAGGTTTTTTTAGGAACTCGGAGTACAAAGGAGAGTCATACATGCAGAGGGAGGCACGGGCATTCTTAGATGCCTTAGCTAATCTTTCCTCATTACAGGAAACTAAAGCTACCCGGGAGTGTTTTTTCTGAATAATAAAAAAAAAAAAAAAAAAAAGCTTTTGGGGCAGTCCCTTTTGCAGCAAATCTGGAAGTGGATCAGGACCTCTCTTCTCACTTGTATTTGTCCTGCAAAGTACAAGAAGCAAACAGCATTTTGTCTCCTTAACTACATCTCTCCATCTCCAGCCTTGGAGTGGAGGGGGAGGAGAAAGGGAGCTGCCAGTGATTGATTTGTCTCGTGTTTTCTTACGCTGCGCTCTAGCAACCTGTTTAAAAAAAATGACAATGACAAATCAAAGCGAATATTTTCTCGCTAGAAATTCAAAGTGCCCTGGATCATCCCTGGGTATTTTGGTATTAAATGTGCTGCTTTATCCGTAACGTTTGTCTGGGAGTTTATATTATTTTTTTTTTTTTTTCCTGCTGGAGCTTGCAGCGTTTAGAGGAGAAATGTCTTTCCCCCGGAGCCATTTGCTACAATAATTGTGGTGAGAAGCTGTCGCTGGTTGCTGTCACCAGGGGACAGTTCATAAAGGTAAAAGCGCTGCAGTTCTCCACGTGCTCCAAGTGTTGGGAGTAGCCCTGGGAAGGGATCGGGAGTCCCGGCTGGACTCGTAACTTGCCCTGAAGCAAAGGTTTGGCTGAGGGTTTGGCTGAGCCCGGACAGCTCCGGGTAAAGCAGATTTGGAGGTTCAGGGGAAGGGGAGGGTTGGGAAGGCATGCTGTCACCCCGACATCCCGGAATGTGAGGGATGCTGTCACCCCGACATCCCGGAATGTGAGGGATGCTGTCACCCCGACATCCCGGGAGGAGAGGGATGCTGTCACCCCGACATCCCGGGATCTGTGGGATGCTGTCACCCCGACATCCCGGAATGTGAGGAATGCTGTCACCCCGACATCCCGGGAGGAGAGGGATGCTGTCACCCCGACATCCCGGGATCTGTGGGGTGCTGTCACCCCGACATCCCGGGATGTGAGGGATGCTGTCACCCCGACATCCCGGGAGGAGAGGGATGCTGTCACCCCGACATCCCGGGAGGAGAGGGATGCTGTCACCCCGACATCCCGGGATGTGAGGGATGCTGTCACCCCGACATCCCGGGCAGGGAGGGATGCTGTCACCCCGACATCCCGGGATGTGAGGGATGCTGTCACCCCAACATCCCGGGAGGAGAGGGATGCTGTCACCCCAGCGACGCGGCTGCCCGAAAGGTTCGTTCCACTTTTTTCCCCCTTTTCCCGGGGTTGTCATTCAGGAAAAACCCCTCCGAGGGTGCCTGAGCGCAGGTTTTTGAGCAGAGCGGGATTTCTGTCCCACGGAACAAACCAAGGCTGTGCTGTTGGTATTTGGCAGCGCCCAGCCGAACTTTCCCAGCTCCGGCAAGGGCTGACACCAATTCCAGCTCCTGCTCCTGGAGGATGCTGCCTTCCCCTCTTCCCATCCAAAATACCCCAAATAAAAACATTCACAGCCAGCTCCTAAAAATTCACAGCCAGCTCCTAAAAATTAACAGCCAGCTCCTAACCTGGCGATGGAGCCGCAGGGTTCAGCGGGTCTGAGAGGGAGGGAGGGACGGAGGGAGGGAGAGAGGGAGGGAGGGAGGGAGGAGAGAGGGAAGAGGCAGGCAGGGAGTTCAGGTTACCGCTGCCGCATCGCCGCCTTCCTTCGCTTCTGGCTGCGGGGGATGAGCCCCTGGCTGGGGACAGGGACACGGGGACAGAGGCAGCGGCGATCCCGGGGGGAAGAGCCGCGCAGGATGCGCTGCGGGAGCATCCCGGGCTGAAGAGGTGCCCGCTCCTTTCTCCAGCTCCAGGTAGGACCGAGAGCCGGGACTGGCTCCCTTCCCTCCTCCTGGATGTGCCTCCCCGACTTTCCCAAACTCTGCGGTGGGGAGAGGCGGAGGAGAGGGAGTGCAGGTGTGACCCCGCTTTGGGATCGCGGCCATTGCCACCAGGGCAGGCGGATTTTGGGGGTGCTAATGGGTAATGACTAATCTCACTCCCCAGATTTAATGGCTGATTCATTTTGGAGCCCCACATAAAGCCCAGGATCAGTTAGGACAAAGCCTAACAAATCCAGCCTTCTCCTTGCTGTCCTGCTGGGAGCTTGGATAAAATGCTGGAGAAAAAAAAAAAAAAAAAAAAAAAGAAGATCCACGAGGCACAGGTAAGTAATTAAAAAAGCAGCCACTGGACCTGATCCCACAAACATTTCTGTGTATGATCAGCACTTTTAAAGCCAAGCAGTTATTGACAAAGGATTTGATGGTCCCACGGTTGGATTTGTGCTCCTTTGCCCAGAAAGACTTTTCCTCCCAAAGTACCAGACTTGCTGATTTAACAGACACGTGAATGCAAAGACTTAGTTCAACTGTTAGAGGAGTATAAAGTTCCAAACACCAAAAAATGATTGTGCCAAGAGGCAGCAGGAAACAAAAGGGCAAAGCATGAGCACCAGGCTCACCTGCTCCAAGAGCCCCCCCAGCTTAAAATACGGGGAAAAAACCACCTGCAAGGCACAGTCCTGACAGGTCCTCATCCTACAGTGGTTTCATCAGGACTGAGCAGCAGTCAAAGATTTAGGAGTGATATTGGAATAGCTTTATTGGCATTTTTTCTCATTTTGAATGGTTTTTTTTACAACCTGCATAATTATCACTTCTCTTCAGTGCTATTTTACTTCTTCTTTCATGTGTCTTGAGACTGTTTCCAAGGGAGAAGAGCAAGATCCTCATTTAGACTTCTGTCTGAAATACCATTTTCAGTTTTCTTTCTCTTTTGCATTAAGATGAGGAAAACCAACAAGCAGCACTACTTGTGAATGAGGGTCCAATAAATAATTTGGTTTGGGGGCACAGAATTTTTGAAGAAAAAACTCAGAGACTGGACTTTTGGAGTCCTGGTAGTGGCAACAAGAATATAAGGAAGAAATTTCCTTATTGCTTCTCAGAGAACTGGACTTTTGGAGTCATGGCAGTGGCAACAAGACAAAAGGAAGAAATTTCCTTATTGCTTTGTTTATGAAGATAACAGGAATTGGATTGGATTTTATTCCTGTTCAACACAATGAAGCATATGGTTTACACAGGGTCAGGTTGCTCTGATTCATCCCATTGTGGACAGTTGCTTATTTGTGCTCAGATCTGAGGTTTGGAATAGACCAAGTAGGATAAAATTGCTGATTCATGAGGCCATTCTGAAATAAGTTAAATATGCCCATTAGCATCAGTGATAAAAGGAACATAGGGTATTGTAGGAACAGAGGGAGCATTAAAATTAGCATTGGAGAGAAATCCAGAGAGGGATGGTTGGCACTCAGCAGGTGAAGGGAGGACAGAGACAGGAGGAGAAGGCTTTTAGGCTGAATGTTTGGGAAAGAATGCTGCCAGGATGAGAGAGGAGGAGGGAAAGCCCCAGGGCAGTGCCTGTGAGAGAGGATGCCCTTGGCTGGCTGCCTGCCAGGTGTGTTTGCATCACTGGTGCAAGTGGATTGAGCCAGAAGTGTCCAAATATGCTCCTGAAAAGGACACAGAGCACCTGCAGTGCTGTCCTGCACAGTGTCCCTGAGCTCCAGCCCCCACTGCAGCAGCTCCCTCCATCCTGGAAAAAGGACCTGCCCTTACTAAATACCCAAACCAAACATTTCTGTGGGTGTTGAAGGGCCAGGATTCATCCAGAGAATTTTGCAGGTGGCTTGGCAAAGCAAGCTGATATTTTAAAATAGAAGCAAGCTTCCTTAGCTTGGCTAAAGTTCCTGGGAATATATTTCTTTTTGACTCCTCGGTTGCAGCACTTATTTCCTGTGATATTACCAGAGCAGCGACACCTCCTGCCAAACTGCTTCAGTTTGAGTCACTCCAAGACAAACTTTTTGCTGGTTTTGAGAGCAAAATTGCATTTTGGTCTGAGGATGCTTTTTTGGCTTTTCAAAACAGGTGTTATGACCAAGAGCTCATGGTGGGAGGATGAGATCAAGGTACATGAAGAGCTAATGGCTCTTAATTTTATTTTTTTTTATTTTAATAAGGAGGAAGATGCATCCTTCTGGTTCAAAAGATTCCTGTGCCACAAAGGCCTTCCCTCTTGCCATGATCTTGATTCTCCTTTAGGGGTCTGGGTAGGGGCAGAGGAAGAACCCAAGGACACCTGTCTGGATCATTTTGATAATGGATTATTTAAATTTCCTCACCCAAGGTGACACTTCTGTACCTGAGCTGGGAACACTTTTCTGAGTGGATGAGGCCCATGAATTTTTGTTCTTTTCCTGTAAAAATAAAGATGCAACTATTAAATGGATGAGTGTTGCCTGCAGAACTCCCCCTGTGCCTGTGCTCTGCCCCTGGAGAGTGGCTGTGTGTAAGTTGTGTTTACAAAATCTGCTGGGACTGTGGTTAACCACCAGGAAATCACTCTCTGTGGTATAGAAAATAGGATTCAGAGGAGGAAATGGGGCAGATTTGCCTCTGAAGGAGTGAGTTAAGGAGTTACTGTGGGTCTGGTGGCTCTCCTGAAATTGCCTCACAGCACCAGGGGGCAAGGATGTGAAACTTGCTCAGAAACTGAATTTTAACCAATTTATATTTTAAAGTTTCTCTTTTTTTGACTATGGTTTTTCTTTTATTGCTGGGAAAAATGTTTCTTTGCTCATTTTAGCTGTGCCAGTGTTTAGGCCATGTTGGCCATGGCCTTGAGAATAGTTGTATGCATATATCTGTAGATATGGTAAATGGCATTTCATTGGGCTTAGAGTGAGATGTTACATTCTAGATTAATCTCATTTCTCCTTCTCTAGAAAATTCATAACTTCACTTATTTTTACCACACACCTTTTTTTTTTTTTTTTTTTTTTTTCTTTTCCTTATTCTGAATTCTCTCCTTATTAAAACCCAAAGTGGTAAATAAAAACCAGCCCAACCTTTTACAAAGAAAATTCAATCTGCTGCTGGAGTCACAGGGTCAATCAGCTAAATGGGTATTAGTAACATAATGACAGAGCATAAGCCAGGACATGTAGTAGGATTTGCAAATCCATAACAGTAATGCTCCTTTTCTATCTGGTGTCTAATTGATGGCTTAGGGGCTCCTGTCCTGGGTCTGTGACAGAGTCACTGCCTGGACATAAAATATTGTGGAGAAACAAACCCTCAGACCTCTTCTTTTCCATGCAGATCCCATCACAGCAGGTCTGGGAGGACCTGAGAAAGCAAAACCCCCTCCCAACACAGAAAAAAATGAGAGAAAAACCAAAGAGATAAAAAATAATCAAAATAAAAACAAAACAAACAAAAAAACCAAAAGCCAAACAACCAATCAAACATAAAAAATACCAAAACAAAAATAAAAACAAAACAAAACAAAAAAAGAAAAAGAAAAAAAAAAGAGAGGGAAAAAAGAAAGAAAAAAGAAAGTAAGAAAAGGAGGGGGAAAAAAGGAAAAAAAAAAAGAAAGGAAAAAAATGATAAAAGAAAGGAAAAAAGAAAGGGAAAAAAGAAAGGGAAAAAAAAGAAGGGAAAAAAATAAAGGGAAAAAAGAAAGGGAAAAAAGAAAGGAAAAAAATAAAGGGAAAAAAAGAAAGGAAGAAAAGAAAGGAAAAAATAAAGGGAAAAAAGAAAGAAAAAAGAAAGGGAAACAATAAAGGGAAAAAAGAAAGGAAAACAAAGAAAGGGAAAAAAAGAAAGGAAAAAAATGAAGGGAAAAAAGAAAGAAAAAAGAAAGGGAAACAATAAAGGAAAAAAAGAAAGGGAAAAAGAAAGAAAAAAGAGGAAAAAAAGAAAGGAAAAAAGAAAGGAAAAAATAAAGGGAAAAAAGAAAAGAAAAAAAAGGAAAAGTAAACAAAGGGTGGAAAAGGAAAAAAAAAAGAAGGGAGAAAAGGGGGAAAAATGAAGGAAAGAAAGGAAAGGGAAAAAAAAAAAGAAAAAGAAAAAAAAAAAGAAAGGAAAAAAAGATGTTTGATGTGGCCATAACTAAGGAGCCCATCAGCTCAGGGCTGGAGTGACAGAAACTGTGTGTGGAGAGGAGGAGCAGTGCCCTGCTCTGCCCTGTCTGCACTGACAAGGAGACACCACCCTGAGGGGTGAAGGGACAGCAGAGGGGAAATGTTCAGAAAGGACAGCACAGGAAGATTTTCCCTTGTCCTGCACTTTTTTTTGTGTTTCCACCCTTTCTGCCTGCCAGGCTGGGTGGGCACACTGTGAATCCATGAGCCTGTGACTGAGCCCATGGCATCACCAGAGATGCATTTTGGAGAGCTCCAGGCTGGCCCCTGCTCCTCTGGAACACCTGCATTTAGGAAAAAAAGAAAAGTTTCCTGCTGTTCTTGACATTTTCTTATTATCTACATGTGCTTAATCCTTCTCTGTGTCATGCTGAGCTTATGAAAAAGCAATTTAGGGGCTTAATTCCAAGGAAAATGGGGAGTTAGCAGCTTTTGCTTTTCCTTGTAGCAGGACATATGTCACATGCAGTGATTAGGAGAGCAAATGAACAGCCCTGCTGAGTCTGACTGTGCAGGATGTGGGGCTGCAGCTCCTGGTCACTCTAAGCCGTGCCTCTGATTTTGGGGCTGCAGCTGTTTGAGTGTTTTTACAAACAGGGACTTTTGCAGGTGGTCCAAAGCACTTGGGTAATTTGTGGTTTGGGTTTTTCCCTGGCTGATGTGTGTGACCTCAGTGCAAACCATCACCAGCCATCCCCTGAACCCCACTGGAGCTTTGCCCCAGAAAAGTTAAGAAAAGTGAACTTGTTTAAATTGATATTTTGAACCTTTTCCTCAGGGGCACTCCAGACCTACTTCCCTTTCTCTGCCTCAGGCCAGGCTGCTTTCCCTGAGCTACGTGGCACAGAGCCCTGATCTCTGTGCTCTTCAGATAATTACACTCATTAACAGACCTGAAGGAGATGTCAGGTTCATTTTGATGCAGTAATTAGGCTCAGGCACAGCAGTTACCATGGCTTGATCTCTGGGGAGCACAAAGGAGTTCCAGCAGGGTCAGAGGTGTGACCCCAAAGCCAGCCTGCTGCCCATGGCAAGATTTTGGGAGGAGGGAGTTTGTGCCACTGGTGGAAACAGGGATTGGCAAAATAGAGAGTTTGGGATTCAGCTCCCAGACCTTGGCCACCTTCTTCATGGGGTCCCAGTGATAAATTACATAGAGAACAAACATTTTCAGCTCCCCTGAAGCTGCTGAATAGAACTTAAAGACTAACTGAAAAAAAAAAAAAAAAAATAAAAGGATGCCAAGGCATGCCCAGAGGATGATAAATGTGTCTGGGACCAGTGGAGAAACAGATAAAGAGGCCTCCAGTGGGGTTTTGGCAAATTATGTAAAAAGAAGCAACAGAAAGAAAGTTAGAAAAGTTTATTCCCTCCAACTTTGGTGTCATTTCTGGTGAACCTACACAGCACAACTGCCTGGTCTCCCCTGAGGCTCCAGGATTTTTTGTGCTGGCATGGCATCAGGACTTTCCTGGAGAAAATCACAGATTAATTTGGGACACAGGTAGGATCCCCTTGTGACATTGAGGCATTCTCTTGAGTTTAGGAATCCTGCCCACATAAGATACTGAAAATTGATATTTTGGAATTGGGTATTTTTGAATTTAATATATTTATTTTAGAATTTAATATCTTCAGAATTTAATGTCAAAGTTGGGTTACTTTGATATTTTGAAGCTTGATGTTCTGGTATTTTGAAGCAGAATTATTGTAGTATTTTGGAACTTGATATTCTAATATTTTGAAACTAGGTTACCTCAGTATTTGAATATTTCAAATATGTGTTACTTTGGTGTTTTAGAACTTACATTCTGGTATTTCAAAACAGAGATTTTGAAAACTGGTTTTCTGGTATTTTGGTGGAACAGCTACCAGCATTTAGCTTGTCAAGGAAAAAAGAAAGTTTAAGACTTAGCTGTAAAGTCCTGGGTATAGAGAGCTGAAAAGGCCACCTGCAGGCACAGATAAGAGAGAAATAAAGATAAGAAAATGTTTGTGAGGAGGGTAAAAGTCACCTGGCTCCTATTTTCATAGGACAATCCTCAGAAGATATCAGAATAAAGCTACTGAAAATCCAAGAAATGGATGGTTTTAATTCAAATAAACTACTTGATGTTGCATCAAAATGTGCAAATCCAAAAAAAGAAAAATAAAGAAAAAACAGGAAAAAACTTAACTAAAAATTATAGCAAATATAAAAGAAAACAGCAAAAAAATCTTACCCTGGGGAGGAGTCTTGTAACAGGGGAAGGGGGTCAGTTCCTCATCTTCATTAATCAATTCACATATTACAAAAAAAATAAATATTGGAGGCAGGAGGTAAAAAATCTTCAGATAAAACCCAGGACTCCTCCAAACCCTTTAATGGAAACAGCAGAGCCTCTGCAAACAGCCACACCAAGAATGAAAACCTGGAATTTTCAGTAGGCACAGGAAGCAATTATTCAGTATTAAATACCCTGCAAGGGAAGTTTAGTGATGCCTCCATCACAATTGTTGGTGCCACTGGAACTTGTGAACTCTGCTCCTTTTTCAAACCAGTGAAGCTCAAACTAGGAAAATTAAAAATACCTCATCAATTTCTGTACCTGCCAAACTCTCCAAAACTTATTAAGAAAAAACTTAATAAAAATAAACTTGAGTGCAAAAATCAAGTTTTATGAAGGAGACATTCAAATTAAAATCCCTGAGTCTAAATACATATAAACTTCAATTTTTATATTACACTGACTTCCCAATCTGAACCTATCCCAAAGAAAATTAAGGATGTAATAATCCCCATTGTGTGGGCCAGGGAGATGCCAGGAAAATCAAAAAGAGCAGAACCTGTGAGAAGCAAATTAAATCAGACACAGGCCTGGTAAGACAAAACCAATATCCTTTAAAATTAAAACACTGAAGAGGCTCATTACCTCTTACTGAGAAAATTTTAAGGTACAGGTTGTTGGTGAACTCAAATTTTGCCAGTCAAAAATGTTAATAGTCAGATTATCAGTTAGTACAAGACTCAAGAGCAATAAGCAAAATTGCTAACTAGCCCAAAATTTGCTAAGCTACCCAAAATACTCATAACCACACTAAAAAAAGAAAAGTAAGCAAATAAATAAATAAATAAATAAATAAATAAATAAATAAATTTTGAATGGTTCACTGTAATAGATTTAAAGGAATTTTGGATTATTTGTCCACCAATAATCCAATATAATTGGATTATAAGGTCCACCCTTTTTATGGACTTTTAAAACTGCCCATACAGACTCTATTATATGGCCTGATGATATTCTGGGTGCTTTCAAACAACTTCAAAATGAGGTCTCCAGCTTTGGGCTGCCTAGATCCTGTGAAATCTTTTGAATTATTCCTATATTATATTATATTATATTATATTATATTATATTATATTATATTATATTATATTATATTATATTATATTATATTATATTATATTATATTATATTATATTATATTATATTATATTATATTATATTATATTTATTATATTATATTATATTATTCCTGGCCTAGCTGTTTGTGAGCAGTCCCAGCTACAGAGCTGCAGAGTCAGACATTAAACCAGAATATAGCACAAAAATTTGTCAGTTCATCAAAGCATTCTATTCTAAATTTCACCCAGGTGGATGGGAAGTCATCCCTGCTGGACAAGTAATAGTTTCTGAGAGAATTAATCAGTGATAGAGGCTATCAAATGTAGTAACTCTCCTGGAGATTATTGGCAAATTGACTTTACAGAATTTCCATGCAAAGAGAGCTGTAAGTATCTTTTAGTGGATCACTTTTCTGGGTGGCCTGAAGCATTTCCCTGTTGCACCAGCATGGTAAAAAAAAAGTGAAAATATTTCTAAATCAAAGATTTCCATGCTTTGGAGCTTCTCTAGGAATGAAATCAGACAGAGGGAAGAGTGGGATAAGTTAGAAAAGCCTTGGGAATCCAGTGGGATTTACATACTCCATGATGGTCACAAGCCAGTGGAAAGGCAGAAAAAAAATGAATTATACTGTTAAACTTCAATTATTATCCCCAACCAGAATAAAATATGAGGAAAAAGTGAAGTTTGCAACAGAAACTGAAGGCTTGCTACTACTGTAATGTTGCTCATATCTGTATCTTAATAGTCCACCAAAATCTTTGTTTGCCAAAAACACCTTTAACATTTCCCAGAGAGATTAGTCATGACAATTCCTACAAAAATTTCAAGTAGCTAAAATATTAAATGCAGCTAATTGCTGGATATGTTTCCAAGGAATGTTGGTAGGAATGAGGCCCCACAGAACCTCATGGCCTTAAGGAAAAATGAGCCATTATAGGACAAGAATGTTGCACTTACATCAGGGATGAGTTTCAAGCCCAGCAGACAAAAATCAATAGAAAAGGCAATAGAAGAGTGGCAGCAAGAAGAAAACTCTTAGATGAGGTTGGCTTAATTCATGGCTATCAAAATGCATTTGTGCACAAAATGCATTTGTGGCAGTCATTTGTAACCACTGTAGAGTGTTTACTTGTTTGTGGTCAATGTCAGAGTTGCTGTAATGCTTTGTGCTGAAAAATGAAGTATTGTGACTTGCCTAAAAGAGACAGTCTCAAGAAAAAGGAGGGATTTGATAAATAACAAAGAGAATAATAAATTTCAGCTCCCCTCAAGCTGCTGGGAGAGAGCAGAGTCTTTTTTGATGTTTTCATTTCAGGTGAGTGTGAGAAGAGGCTGCAAATCCCACATGGTTTGGTGCCAGGATTCCACAGCTGCAGAGACCCATGAAGTGCCAGTCAGTTCAAGAAAGGACTCTAGGACATGAAACAGGCAGTTTTTATTTCATAAAATATTTTGCAGTGGGTACAACAGGAGAGGGAAAAATCTTTCAGATAATGAAAAACTATTATTTCTGAGATCACAGAGAAAAATCAAGTATGATGTCATGCATTTTTCTTTATCTAAAACCAGAAAGATTTGTTTTGATGCAAAATGGGGATGAGAAGGGGGCTCACCCAGGGTGATTTAATTCCCTGATACAGAAACTTCAGTGCTCCAAGGAACTGCCCTGCCTGCACTAATATAAAATGGTTTTAGTGTTCAGAATTCTCCCTGCTCATCTGAAAATAAGGATTGGATGGAGGGTTTTGGAGAAAAATGGCCTTGGCAAGAGGAAGCAGCTTGTGTCTCTGTCACCCTTTTCCCTTGGAGTTCTCTCAGTGAATTCCAGGTTGGAGATTGGGCTTGGAGCAGCCTGGGACAGTGGGAGATGTCCCTGTCACAGGGGTGGCACTGGATGGGTTTAAGGATCTTTAAATCCTTTTCAACCCAAACCATTCCATAGTTCCATGATTCTTCTCATTGAGAACACTGCCCACCCCTTGATCCCTGCACAGGAACCTTTTGGGAGAGGACACATGGACATGTGTGCCACCTGCAAAACTTCTAAAATGCTGTTTACAGTTTGCACTCATCTGCAAATATTTGCATTGCCCAGCTGTGTGTGTTTGTGTGTTTGTGTGCAAGTTGTGCTCCTTCACACATGGGGAAGGCAATCTGGTTCTGGAAGGGCAGAATGGGAAAGGTGAGAGGAATGGTAAAGGCTGCTAACCCAGATATCCAAAACAAGGACCTTTAAAAAGGTTTTTTTAATCTGTAATGCTGGAAACAAAAAGTAGAGAATGGTCAGGTTACATAAGTCAGATTCTACCAAAGTGGTTGTTGTGTGTTATGGCACCTTGCACTCATATATTTGTGTAAATGTTTCAATAGAATGTTGCTCTCCATTGTTTTCTTAGGTCAGTGTTTGGTTTGTACATGTTCTGGAATTTCTGTAACAGAGAAATATCAGACTCTCAAAGACTCTTCTGTGAGCTGGTGACAGAAACAAACTTCTTGTACATCTCCATTGTCAACCTCAAAACAGCATCCTGTCCTGAAAACACAATTCAGGATATTCATGTGCTTCCTCCCAGGCCACTGAAGAATGTGAGAACAGATGCAGATTTTTGTATATCTTTTGCATATAGATATAATATAACTGCATCTGTATAATCTCACACAATTTTACATAGGTATTTAACTAAAGCAGTTGTAAAGTTAATTGCAAGACTACTGTGAGCTATAAATACAAGAAAAAATCAGATCTGAGGAATACTCTATTTAAGGATAAAGTGAATTTAAATATAAGTGCCAGAAGAAATGTGAATTTTTGAAATATTTTCAAAATTCATTAGTGAATCATTGCAAAAACACACTTCACTGTGGGAGCAACTCCAGTAAACCAAGACTCCAGTTCTACTTGTTTCATGCTTTTGAGAACTCCCACTGAAGTCAATGGGATTATTCTTGGGGGTAAAATGAGCTGGGTTTGGTTCCAGGGACTCCTGGCTGGACTTTCAAATGAACTTAAAGCCTGCAATGCAAAACCTTTGATTGCCTGGAAAGGGGAATTTGAGCAAAAGGAAGGCACTAAGGTGAATTTGGGGGAGTCTCCACAGAACACTCCTGGTCAGAAGGCAGAGATCAAATTTCCATGGAATCTGCAGCTCTGGGCATGGCTAACTTGGTTTGCTGTGTTTTTATTTGGGGAGCCAGATACAATTCTTTGTTAAAAAAGGGGAAGGTGGAAGTTTCCCCCTGGTGAAAACTACCCCATCCTAGAGCTCTAAAACAGCAGCAGGAGAGTCTGAGGCTTCCTGGAATGAGCAACTCAAGCCTCAGACTCCTCTCACCAGGTTAATTTATGGAGGTGTGTAATATTTTTGACACTATAAGGGGTTGGGGTTTGCTTTGATAATTTTTATCTCACTCAAAATTTCTATTAGATTTTTAAGCAGATGTCCAGCTCATTAATCTCTTGCAAGGTTAAATAAGTGAACATTTTTCTTGTTGTTTGGATCTTTCTCACTTAAAAAGGGGAGGGGAATAGGACAAGCCCCTTCTCACCTCAGCATGTCTCAGTGAGTCACTCAAACCCTGCACAAGCTGAAAAATCCAAATAATGTGACCCACTGCTGTTTTGGCTCTTTTCTTTTTTTCAGAGCAGCTGACCCAACTTCAAAAATGTGACTCATGGCTCCTCCAGCAAAAGGATCAGCAGCAGTTTCTGGGTTGGTGCAAGAGCCCCACAGGACACAAAGGGGTTGAAGATGAGTGGAACCTGGCTGGGTGTGCCTGTTGAACACCTGCTGGCCCTGGGACACAGGCACAGATGGAGAAGCATGGTATTTAAAAGAAAAAAAAACAAAAAAAAAACCACTCCAAAAATAATTAAAAAAAAAAAAAAAATTCCCTTTTCATTGTTATTCTCTGCCCTCTGAAATGGAGACATAAATCTGCTCCTCCTCTGGCCCTGGTGGCTCTAAACTTGGTTTGTAGGGTGCTGCAAATGGGGAGGAGGTTTGAAGCATCAGCCTGGGTGACCTGTCAGTGGACACCTTTGTGTGGGTTTCTGGGGACACCCTGGCTTGGAGGGCAGGTTCAAGTTAAGCCCAACTGTGAATCTGCCAGCAGGACATCTGGGGGGGGTGACAGGAGGAGAAATGCAGGTGGGTGAGGCAGTGTTCTATTAGAGCTGACCTGGCTCCAAATCCCTGTGCAGGGAGCTGGGAGCAGAGCACTGAGAGGAGCCAGGGATTATTTTTATGGATGTGCTGCTCCTTCTTGTTCCTTTCAGGCAGATTCCAGAAAGTTCAGGCTGTTTGTCTGCCTGGTGGGGCTCAGCAGTGCCAGCTTCTGGCTTTTCTACAGCTGGACCCAATTCTGCTTGTCCTGTGAGAGCAGCCAGGGTCACACCTTCCCCATGGAGACTTTCAGGAGGACGGAAGGGAACTTCTCCCAGCTCCCAGACATTGACTGCATCAAGAACCCTCCCTTCCTCGTCCTGCTGGTGGCCTCCTCGTGCCAGCAGGTGGATGCCAGGATGGCCATCAGACACACCTGGGGCCAGCACAGGACAGTGGCTGGCAAGCGCCTGGTGACGTTTTTCCTGCTGGGGAGCCCTGGCAATCCCAGGCAGCAGGCTGGCATTGCTGCTGAGAGCCAGAGGTACAGAGACATCATCCAGAAGAACTTCACAGACACCTATTACAACCTGACCCTGAAGACCATGATGGGAATCGAGTGGATCCACAGGTTTTGCTCCCAGTCCAGCTTTGCCATGAAAACTGACACAGATGTGTTTGTCAACGTTTTTTACCTCACTGAGCTGCTTCTGAGGAAAAAGAAGACTGCTGGATTCTTCACAGGCTTTTTAAAACTGCACGAGTTCCCCATCAGGACCAGAATGAGTAAGTGGTACGTGAGTAGGGAAGAGTATCCAGGAAACACCTACCCACCCTTTTGTTCAGGGACTGGGTATGTTTTATCCAGTGATGTGGCCAGCCAGATCTACAACATTTCTGAGAGTGTTCCATTCATTAAACTGGAGGATGTGTTCATAGGCCTGTGCCTTGACAAATTAAAAATTCAGCTGGAGGAGCTCCACTCGGAGCAGACGTTTTTCCCAGAAAGGATCCGGTTCTCTGTCCCTCGCTTTAGGAAAATCGTGACGTGCCATGGAATAAAACCCTCTGAGCAGCTCAGCTACTGGAACCACTTAGTGGCAGGAACCCAAGGAGTGCTCTAGCACCTGCCCTGCTCCACTGGACAAACTGAAATTCTCTGCTTTTACAGGGCTGCTCCCCACTCCAGCAAACTCCCAATTTACTCCAGCTCCATCACGTTAATGACTTTGAAATTGTTTTTTAATCACAGAATCAGAGAACTCTTAAGGTTGGGAAAGACTCCCAAGATCATTGAGTCAAATCTTTGATTTAAAACCCCCTTGTCAACTAAAACAGGGCACTGAGTGCCACATCCAGTCATTCCTTGAACCCCTCCCTGGGCAGCCCCTTCCAGTGCTTAACCACCCTTTCCATGAAAAAATTCTTTATTTCTGCATGAGAACATGCAAACCTGCTTCTCTCCCATTCACTCCCATCTCTGTGCATCCCTCCTCTAGTTGCAATAATTAGTTCAAACCTTCTTCTCTCCCATTCATTCCCACCTCTGTGCATCCCTTCTCTAGTTACAATAATTAGGTTTTTTTTTTTGTTTTTTTGTTTTTTGTTTTTTTTTTTTTTTCCTGAAAAACTCAGGGTTGCTAACCCACCCTCCAAATCCTGCTGCCACAGGCCTGGGAACATTCCTGCCGTGCCAAACAAAAAAGTCAAAGTATTTTTTGTTCAGAGAATCAAATCCTGGTCGCCCCTTGATAAATCCCTGTCCCCATCTGTGCAGGAATATAAGGAATGATATTTGTGGCTGCCAGGGTGCTCCCTCCTGGAGGAAGCTGCAGCCCTGCCCTTGCAGCCAGCTCTGTGTGGGCTGAGCTGCATCCTGGCACAGGTCCCTCCTTCAGTCTAAACCAATTTCTTTTTTTGCAGAGATGGTAGAATTTGCCCAAGCAATGCTCTCAGGACAACCTTGGGCACTGCAGGTCACCTGGTGGATGTGTAAAAGCTGCTGCAGAGTTTCCTTCCTCCCAAAAATAACCCATGTGAGCCAGTGGAGGGTGTCCTGCTCTTCCCATTAAAACAGACCACTGATATTTGTGTCTCACTTTGATTGCCCAAGTGCTGCTGTGAATGGTTTGCCCACGTTAAACTAGAGTCACTTACAGTGATTTAGACTTTTTTTTTCCTAAAGAGAAACTGGTTGTGTGAGAAAAAAGACAGGAGGATTTTTCTCTTTTGAAATGTTCTCAAGAAATCATTCAGGCTGGGAGCATTTCTGTTTCTATTTCTTATTTCATTCCCAAGCAAAGACTCATGAAATCTCTGGGATGGTTCTAAGTTTCAGAGATAAGGAGTGGGGTCTTTACAGCAGATGCTAAAAAAATCCTTCAGGGCTCTGAGGAGGGAGAAGGGAGCTCAGAAATCCTCCCCTATGCAATGCTTGATTTTCCTGCAGGCACAGGCAAGATCAGTGTTATCAGCATGGAATGCCTGCAGTGTCTGTGTGAAGTGGTTTTTTACCAAAAAGCAGTGAAAGTGGAGCTGTTCCCAAGAGGAGCTGAGGGGATCTGACACCCAGCATGGAAGAAAGACAGGAAAATAGATTTTATTATTTTGGTGTTATTGATTTTTATTGTTTCTTTTCATTTTATTGAAAAGAAGGATTCTTCTTTCTTTCTTTTCAAACCCTTCTTGGTGACGATTTCCCAAGTATCTCATTTTACTTGCCTGAAGAGCAGGATAAATGTTTTCAGCAGGAAAATCCTAGGAAATGTTTAATAATTGTGATAAAATATTATTTATTTTCCTCTGGTGTAGAGTAACCTGAGATCATGCACTTACATTTGACCACTGATAATGAAAGAAAAAATGTTTATTTGTTTGACAGAAGAATAGCCCTCTTCATTTTAAGCTTCTTTAATAAACTTTTAATATTTTATTTAGAAAATAGCTCATTTTTACTTACCATTCAGCTCTTTTCTGAATACTTTTGCTGCCTTCAGAAGTGTGATGGGTCAGACTGATAAAGCCAAGCCAACATCTTTTTAATCACTATTCTTTCCATGTAATATCCAGAAATATTTTGTGTCATTCATTGCTCCTGTGCCCAAGGTGCAAGCTGGTTATTCCTTTAATTTATGGGAAAATGGTGAGCAGAAAGGAATGTTTCCTGCTCATTCCCAGCTCCCTGTCTTGAGGGGCAGAGTGATCTGGGACAGCATCATCAGCCTGATGTTCTCTTCTTGTTCTCAGAGGTACTAATATAGTAATAAATAATAATATAATATAGATATAATATAATATAATATAATATAATATAATATAATATAATATAATATAATATAATATAATATAATATAATATAATATAATATAATATAATATAATATAATATAATATAATATAATATAATATAATATAATAAACAATATAATAATGAAATAATGCTGCAGGCAACTGTAGGTCTCACTTCCACCTCTGTGCTTGGTGCCAGCAGTTTGTGGCTTTGCATCAGCATAAAAAAAGTCACTCCTGAGGACCAAGTCCTGCTTGACCTCTTGTGGCTTTTATTTGAGGTCAGGAGCATTCCCAGTTACTTGAATCCAGTGATTCTCAGGCAGCCACTTCTGCAGACTCAACCTCATTTTGGGGGGTGAATCCTAGAGGAAGATGTCCCTGTGTTTCCAGGGAGATGTGCTTGTCATTTCAGGTGCCCTGCACAGGATGTCTTCAGAATGTTTTGCCCCCACATCAGTCTCCAGTGACTGCCCAGGGACATTTAATTTGTCATTGCAGCAGCTCTGCAGAGGAGCAGATTTGGGATTTGGGATTTGGGGAGCCTGCTCCTCTCCTCTTTGAATGTGGCTTCCCAGGTGAATGTTTTAGCTGCTGCACAGCATTTCCCTCAACATAATGATTTTCTTGGTGTAAATTAGAAACTCATTTTTTTCATTCACAGAATCAAAGAATTGTTTATGTTGGAGAAGAACTGCAAGTTTTCACTGATTCCAACCCTTAACCCCAAAAGTGTCCCTAAGCACCACATCTACATGTTTTAAACACTCCAGGCACAGTGATCCCTCCCCTTCCTTGGGCAAAATTTCTGGAAGAAATTTTTGATAAATGCAATCTAAACCTCCCCTGGTGCAACCTGAAGTCATTTCTCCTTGTCCTGTTGCTTTTTTATTGGGAGAAGAGACCAATCCCCACCTCACCCCACCCTCCTGTCAGGGAGTTCTGGAGAGAAATGAAATCCCCCCTGAGCCTCCTTTTCTGCAGACTGAACCCCTCCCCTCCTCCCTAGGCTGCTCTAAATAAGAATATATTAATTGAATAATTAATTACTTAAAACATAAAGTTACCCTGCTGGAAAATGTGATTTAAGAAAAAGCAGATGATTGCATGTAAGGCAAATCCATTTGTTTAAACAAAAGCACTGTGCTAGTGAGTTTGTATGTATCAGCTAAATTAAATTAGCTTTTGCAGCTGAGGCCACAGATCATGGATTTTAAAACAATCAAAACAGTATTAGTGGTCTTTTGAAAAATTAGTTGCATTTTCCCAGGAATGACCATCACAAAACAACCAGAAATCTAAGCAGAGCTGTAAACACAGTACTGCAGTGTACATGCACTTATTTTTTAAATTTTGTATAGGCTGATAAAATAATTCAGGTAATTTGGGGGCAGTTTGTCTGCAGAAATTGAGCACTACCCCAACATTTTCATGCATACTGGGTTAGAAATTAATTAATTTTAATATTTTTTCTTTTTAATGAATGGCTTGGAAAAGGTCATCTAAAAGTTGCTCCACTGCTTCTAAGCAGGGAGGAGTACAGAAATCAGCAGAGCTGGCAATCTTAGAGTTGGTTGCACTTCAGCACATTCTATTTCTTCCAAGATAATTATTTGAATGCATAAAAATTTATTTTTTTTTCCCTCAACCCAAATTCATCAACCAACACATTCTCAGTTCAAATTAGGATTTTCAAACCTATGCAGGAAGGATCTGCTCTCACAACTCCTCTGACTCAGACTAATTGAGGAGGTACAAGGTGGATTTCTGCAGTGGAAGTTTCGCCTTATTTCAGGGAGGAAGGGGACAAAAGGACTCCTGGGGGAGACAGGAGCTGCTCCTCAGGATCTGTGTGGGTGACAATGCAATCCCCATTTCAAACTCGTGCCACTGTTTGTATTATTTGCATAGAACAGTTCCATGTTTGGTATTTTATTAGTAAAGAATTTTGCTACCACAGTTTTGTGTGTGTTCCCTTGTGTTTCTGGCTGTGAATGTATCAACATTTTGGGGTGTAGGTGTGTTAGGGGGCTGGTTCCTTTTCCAGTTAAAATCAGTGGAATTACAGAATCATTTAGGCTGGAAATGCCATTTAAGGGTATCCAGTCCAACCTTTAACCCAGCTCAGCCCCACGTCCCCAAGTGCCACATCTGCAGGGATGGGGACTCCAGCTCTGCCCTGGGCAGCTGGGCCAGGGTTTGAGCACTTTTCTGGGAAGGAATTTTCCCTAATATCCAATCTAAACCTGCCCTGGCTCAACCTGGCACAGTTTGATCCCATCTCCTGTTCCCTGCAAGAAGGGCTTGACCATCTCCCTGCCCCTCCTGCCAGGGAGTTGTGCTGAGCCTCCTTTTCTCCAGGCTGAGGGGTTCAGGGGTGATTTTGGTGGTTCTGAGCTGATAGTGAGACTGGATGATTCTGAAGGTCTTTTCCAACCTCAATGATTCTGTGATTCTATCAAAAGAATATTTAAAAAAAACCAACTCTGCTGACAGTACAACTTGCTCTGCTTATAAACATTTCTGTAGTTGATATTCCCACTCTCAACCCCCTTTTTTTCAGGAGATCAAATCCATGACCCACCCAGATCAGGGTGTTGTGCTCACCCAGGCAGGGGCTCTCAGCATCCCCTCCAGCTCCTCTTTAGCCTGAATCAGGCCAGGAAAACTGGCTGCCCACGAGTCCAGAGCTCAATAATCTTTGTACAGGGCAGTAAAACATAGAGGAGCAGTAAATATACCTGTCCTTGTTTCCTCCTGCCCACTAAACCAGCTCCCTGCTGGCAGGGATTCAGTCAGTGTTGGACTTCAAATATTAAACATCAAATCTTGAAGTAATTGGAGACTCTGGAGTCTTTTATTGGGTTTGCATGGCTCAGCTTTGGCAGCAGGGGCAGAGGTTGTTGTGACCCAAAGGAAGGACCCAGCACTTGGTCTTGTTAAATCTGAATTTGAAACTCTTGAATTTTCTCCCCTTTTCAAAAATGACTTAGGAAACAGTGAGGGGATTGAAAGGAAAAGATAAATTTACCCAGAGGTGATACCTGTGGGAAGAACAAGAGCCAAGCTGAAATGATTTCTGCCCCACTGTGTGCCTGAGGATGGCTCAGGGTCCTTCTGGCACCTGGAATACAGGGCTATTCTATTATCACTTAAAGAAAAATGTGAAACAACTGAAGACTGTCACTTGGATTTTTAAACACATGCAGTTATGACCTGAAAGGAAAAAGTCCTTCCTCCCTGCCTTTATATTTTATTTTATCTTGCTTACATATCTGATGTATTTTGCTTGGGACATTTTTTACAGCTGGACTTTAATTCATTAGTTCATGGCAGCAATATATTCTACAAATATTGCCACAGGACTTAGACATATGCAGCACATAGGAGATCCAGCCTGAAAAAGCAGACTGGAATTTGGTCATGTTCTGGCTGAGCAAATAGAGACTTTTTCCAAAGCCTGGTAATACAGTGGATTTGGGGCTGCTCTTCTAAAGAGTTCACTTAAGTACATTTTCACCAGAAAATGTAATTGGATGATTTCAATGGTTGAGAAAGAATGTTTCACGTACTCAAAAATGCATTATTTTGCAGGGAAAAAGAAATAAATGCAAGCCCCTTCTTAGAATCTCTCCAAGTGAACCCTGCACACAACATTCCTTGTGTTCAGCTTCTCACCTAACCTGACCTCGTTTAATTTATGACTTTGGCTGCAGGGACAGAGACCTGCAATCATCTTCCTGCTCCTCAGGAATCCCAGTTCCATTCCCAGTCACACCCTCCTGTGCAGCTGGGGGCAGGGAATGCCATAAATTAGTGATGTGTGATTTTCACCTCCCAGGCAGCTCCAATCCCTTCGTGTTTAATTTAATTATTGCTGCTGAAACAGCAGTTGTAAGTAAATGTTTGACTCGAGTACACAAAGGGACCTGCAGCTTTTACACGTGTTGCTGCTCATAAAGGCCCAAGGGGGGAATTAAAGAGCAGGGAGAGCTGAGCTGGGAGCAGGGTGGGGTGGGGGTGATGCTCTGGGTCCTGGCAGGGGTGGAACAGCTCAGGGAGGCACCTCAGCCCATTTTGGGGATGCCAGCCCCTCATCCTGAGGGATCCCTGCAGGTTTCCTGAGCCACACCACCTTCAGCAGCTCTGCTGAGGAGGAAGGTGCTGTCTGAAATCCTCAGTGACCAGGGTTCCAACACGTGGGATATGGAAGAGGAAAAGGGCTGGAAGCTTCATCCTTTAAAATCCCAATCTTTACTGTATTCTGGAGATCTTTTAAGTGCTCACCAGTTCCCTCAGCTTTTAGGCAATCTCAAAAATCAAGTTTTGTGAAGAAGTGTTTCAGAAGAAGTGTTTCAAAAGAAGTGACCAAACAGAATCATGAAATCAGAGTTGTTGTGCTGAAAGGACCTTTAAGGGTCAGTCCAACCCCCTCTGCCAGGAGATTTTTAACTCAGTCAGAGCCCTGCCCAGCCTGGCCTTGAAGTTTTCCAAGGATTGTGAATCCACCACCTCTCTGGACAGCCTGTTGAGGTTTTCCTCATGCTCATTGTAAAAAATCTCTCTCTCATATCTAGTCTAAACTGACCCTCCTTCAGTTAAAAGCCATTGCCCTTGGTCCTATCAGTACAAGGCCTTATAAAAATTCCCTCTCCAGCTCTCTTGTAGCCCCTTCAGATAATGAAAAAGTGCAATAAGGTCTCCCTGGAATTTCTCTGGTCTGAAAAGCCCCAGCTCTCTCAGCTGAATATCAAAATAAAATTCACTGCTCCTCCACAGGAGAAAGCCAAAATACAGCAGTGATTCTGCCACATGAAGAGCAGCTGAATATCTGAAACCATCTCTGCCAGAGCCTTAGAGTGTCTTAGTGAAAAAAGGCAGATTGCAGTCACAGACCTGCTACCACAAGCACAGTGCAGAGGAGACACTGATTTCCAGAAAAATCCCCCCCTGCCAGTTCTACTTGGTGATGTTACCTGAATGCCCAAAGGGAGCAGCAAGGTGTCAGTCACAGGGATGCATTTCATGAAAATGCAACAGGGAACCAGGAACCACATCACAGTCTGCCCTCTCATCATGCCTGTGGGTCACAACATTCATTAAAATTCTATTTTCAGAGGTGTGAGTCTGAATGTTTCTCATAACTGGCAGCCCTTGCAAAATCAAAAAATAAAAAAAAAAATAAAAAATAAAATAAAATAAGAAAGCTTGGGGTGCTGGGCAAGGTGAACTCCAGAGGTCCCTCCAATCCTAACAATTCTGTGGGATGCTGTGTGGAAAGGGTTAATGGTGAGTTTCCTGGAGGTGCTGTGGGGTTTGCAGCCCTGGACGCAGTGTCAGTGTGAGCATTCCTCTGACAGAGCTGCTCCTCTGCTCCATGTGCCCAGAGCTGGGCTCACTGTGCTTGCTAGAGAGACGTGCTCAGCTCCAGTTTTAAAAGACTCTGCACAGATTTTCATTTTGCCTGAGCTCCTTGAAGAATCTGGTTTTCCATGTAAGTCCTCAGGAGGAGTCTAAAAAGCATCACTTTAAGCAATAATGAAAAGTGTAGTCATGATTGTGAGTGTAGAGAATGATGTTTCCCTTTTCTTGGCACATTATCACACACTGAAAAGTTCTTCAGAATAAACTGAAGGATAACCAGAGCAATTAAAGCTGTTTGAACCAGAGACAAAGCATTTCTGAAGCTAAAGAAAATGTTGCCAGGGGAACTGCTGCACTAAAAAATTTCCTTCTCAGATTTACACTCCCTCTGACAGCACCAAAGCTGCATCTTGGGTCTTTTTGTGATAAACTTTCTGACTCCATGCTGAATGCATTCATCCACCTGCCCTGAGTGATGACATTTTCATTTTTCCAGCCACAACTCACTGGTTTCAGTGCTGGGGAGGAGAAAAGCACCTGGCAAAAGGGAAGCATGGAATGTGGTTCAGTGCAGGCAGGAATGGACTGGAGAACAACATTCCAGTTGTGCAGATTTATTCAGGCCAAATAAAAACTGTGAGGATATTTGTGCCAAAAAAAAAAAAAAAAAAAAAAAAAAAAAAAAGTGTTTAATCCTGTGGCCTCCTGGGTGTGAAAGTCTGGGAAAAGATTATGTCCAAAGCCTTTCCTCACTAAGGGCCCACAGCAATTCTGAACAGAGCTGTGGCTTTATTATAATCAGCAAGGAAAGAAAGGAAAGAAAGAAGGAAAGGAAAGATAAAGGAAAGGAAAGGAAAAGGAATGGAAAAGGAAAGGAAAAGGAATGGAAAAGGAATGGAAAAGGAATGGAAAAGGAAAAGGAATGAAAAAAGAAAAAAGAAAAAAGAAAAAAGAAAAAAGAAAAAAGAAAAAAGAAAAAAGAAAAAAGAAAAAAAGAAAAAAGAAAAAAGAAAAAAGAAAAATAGTTAAATTGTTGTTACAAGGTTTTTTGAGAATTTATCCTGGCCTAGGTCATAGTAACAAAATTTCATGAATCTTTCCATTAAGGCAAGGATTACCTGAGTTCCTCAGAAAGAGATAAAGCAGGATTTCCTCAGAACAGAGGGAATCTGGTGGGATTGGTCTCAGCTACTTTTGCTGTCTAAACCAGGAAATCCAATCCAGTCCAGTCTTGCAGACTCCTCTGGAGTAAAAATAAGGAGGGAGACAATGGGGGAAAATGAATCTCAATGTTTGCAAAGGTAACACAAAGAGGAAATGGCCCAGCCCTGTTATTTCCAGAGCTTTTCCTCTAAACTTCTGATTAAGGAAAAAGGTGATTACACTAACAGACTAATTAAAATATTTTTAAAAAGCAGTTAAAGACAGAGAGGGATCTGTGTGTCTCACTTAATCTACAGCTAACACTAATAAATTCTGTTTTGAGTGAGAAACACCTTGCAGAGCACCAGATATTTTGGAGAACAGTAGAGGAAAGGAGGAAGAGCATAGAAAGAGAGGGAAAAAACCAGAGGAAGAGTTGTAAAAGTTATGGCTTAGCATCTCTTTGGTCTGATTTGCTACTGGAGAGCAGCATCCTGTACGCAGCAAGACAGAGATAGATAATTCAGTCATTAGGGCAGCTCTTCTCCTGCCTTTGTCTTTTCTAGGGGTTTCAATTCCCTTGCTCTTCATGTGAGAAAATAGCATTTATTTCTTTGATAGGAAGCCATTTTTCAAAATCCTGGTAATGGCCAAACTTCCTTTCAAGCCCATTTCCATGAAGAAATGAAGAATCTTATTCCTGTTTCTAGCACTGACCTCTAATCAGCTTTAATCAGTACGTGGCTCTTTTCTGCTGCTTCAGTGCTCACACTGATTTTATTTTCTTTGACTCAGCTAAACAAGCCAAAATGCAGCCTGGAACTGTAGGGCCTGGTGATTCTACAGGTGAAGGTGTCTAAATGCTGTTCATTTTCTGTTACAGAAGCACAGAATGGTTTGGGCTGGAAGGGACCTAAAAACCATCCAGGTCCAGCTCCTGTGCCATGGCAGGGACACCTCCCACTGTCCCAGGCTGCTCCAGCCCCAGTGTCCAACCTGGAAATGAACATTCCAGCTGCTCTGGGAATTCTGTTCCAGGACCTCCCCACCTTCCCAGGGATGAATTTTTCCCTAAAATCCCACCCAAACCAGCTCTCTCTGTTTGAAGCCAATCCCATCAGGACAATTTGTCCCATTCTCCTGCAGGGGAGACAGAAATTGCACTGGTGGCCCCAATGGCAGGGACAGAAGGTTTCAGTGAGTGAATCCCAGGAATCCTCTTGGAGCTCCTTGAGTGGGATTGCACAGCAAGCTGTGCAGACATATGTTCCAGCCTCACACACCCCAGAACAAAAAATGTGGGGGGTTAGCTTAGGAGTTCACAGTGTACACACCATCCAAAATGGGTTTGGAAGGGCTGGGGTGTGGGGAAAAAAAAGGGAGAAAATGCTCCTACCCACCAGCAGAAGAAAAAGGAAAAATTGGAAAGAAGCATCTAGGGGAAGGGGAGTGGGAGGTAGGACTGTGCCTGGTGATTCACAAGGTGACCAAGATGCTTTTCCATCTAAATCAGGTTTTTGAACATCATGGGTGACCCTGTGCATGCACTCTGGGACTCAGACACTTCCCCACATCTTACCCCACTCCACCCCAACCCAGGGTTTGACTCATCCCAACACTCATTGGGAAAGCCAAAGGAAGGAAGGAGCTGATAAGGGCAGTAATTAATAATGAATAAAATGTCAATGCACATGCTGGTCTTTTCTAACACAGCTGATTTTGTCCTCTCTACACTGAGGGGATGGGCATGAACCTCAGAGCAGCTTAAACCTACCTGAAGAGCAATTAGAGAGATGACAGAGCCAATCTCTGCTCAGCAGTGCCAAATGATAGCTTTGTACAAGGTTTAAAGGCAGCAATTATCCTTTCCAAAGCGTTTTTATGGAGTGTTATCTTGATTAATTCAAGCTAAAAATTAATTTTAACCTTCTGCACTTCTCCTGCTTGAGCAACCAGAGATGGAATGTGCTCATTAGATGTTATTTATCCCTTTTCTTGCTCTAGATTTATTCATACACACCTGTATGGAAGGCATTTCAAGAATATTGTTATTTAAGTCAGTGGAACAAGAGTGTGAGATTTTAGACTTTCAAAAAGAAGTTGTTTGTAAAATCAAGGAAATAGTAACCAAAAAAAAATATAACTGGTAAAAAAAAAAAAAATAAAAAATAAAAAAAAAAAATCTTCCTGCAGCTTTCATGGCTATTTCTTTTAACAAGTCAGGGTGATTTTTTTTCTAATAAAGCAAAGGTTTTAAAATTTATTTTCAGAAATGTCTCACGATTCCCCAAACTGAATGATTCATTTCCCTTTGCTTTTTTCCCTTTCCATTTCAAGCCACTGTGGCATTAATTTCTATTTGCTACTGTTACTGTGCTTAGTAGGAAATACAGTTCAGGGAAGTTTTACATCCCTTTTTTTTATGATTTAAGCTTCCTGGCAGATGGATTCATCATAAAAATCTCCTGACATGTCACATCAGTTCAACTCACTGACCAACCATGGCATAAAACGCAGGATGCAGTTCCTGGAGGAAGACAAAGGCTGTCAGAACATCTCAGGAGGCAGCAGGGAGCACACACAACCCCCTCAGTCTCCTGGGGCCACCAGGAGGAATTTCTTCACAGAAAAGGTGATTAAACAGCAGAAAGGACTCACTGGAGGCTTTTAATGAAATGCTGGATGTGGCTTTCAATGCTCTGGTCTGGCTGACAAGGTGATGTTTGGTCACAGGATGATCTCAGAGGTCTCCTCCAGCCTGATTGATCCTGTGCTGCTCCCCAGTGACACCACAGCCTGATCCATCCTGCCCTTGCCCTTGGATTGGCACCTTGGTTCTACATGCAAAGGATTGACCTGAGAATTTCACACCACAGCTCCTAGAAAGCCTTACCTCCCACCCTGCCCATCTCCTCCAGCTGCCAACTGGCCCCTGGGGGATGCCCAGCCCTGGCTCAGCCCCTCACCCTGCCAAGGGCTGCTGGAGGCTCTCAGCCCCCCCAGCTGTGGGTGACAGTGACAATTGGCAGGGCCATGGCTGGCACAGACACTTCTGCTCCCTGCCACGCTGCCTGAGGCACCTTAACAGGGGGATGTGCTCCAGCATCAGCACAGGCACTGTGTGAGTGTGTGACTGTCCCTGTAACAGGGGACATCAGTGCCTGGTGCCACACACTCACCTGTGTCACTCTAACAGGGGACATCAGTGCCAGGTGCCACACACTCACCTGTGTCAGTATAACAGGGGACATCAGTGCCAGGTACCACTGCACTCACCTGTGCCATTGTAAGAGGGGAAATCAGTGCCAGGCACTGTCACATTCACATGTGTCATTGTAACAGGGGACATCAGTGCCAGCCACTGTTCACTCACCTGTGTCACTCTAACAGGGGACATCAGTGCCAGCCACCACCACACTCACCTGTGCCATTGTAAGAGGGGAAATTGGCATCATCACACTCACCTGTGCCATTACAACAGGGGACATCAGTGCCAGGTACCACACACTCACCTGTGTCATTGTAACAGGGGGGAATTGGCACCATGGCACTCACCTGTGTCAGTATAACAGGGAAATTGGCACAACTGCACTCATCTGTGTCACTGTAACAGGGGAAATTGGCACCACTGCACACACCTGTGTCACTGTAACAGGGGACATCAGTGCCAGGCACCATCACACTCACCTGTGTCAGTATAACAGGGGACATCAGTGCCATGTACCAGTGCACTCACCTATGTCACTGTAACAGAGGAAATTGGCACCACTGCACTCACCTGGGCCATTATCACAGGGGAAATGTTATAAAACGGGCAAATTAGCACCACTGCACACACTGGTGTCAATATAACAGGAGACACATGTTCAAGGCACCATGGCACTCACCTGTGTCACTCTAACAGGGGACATCAGTGCCAGGTACCACACACTCACCTGTGTCAGTATAACAGGGGACATCAATGTTAGGCACTGTTCACTCACCTGTGTCACTGTAACAGGGGAAATCAGTGCTAGCCACCACCACACTCACCTGTGCCATTGTAAGAGGGGAAATCAGTGCCAGGCACCATCACACTCACCTGTGTCATTGTAACAGGGGGGGAACTGGCACCATGGCACTCACCTGTGTCAGTATAACAGGGCAATCAGTGCCAGGCACTGTTCACTCACCTGTGCCACAGGGGACACCCATTCCAGGCACCACTGCACTCATCTGTGTCACTGTAACAGGGGAAATTGGCACCACTGCACACACCTGTGTCACTGTAACAGGGGACATCAGTGCCAGGCACCATCACACTCACCTGTGTCATTGTGTCACTGTAAGAGGGGGAATTGGCATCATCACACCTGGGTCACTGTAACAGGGGACATCAGTGCCAGGCACCATCCCACTCACCTGTGTCACTGTAACAGGAGAATTGGCACCATGGCACTCACCATGTGTCAGAATGACAGGGGACACACATTCCAGGCACCGTGGCACTCACCTGTGTCACTGTAACAGGGGAATTGACACCATCACACCCACCTGTGTCAGAATGACAGGGGACACCCATTCCAGGCACCGTGGCACTCACCTGTGTCACTGTAACAGGGGACATCAGTGCCAGCCACCACACACTCTCCTGTGTCACTGTAACGGGGGGAATTGGCACCGTGACACTCACCTGGTGGTTGCCCACCTGTCTGCACGGAGCCCTCTCCTCCGCCGAGGATGAGGATGAAGACGAGGATGAGGATGAAGGAGGGATGAAGACGAGGATGAGGATGAAGCTGGGATGAAGATGAGGATGAGGATGAAGATGAAGGAGGGATGAGGATGAAGATGAGGATGATGCCGATGCCGATGCCGACGCCGGGCACAGCCCCGCAGCGCGGCTGCCCCGTGCGGCTCCTCGCTGTGTCACCGGCCGTGTCACTTCCCCCGGGCCGGTTAAACATTGACAGGGCGGGGGCAGGAGGGGCCATCCCTGCGTGTCACAGTGCCAGGCACGGCCTGCGCCGAGCCACAGCCCGGACAGTGTCCCCAGCACCCCAGGGACCTCCCTTGGATCACGCTGGGATCGCAGCGACAGCCGGACCTGTGGCACAGGGACAGCGTGGGGACAGCTCGGCGCCGGGGATGTGATCCAGGTAATCCCCTGCACCTGCCTCCCAGCACACGGAGAAAAGACAATTTAACCCTTTCCCTGCTCCTGCCTCAGCAGGGAGCCTGCCCTGGGGTGTTTTGTGGTTTTATCTCTATTCTGTTTTGGGCTTGGGGGCTGTTGTGGGGTGCCCCAAGCACCGAGCCCCTCTCTGGGTCCGTTCCTCCAGGGTGATATTATTGTTATTATCCCCCACCTGTGCCGTGGGTGAGGGAGGGAGCAGCACTGGCAACCTGAGCCACCCCGAGCACCAGCAGAGGGGAAGAGCAGCCCAAAAACCCCCCAGGAATTTAATTCATCATCAGCCAAAATATCCTGTTTCATCTGGGGATCGGATAATATTTCCCAGCCCTTTAAAAGCCCATTTTGAAACAAAGTGAAACGAAGTATTATAGATCCCTCCCTTTCCTGTCTCGCTCTGCTTCACCCCAAGCTGTTTACTGATTTTTATCCTGGATTTGGCACGATATTCTTGCCAGTTTATTCTTCACCATGTAAAACTTTGCCCAGCTCAGAATGCTTTGGTGCAGCTGCATTTGTCAGGGGGGATCTGAAACCTGCTGGAAATCCTGCTTGGTGTCACAGCTTCCTGGGAAAGGACCCAGCCCAGTGTTTTGGATTTGTTTCCTGGTGATTTACTCGGGCTGTTTCACTTTGTGTGACAGGTGACACCAGCCCATAGTGCTGACTGCTCTGTGTGTGTGCCAGGAGCTGTCACAGTGACAGAGCAGGGAGAAATCCCTCCCCACCTGCCTCTGGGGACTCCTCCACACATAAAATGTGGAGGTAAAAAAACCCAAAAACCTTTCAAAACTAGGAAAACCCAAAGCAGCAGGTGAAGAACTCAGCCCACAGGTTTGGCTGGGAGCGTTGATAAGTTGACAGGGCTGTCCTGTGGGCTCCCAAGGGTAAACTGAAAGCTTGAAAAACAGGAAAATGTGGGTGAAAATGCCAGGTGAGCCTGCCAGAATCCGGGCAGGGAACAGAGCTCTGGTAGCTCCTGGTGCTGAGCAGGAAACCCAGGCTGTCCCTGTGGTGACATTTCATTTTTCTGCCCTGCACAAAGAGCACCCCTGGAGTCAGAAACACGCTCCTGACAAGAATTTTGGTGTGGCCACAAAGCCATGTCCTCTGGCTTGGCTTTTCACAAAGGCAAGCTTCAGCCACCCAGATGAGGAATTTGTAAACCAAGAGCAGTCAAAGCCTCTCCCACATATTTTGAGGGGGAGGAGGATAATATCTCACAAGTGAATCACAAACACTGCAAAAGCAGAAATTAGGAAGGAAGGAAGGTGGTGTCTCACACCCAGGCTCTGTGTTATTTCTGACCACAGTGGAGAGGTGCTGCTGGTTTATTGTAATGTTTATTGTGGGCACTCTCAGGTTCTGAGGAATAACCCTGGGGACCCTTTTTGCTCTATCAGCCTTTCTGAGGGCTCGGTCTGGGGAGCTGGGAGGAGAGTTGATGTTTCTCATCCTCACAAGTGCAGCAGCTCAGAGAATTACTTTTCCCAGTTGCTCACAAGTCATTTAATGATGCAGCAGAGCTGCCCTGCCCTGTCAGTGCTGAAGCAGAATTGTGACAGCCAGGAATGGGAGATCTGCAGGATGGAGTTTTCTGCTGACAAATGTTCCTCTGTGCCTTCTGAAACAGTTCTTTGAGGAAAGGTTCTGCTCTGCTTGCAAGCCCTCCCTCATTTAATCTTTTCACCTTGTTGGCAATACAGGTCACACAGAGTCATAGGACCCAAGTCATTCCCAAGTTTCCCCACAAGTTCTGCCCTTCAGCTTCTCCTCAAGCATGCAGTGACCACTGGTGGCTTCCTGCCTCAGGGACCAGGAGAGAATGCTCCAATGGAGAGCTTCCAGAAATGCATTTTCCTTCCCCTCATCCTGAGTGCCTGGCTGCCAGGTAGGGCACGGTGACAATGGTGAGATGGGCAGGATGGGAGCTCGTGTGAGTGTGGTGGAAATGGCCTTTGCTGCTGAGCTCAGGCTGAGCAGTCAGCCAGAGTGGGATTATCTGAGCTGTCTGAAAGGGGGATGTCTGCATTCCAAGCCTGAATGATCTGATTTAAAGTGTGCTAAGTTGAAGGACTGAGCAGTGTGTGGGGTGGAGAGGAGATGGGAAGGATGCTCTCTTTCAGTTTCTCCCTCTCCTTGTTTTTCTTTTCCTCCTGTTTGGGACTGCTTTTGAGGATGCATCTATAGAAAACTCAGTATCAGCAGCTGTATTTTATTTCCAGAAGTAAATGTAAATTATCACGTTGATGGTTTCCCACCAATTCACACTTCACTTGCCTGAGTCTCAAAGTCAATTCAGATTAAAAGTGTCTTGGTGGCAAAGTGAATATTAAGTGACTAGTTGGGTAATGGAGACAAGGCTGATTTCTTAATCATAGTCTAGGTGGAGTTTTAACAGACAGGAATGATCTGCAGTGGGATGAGGGGAAAGGAATTGTCATGGATTAATAGTGAAAGGAAACACAAAGCAGGAATAAACAGTGAGTTTTCTGAGCAGTGGAGCTGCACAGGGATGTGTGGTGTTCAACAAGCTCTTCAGCAACCTGGTGAAGAGGAGGGAACTGTGAGGTGGCAGACTTTGCAAGCAGTGCAGAATTACTTAGGGCAGCCAAATCCAAAAAGAGACGAAGAAGATTTCCCAGAAAATGTCGTGATGCCAGATGAGTAAGTAAGAAAGAGAAAGCATTCAATGCAAAGCATCTCTTAAATGCAATATCTAGTGGGGAAAAGAATGTCTTGGAAAGAGAGGAAATTGCTGAAAAAGAGAGGAAATTTCACCATTTCATGTCTCCAACAAGGCAGATAAGATGAACCCTGGCATGATGTAAATCCACAGAAAGGTTTCATCTCTGATATTGGCTGTTTTGTTAACCCTTCCTTGACTAACAGGGCAGGTTAGGTTTGAGAAAGCCACAAAGTGTGATAGAGCTGTTCAAAGGCAGAGAATCAAAGAATCATAGGAGGGTTTGGGTTGAAAAAGACCTTAAAAATCTTCCAGTTCCAGCCTCCTGCCATGGGCAGGGACACCTTTCACTAGACCAGGTTCCTCAATCCAGCCCTGAGCACTTCCAGGATGGGGCATCCAGAGCTCCTCTTGTCTAGGAGGGAAGGATGAGGAGGCTTCACTACACTGGGATATCTTTTTCCTGCTTGAGAAAAAGAATAAATACTAAAAATATATTAAAATAATTAATTATTTGGAAGTGAATGGTGAAATGATTATTCACAGTTTCTCATAAACAAAGGTATTCCTGGCAATCACTAAAAGTATCAGAAGATTCAAATAGTAAATCTCACAGCCACTGGGTGTGGGGGATATAAAATTATAAATAGGCTGAAAAAAACCTAGAAACAAATATCATAAGGGGTATATCCATAGGTGCAGAAGCAATTTTTGGCTCAGGAAGTCCCTGGATCTCTTCTTTTTGGGCACTGGGAAGTTCTGCTGCCAAACAGTGAGTGAGAGGAGAGAGGAAGATGCCTGGGGGCTGTGGAGATGTTTGTGTGCAGGTGGGAGGAAATAAGTGTTGCTGAGCATCAGGAGTCTGGTATTACTTGACAGAAACATCCTGTAAGCATTTAAAAATTCTTGTTAACATAAATGAACAAGCCAGTCCCTCGCTGCAGGCTTTGACAAGCTCTAACCTACTTTGGTTTTCAAAAAGCTCAGCTGCAGGGCTGCTGGGTTTTGAAACAAACTAGAGCTGTCTGTTAATTAATTAATTAGTTTATTTATTGTTGTGTATGTAACAGTGCATAGCAATGGGCCAGTGCTGAGGAAAGGGAGGTAGAAGGCAAGGTGGGGTGAAGAAAAAGGGAAGAGAAGAGGAATTTCAAAGAGACTGGAAGGAAGATGCAGAAATTCAGACAGAAAGAGCAGGGAAGGAAGGAAGGAAGGAAGGAAGGAAGGAAGGAAGGAAGGAAGGAAGGAAGGAAGGAAGGAAGGAAGGAAAACAGATATTAGATACAAAAACTGAAGGATGAAAAGCAGTGTTTGTGGAAGGTCAATATGGCTATGGAGTGGGAGATTACTTTGAAATACGATAATGAGGCTGAAAAAATAATTAAAAAAAAGGAATCATTATGGCAAAAGGATAAGCCCATCCTGTCCTTCCCTGTGCTGCATCCAAATAGGTCACTCACAAAAGAGCAGAGCCAGAGCCAGCAGAGGACAGGAGGCAAGGAGGACAAGGTAGCCACTCTCAATGCCCTTGTTGTTGAAAACTCCAGCGTGGATGAGTGGCTCTTTGGGTTTATTCAAGCATGGAGGAAAAGACATTGCTGACAAAGGGCAAGGGTGGCTCTTTGGCAAATGAATTTTCATTTCTTCACAGCCTGCAGTGCTGTGACAGTGAGTTTGTGTGGCAGAGGAGGGGAAACACCAGCTCATAAAAGAGTTGGTTTGTGCTCTGGGAGCAGCTGGGACACCATAAACACTTAATTTAAGCAAATTTTCACCCCTGGTGACTGCTCTGTAAACATTTAATGATGTGCCTCAGGGAAGGTATCCTCACCCAGGTGTTTGTCAAGAGCCAAGGGGTGCTGAGGGAGCCAGCCCAGCATTTCCCTGCTGCAAGGATGGTGTTTGCTGGGTGGGATGTCTCCCTGCTGGTGTGTGGGGAAGCAGATGCCAAAACAGCTGTTAAGAGCTGAACACGTAATTCCTGCAAAGTGCAATGAAAATCTAGCCTGAGGCCTTAATTTGTTTAAAAGCAACCATCTGCAAGGTATTTTTGAAGCAGGATGCAAATGAAATCAGCACTGACATTTTCTCCCCAGTGCATGAGGCAAGGTCCAGCAGGACTCCCAGCACTGGCTCAAGGCACTGGAAGCTGGGTTTGGGTCCCATTTGTGCCAGGAATGTCCTCTGTGACCTCACACAGGTGACTTTATCAGTGTTTGTGCACTGCTGGGCAATGGAGCCTGCTGTTGGTTCAGGACTCCACGTGCAGAACAAACAATAAAAGCAAGAAGACAAAGAAGGCAAAGGCAAAATCACCCAAACCATCCAGGAAGCAGGTGGAGAAAGCTGATGAAATTGCTTTATTGGTTGTGCTGGGGCTGGGATCTCAGTGGAGGAGAGGTTATGTCCCACAGAGCATCCCCATGCAGGGCTCAGGGACCTGTTCCTAAGGGGCAGCAATCAGGGAAAGGTCATTTATTGCTCCAGCAGACATGGTTGGTGGAAGATGTAGATCCTCCCTTACCTGTGGACTGATAAAAAATAATTCTCATAGATAAATTATTAACTCATACCTGCCTACACTGCCCTGAATCTGAAGAAAGCAAAAGCAACGTAGCCAATTATTTTTAGAGCAAATGATCACTGATTATTCCTGTTTAGGGATAAATTTCAAAGATTTATTAACAGCAAGCATTGTCCTGAAAGTTGCATCATTTATTCAGAGCCCTGGCAGACCACAGCTCCTTGAAAATGTGAAGTGTTTGCACAGGCATGGAAATAAATTCCAAGTGCACAGAGAACAGTTTGCATTAAGAGGGGCAGAGCGGGTAAATTTTAATTTGAACAGAAATGTGATTTACTTAATCTTATCTACCTTTATTAATTATCAGAGTAGGTAAAGTTTGCTTTTCATTTAATGTTTTGTTGCTCACACTTTGCAGACTGAGGTGCATGGCAGAGGTAACACAACCCAGGAAGGTGGAAAATTTTTGTGAAGGTTTTTGTAAACATGACAGAACTCAGAGTCAGCCATACACAGAACCAGGGAGAGTGAGGTTTGCACAATCCTGCAAAACAAAGAAGTCTGTAAAAGCTTGCAGTGGGTGGGAGGAAAGAGAGGAGCTATTTATATTAAAGAACAATTCCTGGCACCACCCTGGTTGGAATACAGTGGTTCAAATGGGCTGGGAAGTGCAGAAGGGTCTGGGCAGGGGGCAGTGAGATTCCAGACCTGTGTCCTGGGTGAGATCACTGAGAGTGGGCTCTGGTTCCATTTATACAACCACCAAACACCCCTGCTGTGTGAAAAACACAGCCTGTCCTTCTCTCACATCAGCTGCTGAATGCAAGAAAAATGGTTTTTGCTCAATAATTTATAGCTAATCCCTAAATGAATAAACTGTCTAAAAAAACTTGGTGTGAAGGAAACTATTAAAAATTACTTCATTGTCCTGTCTTAGCAAGGGAGTGATGACCATTTCAGACTTCCTTTCTCCTGGAACATAATTAAACAATTATTCTCAGGCCAAATTTGTGGGCACAGGGTTTTAATTAGACAGTGTCTAATTGCTGTCATCTTGCAGAGCTCAGCTGGAACCATTGGGGCAGCACTGGCAGTCCTGGTGACAGGATCCCCCTGGCAGGACTGGTGGGTCTGTATGGAGCTAAATATCCATGCTCAAAACTCAAAATATTCCTGGATGAGACCCTGTGCAATTGGTGGGGTTGGCAGTGGGATGCCCTGGAGGAGGAGAAGAAAACAAAATTACTTTGTTAGGAGCTTTCAGCTCTGCAAAATATTAGCCAAAATTCACACTACCCTTCAAGGAGTTAAAAGTAATGAGTTACAGCACCTCTGGTTAACAGAGAGCCTGAGAAAGGCTTTAGAAGAAATACAATGTATGTGATGATGATTGAGGAATAGGGGAAAGAACACTGAAGGATAAATGATGGGGCTGCAAAAAATCAATGGCAATCCAAGGTGTGGAGAAGGGACTGGTTACACACTCCTTTAATTATTTAAAGTCTAGGCAGCTCATGTATTTTCATATTTAAAAGTGGAATTTTTTTCTGCCAACAAAATGGTAGTCAGTGAATTCCTGAAGACAAACAGGTGATTTTGGAGTGGGAGAAGGAGACATGAAACAATTAAAGGCATTTTTAAAGAAAACCACCTAATCTGAGCAGGATCTGAAAGATTAGATTGCACACCTCCATCTCTGAGCTGGTTGAGATGTTTTGCACTATCCAACCACCTCTGTTGGTGCTGTATTGTTGGAAGCCTGAAGCCTGGGAGTTTTGAACTTTCTGTGATTTCTGGCACTGACCAAAAGAATACTGCTTTTGACTTGAGGCCTTGGAGAAGCTTCCAAAATTGAGTGATGGAGATGGAATCACTGGTGTGTAATTAGAATAGAAGTGTGTGATTTCACATGGCGAAGGGCTTGGAATTTGGGGTTTCAGAATACAGTAATAGGTATGGGACAAGATGGAGGTTCTTGGGTGTTGTCTCTTTTTTCTTTCTTGTTCCTTCTTCATGGTTTCAGGTAATAGTTTTTGGTTGGATAGTTAGTGCTGCACTGTAGGTCATGGTGTTTGGTTATTGGGTCAAAAGTATAAATAATATAGATATTAGCTCTTAATTGGATAGGTAGCCTTTTAAAGACCTTGTAACTGGCTAGATTCACCTCCATTTTCTCACTTTTGGCTTGATAGCTACAAGTGTTGAAGAACTCTCTGTACTTTAGATAAGATTTAATAAACAACCAAGTCCGAACAAGAAATCCATCTCTTGAGCATTCAGTCCTGACCCTGAGTGAAGGCAGCAGAAACAAGCAAACCACTTTCAGTGTATATGTATTTATGGAGTGATTTTGGTTCCCTCACAGGCCTGGGCTTTTGCTACTCCATCACCAAAGGCCCTGAGAACGCCACAGTCCTGGCTGGCTCCGAGGCTCGCTTCAACTGCACCGTGTCTGCAGGATGGAAAGTCATCATCTGGCTCTCCAAGGGCAGTCCTGTCCTCACTGTCACCAGCTCCCAGGGCTCCCTGGAGACCACAGAGCGCTTCACCTCCCACAACTACACCAGTGGGGACCAGTTCACCTCGGAGCTGATCATCCACAACACCCAGCTGAGCGACTCTGGCAGGGTGGAGTGCAGCATCCAGCAGCCCAGCGACAACAACTTTGCCTTTCTCTCTGTGCAAGGTGTGTACAGCCACCAGCAAAATGCTGCTTTATCTGAGGAATTGCTCAAGTTATCCCTGGGAAGGAAGGAGCACATGCTCTCATTTACCATCCTTTGCCTCCTTGCCCTCCTCATCCTAATTTTACTGTCTGAGTGGGTTTAGAGTCACATGCAGAGTGCCAATAACAAAGGTTATAACTCCCCACGTTTTTTCCTGTTCCATCTCTTATTCCTTACCAGCCTGCAGGCAGGAAAGCAGGACCTCCCCATCCATTTGTTAAGGAAGGGCTTGGTGCAGTGATGACATCTCATCACCAATCTCTAAACCTTTTCTTATGTCACCTGAGCATATTTAAAACTTAGAGAGAAACACTGTTATTTCATTGTGTTGTCCTCCAGCTGAATATGTGTCAAGATGGCTGAAAAGTGAAATTTCCTGCTTTTTATTGGAGAGGTACTGAAAGCTGAGACTTGTGCTGTAGACACACTGGGTAATGAGCCCATGTAGTTGAAATATCTGCATGTTTCCATCATGCACATGGCATATCTTTATTAATAATTGTTTTCCACTTCATATCTCAAGGCATAGCTAGTTCTGGGTAGCGAGATAAGATTTAAAACTACCAGCAGGAAAGCAATGCAGCGAAACATTCTGAAGGAACAAAAACATCTTTTCCCTCCCACAGTTAATGGATCTTTACTCATCAAAAATAGCACCTTAACAGTAAAAGAGAACCAGACAGTTGAGATTGTTTGCGAAGCCTTGGGATGGGCTCCGGCTCCAGACATTGCCTGGATGAGAAATGACTCTCTGCTTGATAAGTCGAGCTTTGTTACCCACCAGAGCCCAGGATCCCATGGCCTCCACAATGCCCTGAGCACCCTGACTCTGACTCCGAGGGACACGGAGCTTTTGACTTGTTTAGCTGACATAGAAGCACTCCCCAGCCCTCAGACTGCGACTGTAACTCTTATTTTTGACAACTCTGCCACGGGTAAGTGGATGTTTGTTGTGCTTTTCCCGCCTGTACTCAGGGCTGTGTGTTCTGTTCTGGTTCTTTTTTTTTTTTGCTGTAAAAAGTCGTTTGTTTGCAAATGAAATCCTCTGGGGTGTGGGATTTGGAGCCAGGAGTCACAGCTTGGTGTGTAGGTAGGGTTAAATGTGCTTTAGCAGTCTAATGAGCCATGAAGCCCAAGGTAGGACTGAGCAAGGCAAAGCCTCTGACAAGGATCTGCCTCTGACTCCTGTGGATTCGCTGCTAGGAAAAGCAGCCTGTGCTCCTTGACCAAGAAAACACCCAAGGAATTGAGATCTTAAATATCCTTGATCAGAGCACGCCTGCCAGATTAACTTAATTTCTTACAAAGCCAAACCCTCATGTGAAATTGATCTCCATCATATCCAATACCAGTTTTACTCCTGATTTGGAAAAAAAAAACAAACCCTCCCAGTTTCTGCAACAACCCAGAATAAATTCTGTACTAACATATATGGAATTTTTGGGGCAGTGCATTAGGCTGCTTTGTACTGGCTTTTACTTAAGGAAATTCAGAGTTGCTTTAACCCAAACCTGGATGTCGTGCAAACCTCTCCAGAGCAGTTAGCGAGGCCTTTGATAACTCCAAATATTTTTGCTAAGGTTGTAATCATGCTGACAGCTTCTGTTGATGAACTGATTATTCTTCTGCAATGGGTGAGCGAGGCACATACAGAACATCCTCACAGGATATCAATGAGGGGTTTGGTACAGACATTTTGACACATAAACAACTGAGAAGACTGAGTGGCTGTGCCCTTTGTTTTCAGTATGAATCATTATTAGCAGGCCTTTTTCTGAAGTGCTTGCTTGGTGATGCAGTTGGAAAAGGTCATTTCATCATCCCTAACGTGGCCTTTTGTAGTCACATTGATCTTAATTACTGACTAAGCAAAATAGGACTATCCTGAGGAAATGAATACACTTCCCTGCCCACTTGTTTGTGATGTTTCCATAGCTACTCCCTGCAAATCAGAAGAGGAGAAAAACAGATGTCATGAAGCACTGTTAGTGTATAATTAGTGATTGTATAGGACCACCATTCATTTCTCTTTGGAAATACCATTGTGCAGCAGCAGGCACTCAAAATTTGTCAGGAAGGAGACTCTGAAGTCCTTAAATGATCAGAATGAAATAAAAGCTTGACATTTATGACACAGGAAGGTATATAATGTATATATCACACTCAAATCTAAGAGCTTGTTCCAGTTTTCATACACAGGCTCAGCCTTAGCTGGCTGTTGGGAAAGAACACAACCAGCCTCAAACATGTAAGAAATCCTTCCCCAAACTAATGAAATATCAATTTTCCCCTTCACTTGAAAGCTGGGGGAATCAAATTCCTCCTTGTTCCTCTCAAGCAATACAAGAACTACCAAAAATCTGAGCCCTCTCCAGCCAGCAGCCCTGGTGAGGGAATGTCCCACCTTCCTGCAGCTCTGGGCCAGTCTTTCCTTACAAAGGGATGCATTTTTGTGTCACTCACTCTTCCTACAGTGGTGTTTGGCTGAGCCTGGAATTTGGGAACTCCTACAGAGTTATCCCAGGAGATGCATTCCCAGAGCTGTTCCCTGGAATGGGATCCATGGTGGAGTTCCTTAGCTGGCTCCAAGCTGCCTTTGGCTTTGGTGTGGAATTCCTGCAGCTTTTGACCTGCAGAAGTTGAGGACAGAGAGTCTCCCATGAGCCTGGACATCCTTTGCTTTTCAACTCAGGCAGAAAAGCTCCAAAGTGTCCAAGAAGCCACATGCAGGTTTTTCCAGACTCTCATTCCTCACTGGTCACCCCTTTTCTGCAGACACTTAGTCAAAGTTTGGACAGCTTTGGGAGGAGCCAGAGGTTGGGATGGCAGCAGAGGATGGGCCCTGTGGAATGGGGAAGTTTCTCTGTCTTCACTAAACACTTCATGGAATTTGGTTTGGATTTCCCAGTGGACTCAAAGAGATTTAACACCTCCATGCCCCTCCCTTGCAGCCCTGCTTGTGTGTTCACCTCATCCATACCCAGCTCCAGTTTCTTTCTGCATCCTCCAGAACTGCAGAGACACAAAAATGCTGAAGCTCTGGGATTGTTTGTGTTGTGCCCTGTCCTTCTGGCTTCAGCTCCATAAATCTCTTGGCACATAACCTGACCCTGAGAGGGAGTGAAATGCCTTGGTGTGGCAGCCAGCCTGCAGGAATGGGATGGTGCAGGTGTGGTTAGCTCCTCCCTTCTCACTAGGGTGAAGCTTTCCCCCCTAGCTAAATAGATGTCATTCATATTTTAGTCATCTTCTATAGAACAAAATGTACTAAAATGTAGATTTCTGTTGCAGTACTTCTAGATAAAAAAATGCTATGAACAAGTTTATCATCAGCTGATGGCAGCCTACAGGATTTACTGCTAATTTTCAGGTTACTGAGTGCTTGTTGTTTTTCCTAATAGAAGAAATTCCTAACATGCTGATTGAGCATTAGGATTAGAGAAGACTGAAATAAATTTCTTAATGATAATGACCTGAGCTTTGGAGAATGCAGATTCTTGGCAGAGGTTCAAGCTTTGTAGGAGTCTCTGGTACTGTGTCTTTTCAGTCTGAAGCCTCCAAACCCCAAACATGCACCCAGGAAAGTTTGTAGATAGAAAATCTACCCAGGTAAACCTGATTGCCACATCAGGGGAATTGCCCTGACCTTGAGCAGCTCCCAGTCACCCTCATTCCTGTGGTTCCTTTCCCAGAGGCTGTCAGCCAAGTGTGGCCATGGAACTGTTAATTGGGACCTTGGATGAGGAAAAGACAGTCATAAACCCATGGGACAGAACTGTGCAAAATCTGGGTGTGTCTCACACCTGTAATTTGGATTGGAAGATTGTTTCTAAACAGCTGCCAAAAGTGTTTTGGGGCTGCTTTCCAAAGGGAAGCCAAACTGGAGGTGCTTCTGGAATATTTGGTCAAAGTAAGGAGCAGGATGATGTGACAAGCAGAGTTGGCATCTTGTTTGAACATCCAGCTGCCTGAGAAATATTCCCCATCCCTGAGAGTGTCCAAGGCCAGGGCTTGGATCAGCCTGGGACAGTGGAAGGTGTCCCTGCCCATGGCAGGGAGTGGAACTGAGTCATCCCTGATTCCATGATTCCATAATTCTAAATGCAAGATATTTTTAAAATTTTGTGCACGTGGGAGCCCTGTTTGCTTATAGCAACTGATTTCAGCAAGACATTGAATTATCCTTAAATCCCCTCATTTAACCCTGTAGATTAGATGAAGGAATAAGTTAAATGTGAGAATGCTGCAGAGAAGATGGGTCAATAACTGTGTATTCTTCACTGGTTTTGCTCTTTGGTGCTCTTTAGGTGGGGAACAGGTGTCCCACCAAGCACATCCCAAAATCAAACACTTGTTGAAATCATTGAGAGAAATCCCAAAACAGAATTGATTAGAAAATATTTTTTCCAGGCTAGAGATCACCAACTGTACTAATCACCTACAACTATTGCTGTGGTTTGTGGGGAGAGATGGACATTTTTTTTCAAAGCAGTTCAGTTATTAAAAGGGACACACACACATCTGATGAAATTAATTGTAACCCAAATACCTGTTTTCTGTCCACTGACAAGAGCAGCCAGGCAAGACACTCAATATCTGCAGTCTGGACTCCTAAACTGAATCTTAACACCTCCCTCCAAATGTCTCCAAAGGACTCTGGGAAGCCCAGCACAATTATAAAATAAAGTTTGAAGGTGTGCTGTGCTTTTCAGAAGAGAAGTAGCAGTGGGAGAAGTTACAACTGCAATAAAGGATTTGAATTCAGGAATATTTTAAATTCTTGGGTGCCATCCATAAATACAAACTCTGTCATTTGGAAAACACAGACTCCTTGTTAAATATTCACCAAGCACTTAATAGCATCTCAGAAGAGATAAATATGCTGAAAAAGATGTCTTGAGCCTCTGATAGTCCAATGTTTCTCCATTTAATTTAACAGAAAATGCTTACAGTGAAGACAACAGCAGCACGTGGGTTGTTGTGGTTGCAGTTGTGTTCTCATTCCTTGGTATTGTTCTCCTGATCGTTGTTGTTGTGGTTGCTGTGCGCTGCTGCCTGAAGAGGAGAGGTGAGTGAACCTTCACAGCTGCTCTGTACATTGAAAATAGACATTAAAAAGTGGTTTTGATTAGACATAAATCTACTTGTGACCTGTAAGCAGAAGATTGAGCAGGCAGATCCTGCTCTTGTGACCTGTTTAAGATCCTCCTTAATTTCACCATCGTGTTTCTCTCATAAATTTATTCCAATCAGTGTCAGCCCTTCACATTAACTCCCAGGGGGTCATGTGTTTTGGGAGTACATTAATTTTAAAAGACATTTAAAGATTTTTTATTGAAGATTGTTTTCTGCCTAATCCCAGTTTCCATGTAAGATTCTCTAATAGGGCTTCTCAATTTTGCAAACAGGGTGGAGAGATGCTCCTGTGGTAGCTGGAACTCAGGGCATGCTCTTAGAGAACTTACAGAAGCTTCCAATTTTAATTTCCTGCATTTTAAACACCTTTTTTTTTTTTTTTTTCTTTTTCCCTATTCTCAGGATCTACTTATCAAAATGAAATAAGGTAAGTCAGATGATCTGGGATAACTTTTTGGACTTTTTGGGGCTGCTGCAGGGAGGGACATGCCAGTGTTCTTGTCCTGGCTGTGTGAGCTTGTGGGGACAGCAGAGGGATGGGGGACAGCACCCAGGGAAAGGCTCTGACCTTAGGGATGGAGCTTTATATTTCCAAATAAGTCTCATATAGCTCAGTCTAATTCAAAGACATTAGTATTAGGTTGGTTATGCCAGGAGCAGCAAGACAAGCATAATTAAATTATATAGTTCTAAACTTTACTGAAATATTAGACCTATCATTAAAAATATTACTAATTTAATTGTAAAGTAAACTCAGCCCTACTGCTTTCAGGACTAGACACAGAATGGCTCATACAGAAGGCACTCTCTAGCTAACCTTAAGTCAAGGTGGCCAGTCATTTTGGGATTTCTTTATAAGAAACAAGAAAAGGCTAGTCCAAGCCTCAGACACCTAAATTTATGTGCCTGGATTTTAAAAAGTTTATCTCCATGACACCCTAGTGCAATGTGGGCACCAGGGCTTGCAGCAGGTGGGAAAATTCTGATCCCACAGTGGTGAAAACCTCATGAAAAACCTCATCAAATCTCAAAACCCTATCAAAACCCCATCAAACCCCATCAAAACCCCACAAACCCCATTAAACATCATAAAATCCCAAATGATGATGAGGATGAGGATGGATGGATGGATGGATGATGGATGGATGGATGGATGGATGGATGATGGATGGATGGATGATAGATGGATGATGGATGGATGATGGATGGATGGATGATGGATGGATGATGGATGGTTGATAGATGGATGATGGATGGATGATAGATGGATGATAGATGGATGGTTGATAGATGGATGATGGATGGATGATAGATGGATGATAGATGGATGGATGATAGATGGATGATAGATGGATGGATGATAGATGGATGATGGATGGATGATAGATGGATGATAGATGGATGATGGATGGATGATAGATGGATGATAGGTGGATGGATGATAGATGGATGATAGATGGATGGATGATAGATGGATGATGGATGGGTGGATGATGGATGATGGATGGATGATAGGTGGATGGATGGATGGATGATAGATGGATGATGGATGGGTGGATGATAGATGGATGGATGATAGATGGATGATAGATGGATGGATGATAGATGGATGATGGATGGATGGATGATAGATGGATGATAGATGGATGGATGATAGGTGGATGGATGATAGGTGGATGATGGATGGATGGATGATGGATGGATGGATGGATGGGTGGATGGATGATAGATGGATGATAGATGGATGATAGATGGATGATAGATGGATGATAGATGGATGGATGATAGATGGATGGATGGATGATGGATGGATGATAGATGGATGATAGATGGATGATAGATGGATGGATGATGGATGGATGGATGATAGATGGATGATGGATGGATGGATGATGGATGGATGATAGATGGATGATAGATGGATGATAGGTGGATGGATGATGGATGGATGGATGGATGGATGATAGGTGGATGGATGATGGATGGATGATGGATGGGTGGCGAGCAGAGCCCCCGGCGATTGCCGCCGCCGCCACAAGGTGTCGCTGCCTCCCCGGCGCTGCGAGTCCCGGAGCGGAGCGGGCGAGTCCCACCGACCCCCCCCGGCGCTTCAGGGCTGGATAAACTGGTAAAAAAGGGATTCAGAGGGCAGGGTTAGATAAAATATTAAAAAGCAATTCTTGACTGAAGGGGTGGTGAGGCACTGTGCAGGGATGATGTGACTCTCCATCCTCGGGAGGGATCCGCCTGGGATAGGGGAAGGTGTCCACGGCAGGGGCTTGGAGAGAGATGATCTTTAAGGTTTCTTCCAACCCAAGCTATTCTATAATTCTATTTTTAAAAATATTCTGTATTATATATAAAATATGTAAAAATAAATAATATTGTATAATTATATCTATAATATTAGATAATTATAAAATATACAATTTAAAATATAAAATACATACTATATATAATTATATAATTATATCTATCTAATATAATTTTTATATTCTATATAATATATAAACATTTATATTAAGATACTTAATATTTATTAATATATACTTACCTAATTATTTATATAATTTATTTCTATAATTGATCTAAATTTATATTATATTATATTATATTATATTATATTATATTATATTATATTATATTATATTATATTATATTATATTATATTAATTTTGTAGGTATATTTATTTTGTCTTATTTATTTTATTTATATATTTATTATATAACACATAATAGAAATATAATATACATATATAAATATATATATATGTATATATATATGATATATTAATTATATATATATATATATTTATTATATAACACTTATAATAGAAATATAATATACATATATAAATATATATATATATATGATATATTAATTATATATATATATATATATATATATATATATATATATATATATATATATATATATATATATATATAAAATATTATTATAGCTGTCCCGTGGATGATATCAGCACTTCATTGGGATTACCAGATGTGTTTCAGTGCAAAGTTCTTTGTCCATTATTGCACTGAGCTGGAAAAGTTAAGAAATCAATAACTGATGGCTGTCAGCATTAAGATCCTTTTTATCAGCACCTGTGTGGCTGTGACAGCCATGGCAGTGGGGTTATTAATATTATTATTATTTATATTTAGGCAGCACTTTAGATTTATTCTCTGCCTGTGCTTGTGGGGTTTTTAACTCCCCATCCCTTAATGAGTTTGCAGAATGTTCCACCCTGTTTCCAGTTTCATTAGCAGCCTCTTGTGGGGAAAGTTTGTGGAGTTTGTTGACAGATTTCCATTTGTAGAGCACTTTATTGATAGGGAACAAAATAAGGAAATTAGGTGCCCTCTGTTTTGTCCCAAGGAGATGATGCTTAGTATGCCATGCCATAAGTGTAAACTTCCATGGGATTTCTTACTTTGTGAGGCTAAATCCATCATTTTGCCAAGTGCAGCTATATAAATAGGGCAGGAGGAAATCAGCAGGGATTTCTTGGATGCTGACTTGGTTCAGAATCCCAAAAACTTCCAGAAGGATCAACCCTACTGAGGCAAAACCAGGTGAACGTGCAGGGAAGGACCTGCCCAGCAGTGGGGTCTGGAGCTGCCCAGACCCTGCCTTGCTGCTGTGGATCTGCAGTGCTTCTTGCAGACATGAACAGGTCCAGAATAGGGCATAACTTTCTTTCCTTCTATGTTTTTGCTTCTGGTCTGGGCAGAAACAATTCCACCTTCATGGCAGAAGTGTGTTTTTAGCTCTCAGTACTACAAAGTTACTATTTCTGAATTAACTCACTATGTTCACAAATCTTCTTATACTTTAAAGTGAAGAAAACTGGGCTCTGAGGCTCAGTTTGGACTGGGAGATTCAGTGTTGACAGTTCTTCAATGTTTTGAAAAACAATGACCCTGAAATCACAAGGATTATTAACAATCACAGATTTTGTAGGCTCAGAGTTTTTTTCCTTGAGGGGAACTTCCCTGCAGTACAAAGAATGATACTTGTCCAGATTTTGGAAGCTGCATTGCTGTGGTAGCAAAGAAGTAGTGAGACCAAACACACACTACTTTATTTTTAACTTGGCTGGCTATCTTCCTATACCTCCCACACTTTTTTTTTGGTTTTTTTTTTTTTTTTTTTTTTTTTTTTTTTTTTTTTGGTAGCTGCTTTTTATTTGGCTACTCCACTGAGTTTGTTGTGATCTGAGTCTCAGATAAAATAGACAGCACAATGTCAGGTAACATCTGGGGGTGGTAGTCCTAAACAATTGCTTGTGTCTTCTAGCAGCCCTGGCAGGGCTCTTGGGGTGTCCAACCTGTTCATCTCCTAGAAAAGCCCCACAGCTGGCAGCTGGCTCACCAGATTTGTGTGTGCATCAGTAACACCCCTCTGAAGCTCTGTGGGCCTGCAAAATGATTCCCATTAAATATAAAAAAAGTAGAATTACAGAATCATGGAATCATTGAGGTTGGGAATGATCTGCAAGGCCATCAAGTCCCAGCTGTGCCCATCCCCACCTTGTCCCCAGCCCAGAGCTCTGAGTGCCACCTCCAGGTGCCACCTGCAGGGATGGGCACTGCAAACCTCCCTGGGCAGTTCCAACCCCTGAGCTCCCTTTCCATGGGGAAATTCCTGCTGCTGTCACCCTGAGCCTGCCCTGCCCAGCCTGAGGCCGTTCCCTCTCCTCCTGTCCCTGTTCCTGGAGCAGAGTCCAACCCTCACTACAATTTTTTACTACAAGGACATGCAGCAGTTTCCACCAATGTCACTGCCACCCCTTCCCATTAAAAATTCCTGGTTTTCCATCACTGATTTGTGTTTGCACACCTCAGACCTAGGCAGAAGTGGAGCTGGGACTGGTCCAGAGAGAGGTAGCAACAGATCAACAGTAGCATCTCCTCCAAGATCAGAATTTTGGGTACAAAGCTCCATTCTCTCCCTGTGCAGCTGTGAGGATGCTGTTCTGCAAATTCAGAGATGTGTAACTTTAACCAAGGAATTTCTCTCACATGGAGAGTAAGTTTCAGAGTGAAAGATGAACTTCAGAGTGTACAGATGAATCTGACTGTGGGGATGTGAGGACACACTCTGGTTGTGCAGCTGGGCACCAAAATGATGAGCTGCCATAGGTGACCTGGCTGGTGTTCCAATATTGGCACCTAAATATCCTGCAGTTCAGAATCAGGGATCAAAATTCATTTTCTACAAAACCTATGATCTGGCACAGGGTCCTCACTTTTTGAAGGTTGCCTTATTTTTATGGTTTTTGACATTGCTGCTGATTGGAACTTTCCAAACAGAATTCCATGGAAAGAGATTTGTACCAGCTAATTGCTTGGAATATGTTTAACACCTATTTTTTTGGGACATTTACTTTTTTCTCTCTAGTCTGCTACCCAAGAATTCTCCCACCATGAAGAACTTCTAATGACAGATTTTTTTTTTTCTAGAAAAGTTTCAGCTGAGAAGAAAAAAGATGGTGATTTGGAAAACAGTCACAGGAGTGGCAGTGAAAATCTGGGATACATTCCAGAGGAATTGTGGAACACAGAACAAAGCCCAAGTGAGTCTAGGCTGGTGAATCACAGGTTGTCAAATTGATCCTCAACATGGGCCTTCAACAGGTCAAGCAATTAAAATTATGAGGTTTCACAATATTTAGTGAAGGACTTGTGCTTTTCCTGGACCTCTACAGAATGTTTTTGATGTTTTAGAGGAAGATCCTCCAAAAATATTGAAGAAACATCCAAGTTCTTTGCAATTGAGTTTAGATTTAGTTCTGGGTTTGATTTTTTAAATGCCTTTGTTCTTCCAATTATCTTCTGGGGCCAGATGTGGGAGGACTGGATTTTCATACAAGCAGCAATTTAGGCAATATTTTGCAGCTGGTCTGTGAAAACAAAAGAAAATCCACCACTACCAACACAAAAAAAAAAAAAAAAAAAAAAAAAAGAATAAAGGCAGTTAGTGCAGTTAGTGAACTATTATTTTTCTGATAAATGACTAAGGCATTATAAATTCTTGTCCTTAAGCACAAAGACTCTTCAAAAGCAAATGTAAATCTCCACCAAATCGTTACCCTCCACTTGCATTTATAACCACATTATTCTCAAAACATTTAATCAAACACTTAATGGCATAAAATTATTGTGCAGAGTCTATAATCCAGGCACACATCCTTTCCTCTCTGACAAATAAGTGGTGAAGAAATAAGTACAGGGGACAGATTTTGAGAGCATGTAGTATTAGAAAATGCAGCAGTTATAAAAAGTAAAAGGAAAATTAAATTAATCTGGACAAATTGATTCCCCAGAGTCCTTGATTGGCTTTTTTTCGTATTTGTTTGTGTTCTGGGTTGACCTTGGCTGGTCACCACTGACCTGGGTGTCTCCAGGACTGTTTCCCTCACTCTTTCTCACTCCTCTTTCCCAGGTCCTGCTGTGCTGGGGTTTTTTTACCTTTCCTTAAATATGTTATGGCAGAGGTGCCACCAATGTCAGGACCCTGCTGGAGCCACCTGGAGCTGCCTCTGTCTGACCCTGGTGTCACCTCACAGAAGCCACCCCTGCAAACTGCCTCAATACACAAATCTGGCCATGTTAGCCCAAAAAATCAGCCTTGGTTTTGCTCACAGTATTAAATCCTCTTTAGCCATTGTGGTTCATGCTGAGGTGGACTGAGTAACAGTAATCTTTTATTTTTTTGTTGCAGGGCTTGCCTCTCTTTCCCCAAAGTCTTCAAAGTTTGCTGGCCCTGATGACAATTTGCACATCAGTTCTGTACCAAAGGTAATGCTGATATCTTGAATATCTCCAGATTTTTTTTGTTGCTTCACAGAGTGTGTATTGTGCTAGAGCCAAACATAGATTTTGGGTGGAGGTGGACAATCAGAAGTCAAATACAGCTGTAATTGGGTAACTGGAATGTCCCTTCAGCACTCTTGGCTGTATTTTCCTTCAGACTTGAAGGAGATGTGGATATAAGGTGGAGGCATTGTGAAGGTGAGGTTTGAGGTTCCTTTGCAAACAAAATCCAGTGTAGAGACAGGAAATAAATGTGCCTTTTCTCTGGATCCTTTCTTGATGTATTTTCCAATATTCCAGAAGCTGCTTCAATCAGGAACTTTGATGCTGAAACCTTTGGTGTCTCAGCAGTAAGAGCTAGGAGGGAAAGCAAACACCCAACAGTGCCCCCAGAGCTTTGCCCCTTTTCCACGTGGATAAAATGTAAAATGAGGAGCTCAGTGTTTATTCCTCCACTGGCTCCAGTCTCAGTGGCCTCATTCTGAAGGCTGGTGCTGTTCTCTCTCAGCTGCCCACACAAGAGCAATGTGAATCTTAATTTACACCATATTTTTGTAAAATCCATTTAGCACCTCCAAGATGGTTTTTGCCAGTGTTCTCTTGAGGAAGTGGTGGTGCTGTGGTTCTGAGTTCACTCCTCAACACAGTGATAACTCATTTATTTCTGAAAAGCAGCTTCAACATGCACAATGCAGAAATCTGTCTTGGGGATGACATTGCACATAAATCACAGCAGAGTGTGTCAACTTCTTTTGGCACACAATGAAATTTAGGAAGCACTCAATCACCAATTAAAACAATGATCACATAATACCAGTAAAAAATAACAGCAATGACACTGATGCATTTGTGCCTGGTAGTTATGATGGCTGACATGAATTACTTGTCAAACAAAATGCTGTTGAGGCAAAGCTGAAAAGTCTGCACAAAACAGTTGTCCCTGGACAAAATAAAGATTCTGTTACACTGGCTTCTACCTGCATCAATAGCTGCACACACATTCTTGGGAAACACCAAGAGAATCAAGAGGTGAAGATTATTTATAACTGTTTTCCATATCTTAGAGGAATATTTAGCAATCTAAAAATGGCTTGGTGAAGACACACTATTTCTCAGTTTGAACAGGGCTTCTCAGTATATTGTGATGGCCCTGTCTGTGTAAGCAGGAGCTGATAAAAGGCTGGATTTGCAGATTTAATTTTATCACAATAAATGCAAACAGAGTAAAACATTTCCCAGACAAAAAGCATTTTCCTTTTACATTCATAACCTTCCCTGTTAACTGCATAATACAGGTTTTCTCACCAAACGTGTTCCTGGATAAATTCCAATAAAATTCAATCACCACTGATGCCAATTTGTTGCCCAATAACCATTGTAGTGTTCTTTTATTATATTTCTTGTCAAGTAGGAGAAATCAGATGTTGAATCATTTAGCTGCTTGCTGGCTAGTGCTGAATCCAACAATTTGTTCAGAAACCACCTGCCTTCCTGCCACTTCTAAGGGCAGAAAGTTGTGATTCTCAGTTGAGTACTGGAAACATTCCCAAAGACTTTTCATGTTTATTCTCCAGGACCTTGTAGTGAAAAACAGGAGGTTAAAAAAACAAAACAAACAAAACAAAAAACAAACAAACAAACAAACAAACAAAAAAAAGAAACAAACAAACAAAAAAAAAAAAAAAACACAACCCCCCCCCCCCCCCAAAAAAAAAAAAAAAAAAAAGAAAAAAAAAAAAAAGAGAAAGAAAAGTTATCCTGAGAATTTTTTTCCACAGTGAAAGAGGTCAGGAAGGGGTGGACTCCAATAAAGTACTTTTCTCTCCCTGGATAATCAGGAAAAATGAGCAAAAGTCCTTGCAATGCTTCTTTAGAGGTCAAGAAGAAGGAAGGAAAATCCAAGGCCTCCCAGAGGAGCAGGAAGTCCATCTACTGATGGAAAAATTGCAGATTGAAGATGTAAAACCTTATCTATTCCCATGTCTCTGAGGATAATGGCTTCAAATTTGATCCCTTCTGTTCCATATGTAAAAAAATTTACAATTTGAAACGAGTTGGGAGATTGAAGGAGACTTCATGTCACAGGTTTTGCTTCCTCAGGGTTTGTTACCCATAGACCCAGCTGGGTACAAACCTGAAATCCTGGGTGTGTGTCAGAAAGGGTGACAGCAGAAAACCACTGAGCTCAGCTTTAGGCCATTCAAACCCTTTGATTCAGAAACTAATGCCAGACATCCACAGAAGATAAATGCTGCCCAGTAATTGCACTGATCAATTCACAACCTGAACAAAAGGTCTGGCAAAGAACAAGGGAGGAAAATCAAAGATGTGTGAGACATTTAAAAAATGATGAGTAACGAAGCAAATTATTGAGCTGAGGGACAGAATTACCAGCCACTGGAAGAGGGGCCAGGAGCATCAGTCAGAGGTGCTGGAAGGTCTTCATTGTGATGATATTAACTGAGAAAAGGTCAAACTGAGAGCAGAGGGGCAGGCTTCTGTTTAATTGCAAATGTAGTTCCTGTCAGGGATGGGAGAGTGTGATCCTTGCTCCCAATACCAGGCTGAGCTGCCAGAAAAATTGGTTTTAGGGACCAACATCCCGCTTAGGGAACAATTCCTTATTCCCTGGCCCACAGTGTTCCTTCCAAAACCCAAGAGCAGTGAGGGGGATCCCCTGCCTGGGATTTTGCAGATTTTGGGGCCAGTTCTGCCAGGTCCAAGGAACTCTGTTTTCAGTTCCCACAGAAGGAGCTCTCAGGGCTGAGCAGCTTGCAGGATTGGACAATCTCCTCGATGAGCTTCACAATCAGCTCAGTTAATATGCCATAAACATCTCTGTGATCAGCCAGGAGCCCATTCCACAAGAGGGTGTGGCTGCTCATTTCCAGTGGGCTGATCCATCCCTGCTGTGACTTCAGCACAGCTCCAGGAAGCTGCCACTCCTCCTCCTCCTCCTCCTCCTCCTTCCCAATCCTGAGTGAGTCATGGCACCCTTCATGGGGAAGGATCTATTTTTCTTCTTAACTACCCCAAATGACACTCTATAAACTGGAGATATTATTTAGCTGTGGTTGTGGTTTTATACTGAGAAGGAAATGAATGATGAATTGCAGCTCCATTTATTGCCCCATATAGGATTGCTCCGACTCAGAGGGTTGTTGGAAAGAAAAATTAAGCGATCAAGATTGAATTAAAAGGTCAATAAATAGAAAAATAAATCGATGAAAGCAAACAATCTTACCCCTGCTGATGAAATGGGCTGCAGATATGTCATGTTATGATACCCATTGGTTAGCATATCATGACTAAGAGAGCAATAAATATTGATGATACAGATAGAGAAATGGCAGGTTCAGTTTGCAGATTTTTTTCCCAAATGTCTGTAGGAGAAGGGGAGGAGTGAAGGCACATGGGTGGGATTAACCCATGAAGAAACAAGGGGGAATTTCCTGGCTGTATTGATGGGAAATGTGCTGAGTGTCCAAAAAGCTGACAGGATGGAACTGGTTTGTTACTTGCAGTAATAACGTACCTGAATTATTTTGAGGGCATCCAGAATTTATGGGGTGTGTTTTCCTGTAAGTAAAGTGAATTTAGAATCAAAATTGAAAACTAAGGGCAGGTGGAGAAATAACCCCCAGAAGCAGAAAGCTGATTTTTGTTCTGTTTTTGTTAGCCCAGTGTGTGATGCATGTGGACACATTTGGGAGCACTCGTACCCCATTAATGTCAGCAGTTTGTTTTAATGCAGTTGGACTTGAATTTTTTTTGGCTGGCTAATACCAAGCCTTCAGTTTATCACACACTTCCACAGCACCAGTGTCTGAGGAGCTGCCATCTGTCACATCAGAGCTGAGATCAGAGTCCTGCCTCTCAGGGCCAGATGTGTGCTCATCATTCCCATCACTGCTATCACACGGGGTGCAGAACTGACTCAAACCTGCTTGTAAGAGCAGAAATCCTTCTTTCATTGACTGGAGATCACAATTCAAAACACCACAGAAGGGTTCAACCCTGAAACCAGCTGATACACACTCAGTTTACCTTCTGATTCATCCATGTGTTGCTAGCTCCCTTTTTGTCTGGCTGAAGAGATGAAAAAATCTGAGCAGCATCTGTTTCCCCAACCGAACCAACAAACTATGTGAAGCTCTTCCCAGTATCATAATCCTTTTATAGTAATCCCTGTGAAAAGGCATCCAAGGCAGATGATAAAGCAACAGGCAGGCTTTGAAGCATGTGACTGTCAGATATCCATGGTTAACTGGATGCCAAGCTGACAGTACAAAGAGATTTAAAACTATGTAAAAGAAATGCTGATGTTAGTGCATCCCTCCTGATGGTGGAACCACCTCAGAAACTCACTCCTAATGATGGAGATAGGGTTTTTCCCCTTCAATCTGTAGGGTGTAATGAATTATAAAGTCATTTTTCCTCAGACTAGGACTGGCAGGATGAGTAGAGCACTGAATTAATCTAAAGAGGAAACAACTTTGAAATCAAAACCAAGCAGGGGCTCCAGCAGCTCCAGCTCATCAGGGTATAAATATGAAGTGGTTGTTGTGGTCCTGCTCCTCTGCATTATTATTTGTAATGTGTTGTTTGAGATCTGCCACTGCATTCAGAAAATGAGTTTTAGGTCAGTGACCAGCAGCCAGCAGCCTCCATTTCAGTGAAGTGCAACCTCAGGAAGGCTCTGCTGCTTCAGAAAATGGGCCAGAAAATGGGCCAGCACACAGCAGGAGGTGATTGAAATTCATGAAGTTATTCATTAATTGATATTGGAGCACAGTAAGCATGAAGTAGAAGTAACTGTAAAGCAAATAACTCTGAGAGATGAAGAAGGGCAAGGGTGAGCCCTCATGGATGTCAGCCCCACCCTGGGAGCAAATTCTGCTCAGTCCTGCTCTGGTGGTGAGAAGTGCCATGACAGACAGAGGCTGGCTGGCTCATTCCTAAAACGGGATTTTTAAAGAAAAAGAGGCCTGGTGGGGTTAATCTTTCCCCAGGGCTCTCACAGGGCTTGGATCCAGCTGCTGTTCTCCTCTGGCTGCTCCCTGTTCAGAATCATCTGCAAACCTAAATCAGAGAATTTCAGAATGGTTTGGGTTGGAAGTGATCTAAAATATCATCCAATTCCACCCCTGCCATGGCAGGGACACCTCCCACTGTCCCAGGCTGCTCCAGCCCCAGTGTCCAACCTGGCCTGGGACACTGCCAGGGATCCAGGGGCAGCCACAGCTGTGCCAGCCCCTGCCCACCCTCCTAGGAACAATTCCTAATTCCCAATATCCCACTCAGCCCTGCACTCTGGCACTGGGAGCCATTCCCTGTGTCTGTCCCTCCATTCCCTGTGTCTGTCCCTCCATTCCCTGTGTCCTGTCCCTCCAGCCCTTGGCAATTGTCTCTCTCCATGTTTCCTGCAGCTCCTTCAGGCCCTGCAAGGCCACCCTGAGCTCAGCCCAAAGCTTCTCCTGTGCAGGTGAACAATCCCAGCTGTGCCAGCCTTTCCTCCCAGCAGAGCTGCTCCATCCCTCTGCTCATCCTGCTGCTCCTCTGGGCTCTGCAGCAGCTCCAGCTCCTCCCTGGGCTGGGGCAGGGCTGGGGCAGCTCTGCAGGTGGGGTCACACCTGGGGGGGCTCAGGGACAGGATTCCCTCCCTAAATCTCCTCTAGCATTGCCTCCAAACAGCCCCAAAACTGCCTCTTTCCTCAACACTGCTGGATGAACTTTCTGATTAATGTCTTTTTCTCCCTTTAGCAAATCTGGAGCAATAGAGGACTTTTCTGTAGCAAGTTCTGGGAAATATTCTCACCTAAGTATTTGCTAAACATGGGATTCAAAACATGACCTATTTCAGGGAGTTTTAGAGACTGTGTGTTCTTGGGCCCCCTCTGAAACTTTCTGGTTACTCAGTATGCTGCTGGTTCAGTATCCTTTATTCTCACAGACCACAGTATCTGGGAATATTTCCTTTCCACAAACATAAAACTTACCTTTGGCATTTTTTCAGACTTTCCCCCACCCATTCTATTTGAAAATTTGTTATTTTGGTGGGAGAGGTAGTAGAGATCTTCTCTGCTCAACATCACTGAGGTCTTTGGGCAAGAAATTAAGCAAGAAATTTCCAAGGATCTTGGAAAAGGTCCTTGAGCAGAGCCAGGCAATGCTGTTACTTCCCAAAGTACCTCTCCTCTCTGCAAAAATAAACAGTAAAGGAGGGTAAATTTAGAAAACAGCAGCATGTTCTAGCAACAAGAAGGGATGGGAGGGTGGAGAAAGAGAGTTGTGTTTAAAACAGAAGGCAGCTGTCTTGTGAAATGCTTCTAGGATAGTTAAATTTATCCCACAGTGGTGCTGGGGCTCATTAAATACCAGAGGCATGTTGTCCACATTTGTTATCTAACATTTGCCTCCATGTGTTATTCAATAATGTATGTGTACCAAATGCATTATTGAAGATGTTTAATACTGGAAGAATACCAGAGCAATACAGACTGTACATGATTAATGCTCCAGAAACAAACCTCAGGAAAATTGGTCAGTAGTTAGAGAAGCAAGTTTGCCTTGATAAAACATTTCACTGAGAAAAACAGTGACATTTCCATTAATTTCCAAGGGCTTGAGACCAGGTGAGGAATTGCAGGGAGGAGGTGTTGCTACTACATTTAAATCCACAGTTTATTTTACTCAAAGGCAGTTGAGAGTGATTTTTTACCTTGTCTTCCCTTCTCCAGTGATATTTTGTAAAAGCACAGAAGTAATTAGGACTGGAGATGCACCTGCACTTGTTTCAGATGAGGAAAAGCTTTCCAAGGCTGCTCTGATCCCAGTGGGGTCAGTTTGAGAACAGGCTGCAGTCAGTGGTGGTGGAATCCTGGCAGTCTGGGAAAGTTTAAAAAAAGCCTGGCTGGGATAAACACTGAGATGCTGAGGATCATCTTCCAGCCACGTGAAATGCTGGTGTGCTGTGATTTCTAATGGGTTTGGAAAGCAAACATTCAGATTTTTTACAGCTTAACAGGTATTTCCTTTAAGAGAACCAGAGGAGAAACACCCAACATCACCTTTGGCTTAGGAGCACACAGACTGCAGAGGCCACCAGAAGTTCTCAGGCAGCAGAAGATCAGATAATGAATTCCCAGGAGTGCCAGCAGCGTGTTGCATGTGAAGCTTTTGTTCCGTTCTGCTTCTCATGCTTTCCTTTGTGTTTGGATTCTGAGTGGGTTGCTGATGATGGAATTCGTGTTGCTGTGATGCTCTGGGGTGAGGGGTTGGCAGGAAACCTCCTGAGACCCCTTGTGGCACTGCTTTTCTGGGATCTCTTCCAGCTCTGAAACTGTTTTTGCTCTCCCCTAGGTGCGACCTCAAAGACGAACTGATTATCTGATGAGCCCAAAAAAAATCAGGAATGTGACACTCGTGTAGGATGAAAAGTTAAAACCAGTTCTCTCTGTTTAAGTTATAAGTTCTTTTGTTTTTTGTTTTTTTTTTTTTTTTCATACAGTGAAATAAAATTGCAACCTTTATAACACAGCATGTGATATCACAGCAAAATAATGTGGACATAAATGACATAAGTAGACTGCCATAGTTTCCAAGACAATGAGTTTCATGGGACTGGGGAAGAAGAATCTGTGCTTTGGGTCCCAAGGAAATCAGCAAAACTCCTGTCAGACAGGAATGTTATGTTACAGCAAGATCAAGGACTGGAAATGCAAGATATTTATTATTTCAGAAAAACTGGTTAATAATAATAATGGTTAATGTAATATTTAAGCACATTTTATTTACAGCTGATTATCTTGAGCTTTCAGATCAACATTTTTCCATTCCTATCTTGTAATAAAATCAAGGGAAGTTTTCATGAGAACTGCTTCAAAATTTCTAACTAAACTATCTTTGGATCAGAAATAACATTTCTCCATTTCAATACATTATTTTATGAGAAGTATTTGCCTTAAAATTCCAACCCAAAATAAAACCCCATCACCCATGTGCCAAAAAAATCCTTTTTTAAAAAAATTGAAATTCAAATAGCCTAAGCTAAAAAAATGTGGATTTGAAACTCTTGACTTTGAAGAGTTGTTGTTTGAATGTTTTATGTCTCTGTTCTACTTGTGGGCTGTGGTGGCTTCTGGAATTCAATTTGAATGGTGTTTTTTCCTCAGGGATAAAGTTGATAATGACCATGGGAAATGCACTTTAACAAAGCAACTTCTCAGCAGAGCAGATCCAGCACAAAGACCATATCTAAAATTGATGAAATGTTTTGTCTGAAATTCTGTATTTCATAATAAAACAGTTCAAGCTTATTATTTTATTTTTTTCTTTTACAAAAAGGCAAACTTCTTCCAGAAAAACAAGTTATTTCCAGTGTACTCTTCTTTCTTCCCACTCAAAGAATTCTGAATTATTCAGTGTGTCTCATGTTAATTTTTGGTACGAACCAGCACAGGTGCTCTTGAAAGAAGCCCCTACTTAGAATCCTTTCCAGTGACATTCTGTGAAAAAAACTGAGGAATTTGACACCTGAACTCAGGAAGGAGGAGTTGTTTTGCACATTTAGCATTTGGTATCTCCTTAACTCGTGCCAGATTTTGAGCTGCTGGTGGCATTTTCAGCCAGTCTGTCAGAACAAGTGCCGGGTCTGCCATGTGCTGTTTGTGCACAAAGCTGTTTCAAATTCTGACCATCCACTGCCTTTCTGTCTTGCTTGCCCAAGGAAGAGCTTTGAAATTAATTTTATAATGTTACCCAGACAAAAATATAAGCAATTTACATTGTGGCATGTTGGAATTGTCCTTGAAAATATCCTTATTTTGAATTAAATGCTCGTGGTGAAAAACATCTACTTTATTTTGATACAAGGATTCCTATTGCTGACATCTGTTGATACCACTGTAGATGAGCACAACCTAAACACAAACAAAAATCCACTTTATTAGAAGAATGTCCATTGCCCAGGGTAACACCAGCCTGTAACTTGAGGAGGTAAAAACCATGGAGCTTTGGCTTTCTGTTCATGTGCATTGTTAACAAGGCCTCCTGGTTGTCAGAAAAGTAAAAATAATCTGTAAACTGTATGGAGAAGTGGTTTCCCAATAGAAAGTGTTGATTCATTGGGATCAAGCTCTACTTTGTTCATCTCCAGGCCTTTATTTTCAAACTTATCTTCAATATTATTTGGTGTCATAGCAAAGCAGCCAACCTAGAACTGAAGAAAACCTTTTTTCCACTTAATCTAAATCCTCCCACATTAATCAAAAAACATTTCTGTGTTGATGCCATGGGCCAGAGGTCACAAACTTGAGACTGTGTCAGCCACAAGGAGATTTCTGTGCTGGGGAGTCCCCAGTGAGATTCCCAGGCTGTGCTTCCTGGTGCTCAAGGCTCTTCAGAGGACACCAGCAGTCTCCCAAAATTGGTTTGCAAGTTGTGGCTGGGCCAAGGAGCTTCCTGGCACTCCTGGTGAATGAACAGTCTGAGAAGAGAAGGTTGGAGACACCATAGCAGCTTTCCAGTACCTGAAGAAGGGCTACAAGGAATCTGGGAAGGGATGCTTCATCAGGAATTGTAGTGACAGGACAAGGGGGAATGGCTTCAAACTGACAGAGAGCAGGGTTGGGTGGGATATTGGTGTCTTGGGTTGCAATACAGGATGTGACCAGCAATGTGAATTCTGTCCCCATCTGCTGCAGCTGGGTGGGGCAGTGCCCCTGATCTCCTGGCACACATTATCTGCTCATGGGCCATCTTTAAACCAGCTGGGCAATCATCTTTATCTTCCCACAGCCCATCCTCCCTCCAGGAGATATCTCCTGTTCATGGCCACTGAGTCCCAGGGCATGACTGATAAAATTCCATCATCCCACTGGGAGATGCTCCAGCCAGGGGAGGAGCCAAGCCTTTCCTACCCAGATAAAAACTGACATTTTGGACACCAAGGAACCTTCTTTCCACTGGATTCCAGAGGAAAACCAGACCTTTCCACATCATCCCTGGAGCTTCAGAGGAAACTGCACCTTCTCCAGGAGCACTGCTCCAGCTGAACCACATCTGCCCCTGCAGGAGGATGCAGCCACCATTGAATGGGACTGTGCCAACACCCTGACTGACTGACGGGTGTCAGCTTGGATTCTGACTCTGGCAGGTTTTTGTGTTTGTATTTCTATTCTTATTTTCCTTGTAAAGAGCTGTTACTCCTAATTCCCATCTCTTTGCCTGAGAGCCCCTTAGTTTCAAAATTATAATAATAATTTAGAGGGAGGGGGTTTACATTCTCCATTTCAAAGAGAAGCTCCTGCCTTTATTGGCAGACACCTGTCCTCTAAGCCAGGACAATTGGGAAGGAAGAGGCACTTGGAACTCATTTCCCAGAGCAGCTGTGGCTGCCCCTGGATCCCTGGCAGTGCCCAAGGCCAGGCTGGACACTGGGGCTGGAGCAGCCTGGGACAGTGGGAGGTGTCCCTGACATGGCAGGGGTGGCACTGGATGATCTTTAAGGTCCCTTCAAACCCAAACCACTTCAAGATTCTAAGTGAGGCTCCAAACCTGGGGACAGCCCCTTCCCTGCTGCCAGCTCCAAGCTGCAGTCAGACAGCAGGCACAGCCCATCAGGTCACCCTCCAGCTGTGCATCCTGCCTGGCAGCTGGAACAGTGCTCCAAGGTGCTGTGCTCACCTAGGGACCAGCAGGAAAATGCCTGTGCACACCCCACAGCAGCATGAGGAACTAACACACCCCTGATTGTGCCTCTCACCATCTCAAACCAAGCTTTTTGCACAAGCAGGGACCACAGCCATGGAAACCTGCACATTAACCAGAGTCTGGAGCCCTTCTCCCTCCCTGCCAGCTGAAAGAATGCATCCCACACAGCTATGGAACACTCCTAACAGCACTGGCACGAGGTTAAAAAATTCTCATCGTGTCCTTGGGATTTATGGTTGGGGCATTTATTTCCTTCCAGATTTGTTTTCTTTGGGCATGTTGTACAGCCTGTATATCATCTCCAGTACTAGCTGTTACTTATGTTTGCAAATAGAACTCCACAAATAACAATTCATAAAATACTGAGACGATTTTCAGCTCACAGGGAATATAAAATATACAGGCACTTTCAGAAGGCACAGTAGACTAAAAATATTGAATTTCAGGCACTTTATGGAGACACCAATCTTTTGTATGCATGCATATTGATTTATAATTATGACTTGAGGGACATTTTAGTAATCTAGAAGTATCCAGCTTTTTACAGCTCACAGACTGTGCACAGTTTGATAATATAAAACCCTTCCATGTTTCCTTACAAAATGTTCTAATTTGAATTCCGTGCTTGTACACTCAGGGAAAAAATGCATTGAAGATAAACAGTATTTCATGCAACTTGTCTCACCAGTTTTGTATTTCACAGAAAATTCAGGCTACCTTTAATACAAAGCCACTTAAAAATAACACCTGGCTTCACAGGGAGGTTTCTTGTTTCAACAAAATGTACCTCAGGCTTGTGTGGGCTGAGTGGAATCAACAGATGAACTCTTACAGGAGAGTACTCACAATATTGACTGAACATGTGGTTTCTTACTGATCTGATTGATCAGAGTCTCCATTTTCAATATTTATTTAGTGGAATGTACGATATGTGGGGCTGCTAACCTAAAATGCAGCATTTTTGAGGATTTGGGCCTCCCAGTGACATAGATGGGAATAGCTCTTTGATAGCAGGGCTCACCATCCCTTTCCTCAAAAGGATCCTGCATGAGGCAGGAAGAACACAGCTTCCTACCAAATTCACCAGCAGAAACTCATGGAAAACTGGAATAAGGACTCTAACTCTCCTTGAAGTGTCAGAGGTAACTCATTTTCTCATCCCTCACTCTCCACCCAAGCAGATCCTCCCCATCCAAAGTGAGGAAATGAGGTCCACCCCCAACACTCTGAGCTTCTCTAAATCCCACACCCACATTCCCAACAACACCAACACCATAAAATTAATCCAGTGACCTCGTGGTAACTGTGTAAGTAAAATTAAGCAATCAGGACAGCCCAAAGTGGGCTCATATTTTCATGCTGTAATTAAACCAAACCCAGCTCTGCCAGGGGAGAGCACAGCTCCCCAAACACCTTTGGCATCTCAGTACTTTTCTTCCCAACAGCCTCCAGAACCCCTCCTAAAGATGAGGCTGAGCATTGAAATTCATAAAGCCTTGATCTGGAGGAGCATGCACTCTGCAGATGTGACTTTTATGATTACTCTCCTCCCACTCACCACGATTGACTCTTGTTCCCCAGGCTATAAACTACCTGCCTCTTCCTCCCCCCAGGTGACAAGCAGCTTCATTTAACTTTCTCTGTCTCTCATTTTCCGCCCTCTTCCCCATCCTTTCTTCTCTGCTGCTCCCAAATACATTTCCTTTAAACAAAGGCTTAATTGATACATACCTAATTAACATCTGAGCAGTTGTTCTCAGCTTGTATTTAGCTCTGGAAATTGCTGCTTCTATTTCAGACCTGAATAAGGGCTTGCATCCCTGAAAGTTTGCCTGGTGTTTCCAGCAATACCAGTTGATCCAATAAAGCACACACTGGTGGCTGTGTATTCCCATCATCCCATACACCAGCATTTCAGGAGGACACTGTGCATACCTCAAATGTCCTTCCTGTGGGGAAAAAAAAAAAGAAAGAAATGGAAGCCAAACCAGTCTGCATTAATATGTCTCCACCAAAGCTCCTCAGCCAGCAGGAAAGTTCTCCATGTTGTTGAGAAGGTGGAATTTGACAGGAATGTTCTACATTGATGCAGTTTGGAGCTCTGTGGGAGATTTCTGCCCTTCTGCCCTGAGGAATTAATCTTTATCTTGGGCATTCCTCACTCTGATCTCTGTTCTTTGGGAGGTGCAGGTTGGTATCAACTCCTTCCTATTATCCTGGAAATAATGGGAATAATCCTGTGGATTATTTGTACTAGATTAGCACAGATAGTTATTTAAATGGTGCATATTTGCAGGCTCAAAGGAACATTGTAACTCCTTTCCAGCTCAGAGAATCAATGTTTGGGAGCTCCCAGCATTATTTGGCATTTAGCTCTGATAGCAGAGCTCATGTCACACAGAATTTATATTGTTTATTTTCGCCTGTGCTATGATCACTCCCTCAAATGAGGCTTATACCAAGTGCTTTTAAAAAAAAAAAAAATCATGTTCCAGCACAACACTCTGTATGGTTTTGTTTTGGGGGAAGAAAGCCAAAACAGAGAGAAAAAAATACTGAGAGGTTTTATTAGAGAAGTCAACCAGATTCATCTCAGCCCTGCCTCCCACTCATTAGTTTCCCATCAAATGGACCCAGGGACTGCTCTGACCTTGGATCAGCTCATCTGTGCCACAGATTCCCTCAATCCCAGTGCCCTTCCCATCAGATACTGAAGCTGTGGGCTCAGGTCTTACTTGGGCTGTGCTTTCCTGCACCCTGGCTCTCTCCATGGCAAACATTGCCTGTTTCACACCTCCTGTGCAAGGATGAAGGAGGTTGTGGCTCAGCCCTGCTGCCCCACAGCTGACACTCTTCCAGAGAGGCTGGCAGGATGAATTTAACTTCCCTTTCCCTTTCCCTTTCCCTTTCCCTTTCCCTTTCCCTTTCCCTTTCCCTTTCCCTTTCCCTTTCCCTTTCCCTTTCCCTTTCCCTTCCCCTTCCCCTTTCCCTTCCCCTCTCCCTTTTCCTTTTTCCCACAGAGCAAAGATTCACCTGGACCTACCATCTCCCAGATGTTTGGATTATTCCATCCACAGGATTTCACTGAGGTGTCACCCTGTGGACAGACAGCCCCTTGATGAACACTGCTCCCTGTGAGTTTGCCTCTTGCATGTTGCAGCACCCATGGGGAAGCTGATCTTTCTGACAACTGCTGATCCACACTGGATTCGTGTTGGAGAAACAATTCCTGTTTGAAAATTAGCATTATGTTGTGGTGTTTTCCAGTATAAAGCAGTCAGACACATTCAAACCATGCCAAACACTGGCACAGGGTGCCCAGAGAAGCTGTGGCTGCCCCAGGAAAACTCCAAGGCCAGGTTGGATGGGGCTTGGAGCAATCTGGGATAATGGAAGGTATCCCTGCCCATGGCAGGGGGTGGAAAGATGTGATCTTCAAGGTCTGTTCCAAACTGTTCTGTGATTCCATGATTACCTTTCCCTAGAGATCCTGAAAAGAACTGTGACATTCTATATTCTGTTGTGCAACCAAATTTGAAGACATTTTAGAACTTCATATTAAATGACAAGTCAAAATTCTGTTGCCTTTGCTCATGCAAAACCTTTGCTGATCTCAGTGGGGTTGAGTCTATTTTTAAAACTCAAATACCTCTCTTATGCAATAGTACCATCCAGAGTTACAAATACATGTATTCTTTCCAAGACTTTCATTTCTTTTCACTATGTTTAAAGGTTAGCTGAGTGTATTAAATATGTTTACAAGGGGCAGGTGCTAATGAGGATGGAACATTGCGAGGTGCAAGGTGGAAAGTTCAAGGTAAGGGAGGGCTGTGGTACACACACATATTTCCACTGCTCTGAGCTGATACCTGAGAGCTGAGGTCTTGGGGGACCTGCTAAAATGACTTATTTGCTGGAAATGCAATTTTGAGAGGTTCAGTGCAGCTCCTGAGAGCCCTGGGAATGCCAGGAGCCTCTGGAGCCACCTTTCCCTGCAATCCTTCTCTGCAGGGAATTCCACCTGCACATCCAAGGGTTTGCTGCCAGTGTTTGAGGTGATGCTGTGCAACCTTCCCTCAGTGCTGTGATAACAGCTGAGCTGGGAGAAAGAGCAGTGAGAATCCTCAGCCAGGGCTTCTGCTCAGGCCCTGGCAGGAGTTTGGATTCCCTGCCACTGCCCAGCCCCTCCTGGGCTGCCTGCACCTTGCACCTGCCTGTCCCTCTGGACCTGAGGGATCACCTGGGCTTCCAGTGCCTGCCTGGGGAGCCCTGGACCCTGTGTGCAGCTGCCAGACCCTTGGTGAGCTGCAGAAAAGCTCTGCTTCCCAGCAAAGGGCTGTAGGAATTCTTTAGGTTGTAAGAAAGATTATTTTGGGGACAGATTAAAAAGTTGTTTTTACAGACAACACAAACTAAGTGGTTAATGCACCTTCAGTAGCTTGCACTGGTTGATGATGAGTAACCCCCATTCATTCTGGAACAGAATTACTTCCAGATTGAACTGCAGTCCTTCCACCAGGCAGTGAGGCACAGCATCACCCTCTACAACTCCCTGACAGGAGATTGCAGCAATCTGGGGCTGGTCCCTTCTCCCAGACTACAGGAAATGGCCTCAGGCTGTGCCAGGGGAGGTCCAGGCTGGACGTCAGGATGAATTTCTTCAAGGAAAGGGTGTCAGGCATTGGAGTGGGCTGCCCAGAGAAGGAAAATCAGCATCCCTGGAGGCGTTCTAGAAATGACTGGAAGTGGAACTCATTCCTGTGGTCAGGTGGAGATGATGGTGTTCAGGCAAATGCTAAACCCTGATCTTAGAGACTCTGTCCAACACTTAAATGATGCTCTGTGGGATTCTGTTTGTGGTCCTTGGTGTCCCTGCCACAGAGGCTCCTACTGAAACAACCACAGCATCACTCGCAGGGCACAGGTGGGAACATCCTTAACCCAGAGGGACAAGCTGGGCTTTTATTTTTCTTTTTGAGGGGACAAAGCTCCCTTTGCCACATAACAGTGGACCCAGTGGTTTTACAGGGAAGAGGTAGATGAGCCTTTTGCCTTCATCACTCTGAGCCACCTGTGTGTACCCACGCAGAGGCCACTCAGCCCTGTCACCCCATGCTGCTCCTAAGCAGATGCCCAAATAAAATTGCTTCAGTGCTCAGAAACTTTTTCACTGTAACTCCTCTCCTGCTGCGACAAAGCCACTGCTGAACTATGCAGCACTACTGCCAATAATGTTTTATTTCCCTCCAGAAAGTTTTCCTCCTCACCCTTCTTTGCTGATGCTTCTTTTCTCCCCCTATGCACTCAATTTGTTGTCGACTCTCAGAGCTTTACTTGTTTAATCAGGAACCTGCCTCAGAGCAGGTGCCTTGACTCCTCAGCTGCCTGTCAAGCTCTGTGAGCAGCCACATGGCACTGCAGTAGAAATAAGGAAGGAAATCTATATTCTTTTCCCTCACTGGCCAGGCTGCTGACAAATTCTGCCCTGCATTGCAGATGCGATTCAATTATTTCAATGAACCCAATCAGAAATAATTAATGAACTTTCTAATGCATATTGGGAAGACCATCCACCAAAACAGGGAGCTTTTCTTTCTTTTGCTGTATTGCTACACTCAGCAGCTTACAGCTAATAAGTGACAAAACCTTGGTTTCCTTGATTCCAGCTGCTAATCCCTTTTGGTGGGGCAGAGGTGGATACAATTAATGTCAGAGAATTAGGAAGGCACTGATACTGCTTTGAAATGGAAACTGTAAGGAGAGCCACAAGCTATGGTTAGCCACATTACAACACTTAAAGCACTCCTTGTGTTTGTTAATTTTGGCACAGGGCAGGATTTGCCAAGCAGCACCTGTGTCCTTTGTGCCCTCTTGTAGCTGCTTAATGATGAAAATTCACCTTGGGCAAGGGAGTGACAGGGCAGAGCACCTCATGTTCTGTGTGTTTGCCTTCAGGGACACACTGCCTTCAGCCACACTCGTGGGTCAGCAACCAAGGCAATTAAAAACATCAGCTAAACAGCCTGTAATTGCAACAATTTCCATGGAAGTGCCAGGTTGTGCTTCTCCTGCCACTGAGTGTTCAGCACACACTGCCAGAGTTGAGGCTGTGCTGGAGACTCCATAGGTAAGGGTTCACTGAACTCAGTTTGCTCCATTTGCTGTTTTCTGCTTCCTAGCCACAGCTGTCAAATGAACAGATTTGATAGCACAGGGTTGTTGCCTTTTTTTTTTTTTTTTTTCTGTCAGGAAGAAAGATGATTTTATGAAGGCCTAAGGACCTAAGTAAAAGGTCAATTGGCATAATCAGCAATTTAAGTAACAAATCTATTATCATGCTTTCAATTCCATTAGCCAGTTAATGATTCCAGCCTCACTGAGTTAGAAGTGGCATTTCAGTGTGCAGGGCATGGTGATTCCCAATGGAACCACAGAATCACAAACTGGTTTGGGTTGGAAAGGACTTAAAGTTCATCCAGTGCCACCCTTGCCATGGCACAACTTCCAGTATGGGTGCTCCAAGCTTTGTCCAGCCTGGCCTTGGACACTTCCAGGGGATCCAGGGGCAGCCACAGCTTCACTGTCCATCCTGTGGCAGGGCCTCACCACCCTCACACTAAATATTTTTTCCTAATATCCAATCTAAACCTGCTCTCTGTCAGTTTGAAGCCATTTCCCCTTGTCCTGTCACTCCAGGGCCTTGTAAATAATCTCTCTCCATCTTTCTTGTAAGCTCCCTTCAGGTCCTGGAACATTACAATTTTAATTTACTTTATGGCAAAGATAATTTATAACACAAAACCTCAAAAGGACACAGTGGTTCCTTTGTTCTCCAGGCATCAGTCACATCCTCCTTTAAATTAGAAATGTGTGTAACTGAACAGGGGGAATAAACATCTAAGGTGGAAATGGACTTTTGTTGGGGTGTTTATGTACTTGCACATTTCTTTGCTTGACATTAATAGAAAGCAGCAAGAAACATATTCTGGCAATAGTCTTGGCCACAGCCCAGAACACTGCAGCAGTGAGGGGGGAAGGAGAGCATGGGCAGGGAGGGAAGGACACGTTCCAGCAGCAGCAAGAAGCTGCCTCTCATGGCAGCTCTGCTTTTGTAAACCCAAGCTCATTCATTTCAAATTGTTTTCTTGAACGACACTACTTTGAAGAAGACTGAGACCAGATACTGGCCTGTTCTACCAACAGCTCTCCTGAGAGCCAAATCCCCCAGTTTTACACTAATATGAACCTTTTCCCACTGAACACCACATATTGCACAGGTTAGTGACTGTACTTGTCACTGCTTTTTCATCCTGGATTTAAATGTGGTCTAAGCAGATAAGAAGCAAACTGTTTATAGATGCAGCACTGAGAGTGTAATTAACCATCCTGCTTAATGAGGTATTAGTGAGGATGTGTATACAGTGGGCATTCACCTACTTCTCAGTCTTTGCCCTGATCAGTGCTCATCAAACCGAGCTCTCCAGAGCAAACAACAACAGAAAATCCCATTAGGAAGTAAAGCTTCAGATACCATTACCAAGATCCTGTGTCACCCATACTGGCTAGAGCAGGACTGGCAGAGTTTTCCTCCTGCACCAGGGTAAGACAGGTCCAGCATGGGGCAGCCCTTACCCTGGATTTGAAGGTTTTCTGCCTCCCAAAAATTTGGGCAAAGCAATTCCAAAGTTCTTCAACCAAGGAACAGCTCCTGACCAGATGGCAGCAGGAGCCCTGTGAGTGTGTATTAGGGCTGCTGAAATCTCCTGCTTGAGGCTGGAACTACACTGGGTTCACACAAATGCTCTCTTTACTCATGTGAAATTTGTAAAAAAATACAGTCACACACCTAATGCCATCTGGCACCATAACAATGTGTCATTGATAAATTAATGCATGCACACAAACAAAACCAATCCACATTAAGGTCAGAGTCCCTTGCACACGGTGTCCAGAAATTCATATCAAGTGTTGGAACTGCTTCCTTACTTGCATTCAGTATTTCACTGCTGTTCCACTGAGCTGGGGAACCTGATGATCTCCAGAAATCCCTTTTTGACCTAAATTATTCTTTGATTCTGTGAATTGTTTTGTATTCCATTGAATTGCTCTGAACCATGAAACAAGGTAGATACATGCTCAGCAAAATGGCAATGCACTCTGTAAAATAAGCCAGCAGGTTTTTGGTCTTTCCTGGGTAAGAGCTATGTTATTTAACACCCTTGCCTTCCTCAATATCAGGTGAACTCATCTGTTTACAGTTGCATAACATCATTAAAGTTTCACCTTCTGAAACTTTAAATACAAAGAGACTATAAACTAAATATTTAATAGAACCTGGGATTAGATTCCTCTGACCTTCACCAACTCCTTCGAGTAATTTATATAAATGAACCCACTTATTATTCATACAAATAAAAAGCATGAAAAAAATTGTAAATCCAGGACTACTCCTGTTTTTTATAGCTGAGATCAGAGCTAGTTTGTCCATTAGGCTCATAGCCACTGTTCCATCACAGTGCCAAGGACACTGAAAGGCCTGAACTGCTTCTAATTGAGTCAAAATTATTTTATTTCTGGTCATTTGAGGGAGCACTAACTGGACTTTTGTTCTGGCCAGAATCTGGTGTAAATGTTGGACCTTTTTGTGCTTCAGGGCACTCGAGGTGCAGAGACACAAACCAACTACCCAAGAATGCATTAAACCTCACTGAACTTTTTCCCTAATCCCAGGTAACATGGTGCAGCTATTTTTAATTTCTGTGCAGCAGCAAGTGTTAAACAAGCTCCATATGACCTCACTTGCATTTTAAAGAGGTAACATCCATAGAAAAAAGCTGTAGAAGCAGCACAGTGCCAGACATGCAGCCTGGGAGGTTGGAGTTGGGGGATCCCACAGCTTGGCCTTGTTCTCACCCTCCTCCAGTGCCATCCATCAAAGACTTGCATCTTTTAGAAGAAAGGTTTCTCTGTGTCAGCCCTAAGAGGTGTATCCACAATGACCAAAAAATAGGTTTGGGATCTTTTCTTTCCCTCACCTGAGTAGAAAGTTAAAGGAGAGGGAGTGGGAGATGCTCTGGCAGGGCACAAATCAGGATGGTCAGTTATGTCCTGAAATCACCTCAGGGGAAACTTTCCTTTCATGGTCTGCAGAAAGATCCCTGAGAGCCCAAACCTTCCAGGCTCATGCTTTGGAAATACCACCATGGAAAAGTCTGAATAAAAGGGCACCATAGTGAACCAGGACAGAGAACCACTTCTCTTTTGTGAACATGAATCTATTTTAGAGTTGTGCTGACCTTTGCAAGAACCTTCACTTAATAATACCTCAAATAAAGAGACTGGCTCAGAGACAGAGCACTTTCTAGCAAGGATAGAAGGTGGGCAAGGGCCTCAGAAAAGTCATCAACCATTAAACTGAAATGTCACCATAAGCCCATAGGAAATAGCTAAATGAGGTGTTATTATTGGTAACAAAGACATTGTAGAAGAAAGATGAAGGAAAGGGAACTAAGCATTTATTTCTGTTAAAAGTGAGGGGTCATCCTTTTCCATCAGTCAGCAGGGAATTGCATTTATTTCCACCTCCATTTTATCATTTTTAACATAAAAAAATTACAAAGACTATCATTAAAAAGATTCTGCCAAATTAGCTGCACCTATTCGATCATCTTAGGTCTTTAGATGCTGACAGGATCATTTTTTTTTCGTAGCATACTTTATGTCTCCTTTCCTTTCCATGCCTCATACTCCTCTCAGCAAACCAGCCATTGCTAAAAGGAAAGATTTAGCTCAGTGGGACAGAACAGCTGTGCTAAAGTGCCTGGTTTTGGGTCTGTGACTATGCCCATTGCTAAATGGGTATTTCTACAAGGCAGCCCAATGTGTCTCAGTCTGTTGCTGCACTTCACAGCTCAGAAATTAAAAAGTGCTGAGCTCACCTTTCCCTTGACTGGCTCAATTTCTGAATGTTGGGTAAATATCTTTACCTTGCTAAGTGGAAGAGATTCCACTTTGTGAATAAACTGAAAGTAGAAAATAAATCTAGATAGGGCCTCTTGAAGTAGCAAACCCATTTCATGCATCCTACCTCCAGCTAACATTGTATGTAACATTAATTGTAACTGGCTCCCTTCAAAAACCAGGCATGCAAGGGAAAAAAGGCCCCAGCAGCTGAGGCTGAGAACTGAAAACCTTCACTTATCAGTCCATAGACATATTTTAAAGAAGGGATTTATGAATAGAGACAACTCCTGCTGTTCACTGACCTTCTTACAGGTGAGTCCTTACACTGATAAGGGTTCTCCCTCTCCAGCAAACTGCCCTATTGTGCTCCATGCCCTCTCCCTGCCCATCCTGCACAGCAGAGGCATTTTTATGCCCTGTGATAAAGTGAGGAATCCCAAAGTGCATTTGCATGGGGGAAGAGTAGAGATGAAGAGAGTTCACACTTGTTTCCTCTTTTGGCAGCCACTAACTATGCATCACTTGACCTGGTGGCTTTAGCTTCCTTTTACTGGAATAGGTTACATGCAATTACTGTCAACACAGCAATAAAAAGGTTTCTGGAGTAAGTGGAAAGAAAGGGTTTGGATGTCTCAACTTGATTACTTTTTTTTCCTGTAAAATGCCTGGCAAAATTTGGAACTGCTTTGACACAAAGATCAGAGGTTGTTTTGGGGGCTCTGCTCTGTCTAAAAGATGAAAGACAAATAGGAGAGCAGCTCTTCTGGACCTCAGCTTTTTACTGTTACAGAGACCAAGGAAAATTATAATCCAGCATCTCTCCTATCCCAGCAGCACTTCTGGGTGGTGCTTGGTGGATGGGGTCTCATCTTTGGCCAAACCAGCTCTCTGCAGCTGGGGTAGGAGAAAAGGATGAGATCCCTGAGGTCCTCTCAGAGGTTGGTACTGACAGGGATGTTACCTCAGCCCTTTTGAAGCTGGGAGGCTTCTAAATCCATTATCAGAACAAGGATTTAGGGAAGAGACTCCGAGAATTTGCCCTTAACTTCCCCAAACTCACTGAAGTAAAGTAAGGGAGTGAATATACTTTTAACTTCTTTATCTCTCCACATCACAAGTTATAATTGTGGATCTCTAAATCACATTAATTCCTTTGCCTGTACAGAGATTGAAAATTGTTAACTGGTAATTATGATGTCTTTTTACCTTCTAATTAAGAGGGGAACTGCCACAGGTAAGCGCCAGGTAACATCTGAATATTCCACATCTTCACATCCTCTGGCTTCTGCAGAGCTGAGCCAGTCAAGGAGTCAAACCTCAGAACATTCTTTCAAAAAGTTTAGGGAGTTTGGCTTAAACTGAGAATGGCTTTCTTCACACCCAAGTTAAGGACACAGCTCTGAATTAAATCCATCAAAACTCTTTGTCCAGACAGAAGAATTGACACACATATTCGGGTGACTGGGTTTTGGGCTGTATTTTTTAAGGATGGAAGATGACTCACTGTACAATAAGTCATGTCTTGTAACTCTCCTGAGAAAAGACTCAATTTTTCAGATTATATTTGATATCTTTGTGACAACGACAGCTATAAGATTTTGTTGGAACCATTGACTCATTCCTCTTGCACGGGAACAAAGGTTAGGTTGTAACAAAGGCTCTCAGGCCCAGATCTTTAAAGGTATTTTGTTGATTAACTACCCACAGTCATTAACTTCCTAATTAAAAGGTAAGAAGGAATACTAATGGGAGTTCAGCTGTGCAAGCTGTCTCTTTAGATTTTTTCTTGGGCAAATTAGCTGATGTGTCTGAGATGACCAGTCATCCATCATGCAGCATCTGAGGCTATGCTTGTTAAATCTATTGCTACCAAAGCCTATAATCACAGCATATTCTCTGATTAAGGTTGTGTTCCAGATCCTCTTCTGTTTTCTAGGATTCAAAGGTACACATCTTTTTGAAGCTTTCCATTTGAAATCAACATCTTTGATTTCAACTTCAACATGGACTTTTTTCTTTTGTAGAAAGTTTGTGTGAAACTGTTCCTTCTCTTAAAAAATTCAGAGTGTAAAACCAGCAGGAGGCAGAGGTTTCACTTCACTGTACCAATTTCAAGCACTGGGAAACTTCAGTTTTTGCAGTCACAGTCAAAATTCAAATATATTCTACCAAACAGAGCAGTTCTGCTCTGATGAAATGTGGAATGCTCTTCAAGGCGTATCTGTATTTTCATTTTGATCTTTTTGGATTTGATTTGAATCAAATTTTGACTAAAACACCCAGCAGCCTGAGGAGACATTTTCCCCTGCACTCTATGGTACCTCCTGAAAGGAATTTGGAGCCAGGTGAGGGTCAGGCTCTGCTCCCAAGTGACAAGTGACAGGATAAGAGGAAATGGCCTCCAGCAGGGCCAGGGCAGGCTCAGGGTGACAGCAGCAGGAATTTCCCCATGGAAAGGGAGCTCAGGGATTGGAACTGCCCAGGGAGGTTTGCAGTGCCCATCCCTGCAGGTGGCACCTGGAGGTGGCACTCAGAGCTCTGGGCTGGGGACAAGGTGGGGATGGGCACAGCTGGGACTGCATGGGCTGGTTTAGTTTCCCAGCTAAAGGATTCTGTGATTCTGTTTCTTCTGGAGCAATTTTGTGCTTCTGATCAAACCACTTCACTTTGCAGACACCTTCAGTGGTGAGATTGAAAGCAAAACAAGACTTTGCAGTTGTGTGTTGCTGTCTGTGACACGGACTGAGCACACAAACAGCTCTCTCCTTATACAAATACAGCACCAGAGGGGCCCCTCTCCTGGGAGGAAAGGCTGAGAAAGTTGGGGTTGTTCAGCCTGAAGAAAAGACTTTAGAGCCCCCTCAGGCTCCAAGAGAGCTGGAGAGGGATTTTTCAGATGTAGTGACAGGACAAGGAGGAATGGACTCAAACTGACAGAGGGCAGGGGGAGATGGGATATTGGGAAGAAATTCTTGGCTGAGAGGGTGGTGAGGTCCAGGCACAGGTTTGCCCAAGAGGTTGTGGACTCCCCACCCCTGGAATTGAAAGCTCGTGGGGCTCTGAGCAACCTGATCTAGAGGAAGATTCCCTTCTCATGGCAGGGATTTGGAACAAGATGATCTTTAAAGTCCTTCCAACCCAAATCCTTCCAGGACTTTAACACACACTTCTCCAATTATGGCTTGCTCAGTCTGGCACAGAAGAGCCATCTTCAGTCCCCTTAAACAGGTGAAGCTCCTTGGAAGCCTGAGAGCCTTTCTGTTCCAACACCCAGCTCAGATGCTCTTCTCTTTACTCTGCTGAATCTTTCAGGTAAGTGGGAGTAAAAGGCAGTAAAATTGCAGTCATATGCCAGCAGACAAGATTGAACACACACTGAGTGCAGACTTGATGAATAAGAAGGTGGTATTTTAATAGTCAATTTTCAGAATATAATGGCTCTTGAAAATGGATTGCTTAGAATACTTTATCTACTTAGAAGTGCTACTACTTATCTATGCACTTAAGTAAAAGCAGAACTTTGGGACACCTTTAAACTGAGGGATTGCCATAGGTTAGAAAGGCTGACAGGGAAAGGGGTACCTCAAAACTAAAATGTGGTGCCATCAAGACAGCACAAATGGCAGGGTATAAATAAAACAACTACTAGAGTTGCCTTTCTTGTAAGAACCTTTTGAAAAGCTCAGATTGCTGCTGCATTTCCAGAACTCAGGATTTGTCCATTTGAAATGGTTAGACCCAAGATTTGGAGGTGTCTGTGTGTCTGTGTATGTGAACTGAAAAAGAGCAGCAGGTCCACACTGAGAAGTAGGAGAGGCACAGAGCATTTCAGCCCAAGGTTCATATCTGGATTGCTCTGGCTGGATATGGAAATTTTCTGCAGTGTATGATATGCAAAGCTGGGAGGCAGGGAACAAGATTTAGAGGGAGAGAACAGATGCATCTCTGCAGGTCAGAGGCTTTTCCTGGGAGAGGGGAGTTCTGTGCTCACTCAGGAACTTGTCTGAGGGTAGATAATACATCTTATTTGTGACTGCATGCCACAAAATGTGCAAGTTGTCATCAGAGCAGAGTCCTCACTGCATGGAGGGCACTGTCACCACCATCAGCATTGTTCCTCTAGAAGAGACAGCAGAGTTTCCAGATGTCACCTCCCAGACACAGCTCAGTGTGCCCTCCAGGGTGCCTGTCCTGGAAGCCGTGAACTTCTCAAAGCAGGTCCAAAAATAAGAATTTTGTATGTTCTTCTGCAGCATTTAGTGCAAAGAGCTTTCTCTACTAACCTGCTTCTCAGGGCACATGGCCTGAATTATCACCAGGAGATTTTCTGCTTGGATTTGACACATTTATTTTGATGGTGAAGAGCGAGACTGATGTGACTCCTCTCAGAACCAAAGGGACCTGAACAGATTTCCTCTCAGCAGTCTGTGTCTCTTCCCATGTGATTGGGAGCCCTTTGATCAGCAATGCTCTGTTAATAATTTATGTTAGCATTGTGCCTTGTATCCATAAGCTGACAGACTGGTGGCACTCCTGCCAGAACAGGAATACTGATGCAATACACCCACAATTGCTCTTCACTGGAAAATGGTGTCACATGAAACACAGCTTCTCCAGGGGCTAAACTTCATCATCTTTATTTTGGGTCCTCACAGAGCAGCTCCTGAAGCAGCTCATGAAATGAACTCTCACCATGTTTGTTGCCTGCTTGGGCCACTCACAACAAAACCTGGGACAATTCATGTCAATTTTTAAAAATGCCAGATGCTGGTGGAGGTCCTGGGAATAATGATATAATGAAAGAGGCAAAAACTGTGTTCAGTACCTCAGATTTCCTGTTTAATATCCCAGGAGGGTAAATTTTCTTTTCTCCCTCTTTTCTGGCTGACACACTTGTAGAAGCCCTTATTATTTTTCACATCCCTTGCCAAATTCAGCTACAATCCTGCTTCAGCTCACCTGATCCCATCCCTACACATTTGGCCAGCATTCCTAAAATATTCCCAGGATACACAGCCCTGGTTCCACTGCCTGTGGAGCTTCCTCATCCTCAGGTGAAGGAGCCCAGCCCCTCCTGCCTCTCCAGCTCCAAGGGAAAATGTGGTTTCTCATCAAATTTCTTTCCCTGCCTTTACTAATACTGGCCCTGAAGACAGATGTTGGCGAAGAGACTGCTGCAAGGTAGTCCCTGGAAGTGGGAGGGCTTGTCAAGCTTCTTGGGCTCTCCAATATAATACTTTAACTTTTTTATTGATTTGAGAAAAATTCGAGGGAGTTAAGTGCATTCTCAGAGCTAATTGAACCTATATTTCTTCACAGATACATGAGTCAGAGCATCTGAGTGTGTATTGCCAAATATAGCGATTGTGCTCCATCAAAAGACAGATGCTGGAGCACAACAGCACACATCCCAAAGTCTTGCTTTAATTAACCCTTCAGAGAAATGATAGAAAGGGCTGTTTTCCATGTATCTGTGGAAGAAATGCTGTATATTTTAACAGGGATGGCAGCAAGACTGATGAGAGAGAGAGGAAAGCCAGGGGTGAGCAGAGCAGCGATTCTCTGCCTGGTTTGCAGGATTGTGGACTGTTAAGGGGTTAGGAAAGGATCTTAAGGAACATCTTACCCCAACCCCTCTGCCAAGGGACACCTCCCACCATTCCAGGCTGCTCAAGGCTCCAACCTGGTTTGAACATTGCCAGGCTTGAGAAATCCACAACCTCCCCGGCCAAACTGTTCCAGTGCCTCACCATCCTCACAGGAAAAAAAAAAAATAATAAAAAAATTCTCATTTAATTTATTCGTCCGATCTGCCGCAATAATTCCCCATTGCCAGGTTGCGACCAGCACTCGTGGAGTTCGTGTCTCTCCCCTGTGTGGGGATGCTCGAAGCCATCCCAAAGCGGCGCGCATGGTGCCGCACACTCGGGGAGGTGCGGGGGGAAAGGAGAGGAGGAGGAAGAGGAGGAAAAGGAGGAAAAAAAATGAGGAAAAAAAAGAGGAGGATGAGGAGGAGGAGGAGGCTGGAAGCGCTCCCGGCCGTGAGGGCCGTGAGGGCCGCCAGGGGGCGCCGCGCGCTCTCGGGACGCGGGCAGCGCGGGGATTGGGTGGGGCCCGCGCGCGCGCGGCGCTGATTGGCTGGCGCGGGCCGGGCCGGGCGCGCGGCGCCGCTTCTTAAAGCGGGTCGCGGGGCGGCGGGAGCGCTGAGCGCCGGCGGGGCCGCTGCCACTGTCACTGTCGCGACATGAGCGAGGTGAGCCGGGCTGAGCGGGGCGGGGGGCACCCTCGGAGGTGACACCCAGTGTCACCTTCGCCTCTCCGTCAAGGGAAAGGCGCATCCCGGGCTGGGAACGCGGGGATGCTCCGGAGATCCCGGGAGGGAGGGCGGGGGTGCCTCAGCATCTCCTCCTAACCCCTAAAAACGCATCCCCACAGGTGTGTGTGTGCTTGGCCAGCTAAAGCAGAGTCGGGGTTTTGCTCTTTGAAGGACCAGGCACGCCGATGGAGATTCCTAATTAAAAATCCCCCATAATTTCTCATATCTACTCAGCGCTTTCCCGTGTAGAAAGGAGGATTTAGTAAGTTGTGGGAAAGTTGCCTGCTAGAGCTCATGGAAAAAACCGCCCTGTTTGTGGTTGGTGCTGATGTAAACTTTGTGAGTGGTGTCCTGAGAAGGATTACAATCGAGGCGAAAAAATGTAAATAGTGCCAAACATGCAAGGATCACTTGTACTCGTGTAAATAAATAAGCTGAAATTCTGCAGTTGTGGAGGGTTTTGATCGCTTTTTTTTTTTTTTTTAAATTCTCTGCAGTGGAAAAGTTCAAACTAGAATTATTTTTAGTTAAGTGTATTGTTAGACAGAATGGCTCCTTAGGTTCAGCAGAGAGATCCCACGTTTTCTGGTGCAGCTCATTTTTTGGGAATCAGCACAGGTACCTAGAGCTACGCTTTGCCCAGCACCTATTTTTGGCGGCTGTTTGTTACAAAACACCTGCTGCTCCATTAACAAATGGGATTTTCCTTTTTTAGAAGCAAAATGGAGAGTGACACCGGATGAGCTGTGACTGCTGTGCAGGTGTTACACTCGGCTGTGGTTTTCCACGAGGTGTAAGCCAGAGATGAAAAGCAGGAGCTGCTTTTGTGGTGCAGGGATTTGTGAGGAGCAGCTCACATTTTGGCTTTCAGGTCGTGCCAGGTGGGGAGAGCAGAGGAAAATCCTCGTCTCTTCACGACCTCTCCTTTGCTGCTGTTGTATTTCTATCACCTGGCTGGAGTTCATGCAGTGTGGCTTTGGGTTTTTGGTGCTTTTTTTTTTTCTGTTTCAGCCACTGTGACTTTGCTGCCCAGGCTGGCTGAGGTGTGCTGTGAGATGCAGCAGTGCTATTTCACTCTGTAAATTGGTAATTTGGGGGGAAATCTTTAGGAGAGGAGTAATGGTTGGGTGGTGCTGCTGTACCTACTATAACTATAGAAGGCATTCTTCTCACAGCTTTGTGCTGGGCTGTATTTGCTTGGTAATTACCTTTCATAATTTGAATTACTGATTGCCTTTTGGATTTAAAGAGACACAGTGAGGGTAAAGATCCTCCCTGCTACCAGCACAGGAATTCTTTATTTACAGTGCATTTATTTATGCCTGACAGAGCTGTATTCCTGGCAAACCCCTGGAGCTGGGAGATGTTTCCCTGGTGCAGAGCTGTGTCCTGTGCCTGTGACACTGAGCACTGCACTCGTGTTTTCAGTGCTGCTGTCAATTCCCTGACAAAATTGGGGAGTTAATCACTCACAGCTCCAGTGAGGAAAAGCCTCCCTCCTGTTCCTTGCTGTCAGCTCTTCCCCAAAAGGCAGAGGAGACCAACTACACCACCTCAAACCGCCTCACTGCAAAAGACTGTTGTTAAAAAATGAGGCAAAAACCCCACTGAGCAGAAGGGAAGCTCTTAGATAACTCCTGTTTTGGGGGTTCTTGGTGGTTTTAGCTTGCAATGCTGTAATTGAAAGATTTTTATTTTTGGTTTAATCTGCTAAAAAAAAAAAATAAATCTGTGGATGGGGTGTTTGAAAAGAGGCTCAGTTAGAGCCCTCAAAAGATTATCCCACATACAACAGTGTTGGGAGGGTGGGAAGGGGTTTTTTGCTCTATGGTACCAATTGCCTGGATTTGAGCAGCGCTGGAAATGCGGTCACGGAAATCTCTAAAAAGAGCTTTCATCTCCCTGAGTTATTTACTGAGACTTTGCATGAATTCTCATTTTACTGCTTCAAGCAAAATTAACTTTTCTTGTTTATGTGATCTGGGTGATTTATGAGTGTGGTGAGGCACTTCAACAGGTTGTGCCAAGAACCTGTGGCTGCCCCTGGATCTCTGGAAGTGTTCAAGGAGAGGCTGGATGTGGCTCTGAGCAACTTGGGATAGTGGGAGGTGTCCCTTCCATGGCAAGGGCTGGAACTGGATGGGCTTTAAGGTCCCTTCTAACCCAAACCATTCTGTGATCACCAGTCTCCTGGTAGAAAAAGCTGAAAAGGAAGCAGTCATTAATCTGACTGTAGTATTTTTCTATTTTCTAGCAGCTAGCGTATATTTTTTTCAGGAAGGATAAGGACCTTTTCTACAGGAAGAACACTACACTCCTTTCTCTGCAGTATTTATCTGAAAATGTGTTTAATGAGTTCCTTCTGCTGGGCAGAAGTCTGGCCCCATAAGTAAGTAGTCAGTGGGAATGTGAGGTGGCTTTGCAAATTGTGATTTATGCTGCCTGGTTTAGTGGCAGACAGATCCTTTAGCTGTATGGGAATTCCTTGGGAATGTCAGGGTACATTAAAATGCATCTTTAGCTCTGAAAGTCTGTCCTCAAGTAACTGGGGAGCCTTTTCTGTGGGTCTGTGGCTGTTCTGTTGTTTTAATGAGCCTGGAGAGGAGAGCTGTGCTGGAAGATACCTGTCAATGAGCAGCCATGAGATACAGCCTGGCTTCCATTAAAGATCTCCAGTCACACAGGCTGAACTGGGGGAAGAGATCTGGGGTAATGGGCCCACAGACCAATGCCAAATCTCTATTCATAGTCAGCCTCTAGGCTCACACCTGGCATAAACTTGATTCACCACAGGGAACCCTGTCATCTGATCAGTCATTTAACTATCCTGACATGCTGCAGATGATGTTAGGTCATGGTATTCCCCTGCCATGAGGATTCACAAGAAGTATTCAATCACATAGACATTTTTATGATGTTCACTCTTGCCTCCTGTGTGGAATGTTCATGGCTGTCATCAGGAATCAGGTCTGGGCTTAGGAAGGAGAGCACTTCAACAGTGTGGTCCTACAGCCCTGGGTGCTGTCCCAGTGGCTCAGGGATGAGGAGTCTCCAGCAGAGACTGCATTTATTTCCCTTTGATTATAAAGGGCCAGAGTGGTTTGCTGATGTGGGGGACAAGCTCAGCTTTAATACATGTTATTTAGGTGTCTGATTTTAGGAGAGCCATTTGGGAAATCTCTTTTTGATTGCCTGAGGCACTTACCATTGAAGAACATGCACTGGAAGAGCCTTGTGCAATGTGAGTGAGGTGTAGCCCTGATTGCCAGGATGCTGATGTGAACCACTTGAGTGGTCTGTACTTTGAGCTTTTTATGTTTGAGAATCAGCCTAGTTACCAGACTGCAGCAAAAATATTCTGGCTTTCCTTTGGAAACCGGTGTCAAGCAACCAGGCACATGAAATTCAGAGAGCTGTTAGGGGCCTGACTCTCTCAGTTGGGAAGGTGAAGAGCTGGGGGCTTGATCTCTGCATAAATGCAGAGTTTTTGGTCAGGCTTTGAAAGCAAAGAAAACCAAATCTTGCTTCTTTGAGCTACAGCAAGGTTTGCCTTAGGTTGGCTTTGGAATCCTGCAGCCACTGCTGTGCTGTGCCTTCCTTCAAAAGGATCATGGATGGTGTCAGGGCATTCCTGGGGAATGAGCTGTACTGCAGACAGCTCTGCTCTGCAGCCTGGAGAGCTGAATCTCTGCTTTGGAGCTCAGACCATCCTCACTGGGAGGTGTCCAAGCAGCCAGTGCAGCAGAGATGCAGGCTGGCATGGGGTAACTCTGGGGTCAAAGGTGTTCTTCTGAAACAGGAGCTTCACCAATGCTTGAGGTGTGTCTGTAAGACACCCATCAGCAAGGCAGCCTCTGCTTTCCAAAGAAGTGATCCCCCACGGTTTGGGCATGTCCCACAGCAGGGAGACTTGGAGAGAGTGTCCTTTTCCCACAGACTTGAGGGAGAACCTGAAATTATCTCCCTATCCCTCTGCACAGGTGTTCAGCAGGAGGTTCTTGGAGAAGGACAGGGAATATGTGAAATGTTAGGTGTAAGTGGAGGTTTTTGGCTGAAACTGTGTCTGCTTCAGGTGGTTAAATGGTAAAACTGGGCTTCCTTCCTAGGTTGTTCTCCTGAATTCCCTTGAAACCATCCCATTGAAATGGTATTTAGCATCTTGGAACCACATAAACACAAATGAGGATTATACAACCATAATCCTGATGGCACTAAATCAAAGAACTGGTGTTTGTAAGGGAAGAACACACCATATTTGTTCTGGGCAGCTCCTGTTCTCTGCTCTGTTTCCAGTCCTGGCAGGTGTCTGAGCCAGCCCCTCACCCTAGGGGGGGCCCTTCTGGTTGCATTTTTCTGATTTTTGCCATGACCCCAATTGTTAATTATTTGCCTCATTATACCCACAGTAGGTACAAAAACTGTGCAGCTCTAAAAACCCCAGCAAGAACATGGCAGAGTGGAGGAGGAAATTCTGCAGCTGTTACAGGATGGGGGTGGGATCGATAAGCACATGAACATCAGTTTTTAATTTTAACTCACATCTATTTATTAGATGAGTGGTAAATTGCAGCTCAAAAGAGGAGGAAGAAGAGAGAACAATAAGTTTTACATCTGTCACTTTGCCTACTCTTTCCATCAGTGTGGTTTCAGTGGGATCAAGCATCTTCTAAAATAGCACTTAGAAGTGATGTTGGAAATTGATCTTAATTTGATGACACTGGCAGAAGCTCACGGGTTTTCTTGCCATGTATAGAATGCCAACAGATTCAGGCAACACACTCTAAAAAAGGACATTTGGTTTTAATAGTGTGCTTCAATATCATGTTTCCTTGTAAAAGAATAACTTACTCCAACCTTTGTGCTGCAGGACTTGACAATACAATATAATTTCAGGTTGCAAAGGAATATTAGTTTCTAGTCCAATATCCCTAAATTTGTAATGAATTGGCAAGCTTATAGGAGTCACCATCCAACAGTTATTGCATTATCTAGATGATGCTATGATGAATTGTGGTGTAAAGTAGCAGTTAATTCAGCAGGAGTAGGGGTGGCCTTTCCATTGAAGATTTCTGGGTTTTTGCTCTTATATATTTTTTAATTTGAATAAAATATTTGATTTCTATACTGTCACTTGCTATTGTCTGTCTCAGTTTTTTGTAGGAATGTCTTGAGAAATGTATTTGCATGTTTTGCCTCTGCTATGGAAGAGCTTGTAACAGAATAGGCTAAGCACTGGGTATGTCTATCCTGAGACACCCCCTTGGCTGAAAAGGATGGGAGAAAGCAGCAGGGGAAAAGCATTGCCTTCCTTCAGCCTCACTTGCATCAGAGCCTTAAATTCTCTGAGCCATGCACCATGTTCTCTGAAAGGCACAGGATCTTCTCCTGAAGATGAAAAACATACATTCCCCCTCTTTCTAAGGAAAGCTCTCCTGTTTCTTCAGTTGATTTGGATATTGGATTTCCAAATAAATAAAAAATGGTAGATACCTATAAACTAGGTCAAACCATAAATAATCCCTTTTTAACTTTGTCTTCTAATTTTAATTCAGATCTCTAGTTCTCTTATAAAAAGAGGTAGAAGACAGACTCTATACATTTATTTTCCTAGGAAAATAAATGGTGAGAAACTACAAAGGAATTTAGTTGTGAAACATGATAAATGACAGGATTTGGGGTCACAGTTTATCCCCACTCTCCATGTCTGTTTCCTCAGACCACACTAAGTCTACTTAGAGGTAAATTGGGTGAGTGTCACACAGAGCAGGTCTTTGGCTGGTGCTGTTTCATCTCATCAATTCCTACCAAGAGGGGTAAAGCCTTATTTATGCACTAACATGGAATTTGGAGGGAGAAGCACAACTTTAGTCAGAGAAGAAAATTGTCTGCCTGCATGATTTGAATATTAGTTTAAGCTGAACTGTCTTTCCTCTGAAAAGTATTACTTTATAGACACTGGATGTTCTTGCATTAATCACCTTAGTCTAGAGTGCATGAAATATGACCCTAACCAGTGGTGTAGCTGAGACACTGTGAGTGCTGTAACAGTAGACTGTAGAATGATGTTAGAGAGATCTTTTGTAAGAGATGAAAGTAAGAAACAAAAAGAAGAAAGGAAAAAAAACTTGCAAAATCTTGTGTCCTTCTGTCTGACCTTGGAGACCTCAGAGATTCCTGCACTGAGATAAGGAGCTGGTGAGAAGGGAGGCAGCAGGTAGGAGGGCATCAGATCTTGGAAACACAGACTCCAGCTCTGCCAAAAAGTTTGGAGGTGTGTGTTTAATATCTTTAATGTCCAAATGTCTGACAGAAGGCTCTGAGCTGCTTTGTCACCAGCCTTACCTGGTGTTCCTTGGCTGGCAGTTGGATTCTTGGTGGGTTCTGATGGTTTAAACTTGGAAGGAGTGAGCAGGGATCACTGTACTACAGTCTTCTAACAGTGAAAGGAACAGATCCCTTTGGGGATCCTGGCTGGCTGCACTCACTGCTGTGGATGGATTTGTAGGGATTTTGGGTGCACCTTTTCTGGGAGTGATGGAGCACAGCTCAGAAATGCTCAAGCCAGCTCTGAGCAGGACTGACCCTGGAAATGGGACAAAGCCATGTCCTGCTAAATCAGCTTGACAAGACTTTGCAGACTCTTCTGGAGTGAATCAGAGTGGAAGAGACCATAAAAGAAAACTTGGGGTCTGCACAGCTTCATAATCCCTGGGCAGAGTGTTGGGAAGCTGTTAACACCCATTTAACAATATCTGGGAATGATTTTGCATCTCCACATGTCCACTGTGACCAACAAAATCAGCTTGTCACCCAGCAGGTACCATGATCTCAACAGCCAGGTTGTAACAGCAGATGAAGCAAAAATGAATAGATCTGAGAACACAAGAGATTTCTTGAGGGTTTAGATGTTATTAGACCTTTCTCTAGTGACACTCAGGACATGAAGGAAAACCAGGGATTTGTGAGAATGGGTTTTTACAGACATGATAGCATTTTCCCATGACATGTTTGCCTCACCAGGAAGTAGGGTGAGGTTGGTTTGACCAGGTGAATATCAGGGTGTAATGCCTAGATAAATATGAAAGCACATTTTAAAAGGCTGAAGTCCAAGTTTAAGTGAGAGGTACAGAAGCAGAAAAATAATCCTCATAACAATCAAAAGTGTGTTCTTCATTTGAATTTTAGTGATTTTCATTCTCTAGCCTTAATCTTTCAAGAAATGGGGCTCTTTTTTCTCTTGGGGATCTTTCTTTTTCTCTTGGAGCAAATAGGCTTCTCTTTGCACTAACCAGCATTAAATTACTCTTATATTAAAATACTGAATACCCTGCATGTTGACTCTAAAGCACATAATTTTAACACTAATGGAAATGCTCTGAAGAATGACTTTTATTTGAACTTTTTATTGCAGTGTTCCAGGAGGAAATCTGAATGACATGGAAATCTGTTTCTTGGAATTCCAAAAGAGTACTTAGAAAATGTGAGGTCGAGGGAGGCGGAAGATAAACTGCCAGAAATTAGAAGCATTAAGCTGATGGGAAGGAAGGAGGAGGAAGAAGGATGGCTGGGCAGACAGATGATATGGGAGAGAAATCACACATATCACTGTTCCAGTCAGAGCTGACAGATACACACCCCTGGAAGAGAGCAAACATATTGTTGGCTTGGCACACTTGAGAGTCCATGTGCCAGCACACATGTGCTGCAGTTTAAGCAGGGCAGCCAAATGCCTAAGGCAGGCCAGCTTGATGCCAATTTTAATTTGCCACTCAGACTTGGCTAGTTATCACTTTTTTCCTTCAGCATATTTTGCAAGCTACTGGAGAGCACTAACACCCAAAGGAAGCTGAATGAACCTCTCAGGAGAGATTACAGGAGATCTTCTCTTTCTCACAGGACTTTTGTTCTGAGCATTGCTTTGTATTCCTTGTGTGGATCAAAAGCTTTGTGTGTTTCTGTCCTGGAATTTGATTTAGGGGATAGATCTGCAGGTGTGGGAGCATTGGTAGCAAAGGTTCTACCTTAATATTGTGACTTGCAGAGAACCCAAATTGCAAATGACCTGAATTGTAGCAATAGCTTTTGCAGTCATGCCATGTAAGTCTTTAATAGATGTTTTTGTCTGTGTGCAGTGTATCAGGCAGCACAGCTGGATCTAAATCTGCTTTCTGAATGGAACTTCTAAGGAACCTCTTTTCTCTCTAGTCATGGGAGATAAGTATGGGAGACTGTTACCTAAATGCATGACTTTTCTTGTAGGAGCACCTAAGAACCATTTCTAATGGCATTGCAGGATGTTTTGCCATGTTCATGTGTGAATGAGATGTAAATGTTTAGATGGGTAATGTTTTCTCTTTTGCTTCCTATGCAAGGCACAAAGTGCAGAGTGGAGCCTGTTTCAGAGAGAATAAAAGAGAACTACATGGAGAAACTTGATAGTTTTCATTGAACTTGAGTTGGAAAACACAGTTCATAGAATCACAGAATGGTTTGGTTTGGAAAGGACCTTAAAGATCTTGTTCCAACCCTGCCATGGGCAGGGACACCTTCCACTGACCCAGGTTGCTCCAAGCCCCGTCCCACTTGGCCTTGGACACTTCCAGGGATCCAGGGGCAGTCACAGATTCTCAAGTGCCAGGGCCTCCCCACCCTCCCAGGGATGGATTTAGTCTTAGGGCAGGTAAGCTGATATGTCTGTGCTGGGGCCAGGAAACCTGGGAACTCCTACAGCTTTCCTGTGAAAAATGCTTTATCTTCTCTGCAGCTGTTAGCAATGAAATGGATCGCAGCAACAATTTCCCCCATCAGCTGCAGAGTCCTCAGAGCTGCTGGTTTGTGGAAATGCCAATTTTCTGTCCATCTCTTGGACAGAGGCAGTGACCTGTCTTCTGCCCACCACATATGATCTTGTTTGGTCACTGTCCCTAACTCCTGGCTGTCAAGGTGACCTTGTGCCTCACCCTGCCCATTTTCCTTTCACTGTGGCAGGGTTGTTTCTAATCCCTTGGCTGTGGTTTTTCCTCCCAGTGCCAACAGCTCTGCTCTGAACCATTTCCTCCCCCCTAACAAAGCAGCTCCCCTAAAGCTCTCAGCAGATCACTCCTGATCCAGATTGGAACAATGCTGGACTAATCCTCTGTTGAGTGATGCCCCACGTCAAGGGCAGCTCCAGCAGCCCATCCCGGGTCCCCTGGCTGGGATGTGCCGGGTTGGCATCATCCCCCTGGCAGGGATGTGCTGGGTTTGCATCATCCCCCTGGGCAGGGCTGCAGTGCAGAGATTCCCTGCTGCTGGAAAGGCCCTGGAGAAGTTGTGTCATCCCAGCAGATGCTGAGGGGCTGCTCTGAGTCTCTCCCTCTGACCAGACAGACTTCCCAGGGTGGGTGGAGCAGTGGAGTAAGTGATGCAGAAACATCCCTGCCACTTGGTCTTGCTCTTGTCTTGGAAATCAAAGGCTTTGCCCGAGGCTGGAGGCAGAAAGTTCCTTTGCATGGTGGCTTGAAACTGCCGTAATTAATATTTTTGGAAAATCCTGGCTGGCCCAGTTACTAGAGCAGTCTAACTGGCTGTGATAATACCTGTTTAGCTCTTAAATATGTAGGGAAACAGCAGGGAAATAAGAACAGATTTTTTATTTAAATTGTACAACTGGAAATAAAAACATGCCAACAGAAAAAAAAACAGCCACCAGAATTTCTGCGGTCTGGGAAGAAGCAGCCTGTTTTAATAATGATAGCCAGTATGATCAGAGATGAAGCAATTTGTCAGTGCTGATTTTTACTGTGAATAATCCAAGCTGTCCCTTGAAGACAACCTCTAACTCAATTCCAGCTGGGTTCAGAGCTCAGCAAATTGCATTACCCAAAACTTCTGAAGGGCTGGGAAGAATAAAATTTAAAGTAAATGTTTTGCTACAAAACCACTATCAATAAATCAGTTATATTATGCCTAGGCAGGGACTCTGACACCTTAATTGGCTTAGGACACTCTCCCTATCTGGGGATGCTGATATGAAAGGATTCCCAGGATACTGTCTGTATCCAAATGCTCTTTGCAGATCCCCAAGGTTCTCTTGTTCCTAATCAGGTGCCCTGCCTGTGTTTCCCATACAGGGGACCAAGGTTGATAATTTAGGTTGCCCTGATGCAACTGTTTGTGGATCACAGACATCAACTACATGACTGAAATGATCAACAGAAACGGTTGAAATATTTCTTTCTTTTTTTAGCTGGATCATTTCAATGATTGTTTTCAACACAGCTCTGCTGAAGGGTTATTTTTAACTTGAATAATTTTAGTGCTCCTATTTTCCGTGTGACCTTGCAAACAATTGTTTCCAAAGAAATGAGGCCTTGGGGATGGGAAGGTGTGGTTGGATTGGCTTCTAATGGGAAGTAGGAGTTCTTAAGGCAGATTTCCTGCCCAAAAATGCCCATTTTGGAACAGTAATGCCAGGTCTGATGCTACCAATAGATAAGAAATAATAGGAGAAAAAACAGAAAAAACCACCTTAAGAACCACAGTCAGTTTTTATTTATGCCATCTAGCTTAACCAATTTTTAATGTAATTGAAATATTCCTCTTGGGTCACCTGGGAAATGGATAAAGAGGAGACCTCAGTGTAATTGGGATTTGGGCTGCATCACCCACGGCCAAGTGAGAACTGAGGTCACTTTTTGGCAAGTGGTGTGAGAAGGTTTTTTTGTAGTTGATTTTACTCTCTTTGCCCTTTGCTAAACAAAACCCAACACACAATTTAGGGAAATTCCACAGTACCACACTGAGGTTCCAATTCCACTCATAAAAGTAATTCTGCTGAGTCAAAGACAACTCCTTGTCCACATCTGAGTTCACCCTGTAAATAGACCATGCTGGATCAAATCTTCCATTTCCTGCAAGAAAAAAAAAAAAGGGATTACTTCTCATGGCTGGCATGGTAATTAACAGGATTTGGGAAATACATTCTTGCAGCTGCTTTCAAAATTAACTTCAAAGATTCCATTAATCCCTGCCTCTGAAGAAAAAAAAATAAAAATTTGTGATTACAATGTCTTTGGAGAAATAATGTTTTAATTCAAAATATGCTAATAACCTAAATATTAAGCAAGCTACTGTTTGTGCTAATTATGTTGATTACATTTGGTGTTGGTATAAATATTCCGTTTAGAACATTATATGGAATCTGAATACAAAATCAGCAGGTTCTCACTGTGCTGATTTATAAATTGCAGCCCAGCATCGGCAAAAGTGGGGCACAGCTAAACTTCTTTTCTGTGCTCTTAGAATATTTAAAGTCAGCACTTTAAGTAGGTTCCTCTATCCCAGACAGTGATTCCCTCAGCCCATTTTCATCAGATGCCTCCTAATTTATCCTGGGAGCTGCCCCAGCCCAGGGAGGAGCTGGAGCTGCTGCAGAGCCCAGAGGAGCAGCAGGATGAGCAGAGGGATGGAGCAGCTCTGCTGGGAGGAAAGGCTGGCACAGCTGGGATTGTTCACCTGCACAGGAGAAGCTTTGGGCTGAGCTCAGGGTGGCCTTGCAGGGCCTGAAGGAGCTGCAGGAAACATGGAGAGAGACAATTGCCAAGGGCTGGAGGGACAGGACACAGGGAATGGAGGGACAGGACACAGGGAATGGAGGGACAGACACAGGGAATGGAGGGACAGGACACAGGGAATGGCTCCCACTGCCAGAGGGCAGGGCTGAGTGGGATATTGGGAATTAGGAATTGTTCCTAGGAGGGTGGGCAGGGGCTGGCACAGCTGTGGCTGCCCCTGGATCCCTGGCAGTGTCCCAGGCCAGGTTGGACACTGGGGCTGGAGCAGCCTGGGACAGTGGGAGGTGTCCCTGCCATGGCAGGAATTGGACCTGGTTGTTCAAGGTCCTTTCCAACCCAAACCCTTCCATGGTTCTAAGCATGCCCAGCACTGAAGGAGCTCCTGCTGTCTGTGTGTCCTCAGAAATGCCTGTTCTGAGCATTTACCTCAAGCCAGAATTTCTGTCTGGGCAAAAATTAACAAATCACATCTCCTAAATAGAAGCAAATGCCCTAAGCCTATGAGGAACCATGTGATTGAGCACTCTGTGTGCATTTTGTATAGCCATGTAAATAAAAATGTGTGCTCCACATGGGCAATGGCCACACTGCAAACAGCACCATTTGTAGTTATCAGAGACTTGTTAATTTTGGACAGATAATACTTTCCAGGATGACAAGGTGCATTCATGTGCATAACCGTGTCCCTTCAGTGACTAAAAAAATCACAAAAACCACTGTCCCTCTGTCAGCTTGTAGCCACTGCAATTTGAATCCCATCGGCTCATCTCAGCCCACCTGCGTGGTTTTAATTTATTAAAATAGCTGTAGGAAAGCTTTAATAAAATTAGGGACAATCAGGAGCCCAGTCATGTAGAAAACTGTCTGACCCATGAGGATAATTACAAGAATTGTCCAAGAGCCAGGGATCATTTAGCTTTGACAGCTGGTATGGAAAGATGGATTCTGGTGCTCTTGCTCTGGCAACATTGTGCTGCCCTGGCAAAGCAAAACAGACAGAAAACTGGCTGTGGAAAACTCCCTTGGAGTAGAGGAGCATGCAGGGAGGAGCAGATACATAGGTGAGGAAGTAGAAGTTGATAAATAATTTTTCTTTCTGTCAGGCTGCCCAGGAAATGCGGTCTGCGATTTCTCACGGTGATGTGTGAGACAGAAGTAACAGACACATTATCAGATTTATCCATCATTCTGACAAAATCTTGGCTAGGTGTTTTCTACCTGGTGCAATTCCCTTAAAAGTGGCCTTTGAAGGATACTTTCATCTCATAAATATTCACTACCACATCTATAAAATGTGTGGAAGAGCGGAGGAACTTGTAAAGGAGGCACAAGTAGACAAGTGAGGAAGGTTTATTTGTGTGGTGTCTTGTGCAATTTTTATTGCTTTATTCAAGCTCCTGTCAGGGATCCTTCAGCTCTGTCTGCAGATGTTCTTTAGGTGACTGATGTGAGTGAACCTGTACGTCACAGAGTTGGTTTGGGATTTGCCATCTGTCTGTGCTGCAGACCAGTTTGGAGAAGAAATAATTAGAAGGAAATGAGTGAAATGATAGAAGTTGTGCCTGGCTCTCCAGCAGTGCACTTTATCTCTCCCAGCTGTTCATTTTCATGCTTTATGATATGTAATTCCAAAAAATACTGTGGTGCTAAAATTCCAGTCCCGTTACTTAGAGCCCAGTAATCCCTTGAAGCTTTAGCAACCAAAATCTTTTTTTTTTGTCACAGCAACATAATTTTTCCTGCTCTTAATTTTTATTTTGAGCATTTTGATTTATTTTATCTATTTCTAAACCCAGTTATTACTGTGTTGTGGCTAAGAGTAATGTTTTTCACACCTCAGGGTGTGAAATGCTGAGTGCCATAGTTTGAGGTCAGTACATGACGTTAGAAAGAGATGGTGACACAGAAATCTCCAGTAAAGGAGAACTTTGCCTAAAAATCCTACTGAAATCCCACATTCTGCAGTGAGAGTGTAGCCACTCAGATCATAGCTGTTTGCTTCTTGCCCCTACTTAAATTCTAGATCTTCATTTAGATTCTGATGTATCTCCTGATCATTCTGCTGTGATTGGGAAGCTTTCCTTTCTTGGAAAACTCCACAAGTCCCCAAGTGATATTTTCAGTGACATTTTTATTTGTAGAAAGATCATAAACTTCATAAATCTTCAAAATGTATTTTTTTCAGTGCTTTTTTGACATCAAGGCTGAAACAGATTAGGTTTTTTGGTTTTTTTTGGTGTTTTTTTTTTTTTTTTTTTTTTTTTTTTTTTAATTAAAGCAGAATACTATAAAAATTAAGGTCCTTGTGAAGTTTAGTTGGATTCAATTTATGTTTCTCAAAGAGAAATCTTTGTATGGAAGATGGGTGGTGTTCCAGAGGAAAGGCTTGCTTGGCACAGTGCTGGCAAAGCCACAGCTTTTTTGTGTTGCTTAGAACCAACATGTACTTCCTTTTATCACTCCTTAGGGTATCAAAACACAGTTTAGGAAAAGTTTAGGATATGCACAATTTTCCCTGCTGTTCTCATTGCCAATATGGAACATCCTAAATAACATTTCATACGTGTCACCCCTGTCAGTCTATGCTGACTTTTTCTTCTGTCCACTTTACTGAAACTTTCCACCTGTTTCTGTTATTTAATTCCACTCTTGGGTCTTTTTTCCATTCTTTTATGTAGAAACACATCCTGTTGAAAACCTGCAGCCACTGCTTTTCTGGAATACAGCCCTCTGCACCTTGTTGACCCTGCACTGAGGCAAAGCATCAGCATGATGTTATTATCTGGAGGAGCCCATTTGTCAGAACGTTCTGGCAGTTTCATGTCCCTGATCTTGGACTTTCTGTGGCTCACCATAAAACAAACAGCCCTTCTGCCCCCAAAAATTCTCTAATCAACACCTGGCTGCAATCCCTAACACTGAGGTGCTAATTAAAAGCATTGCTGAAAAGGTCAGGCTGTTTGAAGACAAGAACAGAATGTAAGATTAAAGGCAAAAATTAGGCTCGGGGGTGCAGCAGGGGCTAGAAGAATGAGTAGAAAAGCTGCTGCAGTAATTTAACATTCTTCTTGAAATGTCCTCCTGGCTACAAGTTTACTTTTGACCTTAGTTTGCTCGCCTTGGGGACTAATTTAGTACAGATTTTCATACCACATTAACTGGCCTCTGCACATAGCTGTGAGAGTTTAACAGGAAAGCAGACCTGTTCTTTTCTTACTGGGATTTTGAGCATATGGCAGAAGTCTTTTTAACTTCCTTTACTGACAAATTGGGAGTCACTTTGATTTTTAGAGACATTTTAAATTATGTGTCTTTGGTGTTTTGTAAAACCACTGAGTTAAAAATTAATATAGCCCAAAGCAGTCATAAACTCTGTTTCCTCCTACACAACATAGCAACAAAACTGTTTATCATGTTTTACTGTATAATCGTTATGGGTCTGCACTCATGTTCATTTTAGCTCTGATGTTTCTTTGATGGCTGGTGGAAAAGTTTATTCAATGTTTCTATCCTGGTGCTTGCCTTAAAGATGCTGTGGAATTCCAGAAGTGATCTTTGAATGAAGGGAGCTGGCTGCAAGTTATAGGGGATGGGAATCTTCTCTTGGGAGGAAAGGCTGAGGGAGCTGGGGCTGTTCAGCCTGTCAGATCCAGAAATTAATATTGGTTTTCTTGTATTTCAGTGATTTTAATTTCATCTGTTTTATCTATACATGCTATACCAGCATTTCATCCATTGCTTCTTGAAAATGCCCCCAGTAACTCCTCCTCATGTTTAGTCCCCTTTTACTCTGAACCACATAAAAAAGCTCAGCTTTGTTCTGCAACCTGCAGTACCATCATGAAAGGTGATGAAAGAAGAAAGAAGTTCCAGCTGCTAATAATACCAACACCTTGAAAATGTTTTGAAAAGTAGGTCCACTGAATGTATTGAAATAAAAGACTAAAGGCTTTGCAGGAGGATGATCCCATTATATCTGGCTTTTTCCTGAGTTTCAGTGCCTTGTTAATGAGAAGCTGATTCTCACTTTCAAATCCATTGCAGTCACTTGGAAGACAGCACAGGGCTTATAGATCAAAATACATCTATAACTAAAGGAAAAACTCTCAGCAGCTGGTTTGGCAGACTTTCAGGTTTCTTTCTCTACAAGTCCAGTGGTCACCAATCAAACAAATGGCTGCAGAATATTGCAACTGATTTCAGACTTAAAGAAAAATACTGTGACCTCATGAATAGAAAAACCTTAATTTACCGAACCCAAGTTTTTATTCTTTTTTCTTTGACAACATTCTGCTCTCCCCGAGGGGAAATCTCGAGACACGAAATAAATGTGTGAATCCATATTCCAGCACTCCATCATAAGCAGACTGAACCTGACAGGTATAGCCTAGGGAGGAAAGAGAAGCTTTCATAAAGCTTAAGCAGCACAGCCTGAAATGCTCAGGAAATAAGATAACTTGGAAAAGCATTTAAAAATATACAGAGGAAAAAAAGGAATATAGGTACCTTTTTATTGATAGGAAAAATAAAGTATTCTGTAAATGAACACTAGAATCTTCTTTAAAGTGCTATTTAGAGTTGAAACATGGAATTATTAACCAGGCTTTAAATAAAGGCACAAAGCAAAACTGGCTGTTGGGTGGATGTATTGATTTCTGGCTGTTGGTAACTTATGCTTTTGTCAAAGGTGTTTATCCCTTCAGAATCCCATTCTCTGTTATTGGCCAAGTTTTTGTCTTGGCTCTGAGGCTCCAGGGAGAAAAAAAATCTATTTCCATTTTCCATGTCAGAGCTAAGAGCACACATGAAGGTTTTGTACTTACCTCATGATTAGGTCTGTATATAAAAAATATCTTGGAAATACCACTGCTTGGGAAGGCAAAATACAGAAACCAAAGCAGAGAGGTTTTAAACTAAAAATTTTAGAGAAAATGCTTTCAGATAAATATGGCTGTATGAATTTTCATGGGAGAATCCACATGACTGTCCAGATGTTGGTAAAAACCATTAGGTCTGCAGTGCTCCTGTAGCTGCTCACTTCCCTGGTGCTTGAGGATGTGCTACCTCTGATGGCTGAGAGCAGCTGGATATATTCTCTGGGTTTAATATTCTAGATTTTTATGTGTACAAGCCTACAGCATGATTTCTTCAGTTCTATTTCAGTAACACACACAAGTATGAATAATTTTACATAAAAAAATATTAGTTTTCCCATACCCCTTAAATACCTTCATCCACCTTGAGATGCTTTATCTGGGGGATGCAGGATAGTTTTCATGAGGTGACCATTCCTAAGCTGGAAATTTCCCTACTGTTGTAACCACTCTGGTACTCTGCCACTGTGAATATGCCCTGGTGTTTGCCACCTGCCACTTGGTAGAGTGATCTAAATCAGTTCTTTTTCATGGAAATTCAGGAGGCTATATTTTGGACAAAGTGAATTAAAGCGGGAAATTCCATCTTCTCTTGTTGCCAAAGCAGAAAATGAATCTTCTAGCCAAAATGAGGTCTGGAGATTCTCCTTAGCTCTCCTTTCATTGCTAATGTATTTCTAGGAACATTGTTATTGTGTCTTTTTTTATGGCATTGTCCAAATTAACTTCAGGCTGGGCTTTGACCCTTATGATTTTGTCCCTGGAAAACCTCCCTGTAGTCCTTCTGAGTCATGGAGAGGGAGGCACAGCAGGGAGCTGAAGAAATGAAATTCTGAGTGTAGCTCCTGCCCCTGTACTGCTGGGAACCTGATTGCACACACACACATCACTCATTGTGATAATTGCATCCAGGGGCACAAAGAGGGATGCAGCTGGACCTAAACCAGAGTCTCTTATATGGGAAAAGTGTTGGAACCCTGAAGCCTGGAAATTTTGAACTTTCTGTGCTTTCTGACTCTGACCTCCAAAAGAACACTGCTTTTGACTTGGGGCCTTGGAGAAGGCTTCCAAAATTGAGAAATAAAGTTAGAATCACTGGTGTATAGTTAAAATAGAAGTGTGTGCTTTCACATGGTGAAAGGTTTTGAATTTGGGGTTTTAGAATATAGTAATAAGTATGGGACAAGATGGAGGTTCTTGGGCGTTGTCTCTTTCTTCCTTCTTGTTCCTTCTTCGTGATTTCAGGTAATAGTTTTTGGTTAGATAGAAAGTATTGCAGTGCAGGTCACAAGTGTTTAGTTATTGGGTCAAAAGTATAAATAGTATAGATGTTAGATTTTAATTGGATAGTTAGGCTTTAAAAGGCCTTGTAACTGGCTAAATTCAGCTCTGTGTTCTCTCACTTTTGGCTTGATAACTGAAAGTGCTGAAAAAACTCTCTGTACTATAAATAAGATTTAATAAACAGCCGAGTCCAAACAAGAAATCCATCTCTCGAGCAGTCAATCCTGACTCTAAGTAAAAACAAAAAAAGAAAAAAACCCAAAACTAACCACTTGCAGAACAGAAGTCCAGGATCACAGAATCCAACCTTGAAATGGAATTAAGCATTCCTGGTTCACTGGCAGTGTCTCACAGCAGAGTTGCATGAGGGTGAATGGATTATCCAATGTACTGAGGAGAAACCAGGTGTAATTACCAGGAATTTCAAGGGGAAAATGCATGTTCAAGTGTGTTCTAACCTCTTTTTTGTGTTTTTTGTCCCTCCTAACAGAGACAAGGAACCGGGGCTACAAATGGCAAAGACAAGACGTCTGGTGAGAATGGTAAGGGTTGGCCTTATTTCTGGATGGAGAACACTGAATAAAATGAGCCAAAATACTTTTTACTGTAATGACAGATCCTGTAGTGAAGGCTTTGGTGCCATAATTTATCTTTTGATTGTGTTTGAGAAACTAGAAGGGCTTCAGTGGGTTTCTTTTTATTTGTATGTTTAAACCCTTTGCTAAAGTAGAGTCTCTTTTCTGAGTGTGGACTGTGTAAAACAAAGGACTTCACAGAAAGCAGAAATGGGGCTAAAAAAGATTAGATATATGTGAAAATGACACCAAAAACAAGGTGAGGTATTATGAGCTGCTCCATGATTGAGGAGGGTGAAGAGAAATAAAGTTTCAAAGGATTTCCTCATAGAATTTCTGTAATCTGATTAATCCTACCTAATTTTAGGCCCAGAACTAAGATACCAAAGTTAAAATCCACTTGTTTAGAGCTCCTTTGAGTGTTGCTAGAGAGAAGCTGTGGATGGAGCAGCTCTCATGGGAGGAGCAGATGGCAAAGAGGCTCCAAATTTCATCACTGGAGTGAGTCTGGACTCATCTCCATTCCTCCAAGGAGCCCCATGGGGCTTTTTCAGACCTTAACAAAGGGGCTGGCAGAGACCAATTTCAGCCCTTTAAGTGGAACAAACAATTCTAATTTAAAAATGTTGATTTTTTTCCCCCCAGAAGATAGCAAAACTGAATTTTCAGGAAAACAGTAATTGTTCGGGGTTTTAACAGCTGAAACCTCATTTTATTTCTTATAGGTGCAGGAATGCTTTACACACAAGTGATTATTGATTAAAAGCCAGTTACCATTAGAAAACATTTTTCAAAGGAGAATATTAAAAAATATTTTACATTTTTTTAATATACCCAGCTGAAAAAGAAGCAGCATCAGAAAGAGGATTGAACTATAAAATGTGCTCTCTGCTTCTGTTTGCTCATCCAGTTCTAATTAAAAGAACATGTTCTGTGTCCATCCCATCCCCTGAAAAGCAGGAAAGATCCAAATCCCTCCTCTGAAAAGCCAAGGCTTTTCCAATGGTCATTTGAGCAGATATTTTGGATATGTGTTTTGACCTTTTAAGTGTTGGTCAGAGTAGAATTTTTGGGCCCTTTGAGGCAACACATCCTAAAGCATTAAGAGCCTTCTTTATGGGTAGTTTTCCTATTACAGGGAGGTGACTTTCCCATAAGGGCTGTTTGCATAATGCTTCAGTAAATGAAATCCATAGATGATGCTCCCACTATGATAAAACACAAATTGGAGTGGAAAAAAAAAAAACCCAAATAAATATTTTGGCTTGTTACCGTGTCTTGAATTAGTGGGAACAAATGTACCCTGACAGCAAAGCAATTTGCATTTTCAACTTAACAGGAAAGGAAAGCAAGCAAAATTATGTCAGCCATTTGGGCAGCATGGGAAGCATGTTTTTCTCTTTTCTGTTTGAGCACATTATGAGCTCAGCTCATTTGCCTTGAATTTCTTTCCCAAATAAATTTTTTTCCCGGAATAAAATCGTCCTGTTGTCAAATTTAGCTTAGATTTACTGATCCTGCAGCCTTTTTAAAAGCAATTTTTTTTTTTTTTCTTAGTGGGGATTTTGAGTGAGCAAGGGCTGCATCATTAATTCAAAAATATATATGGTTCTAGTTGTAGCATAATTTTATGTATAGCATACATATACAGTGGCACAGTTAATCTTAGGCAAATAGATAGCAATTATTTTTTGTAATGAAATTACAGCAGAAAAACTGTCACCTACATAAAACACAGGAGCAGCAGGGGAGATGGAATAGAGTCCTCTGATCTCCCCAGCCCACATGCTTGCATAAAAATAAAGCAGAATCAGAACTTTGAACCTGAGATTGAATGCTAAATCAAAGAAGCAGAAATGTGTAACTCTTTGTCTTTATTAGCTCTGTGTGGTTAGAACTCAAGCAATGATTTATTGCTCTGAAAATTGGGGTGTGCTGTAAACCTGCATGCACAATATAAATCCTCTGTTCCATGTTTTTCTGGCCAGAAGTCTGCAATATGTCCATGTCTTAAATGTTATTAGCCTCTTCTTCAAGTGTTTGTTTCCCTGTCAAAAGGAAACTTTCCCTCTTGTTTCCCTCTTGTTGAAAAGGAGGGAGGGTGGAGAAACAAAAAAGTCTTTCATCTAATAAAAAAAGAAAAGAAAAAAAAAGAAAAGTCATTCTCTGACAATGTCTGCAAAGGCAAACTGGTTTGGTTGCTGTCTTTGCTCTTGTTTACAGATCAGGAAAAGCTGCTGAAAACTGGCTTAGACAACAAATAAAGATGCTTGGCTTTTCTCAGGGTTTGATTCACACAGTGAGACACTGTGGGGTCGAGCTTTGTTCATGCATTGCAGTAGAAAATGAATTTTGAGCTCGCCTCTAGGTTAGGCTGAAACTGAAGAAAAGGAAATAATGACCATGGCAATCAGCAGTGTCCCTCTTTGAAGACATGTATGGCCTTGCTGTCACCAAGCAGCACCCAGGGAAATTCAGTCTCTGAGGATTCCTTTTATAGCAGGGATGGTTTGGGTAGACACAAATGCATGTTCTTGTTTGACCTTCCTTGGACAGGAGCAGTCTCTCCTAAACTGTGTTCAGTTCCTACCCCCAGAGCAGCAGTGGCAGCTCTCAGCAAAGCTCCTTTCAGCAGCAGGGACTGCTCTGCTGCACACAGCATGGGTGAGGGTGGCAGGGAGCACAGAGGGACATCTTGGTGCCATCTCCCTGCTCCCACAGCACAGGGCTGTGTCCAGGTGAATATTCTGGAATATCCCCAGGGAGGAGACTCCAGCCCCTCTCTGCTCCCTGCCCAGGGCAGAAGTTGTGCCTCCTGTGCAGGGGGAATTGCTGGGCTCAGCCCCTGCCCCTGGCTCTGGGGCCATTGCTGGGGCCTGGAGCAGAGCCTGGGACTGCTCTGCCCTCCCTGCACACAGGGACAGACAGACAGACAGACAGACAGGGACAGCCAGGGCTGAGCCCCTCTCTCTGGCTCCTCTCCAGCTGAGCAGCCCCAGCTCCCTCAGCCTTTCCTGGGCACGGAGATGCTCCAGGCCCTTGCTCAGCCCCAGGAGCTCCTGTCCCTGCTGTGCTGAGCAGCCAGAGCTGGGCTCAGCACCCAGAGGAGCCTCCAGGGCTGGCACAGGGGCAGGGTCACCCCTGGCTGTGGGGATGCTCATCCCAGTGCCCCCAGGACACCCCTGGACACTCTGCTGGCTCAGGGACAGCTCAGTGCCCCTCAGGACTCCCACATCCTTCTCCAGCAGGTCACCCCCAGCCTGTGCTGTGCCTGCAGTTATTTATTCCCAGGTGAAGGACCCTGTATTTGTCTGAATTTCAGACAATTCTTCTCTGCCCATCTCTCCAACCTGTTGAGATCCCCCTGAAAGCCAGCACAGCCCTCGGGGGATCAGCTGCTCCTCCAGGCTCTGTGTCATTGTCAGGCTTGCTGAGGAGGCTTCTGCCCCTTCATCCATGATGAACAAGTTAAATATCTGGCCCATTACTGAACCCATAACCTCACTGGGACCTTGGGAGTCCTAAGTCTACCTGAAAGCCAAGAGATGCTTGTCTGTGAAACTGCAAAGGTAGCTTGTAAACCTGTTACATAACTCTGTTCTCTGTGGTAGAAAATCCAAAGGGAAGGCAGCACTACTATCCCACACAGCTCAGTGTGGGATAAGAAGCTGTAATTTCCTTTATGCTCACCTGGTTTGATTAGTTGGGACAATCATATGTGCAGATGCAAATATGAAAACAGAATGTTCCCCCCGACTATTCTTAGTGAATAAGTGATTCTTCTCTGTGACCTTGGCAATGTCACAAAGTTCCTTTGTAGGTTAACACTTGTCACTTCTTGTTCTGCTTCACATTGCCCTGTATTGTTTTTTTTTCTTGTGGTGTAATTTGCAAGCTGCTCTCATGCAATCTACTTTTTAATAGCCCAGCACAACTGCCAGGGAAACAATTGCATCAGAACCAATTATTTCTATCTTCAAATTTAGAATCGCTCTTTTTCCTATTAATAGATCTCGCCCTTTCTTCTCAAAGTACATAAAGCATGTGATTATTAATTGGTATTAATAATTTTTCTTGGAAGATGAGATTTATCATTCAGTCACATGAATATTTATGATAACAAAATAAGTGTTTTCATGGGATGAATTCTATGCCTTCCTGACTTTGAGTGAAAGGAAAATGAGTAGGTTTTGCATGAACTGAGATGTCATGGTGGATTAATCCAATCACAACAAGATGGTCAGTTGTATTTTGAGTTTCATCTCATTCCCAAACACTTGTCAGTGTATGAGCTCTGCTTTGAGGCATTCAGAAAATTATGCATGAATAAATATTGTGTTTCATCCTGTCCATGGGATGCCTCTATGTAAAAGATGAAGATACAGCAGAGTTAATAAAGTAAATTCTTATATTTTACATCTAAAATGGAGTCACTTCAGTCTGAATGCTTCTAGAAAACATTAAGGGTAAGGGTAAATAATTGCAAAGCAACTCTGTGTGGGAGAATAGAGATCTCTCTCTAGTAAGTTTTCCTGGTGTAGGGATAGCCATCTTGCAGTGTTATCAACAGTCTATTCACCCACTCCCTCTACTCAAGAAATTTGGGAAATTCTGCTCACTGCATTCAGGAATAAAGAAAAAAAATCTTGCCAGATCCGACAGAGTGAATAATAATCTTCATAGTTATTTATGTAGAGTGCTTAGCTTAATAGAGCTTCAATTCCTGGCTAGAGGCCAGGATCATTATTGTAGTATGGGCTAATATAAATATCTCTTTAAGAACTCAAAATTAATTTTCCACTAATATTCTCCAATGACTGCGTAAAAAATGTGCTGTTTTTGGGAACAGCCCTACAAATAAACTTACTGGTGGAAAAAACGATTCTGAGGAGGGAGGGGAGCACATGAGGGTAACTTGTATAAATATTCAAGGGACCTCATGGAACATGGTTTGCTGCATCTTCCCGGGCCTGGAGGTCACATTTTTAGTCCAAGGAAAGGACAGAGCCTGAACTGCTGCATTGCAATGCTCATGCATTTTCTTTCCTACCCAACATTGCTTGTGTGGTAAGAGATGAATTTTCAGTATTGCAAGCAAGTGCTGAATCAATGTAAAAAAACCCACCCAACCCTTTTAAACTGCTGCTCTCTGATATTTCACCCCCACAGCACTAATCAGGGGTTAGGGTGGGGAGTATTGGATGGAGGTAATTAATATTGAGTTCTCCTGGGTGATGGGTTGAGAGCTGCAGGGAAATTAGCTTGTTGTCTCTTTTCACCATGCTGTTCTAAAATTCTCTCATCCCTTTTAAGTGGTGCTTCAGATATGATCTCCCAGTAATGCAGTCTCTCTTATTCTACTTTCAGCCTACATCCAAAGCCAAATTCTGCCCTATTTCATCCAGTCTAGCCATCACTAGTGGGGATTTGGGAAGTGAAATGAGAATGATTTGTTGTACCTCATCCCACATCTCTTAAAATAAAAAATCTGTGCCTCAGCAACATTCCCAGACGTGTCTGCAACCACCAAATACCATAACACCTTCACAGAGCCTAAACCCAGAAGTGTCTGAACCCTCAGCGTGGTTACATAAGTTGTGTTCGGTCATGTACAGATCACTCAGGCTCAGAGAGAGGTGTAAAAACCCTGGGAGAACTCAACACTCTGATCTGTAGCTGAGGGTGGATCAGATGAGAGGTGAAAATTCCCAAGTGAACAGTTGTAGATGAATCCCATCTCAAGGCATGCTAAAAAACACTGCAGGAAACTGCTGAGTTACAGTTTAGGCATTTCCCTGGGGACAGCTGCACATAAAGTTTGCCCAGAACCAAAGCAAAGATGTCTCAGATCCTGCCCTGCCTGGTTCTCTTCCTTTGCCCATCCTGGTGTGTTTATCAAGGAATGTGCCCATCCCTGCAGGGCTCAGTCAAAGGCAGGTTGAGCTTTAATAGCAAGGCTCTGGGATTGCTCACAGATCTTCCCTGGAGAGGATGCTGAGAGGAAGAGAAGGGAATTGTACATCAACTTTATTTCCTCTCCTAGGTGAATTTTCATTTCTGGAGGCCAGGGCTGAGCATGAGTCCTTTCCAGGGGGATACCATGTTTATTTATTTGGGGTGATGAAGGCAGTGAAGGATTGTTCACAAAAAGTCTCTGATCAGCAATTTTTGGTCTTTATCCAGCAAGAAAACTTACAAAGTGATGATTTTTATGTGTATTTGAGACATCTTTTGCACTGAAACTTCACCTACACCCACATGTGCCTGTCCATGTGCAGTGACCATCTGGTTTGGTGGAGGGGAGCCTCTGGGGGAGTTTGATCAATGTGTGTGATCTAAACTGAAGTAATACTTCTCAAAGAGTAGATACTGTTCTTATTTTTCTGTTATCTGTCAAGTTGGCTTTGACACTGTGTGTTACAGCTGCACCTCATCTGGTAATGAGGAGCTTTCATTTTTTTTAAAGTTTAAGCAGAAATAGCTTTAAAAAAAAAAAGATTGCATTAATTTCATCAATTAACAGCAGTGCTCTTGTAGTCTGGCTTGTGCCCCGGCTCTGGAATTCCTCACAAGTTTTCATTTTGTGTATCATTTATAACCACTCTCATGACTCCCAAATAAGTCCATCTTCCCACACAAAGAATACAGCACTATCCACATGAAGGATATCTGTCAGTATGTTGCTATATAATGTTAATTAAGCAGCTTTTTCTGGCATGTTTTGGGTTTCTTTTTTTTCTTTTATTTAATGCAGAAGTCCCACAAGGAAAAGAAAATATAGAGCAGAACAGCACAAGCATAGAATAAAAATTTCATTTTTTTAAACCTGCTTTTTAAGGACTTAAAAATGGGAACTTATTACAAAATATAAAGCTTCTATTAACAGGTACCTTTGACATGGAGAATCTTCCCACTTAATCCTTGTGCTACCAATGAATCTGTCTAGGTACTTATATGGTCCTCACCACCATAGTTACTGAGAGTCTTCCAAGTATTTAAAAATAGAGATAACAATAACAATTCTTGCCCTGGTCCACCTCTTTCTTTCCAGCCTGCCAGGAGAACAACTTGATTAATTTATGGGATCTTTGTTTTGCACACAGTGCCTGCACACAGCTTGGGAACCTTGTGTGCCTGCGTGGATGAGATGTTCTCAAACCCAGTGCATCCAAAAATCCGGCTGCATTTCTAAAAATGTGAGAGATGAACACATGTATGGGAGTTATATATATTTCTATATGGTCCCTCACAGTCTGCTCCTTTGCAGGAGGTAGAAGTCAGTAGAACTGCAGCATTCCTGCAGCACTGAGATCAGAAGCCCAAGGAAATCATCATGAGGTGCCTCATTCAAGAGGGCATTTGAACACCTGAAAGGTGGGGATAGCCCAGCTCCTTCCTGAGAATCTGTCTGGAAAATCAGCCAAGGTCATTAGGGGAAAAAAAAAGTCAGTGATTAGAAATGAAGAAAAAATTAGATTAAGCAAAAGAAAATAAAGCTGTGGTGATGCTGGTGGGTTTTGCCTTTTGGATGAGTCATAAATATGCTGGAGTTCCCATCAAGTGTTAACGAGAAAAGACAGAATTGAAATGATGCCTTTGACAAGTGCCATATTTCTTCTGGAAATCAGTCTGTAATTATCAGTGAGCTGCCTGACTGTGCACCAGGGAGAAGGAGCCTTTTTCCGTGACTGGCACGTAACTGGCTGGCTTCCACAAATGTGCACTGCCTGGAAAAAGGGTTTTTTGGGAGCAGGAGCCTGTGGTTCTGCTCTGGTGCTGTGCTGATCCAGAGGGAGGACACAGCTCAAGCCAGCCCCTCAATAATCCTGGTAACACCCATAAAGTTTCCTCTGAAATGAATCTGCCCCTGCATCATTGAGAGGGGTTTGGGGTGTGTCAGTTGGAGTCAATGGGATGTGGGAGCTGGAATATTTACATTGGGAATCCATGGAGCTGGGCTGGCTGGCACAACTTGGAGATTCATCTCTTCACATTCCCCAACACTAACAAGAGATGATTAAAAGGCTACAAGAGGTGCATATAGCTGAGCAGCATGTTTTTTTTAATTTAGTGGAAGTGAAAAATGAAAGAGGAACACAATCAATGCCCAACAGTGGTTACCAGGATTTACTGTTGTGGAAACATCACTTTTCTTCTTGACTGTACACACATGACTGTACACAGTTCTGTTTTACTTCACACCACAGGCTTTTGTTTTCTTCTGACTTGGGTTTGTAAATGAGATGAAAATACTTTCCTACATAAGAGCTCCTCCGTTAGCAATCGGTAAATGATTAATCATATTTTTTTTTCTGAAGGTTTTTAAGATTTTAATTTGTAGCACACAGCTGTCTTCAGGCACTTAGCTCGATGCTCCAAAATTAGCTTGTAATTTGGTGTTATCAGGCTCCCTTGTGTAAGCAGGCACCAGAATTCAGAACAGCAGGAGTGTTACAGACATGATGAAAATGTGGTCCTTTGCTGAACTGGGGGCAGAACCAAAAGCAGGAAGGAATTAGATGCTGCATCAGGAACCAGCACAACGCTTCACCTTCAGTCCCTGTGCTCAGAATATTTCAGGACCTCATATAAAATGCTTTGGTTGCTTGTCCAAGGGAAGAGAGGGGTGTCTCACAGTCACCCCCGTGTGTGTTTTGGGTGCCTGTGCCTCTCTCTATAAGTTTGGGTGAAATTCTTCATGTCTGGCTCTTTGAGTGCACATCCATGTGAGAGACCTAAAGATCTGGTTGTTATCAACAGAAAAAATGTTTTTTGTGGTGACTTTTTTTTGTGTTTATCAGAATGACCTCCTCTGGAGAGCCTGGTGTTCACAGACCTTTATTTGATTTAGGCTTCTAATTCACTTAGCTCTCTCAAGACTGAGGAATTTGTGGGTAACACTAATATTACAAAATAATAAAAATAATATAATAAATAGAAGAGTTATTTTGTCTATCTCTGGATTTAAGGGGATGCTCAGCAGGGTATTTCAGAATGTCTGGTTTGTACCTGGACATTTAATGTCTTTCCTTAAATTCATCTCAAACCCCTCCATTCTTATTCAGATTTGACTTATCCTGATCATCTTTTGCCAGCTCTCACAGTCCTTTTCTTGTGGAAATATGGATGTGGAAACATCCAAATATTTTCTGACTTGAGGCTTTTGTTAGCTAGGATACTGGATTTGATGTAAGCATTTGCTTTAGAGAAGCACTCTTGGTATTGGTTCATTTTTCCCCCAGCCCACATTCGTTATGAATAGGAAAGACTGAGAAAAATACATATTTTCCAAGGAGGAATTTCCAAGAACAGAAGAAAGTTGGATAGCACCGGATATGGAAAAGGCATTTTGAAAGTCACAGTGGAAAAAAAAAAAATAGGGCAGGGTGCTCTGGCAGTTCCTAGGAGATGGTGTGGGTATTCCAGAGCAGGAAATCAGCTCTCAGCATTTCTCCAGGGTCTCACAGTGACATTATTTAATCACCATTGATGAATGAGTTCTCTAACTGTATTTTGAGTATCTCATCTTTCATTCTAATTTATACCTAAAACCCCCTGAGACTGCTGGTTGACTCTAGGTGGAGAAAGCATTAATTATTCCTTAGGTTTTAGTGAAACACTGGCACTCCACAGTGACCAATTTACTACTCCTCTAAAAGCTGCCAATAAAAGATGGACATGTACAAATATATTCATTAGCACAAACTAATTAAAACCAGGCTAATAGCCAGGAGCACATCACATTACTGCAGGGTTTTGGAATTCATTATGTGCCTGTGCTAATCCAGCAGTTGCTATCACTGCAACTCCTAATCTGAGTTAAAAATCTCATACTAATGGACACCTAAAATTTAGTTTATAGTGCCCACAGACATTGCAGAGAAATTCTGACCCAGGTGTCTGACAGGGAACAGGGATTGCCCATGGAGAAAATTCTAGGCTACAGGAATTAGCTGTGGAGAAAATTCTGATCAACATCCTTTGTTGCGTGGTAGAACCAAAGGGTGGCAGAGATGAGATTAATTAGGCCTGAATAATTGTTTATTATGGCCTTTGATTTCAGGCTGAATGTTGGTTATCAGGTGTGGTACCTTTGAGGGAAGATGTGGATACACCTGTGTGTATTCCAGACCTCCAGTTGCATTTGGGTCCCATCCTGAGGAATGATGGGAGCACATAAACCCCCATCCTGGCTTTTCCAGGTTCATAGAGCAGAGGTGAGGATCAGACAACCTCCTTCTTTTCACCTCCCAGGGGACAGAATCCATCAAGGGAAGGACATTGAGACACAGCTGAGCTGGATCTAAGGCTGTTTGGTGTCCTGAAGCAGCCACCTCTGGGTCTAGCAGTCAGCAGAATAATTACTAGCAGAAAATGTGTGTTTTAATCTCACCTGATGATTGTATTCACCAAGCAGACTCCTGTATTTGTCACTGGCAGAAATTTTTTTGTGACCTTTCCAATGAATCTGTTCACAATAAAACTCCATGTTCTCTGGTGAGAGCTCTGCCTCCGGCAGGCAAAGATGTGGAGAAACTGGGGGAAAAAACATTCCTGGCTTATTTTAGCCAAGAAGGGAAGAAGACAAATGGAAGATGTGGAGGTTTGGACCTTTGCTGTCAAAGGCTGATGGATGCTGTCAGCAGAGGGCAAGACATTGGTTTTGCCAATCAATCATTCTCTCCATCAGCATCACTTGGTCTCATCTCAGACAAACTTCTTTGGCCTAAATTCCTTCCTCTGTCAAATTAAAGAGAAAGAAATAGCTTCTCTAGACCCCAGGGGAAGAAGTTTGGAGATAAATGATCCATAAACAGTGGTGTGTATTCCTGTGCCATTTGCCCAGCAGGACCAGGTGTGGGAGGGGTGGTGGACATTGTCTGCCCTCACTGCTGGACCTCTTTGAAGCTTTTACAGAGCTGTGCCAGAGAAGTGTGTCACAATTCTTGTTTAAGTATTTATGGTGTTCACAGCAGGGACCACAGAAATAAAAAGCAAAAGACTTAAGTCATGAGGTGGAATCCTCTGGAGGTTCCTCAGCTCAGAACCATTCCATTATGGAAGAACATCAAAAAGAAAATGTAATTTTTGGCAAATCCCCCCATTCCTCTCCATGCCATGGGCAAACCTTGGGAACAACACAGTCTAGAAGCTGTTCTCAGATGCAGCAGAGTTAGTGTAGATTTTTGGTCTCTGTTCATCATCTTAAGAAGATTACTGCAGTTAACATTAGCATTTTTGCTATTACACGGTGGACTGGCTGAAGTCCAGACTGAGCTGGAATTAGAATACTTACTTCTTTCCTTTTATTAGTTCTTTTTCTTCTTGCAGTAGAAGATGATGGACACAAAAAAGCCAGTGAAGAAAGCTGCATCAAGGGATATCTGTGTTTTGTAGTTTCTCCCCATACAACTGTTCGTGTGAGCTTTTAATTCCAACTCAGTTTGGTTCTAAATGTCAAGTTTAAATGAATTAAATATAAGCACATCCAAACTGCCATTATTTTAGAGTGGGTACTATGAGAGACCACTAAGAATTGACTGTTTTCCTCTCTTAACTATAAACATATCCAAATTGACTTGAAACTTGGCATGAAAAGGTTTTTTGACTGCCATCAATTTGACCCTTGTTTTGAGTCTCCCACAACAGTTTGGACATGACAGTAATTTTCTGTGCCTGTAAGTAGTTTTCTGCAGGATTCTGTAGTACTATGGAGCATATTTGGGGCTGAATTTCTTGACTGAACTTGCAGAGTAGAAACCAACAATTAACCTCAGCTGAGTTAGAGAGCAGCTGCCTCTGTTCTGCTGTGTATTTGTGGGGGTTCTGGCCTGGCAAAAGGCTGAGTTTACTTTTTTTTTTTTATTTCAGTGTAATTGCTGAGATAGGGAGTGATGCAGCCCAGAGCTGCCAGCCTCCTTTGCCAGTGTCAGGGATACCTTTTGTTGTTGTAAGTGATGCTGTCTGAATGTGACAAAACACTTGATAAGCTTGGCCAAGCATGCCAGAAAACAAAACAAAAGCAATGTGGAATTTCAATCCAGGCAGTTCAAAAAACCCCAGAGTGTTCTGCCCCCACCAGTGAGTTGTTTCAGGAGAAAATCTGATCGATTTGGTTAAAAAAAAAAGAAGGTTTTGCATTTTGCTAGTCAGGAGAGGCTGCACAGACTGAGGTGAGCACTAGAAAACACTCAGATTCTTGGTGCACATTGCCAGAGCTCTCCTGCAAGTGGTTTCTGCTGGTTTTTGCAAGGCTCAAGAGACATTCACTCACAATATTGAAGCTTTTAACCAGTCACTGGCTTGTGTAAGTAGATATTTTCCTGCCACTCTGACCCCTTGTTACAGGCAACAGTTGAATGTGGGATGGAGCCCGTGGTGCTCTGGGGATGCTCTGGGGTGATTCCAAATTCCTGGTGCTTCCTGCCAGGCAGGCCAGCCTGCTAGGATGGGTCAAGTCAGTTATTCCTTACTTTCTTCATAAAACCTGACATTTTCCTTTCATCTTTTCCACAAGTAGGGTTTCCTCTGTCTGCCTCCTTTTCTCCCTCATTTCTTCTGTCTCACCTCTCATTCCTTCTCCCCCTCAGGGAATTTTGTGTCTCTTCAGCACAGCCAGGTCAAGTGCTTCTTCTCCCTCTAACTGGCTCATTTTTCCCCTCCTCTTTTCCCAGGCAGAGTTGCAGTCTGGGTCATTAGTAAAGAAAATTAATTTGCCAAAAAGAAGATTCCTGACCAATGCTCTAATTTGGGGTCATAGTGACCCTCACCTGAAGTTTCTTGTTCCTCTGCAGTCTCACAAACAATTTCCCAGATTAGATTTAAGCAAGGGCCAGGTGAGGAGTTACCTGGAAGGAGGGAAACATGTAAGAGACAAAGAAGGAAATGGAATGGAATGGAATGGAATGGAAAGGAAAGGAAAGGAAAGGAAAGGAAAGGAAAGGAAAGGAAAGGAAAGGAAAGGAAAGGAAAGGAAAGGAAAGGAAAGGAAAGGAAAGGAAAGGAAAGGAAAGGAAAGGAAAGGAAAGGGAAAAGGAAAGGAAGAAGGAAGGTTGGTTTGGTTTCCTGAGCAAAAGAGGAGAAAAAAAATAAATAATTGGTTCTGTTTACATTCACATCTAAAATTTCAGCAGTAGACACCTAGGTGGGTTTTAGTGGAACAGGGACTGGGATGTGCTGTATCCTGTGTGGAGGCAGTGAGGGATGTGAGTCCCAATTTAAGCCCTTCCTTGCCCCAACCCAGCTTGTGTTTTCTGAAGCAGAGCAGATGCATGAAAGGTTCAGTCCTTCTTCCAGATGCTTGCAAACTCATGTCCTTGTAATCCTCAGAAACAGGGAGAGGAAGAGTGGATCTCTCTAGATCAGAACACAGAGGCTGCAGAGATCATCTGAGGTTGGCCAGCTGTGTGTCAGCTCAGATGCTCTTTCTGACCAGCTTTACTGACAACCTGACATGTCTGTAAATCCAGACAGACCTTAAAAACTGCCCATCAGGGTTTAAATTCACACCAGGGAAAATGTTTTCTAGAGAATTTTTAAATGAGTAGCAGAGATAAGTGTGTGAGAAATTCCTCAGCACAGAATGTGTAAAGCACTACTCAGATTAATTTTTGTCTTTCATGTATTCATTTTAAGTGATTCAACTGTTTTGCAATTTTTTTGCCGTGCTTAAATCTTCAAGAAATCATTGGCAACTCTCAAAAGAGCAGCAGAATAACATTCACCCTCTGCTTTTGATCTCTTTTAAAGATTTTCCAGCTATCCATAACTTTTATTTCATTTAGTTTACATTCCTTCATTGGTATTATATGCAGTTATTTTGCTGATTGCAATCTGAACTGGTGGCAAGTCCGATTAACAGCTGCTGAACTCTGCTGGTTAAGAGCTCCCTTTTCAGTTGTACACAACCTTGCCAAAATCCAATTGCTCAGGCTGAAATTTGTCATTTTGATTGCTTGCCTCAAGCAGAATTATTTTGGAAGGGTTCAGCAAAGTCATTCTGGTAGTTTCCAAAAATGAGGCTTGAGCAAAATGTTAGCACATCAAGAAATTAAAAACAATTTCTGGTGGCCTTTTGTCTGACTGCTTTGAGCCTTTGTCATTTTGAACAGAAATGTAAGATTTGTCATCTGGGATGTGACTTTTCTATCTTTTATAGAGGCCAAGTTATAAATGTTTAGAAGGACAAGTCTTACATTTGTGTGAATTCAGTGAAGCAGTTAATTATTTTGCTTGCCATGAAAACTCAACATCACTGAGCAAAATAGTAAACACAAAAGCAATTAAACCAACACTGCTTTTGAAAGGCTTAAGGAAATCATAGTTTTCCTTAATTGCTTCTGCATTCAGTGATGCTTTAGCCAGGAGCTGAAGCCAAAGGCAGGGTTGTGCCCTTCCTGTGCTCCCAGAACATCACAATTGCTTAGGAAAAAAATGTGTCTCCTTCATTGGAAGCAGAGGGTCCCAGAATGGAGTGACAAAGGAGTTCAGTAGGTCTTGCCAGGAAGAGGATTAGGCAGAATTTGATAATTCTGGGAGGGAGGAATATGGGCTGGGATGTGAGAACTGGAGGGCAGAGCAGGAGTTGGCTGGTGTGGGAAGGGGCTGGGCTGGAATGTTGAGGTTAGGGAATGTCCTGGTGCAGTTCTGGGGAGCAGGAATAGCCAAATAAAGACAAAGCATTTGTGAGGTCTGCTGGGAACTGTGGTGACCATCAGGGCTGGGGCTGGACAGAGGAGGTGGAACAGGAGCAGCCACCACATCTGAAGGCAGCAGTTTTCTCACTGTTCTTTCCCATCAGCCTTCACCCAAAAAACAGCCAAGTTCATTCCCTTTCCTGCTGATTCAGGAACAGGACAGCAGCCTCCCACCACTTCCAGTTACTCCAATTAAAACTGGTGTTGGATTTAACAGTTCCAAGCAGCTGTGCTGAGGAGCCATGTGGGTGTCCATATGTTGCATCAAAATACATTTTTTCTGCTTTTAATCTAAGAAGCACTGTGATCCTAAGACCCTGAAAGTTTCAATGTCAAAAATTAAAGTTCTCCACTCAATTATTCAGTTAATTTTGGCTAATGGTATCAGTTCATTTTGTCATTTATTAACTTTCTCATGTTCTGAATGTTCTTTTAAGATAGCTTTATGTGTGCAATAAACTTAGAGCTGAAGCAGGAGAGAAACCTTTATCCCCTGGCCTCAGTTAGATTTTCATGTCAATTAGTCTATCTGGCACAGGGTTTAATAACTTTCTAATTGCAATTGCAGCACTTAGCTAAATCAATGGCCACCCCTCCTGATAAAATTGATTTTAAATAGCTGTTGTTTAAAGGCACCTGGTGAAAACTTAGTGAGGTGAAAACCAAGATAAGATGGATAGGAACTTTCCTTTTCTTCTAGACAGCTCATGTTAATAAAGTTTGCTTTTTGTTTTGTTTTGCCTTAACATGTTTTTGCATTGAAAAAAAAAAAGTCGAAGTCACAGAGGAAACTTTCTGAGCTTCCTTTGAGATGTTGCAGGATGGGAGGATTAAAAGGGGAGACAGTCCCTTCTGGAGAAGGAGGCAGGGAATGACAAAAGGGATTTGTTCCAGCTCTGAAAGCAGCAAGGCTGGAGGGCCAGTGTGGTACCTCGGAAATGCACCACACTTCCAGCACGTACAACCTTCCTTGTGTCCTCAGCGTTCTGTGTGGGTTTGGTAAGTGCACCATCTGTCAGGATAATGAGGCATTTTCACTCCCTGCTCCATAACCTCCTGATGTAGATAAAGAGCTCAGAATATGGACCTGCCTTCTCCTTCCACAGGGGCTTTATTGGAAAAACATGCTTGCTTTTACCCACATTAAAAAAAAAGAAAAAAAAAAAAGGTGTGTGGGTGTGATTAATCAATACACAGGCTATAAAAAGGTGGATACTTCTTGCTACACACCTGAAATGATGATGATCTACACTTTAGTCAGATGCTTGTCAGATGCTTGTCAGAGCATAAAACTGCACTCTTAGGGGAGAACAACCCCTCCACCCTTTATCTGAAATAGCATCGAGTTCAAAAGAGGGTGTTGCTGAGTCAGTGCCTAGGACTTAGAAGTTTTGGAAATCTGTTTTTTTTATGACATGGGGGAAAGGGAAAAAAAATGCAGAAGCAGGATTTGAAGTATTGTCTAGTGGCTTTGGAGCCCGACCTTGCTCATTATCTTTGTTGCTTTGGAAAGGCTTGGAAAATTACATTACCCTACAACCACCAGTCCTCACTCAATAAATACAGAGGCTAAAGGCAGGGACAAGAAATCCCACAGAGCTTTGGTATTGACTTGTTAGAATTCTGGGCTTTAGGCTCCCAGTACAGTAACTGCCTTTAGGTAATGAACAGGCTGCTCACAAGGACACCTTGACCTTCTGGATTCATTCCCCCCTCTTTTATAGGATCTGTTCACTGCCATTTTTTACTCCCTTGTACTAAACAGTAAATTGTCCTATGTGACAATAGGGTCTTTTCTATTACTGTGGGGCAGGAAATTAGTGGAAGAGCAGAGCTGTGCTCCAGTTCTGTCTCAGAGCCAGTAGTCATGTACACCTCAGCATCAGCTTCCACAACAGGGGAGGGGAAAGAAAAAATCATGGCAAGGATGGGTGGTGGGGCTGTATTTCTTCCATTAAGGAATGGTGAAGCAGCAACTTGTGTGCTTTGGCATGTGAGGAGCATGTGAGTGTAATTGTGCTGGGAAATCTGAATTCCCTGTTGAGTGCCCCATGCTGGAGAGCAACACTATAAGGTGGTTTTCTGAGCTCTGCATGCAGATCCCAGTCTCAAGTCAGTGTTCCTTGGTTTGAATCAGCCATGAGAATCATGGCAATACCTTTCATTCTACAGATATAATTCTACATCTACAGATGGCCACCCAGCACATCTGCCACCCCTGTTTTATTCCTCCTGCATTCCCAGTGCTGTTTGCAGGGTTCCTTGGAGCACCTCCACCCTTCAGGATGGCAGCAGCCATCACCTGGCTCTTTCTTAGCTGAGAAGCAGAGCAGAGGTTTGGTGTTTGCTGTAGCTGGTGAATTCAATTACAGTTCTCACAGAAACTGTCATTTGACTGCTTGTTCACATGAAGCATTTGATATTGCTTGTCGTGGTGTTAGCTGTAATCCCTTATTAGAGGGATAGAAGGAGTCTTATTGATGTACACATAAAGGCACACAGTGTACACAAAAATTCACTATCTCTGAATTAAATTGAAAGGAGAGCCAGAGGTGCTGATACAGGGTTTTTTTGTCTGTTCAACTATATTTCTATAAAAAGAAAAGTGTATGCACACTGTTCAGTCAGCTCCTGAGGGAGCATGAGAGGATCCAGATCAGCTGCAGGACTGGCAGCTTCCCTGGCTCTCTCAGCAGAGGGAACAAATGTTCATTCTTGACCCTGTGTTGAAGGTGAGCTGTTCTCTCCTTCTCCATCACAGCACATGGATGGAGTTGTGTGAGAAGGTGTGCCTACCTTTATTTTCTTCTCTTCTTTCCTGGAGCAAATAAGATTTCTTAGCTGCTGCAGTTTCAGTGTAGTACCTTTCAGAAGGGCTAAATAATTCATTTGGTGAGAAAGAATTTCTCATGAAATAGAAGATAAGTATGTTCATCTGAAATTCTAGTGTAGAATTGTAGTTCAATGTGTAGTTCAAGCATCACTCAGGCTCAGGCAATGGAACTCATTTAAAGAACAATATCTACACCTGAACCAGTCCCTCTGAGCTGCCTTTACAACTAATAGAGAGCTCACCAGTCTGGGGAGGGGATTCAAGGGTGAGATTCACACTGTCCAAAACATGTTGGAATTGCACCCTTGGAATCCTTGCTTTTCTCCACTGATGTATTTCTAAACACCTGCAAGTTTGGCTTTCTTTACAGCTGGACTTGATGATCTCAAAGATCTTTTCCATCCTAAATGAGTCTATGATTCTAAGTTAGCTTAAGGATTTTTTCCCACCCCCCCTAGGAATCGGCCAGAGCTTTTTACCTAGAATCTGGTTTTGAAATATTTGGCTTAATGAGCTTCTGCAGAACATGTAACATGGCTTTGCAAGTGGCTCTTGGGCAAGACAGCCTGGAACACACTGACAGTACCCTCCAGCATTTAATTCCTTCTCATCTTCTTGCAGAGCCATGCTGCCCCTGGACCTTAATTTATCTCCCCTGTGCTGCTGTTTCAGTGCTATCCTACATTCTGAGGAGCCCCTCCTCTCTTCCTAAGAAAGTTAAGCAAGGCAGCCTGCAGGGGAAATAAACAGAGAATGTGGCTTTTTGCGTTCAGTGGAGACATGGTAAACTCAAATTAATGATTCTGTTCGGGTAACAGCCCAAGCAAAAGAAAACAGTGGAAATTTCCCAGAACCAGCCCTCCTGCAACAGGATTTCTTTACTTTATGGTGGAAAACTACAGCTGAGTGACTGCTTTCAGGAGCCAGGGATGTTAAAATTCTGTACCTTTTGTGAGAAAATTTCATTTTGTGGAACATTCAGTAAAACTTCTGGTCAGACTGAATCTCTCCAGCACTCTGGCTATGCTGGAGCAGAAGTGACAAAGCCAAGTGATGCAGGAGCATGTGAGACCCACTGGCAGGCCAAGTTTCATTTTAAATTGATGTCCATCAGAGCATCCTGGTCTTTGCAGGCTGAACTACTTTGGAGCTGCTCCAGAAGCTTGGATTTTACATCCATCACATCTTTGGGGCTCTCCTGAAGGGATGAGTTTGGTTTTATGGAAGGGTGACAAACTTTGTTTTGCCAAACACTCTCCTAAACCTATCTTAGAGCAGTTTTGTTCATCCCAGCCTGTTTTTACCCTCTGACAATTCTGTTCTGTCAGTAAAGGACTCCAGGTACTTCATTTGGTCATTTTTACCCTCACAAGCTCCACTTCTATTTCCAATTCTCCAGTTACTGACTAGTTGCCTCCACAAGCACTCCCAAACTGGCAAGTAGTACAAGATATTAAAAAAAACCATGGACCATGTATTAAAGGAGTGGCTTTTTTGTGCTGTGATTGTGCTAAATTAATTACCTATTACATCATGGAGCAATGCCCACCTTTGTGCAAATAAAAGCTGCACTCTTTGGCCATTATTAAAGTTGTTTGTTTCTGTGCAGTAAAGTGAGTGCTTCTTACTGATAATATTTACAAGGCTTAGAAGATACTGAAATAGAATCATGGAATGGTTTGGATTGGAAGGGTTCTTCAAGCTCATCTCATTCCAACCACCTCTTCCACAGGAAGGGAATATCCACTGTCCCAGGATGCTCCAAGCCCTGTCCAACCTGGCCTTGGACATTTCCAGGGATCCAGGGGCAGCCACAGCTGCTCTGGGCACCCTGTGCCAGTGTCTGCCCACCCTCACAGGGAACAATTTCTCTGCAATATCTCCTTTGCTTAAGAATGTGATATTGAATAGCAAAGCTCAGTTCCTGTACCTTATGCTGTGCACCTCTGGGTGTGGGATTAAGTCATTTGTAATTAAAATCTGTGATGGATTTTACAAGAGGAGAGTGTTTTCTCACTGTGACTTTCCAAGTGCTCATAAAGCAGTTTTTATTAAAATTACCCTGTAAACTTAAAATAGCCTCTCATTAGTTGCTAACAGATATGCTGGTATCCAGTGACTCCAAGAAAATGCCCTTATTTTCCACTTTGAAGATGAGCAGGGCAAAGTCTGGCTTCTCTTTGTGTGTGGAAAAACATCTTCTGACTCCATATCACGGTGCTTTTGATTGATTGCTCTCCTTTCTGTGACTGACAGGTTTTGCTCTGTAACCTGTGCCACCTTCCCCAGCTCCTGTCACTTTGGCAGGCACGGATCTGATCCCCCTTTCCTGCCACTCCTGTGTGGCATGTTGTGATTGCTGCCACTTCCCCGAGCTTCTTCCCCAGCTGCTCTTTAGGGAGCATCCCTGGAAAGCAAAGCCAAAGGAGACAGTGCCACACTGGTAGATAAAATTCTCATTTTGTGTTTTCCTGAGTGCTCTCAGGTACCCTTGGTCACCCCACAATTAACAGGGAGTGCCAGCCCATTGTGAAGCAGCTCCTTTGCAGTCTGGAGCAGGAAAGTGTTTGGAAGTGCTGGGGGCAACCACAGAAAATGGGTTTAGAGCCTTTTACGTGATTTTGATGGAAAGTGGTGCAGCATGCCTTGAATCAAAAGGGCTGAACTGTATTTCCCTCAACCCCCAGGGGTCCCACATCACCACCACAGTCCCTTGGCAGAGTCTGTCTGGGCAATCCCAGCCGTGCCCGGGGCTGCACCAGCTCTCAGAGGTTTAGGGAAGCTGTGGATGATGCCTGAGCCCTGCTGGGACCTTGGATAATGTGCTGGTGTCGAGGTAGCCCTGAGGAAGTTCTCCAGTTGTTATTTTAAACGTTATTGCTGGAGACACTTTTGCAAAGGTCAGAGCACTGAGGGGTGGCGGAGGGGAAAGAATTTATTGTTCTGCATTTGTAACCACATTAGGGCTCCCGGCTCGGGCTGGGAGCGCCTGGATGCTACCATAATAGGGAAATTACTGATCATATATTAATCAAGCAGTCGAGGGGAGAGTCAGGAGGGCACCTTGCTTCATGCACTGCTGAAATGCAGCTCCCTCCACAGCAAAGCTGGTTAAAGGCACAGTGTTTAACTGGGGAAATGAGAACTGGAAATGGCAGAGGAAATTAAAACCGTGTTGTAACAATTCCCATTTAAAACTTGGCTGGGGCCTCACAGGCAGCTGCAGAACGAGACTCCCACAACTCTGGGCAGAATTTGTGAGAGGATCTTGGCATCCTGACCTGGAGGAGAGGCTGGGTTGGGGCTGGGTGTGTTATCCCTGCTGGTGGGGCATCGTTCTGCAGGGACACAGTGCCAGGAAAATTAATCCACAAACACCAGAGATTTATATTTAAAAAGGAGACAGAGGAGTCCTTTTTACTTTATTTGAATAAAGGGAGAGGCCATGGGGCATTCCCCTGGGATCTCTCAAATTTTTGGAGGATGCAGCCTCCTTTTTATCCCAATTTCCCAGCCACATCTCCCTCTCTGTTTCCCACTGGCTGAGGTACTTGAGAGGCACAGACTTCCAGAACACCTGATACCTGAGATTCCCCTCTAATGTACAACTCTCCCTTTTAATTTTTAATTCTTATACAGTTCATAGTTTTTCCCCATTGCTTCTGTCATCTTCCAATATCCAGTTTCAATTTTCAGCAAACCTACAGTTTGTTTGTAAAGACAAACATCTTTTTCCATTCATCAATCAGTGGAGTCCTTCCCATTGTTTCTTTTATCTTTTTGTGCTGGTCTTATGCACTAGCAGACCCACAGCTTGTTTGTAAAGACAAATGCAACATTCCTCTCAGCAGGGACCTGACAGGAGCTGGGCTCCACAGTCCTTGTGGCTCTTTCCAACTCAGGAAATTCTGTGATTCTGTGTCAGTGCCAGCACTTGATCCCCAGCACCATTTCCTTTCAGCTCCCAGAGGCTCCCACTGAATTTGGCAGCTTAGCACTCCTCAGACACAGCTTTAGCTGGTAAGAGATGAGATTCTAGAGCTGAAATGGCCATTTTTATTCACTAGGTTTCCAGTTAAACTTGCACAAAGTTTGATCTCCACACAGGAATGTGAATTAGGGCCTCTGGTTTCATTCCCAGAATGCCTCCCATGAATTATGTGCCTACCTATGCATCAGCTATGCATTTGTAAACCATTTTAAAAGGCTGGCAGTGATCCATTAATTACTTTGAAGATGAGGAATGATTGCTTAAATAATATTAGCATTTAAGGAAAAACAATATTTGTCTCTATATTAATTGTTGAGCAAAATCAATTCATCTGTAGTTGGCTATAATCTACTTGGGAATGCAATTTTTGTAAACTGAATTTTATTGCTATTCCTTTCTGTTCCATTATGTTACCCCAATGTACATATTTTTTGTGCTCCTTCATTTATCTTATGTCAGAAATAATATTCCTGTTCTCAAACATTATTACAACTAGGAAAAAGAAAAGATTAATCAGACATTTCAAAAGCCTCATGCTGAAATAACATTTTTAAAATTATAGAAGAACAACCATTATTTTCTACAGCAAAACTAATTTTTTGAGTTTGAGATAGCAACACCATATTCTGAGAGTAAAGGTCAATTTGAAAAATAAAAGATTCTGGTTGCCTAATAAGGTCGTGTTCTTTATACCAAATTGTAATTTACAGTGGAATCAAGTGATATTAATTATTTCTGGCTTGCTTTGAGTGATATTCTGGGGCTAGTTGGTGTAGTTCAGATAAAAATAGCTGTTACATTTAGTCTTATCATTAATGATAACCTTTATTTTTTTTTTTCACATGGAGCTTTTGAAGTCTCAGGAGACTGCTGAGCTCCAGGGGTTGCTTTTCAGTTTCAGAGCTGGTTCCTTTGTGGACTTTCCACTTCCCCAGCATCTTCCACCTTCAAAAACATGAAAACAAAAATCCCTTGTGTAAAGCTGTAATTCCCCACCATTGATGCCTCTTTCCTGACAAACAGAACAGGGAGGTTGGACTCTGGAAGGCGGCCCTGGAATGTCTGGGTTCCTTTGGAGTGATGAAACAAGAACAGCTTTAGGGATGGAGTCCTGGTCACAGAACGAGCATCTCACCCTGCAGCACTTCTAATGAGCAGGAAGGAAAATTATTGTTGTTCCTTCTCTAATTAGAGAAAAACTCCGTGCTTGTTAATGAAGAAGTGGAATGTTTGTGGCCAGGAAGGCCCCTGGCAGCTGGGCTGGCTCAGGAATTGTGTGTCCAGCAGGAGCAGGGCAGGGATTGTCCCTCTGTGCTGGCACTGAGAGCCCCTCGAGGGCTGTGTCCAGCTGTGGCTCCTGCAGGAGAGCCCTGGAGGGGCTGGAGGTGTCCAGGGCAGGGACAGAGCTGGGGAAGGGGCTGAGGGAGCTGGGAAGGGGCTCAGGCTGGAGAAAAGGAGGCTTAGGGGGGACCTTGTGGCTCTGCACAACTCCCTGACAGGAGGGACAGGGAGAGGTTCTGCTGCCCCAGCCCTGCCCCAGCCCAGGGAGGAGCTGGAGCTGCTGCAGAGCCCAGAGGAGCAGCAGGATGAGCAGAGGGATGGAGCAGCTCTGCTGGGAGGAAAGGCTGGCACAGCTGGGATTGTTCACCTGCACAGGAGAAGCTTTGGGCTGAGCTCAGGGTGGCCTTGCAGGGCCTGAAGGAGCTGGGAAGAGAGAGAGAATTGTGAGCTTAATGAGGAACTGTAACAGCTTGTCCAGAAATTTTATGGATGCCCCTGGATCCCTGGCAGTGCCCAAGGCCAGGTTGGACACTGGGGCTGGAGCAGCCTGGGACAGTGGGAGGTGTCCCTGCCATGGCAGGGGTGGAACTGGATGATTGCTAAAGTCCCTTCCAACCCAGGCTACTCCATAATTCTGTAACTCCCCTAAAAAATGAGTCTTGTACTTTCTCACCCTCAGGGACATACAGAGGGGAAAGAATGGCCAACATCAACTCTTGGCTTTTAAAACTGTTGCTTGTGAGGAGTTAAGTGTGGCCTCCACAGCTCTGAGCATCCATATGTTTTCTCCAGCTGGCTGGTTCTCTGTGGAGTCTGGGCAGACAAAATGACTCTTCCCATCACATAAAGATAATGCTCCACACGGATGTCAACATCCATGTGATTCCTGCCCATTTTGGTCCTCTTTAATTAGGGGCTGTTCTGCCTCATTGGCCAGGCTGGTGTAATAGCTTGGGATAAAGATTGTCACAGCTTGAAAAATCTTTGGAGCAGTGGGAGGTAATGATCCTGCCTGAGGCACAAAACTGCTTCTGGCCTGATACAGGGCACTGTGATTCTGTCCCACACTCCATTGAACCTTTTTTCCCAAACGCTGCAGTTTAGCCCCTGAAAAATGCAGTGCTTTTATGAATGTGTTCCATTCTGTCACATCCAGAATGTGACAAGCAATTTCTGTTTCATCTGGAAGGTGGGAATTTCTGAGAATAAAGGCTGAGTCCCTTTTTCCACCCCACTAACCTCTTCCCTTCCCTGTGCAGTTTTGGGCAGGACTGGTCTGTTTAGGCTGAGTTCAGATGTCACAAAAGACATCTTTTGTGCTTTAAACTTCTGGCCCACGTGGAATAAGCAATGTTTCCTTTTCCCAGCGTTGTCACAATTCATTTTACCTCATAGCTGAAAAGTAAATGAAAGAAATAGCTGGAGGCACATTTGTGAATAATTACATTTGCACCACATTTCTTTAGAGTTTGATGGGTAGATTTGTGTGTAAGATTTTATTGTTTTCCTTCAGCTTCATTATCCATCCAGTGTTTGCCATGGATCACGCGGCTCTGTAGCAGATCATGGAGACAGCATTCTAATGCTGAGTGTTTCATCTGGAAAGGGAATACAGATCTTTTTTTTTTCAGCTGCAACAGTGCAAGATGATGGGAGACTTGGAAAGCAGCTCATTAGATGCTGCTTCAGGCTCTCCTGCTGGGATGAGTGCTGCCTGTGGTGAGGGAAAGCCTGCACCCCATAAATTGTGTCTGACTTCAGCCCTGCAGTGTAATGGGATGTGGGTGCCCCTTGTCAGCAGCAGTCCATGGTGTGCTCCAAGGAGTTTGTCCCACATTTGTTCACATTTGATCACAATTGATCACACTGATCAGTTGGCACCAGAGCCAGTCCATGGTTAAAAACATGATTTTGGAAAATTCACTGGGGAGCAGTCTTTCTTTGTGGCCAGCAACTGGTGGTGTGGGGTTGTTCACCTCCCCTGTTGGCAGTGATCAGAGCCCAGCAGGGACATGCCTGACTGCCCTGGTTTGTCAGGGTGTGTTCAGGAGAGTGCAGCCAAGTATGAAGAAATCTTTCAGGGAAAGCCTTGAAATAGCTGAGTTTAGTGGGAAGGGGTGGGGGGGTTATTTATTATGGTGCTAACAAAAGCAGATCCTCCCTCTGAAAGCAGAAAGTGCAGGCCAGGGCTCATCAACCATCTCTGAATCCTGTAAAATCACAAGAAGCTCCTGAGTTTAAGTTTGCTGACAACAGTTTTGTTTTCCGTCATTTCCTCATGGGGGTGGGTGTAGGGATCCTCAGATATCCATGTAGAAGGAATCATCATGTAATTTAGAAAGTGAAGATACCAACAAAAGGTTGTGTGTGTGGCAGAGGGTGGGGAGGGAATCCTGATCCACCTTTATTCCCACATAAAGGTAGCTTGGAAGAGGGTGGTTTGTTATCAGGATGCTTGGCCCCCACCAGCAGGAAGGGAAAAATCAACTCCAGGAGTGAAACCTGTGCCAGTGCTTACCTGTGCTCTGCTGAGAGTGAGAATTTCCTGGGTTTTCAGACCATTTCCAAGCTAATTATCCCTTCTGAAAGAAAAATCAGGACTGGGAGACGGTGCATGAAAGAGGAGCATTGCTACAGGCTTGCTTTCAGCTCTCTGCAGAAATTTAATGATTTGAGGACTCAAATCCAACAGCCTGCACGCCTGAGATAGGTGAACAACTACTGACAGGTAAAAGTTAGTGTGGCATGGGTGCATATGGAGCAGGAAGGGTGCAGAAAGCCTTTTAGGGTTTTTTATCAGTGCAGTGAGGTGATTTCTAATCTGTGCAGGTCCTGAGCCCAGGCTGGGTTTTCATTGTAATTAATTGGTTAATTCTTAATTTGTAGAATCGTGGAATGGTGTGGGTTGGAAGGGACCTTAAAGATCACCTGGTTCCAGCTCCTCTCTCAAGAGGGAGTTGGAACTCCTGCTCCTAACCAGTAAAACCATGTATTTTTCAGGGTGTGATACTTTTTAAATCACAAGGCTGCTTATAGGAAAGCAGCTCAAGGTAAAAGTTAAAATTTTACTCCCTTAGACAAAGCCTGAGCTGGCACCCCACTGAATTTTCTCTCCAGATTGACAGTCCATCTGCCAAAGTATCTGTGTTGTGACAGGTATCAATAGCAAATGGTTTGGGGAGAACTCCAAGAAAATCCACTTCCAAATTTTGGGAAATACCCAATCCAGCTCTTTTCAGCCTAACACAGGACTTAAACTCTCTAAGCAAATATGTCTGTGCAATTATATGTATATATATATATATATATATATATACATACATACATATAAAAAGTAGTGTTCTCTGTGTATGCAAATGTAGATGGACCATGCATGTATAAAAAAGTGAAATATGGGCATAGAGAGAAAGAAAATTATACAGATATACATTATTATACAAAATTACACATTAGACATACATATATATTTATATATAGATAATTCACGTTGTTTTATAATGTATATTATGCACATATGTGTAATCATTATATTTCCCTACCATCTGCTAATTATGTATTTCTTCATTATTCCTATGAATGTCTTGGCCCTTTTGGACACTTCTAATTTCTTAATTACAAGTCTAAGTCATGGCTGAAAACTTCTTGTCCTACCATTTCTCAGTGGTGATAGGAAAACAGAAATATAGGAAGAGTTCATATTGAATTTTGGTTTTGATGTTAACAACAGTGAGTCAAAAAAAAATAAAAGGAAGTCAAACCTTAAGATATATTGTAAATTACTGTATTACAGTTGATTTTTAGGCAGTGATGATGATATACATCAAGCAAAGATCTAAGTGTCCTGGAAATTCTAGAGACACATTACACTAAATGCTGCATTTTCTTAAGTCTTAACATGAGATTGCTGAGTCACTGTTGCAAGTGAAGATAGTGCTAAAACTTGGCTGTAATAGGAAATGAGCTGTACAAGCCAGATTTCATCAAGAGGTACAAACCCAATTGTGTCTGTTCGTCCACCCATCTGGTTTTCCCAACTGGCATTTCCAAAGGACAGTAATTAATGCACTGAAAGGCTAAAATCAATGGATAGACTCCACTTTTACTCTTAGGTTGCCTTTAACCCATAAATACCAAATCCAAATCAGTTCCAGTTTCTCCTTGGCTGTGTCACTTCCGACCTTCACATCCCTTTCCCCATGGAAATTAAACTATAATTGTATTCCTGTACTTAGGGTGGTTGTATTGCTTGAATAGTTACACAAACCATGCAGATTCTTGGATTTAATGACATGATTCTGTGATTTAATGACATAAAGTTAATGGATTGATTTTCTTCCACGAAAATCTTTGTTTTGATAGCTTAGCTTTTCATTAGCCTGTATAATAAAACTTAGTGAGCTCTCAAGCTGTTCTTACCAGATTTTCTCTTTCTTCTTCCATTTTCATCTTTCTTCTTAAATGTTTTCTAAATAAAACAAAATACTAAGTGAACATTTCTCTTACATTCTCTTACATGGCTGCATTTATTTGATTGTTGTAGTTAAAATAAAATCAATATGGAATATTGCAAAACCTTCCCTTTAAATATTTTCTCAGTTGAAAGTGGTTCATAAAAATGGACACAAAAACTGAGTTCTGGGTAAGAACAAGAAGTGAAGGCAAGGAATTCTGCAGGACTCATGCTAAAATCATGGAGTGGCATCTTTGTTTCCTAGTGTGCAGGACAGAGGCAATGGGGATAAGTCTCTTTTCATTTTAATAATGCATTGAAAGCTTTGCCTTTATTTGCATTAGCAGCACTTGGGGATGAGCATCCTGGAGGTATTAATGTCAGGAATTAAAGGCAAAGTGGTTCAAAATGGGTGAATTCCCCCGAGCAGAGCTCCCTGCAGACTGCTGGAGTGACGTTCACTGCCTGCTGGCACACCACAGTTACATAAGTGAGTTTAACAAACAAGTTTATGGTGAAAAACTCGGTGCTGTGGTGAGGTTAGCAGGGTAAACATGTGCTCCCACTGACTCAGGCCAGGCAGTTTAGGGTTATCTTTGCAAACCAGGGCAGGAATTTTCCCAGGGCTGCACTTTTAGCTCATAGGTGGGTGAAGGAAAATTCAGCAGAGTCAGCTGGGTTGTCCACGTGGAGGCCAAATGCAGCTGAAGGGAAAGCTGGGGCCTGGGAATAAAGGAAGGCAAAGAGCCAAGGATTGAGGATGAAAGACAAGAGCAGAGCCTGGAGAGAAGTGAGGGAAGCAGCACAGTGGTGGAGAGATTGGACATAAATGATTCAAAGGGGAAGAGCTGTGCGTGTTGGAAGGGATGAGGCAGGAAACGAGGGGAAAGGATGGAAATTAGCCTTGGGAAGTATTAGCTCTTCCTGTCGTGTTGGAGGTGTGATAAGAACAGGGTCTTAATGCCTCTGCTTTGAAATATTTTAATCTGCCTTTTTTTTAGAGTTAACATAGAATAATTTAGGCTGGAAAAGACCTTTAAGTTCTCCCTGCTGGGTGGCACACAGGAGTCCCTGTTGGCTCCCTGGGCTGGGGGGCACTTGCCCAGATGCTGGCTGAGACCTGAGCACCCTTTGGATGTTGCTCCTCAGTGCCCAGCTCCCCATGGGCTGTCACAAACTCTGTTATTGGGAGGGGTTTGATGAAACTTGAGCCAGGCTTTCCCCCCCTGAATCTGCTCTACTGCCATGGCTGTGTCTACTGATGCCTCTTCCTTGGTCTTAAAACTGAGAGCCAGATGTGGTTAAGGGAGAAAGAGCTTTTACCTCGATATTTAGGAAGAAAGAGAAGCAGCATTTTCCACCTGTGCTGTTCAGTGATTACCTCTATCTGAAAAACCTGTTTTTGTTCTGTTTCCTCTGAGCAGATGGGCAAAAGAAGGTCCAAGAGGAGTTTGACATAGACATGGACGCGCCAGAGACAGAGCGGGCGGCCGTGGCGATACAGTCCCAGTTCAGAAAATTCCAGAAGAAAAAAGCGGGGTCCCAGTCCTAGTAGCTACCTCACAGCGCAGAACAAAGTAATCCTGAGATGATTTATCCAGAAGATCAGAAATAACACAAAGATGCATGTACAGAAATTATCAATATTTAAAACCCCATTGGCAGATAACGACCCATGAGCTTGTGTGCGACTTCATCCCAGATGTTTCACGCCCATTATCCTCTGTAACTCACCATTTTACTTGATGTTGTAATAAAAAGTTAGGGTGAAGTAATTAAAGTGTCTGCCTTCATCTGTCTTTCCATATTAATCCAGCAAGTGCAGCGTTACAAATGAACCCAGCCCAGATGCCTGTTTCCCTCTCCACCTAAAGCTCAGAGTCATAACAGCACCGTATGTTGCAGGGATTTTTGCTGAGGGATGAGATAGATGCTTCTCAGCCCTGCTTCCCTCATTTGGAGAATTCCAGCTGCCAGCAAAATGTGAAAAATAAAATGACTTTCTTGTAATGAGCTGAAAGTAATAAAAAAAAATAATAAAAAGTTGCAGACAGAAGCTGGCATGAGGGGTGTAGGAAGCAGGGAGCAGTTTATTTTTGTCTTGCAAGTGTGTCAATAAAGTGGTTTGAGTGGGGAAATTGTGCCTGTCCTTCCTCTTTGCATGATAACATTCAGAGATCTTGGACTGCATTGACTGTTATGGAAAGAAAATAATAAACCAGACACAAAATACCTTTGGAAGTTTGGGATTGATTTTTGTGTGTAAAAATAGAAACCGACTGTCTAAACTCTGTTTCTTGATGCAGATTTTCAGTCTCTACATAATCAACAACTGTTCCTGTGCCATCTCTTTATTTCCATGTTATTTTCAGAATTTGAGGAGTAAGTTGTAATGGGCTTCCTGTGTCCATTTGCACTGTTCTGTATTCAGCTTTGAGCCCTTTTGTTGGTGTGTTAGCCCAGCTTTGGATCAACAAAAAGCAGCTACAACAACATGTCTGAAATTGGGAAGTGAGTGGTGACAGCCTGCCAGCCTTTCACTCCTTCAGGGGGGACAGATCCAGGTGTCATTCCCAGCTCTGCCCAGGGGGATTCTTTTCTTCCTCTCCCACCTTCCACAGAGGGTTTGATCACCAGGCAAGGGACAAATGAATCATTAGTCAAATTTGAACAGAAAGCCAGAGCAGGGGGCAGGAATGGAGGGCAGGGAGGGATCTCATGTCCTTGCCACAGAAGCCCATCAGGGCAGCAGTGCTGGAGAGCTGCAGAGCTGTGGGATTACAAAGGAAAAGGAAAAACCTTCTGCAGGTTAAGGCACTTGTGATGCTGGGCACCATTTCAGTGGTGGTGCCAAGAGCTCTGGCCCCATGCTGGTTACAGGGATGCTGAGCAGGAGAAATCCTGTGGGCAGTGAAGAAAGCATGTGCAAACATGACCTGTGAGCTGCCTGAGACTGGGTGGGGAAGCACAGAGTGTTTTAGAACTCATCTGGGGGGAAACACCTAAATCCTGCCCAGGTCCTGCCTGTAGCACCTCTGTTTGTCAGGTCCAGGCCCTAGGCATGACTTTCATCACCTGCAAAGTCAGCATCCTCCAAGCTGCAGCTCACTGCTTGCATTATTTTTATAAATCAGCTTTGTTCCTCTGCATTTAAGAATTTCACAAATAAACCTCAAACAACAGCACTGCTGTGCTCAAAGTGTGGTTTGTGGAGGCCCCAGTTCCCCCACTTGTCTTTCACAGCAACTGCTCACCATATAATAATAGCCTAAGCTTAATAATCTGAAAATTGTAATGGCTTTGGATTGTTTTGGTGCCATTTTGTTTAGATGAACATATATTTGTAATAAAAGACTGCATTTGTGTTCTGCATTATGTCATTTGAAACAGCATGAGCTCTGTAATGGCTACTTAATTGAATAAAAACTATGGGTAAGCACTAGGCTTTTATATTTGATCTGACATTCCTTGGACTTAAATTTCCTCCACAACAGAAATAATCATATGGTTGGGACAGAGAAAATGATGGCATTATTGAAGCACAGCAACAGGGGCTGTTAGTAAATGAATTATGGCACTTTCAGCAGCAGGGCTTTTCTTCAATGTGAAGTTCAGAGTGCATCTTCTAGACACAGCCCTAATGTACAGTGAAACATAATGAGGAAACAGTCTCTGGCATGAAATTTGGAATAATTGTGGCTGGCCCTGTCAGACAATTTCCTATTTATGTGAATGTGTTTGCACACTGATTCAGTTCATGTTCCCAGCACAGCTTTCTCACTCCTGAGTCTTGCTCTTCACTCATCCTTTGCCCATATCCAAGGTGACAGCTGTTAATTTCTTTTCTTATCACTAACTCACACTTTTCAAAGACCTATCTGGGTTTGGCTGAGGTGGGAAGAGGAATTGGATTCAACCAGGATGGGTGAAGGAGGACAGTTAAATATTCCAGGGATAATGTGGGTCTTTTAACTTCAGACACTCACTGAGCTCTGCCTAACTGTGAGCAACCCAGTAATGGAAAGAAATATTTAAATTAGGGGGATATCTGTGCTTGTAAGTCCCAAAGTCCCCATAGGTGACATGGAAGAATATTCAGAGCAGCAGATTTTGCAGGAAATGGGGTTATGGCTCCCACCACTGACACCCACACCCTCCCCAGACACATCCATGCTGCCTCTGCTCCAAATTGCTGCCAGATTATCCCAAATGAGAATAACCTACAGCTGAGTGATCAGAACAATTGCCTGAGCCTTTGAAATCCTTAGTTCACATCATTGCCTGGACCATAAAATAACCTGTGGAAGTAAACACAGAGGAGACTAACAGAAGGAAGCAAAAGCCATCAAAAAGCACAGGAATGCCCACACAAGGAGAACAGCAAAGAATGTGGAGTCTATCAAGTTAAAGACAGAAAAGCAACCCACAGCCAAACCTGTGGGGGAAGTGGGGAAGTGGAGGTTTTACAGAAAGTAGAAATGAGCCTTGGATTAATGCCCAGAGCAGAGGCTCCCACAACTCAGTCAGAGTTTGGAGCAACCTGGCAATGTCACAGGATCACAGAATCAAGCCATGGAATGGGTTGGGTTGGAAGGGTTCTTAAAGCTCAGCTCTTCTTTTCCATAGGAAGGGAACATCCACTGTCCCAGGCTGCTCCAGCCCCAATGTCCAGCCTGGCCTTGGGCACTGCCAGGGATCCAGGGGCAGCCACAGCTGCTCTGGGAATTCCATCCCAGCCCCTCCCAGGGAACAATTCCTAATTCCCAATATCCATCTGAGCTGATTCTCTTAGTAACAGCAAATGAACATCAACAAATCACCAGGAGTGCACGAGGTTCCCCAACAGCTGCTGGAGGAGCTCAGATGCACAACACCTGCCTTGTCCAAACCATTGCCCCCACTTGCTTCAGCTCCTGGGAACATTAATAACATATTTTAGAAATGTTATTTAGAAAGGGCTCTAGCAGAATTCAGAGAATTCCAAAGAGCAACTTCATTAGGAGATCTGAGAGAGAAACAAGGATATGATGTAATCAGCACTGGCCACACTGATTCCCAAATCTGCTGCTGGTGGAGATGACTGGTGGGAAGTGGTAACCCAGGGGCACCTGGATTTTCCAGGAGTTTTAACAGGACTGCCTTGAGTGCCTCTTAGAGGAGCTGAGGTGTGGGAAGAAAGGGTCCCACAGAAAAAACAAAAGTAAGGTGACAATTTGTTATACAGGCTCCCCAGGGCAGTGGTACCAAGGCTGCCAGAGCTCCAGGAGTGTTTGGGAAATGCTCTCAGGCACAGGGTGGGATTTTGGGATGTCTGTGCAGGGCCAGGAGCTGGACTTTGATGATCCCTGTGGGTCCCTTCCCGCTCAGGACATTCCATAATTCTTTTTTCAATATTAGCTCAATATGAGTGTTCAAAGCCTGATGGGAAAAAAGAGAGTGTACTATCAATATGGTGAAATTAATATTTAGACATCTATCTCCTGGAAGCATTTAAATGCAAATATCCTTCTCAATCTGAAAACAGCAGAAATCCCTTGTATTGGTTTATGTGATCAAGGCAATCTTCAGAGTGGAGAGATCCAGGAACTTCCCCTCAAAAGAGAAGCTCTGCCATTTCTAATCCATTAAAGTCTAGTCACGAATGGGTTATTTGGCTCAATTCTTAAATTAAGGCTGTGCATTTTTTTTTCTGTTTTTTTTTTTTTTTTTTAATCCCTAAACTCTCCCTGACAGATGGTCTCCTGCCTTTTAGTATCTCTAGTGATGGTAAGGCTAAAACCTTCCTTGGCAGCTTGTTCCATGGCTGAACTTTTCTTAAAGCTACAAAAGGTTGGTTTGTACTTAAAACCTAAATCCTCCCTCCTGCCATATAGATTAATTTGTTCCAGTCCAGCTATACCCAGTTTCCCTAATCTTATCTTGTAGGTCTCCTTTTCAACCCTTTTTGTTATTTTTTGTCATTCTCCTTTGAACCCTGCCAATTTCTCTGTGTGCCTGGGATGAAATGCAGCCATCCAGATGAAATGGACCCAGTGGCAGGCACAGCAGATTAATTATTTTATCTCCACAATTTTACAAGTGACGAGCCCCTCACCACAAATTTACACGACTTTTGGCATTTTTTGTGACAGCATTATTGTGCTGGCTTCTAGTCAGAACATCATTTCCCAAGAATATGGAGCTGCTCTGTGATCTCTGGCTGGTCAGGATTTCACCTTTTTTTTTTTTTTTTTCTTCCCTGCAAAATCCTACTCTGGCTGTAAAACATCTTTTTCTTTTTTTAAATTTTATAATCCCCCTGCACCTCTGCAATACCGGGATGACACAGAAATCTGGGTAAATGTCTTTATCTGTAGCACTTTTTCCTTCAAATAAGGCAAGAAGGCAGGAATTGTAATAGTTTCAAATTTTTTTTTTTGTGCTTTCCCATTTTTTGTTACTAAATAATTACAGTCAGGTGCAGAGGCTTCAATGATCATTAACTCAACCTTTTTTGGAAACTCAGAAAAGGTTTCAATGACTTCCTATTTTATTCTGAAAAGTTAACTTGCCTTTAGTGGTGATGAGTAATTATTTGATAAGAAAAGTCTTCACATCTACAGCTAAAAATAGCTTTTGAAATAAGCCTGAGGACTCTTGTCCCTTCTCAGTGTGCTGTGATTTAATGATCTTTTCACAAAGGCCAAACTGATACTATTACTCACATTCTGTGGTAGTTTCCAGCATGAAGATTCCTGCAGAAATCTTCAGGACTAATGTGACAAAGGGAGGGGGTGTGAGCACATGAACTGGTGGCCTCATCAAGTACACAAAGTACAGTGACTTTCTGTGCTTGGTTTGCAGATCTTGGCAGAATTATATCCCTGTATTCCTTGAGCCATGGTAATTTCTTATTGGGAGCCAAGCCTGTATTTAATGGAGTGAATAATTGAAAAAAAAACCCAAAAAACCAGCAGATTATGGCCTTTTAGGGGATGATGGTGGCACATACCTGGGTGCCCTGAACTGTTGGAATTAAAAATGCAAGGAATTCTCAGAAAGTTGGGAATTCTCAGAACATAAGCCAAAGCTTTGAAATAAACACAGGATTTAATCTGAGGCCTTAGGAAAAGCTTCCAAGTTTAGGTGCTAGAGGCAAGAATGTAGATTTAAAGCTTAAAGCAGAGACATGTTAAGTAGAGAAAAGTTTAGCTATAGAGTTTGAGATATAGAAGGAATAAAAGTAGTTACAAAGGTAACAAGAAGTTTTAGAGTGCAGCAATGTAAGTTTGTGTCTTGTGATATGATTAGCTTAAAAAGTTCAGTAGTATAAATCAATAAAATGAAATATCTTGCTATTGAATTAGAAACATAAATATGTTAGCAGTGTTTTATTAGTTAAAAAATCCTTAAAAAACCTTGTAGCTATAAGTCTTGTGATTTCTAACTATGCTCTCAACACCTGTAACAAAAATTCTTGCTTTATGTAGAAGATAAGAAAAATAAACTGCACTTTCTAGAACAACTAAAAGTCCTGTCTCTCTGTCTCATTCAAGAAAGAATCCCCACGAAATGTTGTATTGTGGGAGCAACAAACCCACACTGAACAGGCAAATCTCATTGCCAAAACACCAGCAAAAAAAAGCCAAAATAGCATCAGCACGAGAGCTTTGGGCTGGTCACCAGCTGTGCAGTCACCACCCTGCCCTGGAGCCCAGAGCAGCCCTGGGTACCCCAGGGACAGAGCATGGATGGGTGGGGAGATGGCAGCAGGGCCTGGGAGCAGCAAGGGGGATTCTGCACTGGGATGGGAAGGGGTTTGGAAAAGGTGAAGTTGAGATGCTTGAGCACGTCCAGAGGAGGGAAAAAGGCTGGTGAGGGAACACAAACCCTGTGAGGAACGGCTGAGGGAGCTGGGGGTGTTTAACCTGGAGAAAAGGAGACTCAGGGGTGACCTCAGCACTCTGTACAGCTCCCTGAAAGGTGGCTGTGCTCAGGGGGGTTGGTCTCTTTCTCCAGGCAGCACTGACAGAACAAGAGGACACAGCCTCAAGCTACATCAAGGGAAAATTAGGTTGGATATTAGGAAAAAGATTTTTATGGAAAGAGTGATAAGTACTGGAATGGTCTGCCCAGGGAGGTGGTGGAGTCACCATCCCTGGATGTGTTTAAAAAGGACTGGATGTGGCACTCAGTGCCATGGTTGAGGTCTCAGGGCATGGGTTGGACTTGATCTTGAAGGTCTCTTCCAACCCAATGATTCTGTGATTCTGTGATTCTGTGATTCTGTGACAGATGAAATAAGAGCACTTTGAGGGGGAGGCACAGGGCGTGGGCAGGGAGGTGAAGGGATGGGAGGTGGCTGCCTGATGCTGAGGAGCTGCAGCTCCTCATTTCCCACCCACTGCCGTGCTGATGAGGTGAATTGCTTCAGAGATTTCCCCTTCATGTCCTGTAAAGGTGGTGCTGTCTTCAGGGATACCTGGGCAGCAGTGCTGAGCATCAAAGGTTATGCAAGGCAGCAGCAGCTGAGCAGCACAGCTGTGCACTGCAAATTCTGGCACAGCCAGACATAAAAGCCTCAGTTTTGATCAGTCAGCCTGCAGTTTGCCCTCTAGACTTCCTCCTGGCATATGGTGCCCACAGCCTCTGGAGAGCACCCAAACAACCTCTTGCATCCAGGGCTTAAAAAGTGAATTGGGAGACATCATCTGTGGAGAAATTAGAATCATTGTTTGCAGGGAAAGCAATTTTATTCCTCTAGAATTCTTGTGCCATCAATGCTCCCCTGTTCACAAAGGCCTTTTCTTTACAAAGGATAAGCTGAGGCAATCAATTGTTTTTATCTGGTAAATGAAAATGAATAAAATGCAATTTGGGTGTAGGTAAACAGAGAAGTCATTTTCCACTCGGCATTAGCTCACATCTCCATGGACATTAGCCCTGGGTTTATTGAAAGACAGGTTATTGCCTGGGACATTGGGATTTTAGTGGAATGGAACACAAACTCCAGTTTATTGACATCTGCTGCATAGCAAGAAGATGGATGATTAGCTTCTCTATTTCTGCTTTTTTCAGAGCTGCTGTGTGGATGCCCACAAGGGGAAAGCTTGGATTATGCATCATATTCTTCACACTTTTATACAGAAGAAGTTAATGGTCCTTTCATAGAAGCACTTTCCATTAATACAAGTTTTCTTGGCATCAGAGAGCTACCTGCTTTTGCTTCCTTCTCACAGATGTACATGACTTAGTGCCTGTCATCTGAATTAAAAGTCCATTTCCTTGATTCTGTGCTGCACATTGAAATTGTAATCCTGCACATTTTGTAGTCAATAGTACTAATTTTCAGTAGTATCTTTGGTTTAGAGCTGCCAAAGCTTCAAGGACTAGCAACAAAGCAAAAAGTAAAAGTAAGAAGAATAAAGGAAATCCTGAAAGTTATCCAGCGAGGTGGGGAAATTCTCCTTATGACTTTTTTTTTTTTTTTTTTTTTTTTTTTTCTGCCTGCACAGAAACAGATAATTCTCCTTTGAGGAAACAATCCCCCAAAAGGTAAACATCCCTTTTTCATCTGCACAGCATTTCCTGCAGTGCCAGTGCACAGTCAGAGCCAGGCTTCCCTGGGTGCACCAGCACAACACAAAACTTGCCCTTGATTTTGATTTTCCTCAGGTGCCACCTCACTGCAGGGCTGCAGCACGAGGGAGGATGTGCTCCATAAAGGTGAGATACAACTCCTGGAGCTGCCTCCTGGCTCCTGGTGCTGAAAGTTATCACCTCAGAATTTATCACCCTGCGGCTCTGGAGCTCAGCCTCCCGTGCTGGGGAGGGCAGGGGGCTTCAGGATGTGCCAGGGGAGGTTCAGCCTGGGCATCAGGAGCAATTTCCTCTGAAATTCAGGTCTTCCAGGGAAGGGGTTGTTGAATACTGGGACAGATGTTCAGGCTGGCAGTGGAGTGCCCATCCCTGGAGGTGTCCAAGGACGTGGCACTCAGTGCCCTGGGCTGGGGATGGGGCACAGCTTGGACTCAGTCTTGGAGGTGTTTTCCAGCCTAGCTGATTCTGGGATTCTCTGCAGGCAGAGTTTTGGGCTGTTTTGGTGAGCTTTGCTGTCTTCCCACCCAGCCAGACCTGAGTGAAATTGTAATACATGATACAAAACACGTCACCCGCTGTGTGTGTGGAAGCCACTCCTTCCCCCAAGAAGATAATTCATCAGAAAACCTTGAAGACATCCCCTCCTAATTGCCACTTCTGGAGTGCCCTTCTCCCTGTCTGCCCTGGAAGGAGCTGACAATAAGCAGGTGATGGATCTGGGACTTGCAAAACGCCACTGAAAAATGTTTTTGCAGCTCAGGAATATAAAAACCACATGGCCAAGGAGGACTCGTGTACACAGAAAATTTGGGTTCTCAGCTCTTCCAGGCTTTCAGGGCATGCCTCAGTTATTGTGGCATGAGCAGGCAGGCACTTTGCTTGCTTGTTCTTTGTCCTAGCAACCAAATTTCACTCTCAATTTTCCTTCTGCTTCCTGTTAAAGCATTCCCAGCTGAACAGCTTTTCTCCTGGTACAATACATAAGGCTTGATTGGGTTGCTGGAGTCAACACGAGTGTTTTCAGACAATGGTCCACAGCCTCTGATGCAAATCAACTTTAAAAGGTTATTTTTGTTTGTGTGCTTTAGGCTATTCTGTTCCCTCTTGTAACTCCCTTTTCCTGTGCTCTGTCAGCAGCGATATTCTTTAGGTGAGATGATTAGTCAAGGCCACTTAATTCCTTTTGCCTGTCTCTTCTCTGACATAAAACCTGTTGATTCCCACTGAAAAAAAATCTAATCTGTTGGCTGTTAGGGACTTTTGTATTTGTGAGCCTAGGAGTTAAGTATTGTTTAAAAATCTACTTTCCAATCTGATAATTTCTTTTAAAAACAACAACAACAACAACAACAAAAAAATCCCCAACCAGTCATTTTTGTTTTGCCCTTAATGTATCAGCCAAATTAAAATAAGACTTATGTAAAGCTGGATTGCACTTCAGACTGTATTTTCGTGCATTATGAAGTTTACTGGAGTCTCAGGGGATAAAATTTGCAAAAGCAAGTACCATTTAAAGTCATTGGCACTCGTGCACTTTAATCCCCTGGGTGCTTTTGCAAATCTTTCACAGACTGTGTAAATGTGCCATATTCAACTGCAGCAATTCTGTGATGGATGAGGCTTCTGCCAAGCAGGGAGATTTAGCAGAGCCTCTCTTCCTCGTGCATTTCACTGTTATTAACAAGCTCTCACCTAGAGTGAAATAAATCTGACTTAATTTGCACCAGCTTCCAGTTATTAGCCATCCATTTGTAAATATAGCTGCAGTGACATCTGATTGTTTTTTGATGTGTCTGCTGCATCAGAAACAAAGCCAAACAAATTCTGTCTGGTTACATATCAGCATCTATTATCTGCTGTGCAGGAATTGCCTGCAGAGAGCGTTTGGAGGAACTCTGGAGGAGCAGGACCTTTTCCTGGTGCTCAAATTCCTTTTTTCAGACAGCAAACCAAGCTGACCCACTGCCTATTGAAGCCCTTCCTCAGACTTTAGTCTGGCTGCCAAACCTTGAAAGTGTCCAGCCTCCTGCAGCAAAATCACCTGAGTTTGGTGAGACAGGGAGGAGTTTATCCCATTTCCAGATGGAGCTGATCCAATCCACTGCTCCTTCCTTATTTATATCGAGCATCCATGTTGACTGCAGCAGGATTTATGTTAGAAATGCTCATGGGCTAGCAGAGGTAAATAGTTAATAGACTGGAAATCACAGATAATGGAGACTTGGAAGCACATCCAATAAACCCCTCAGTGACAGGGGCTGGGTGTTGGAGGTGGACTCCTTGCTAGGCAGTTTTCTCCAAAGCTGGGAAAAAGTGAGGAATTAGTAAATGATGCTGAAGACATCACTTTTAATGAGGATGTGAGGCTGTATTATATAACCCAGGGTATTTATGACTTCACAGCAATTTAGAGGTTTTCATTCTGCAGTCAAAAATTAGTTAGGAATCATAATTGAGAAATTGAAAATTTTTGCAGGATCCTTCTTCCTCTAACCTGAAAGGAAAGAAAAAGAGCTGATTGCTGCAGCCTGACACTGACACAGCCTGATCACTTCTCTGATTAACTAAGGTCAAACATTTCAGAGAAATCTGTTTCTCGCCTACACACAGTCAACCAAGCTAATTGATCTAAGAGAGGTTTCTTTCTAAATACCCTATTCAGCAAAATAACTGTGCTACTCTCCCACTTAGTGCAACATGAGAGATTCTGGATTCAGCTGAAGTTTTAGAGAAGTGCCCTGCACCTCTGCTCCCTCACCTTGGTAAGAGCTGCATTGCTAAAATAAGAAGCAAGTTGCAGTCTCTGGGGTTACAAGTTCTTTTTCTCTCTTTTTTTCCCTGTTGTTTTTGGGTTTTTCTATTATTTTATTTGTTTACTAGTTTCAAGAGTCGTGTAATTTCTCCCAGAAAAAAAAAAGAGAAGCCACCTTTTAAAACTTTGTTGAGATGGAAGTTGGCTGTCTTTGTTCTTCTTTAACAAAAGAATTGAAGTAGTTGGGATTTTTTTCTGGGCACTGGGCTGTGCTCCTTGTCTTTTGTCTTGGAACTGTGCACTTGGTGAAGTCAGAGTGAGGAGAAAAACAGGGGTAATACCTTTCCTTAGCTGTGGTATTTAATTTCAGACCTCACAGGATTATCTAGTTAAGCTCATTAACTGAACTGTCAGTCAAAGCACAGGTTATTTTCAGCTCTTTTTTTCTGGACAATCAATCAATTAAAGATGATACCAGCTCTGAGATATGAAGGAATGAGGTGAGTTTTTGGCCAGGGCATCCAGCTGTTGTGTTTAGCTCCAGATATTGCTCATATGGGAACAAACAGATGGATATTTAAATAATTATGGGGGATAAAAGCATTTTGATTTGGTATTTTGATTCAGCTCAAGTTTGAGGGAAACTAAGAGAGCTGCTGCCTTTCCTGGATGAAAAATAGGGGATTTGGTGGAGTATGTTTCCCTTAGCATCCCAACATGATCTTTTTTCCTGAGTTTTCCTGTGGCAGTGACATCTAAAAGTCAGTTATTAAAACTTAACTTTCTTGTCTAAGATATTATGTAAGTTCAGTGTAGCTGTGATGCGTATTTGTATTTCATAACCATTTCTTGAAACTTCTTTGCATGTGTGAGCGAAGCCTAAGCCTTAAGGGATTTAATATTTAGCATATTTCTGCAATCTGGCAAGGTCATCTTTCTGCTGATATATTTGAGTTAGGAATTTACACAGCAAATGCCATAACTATTAAGTGTGAGAGGAAGCCAGAGTCCTGAAAAATTAAGATGCTTGAAAATAGAACCTGACCTTCTCTAATACAGGATTCCTGATGCCCTCCCCACACCCTTTACTTAATATTTCAGTTCCCATCACACATGGTACAAACAAACATAAATCAATCAGGAGTTCTCCCCCGTTTGCAGGCGTCAACAGTTTTCAAAGTGACCTTTTTCCTTCCTTCAAAAAACCACTTTGAACAGGGAATGAAAATTTCCCTCCCAGGAATCAAAATGTGAATCCAGCTACTGGAGAACAAATGTGTGGCAGTGAATTAAATAATTTAATATATATTTTTAGAGAAGTTTTATTCTTCTGAACTTTTCAGCTGTGCTTGGTTGTAATTTAACCTTCAGCTAATGCACTGTGTCAAACTTCAGCACGTACAAGATGAGATTGTTCTAATTATAAGATTGTTTTAGTTTTTAATATTAAAAAAATCTGCATTTGCCCATCTGCACCTTCACAGTCTTTAAGAGGCTTAAGAATCACAACTTAGCAAATATAAATTAATATTAAAGAGTCATTTGCTATATCTGCAGAACGTTTTCAGTTTCTTTGCCTCCAAGTTTCCCCTTTGTCAAGGCTGACAGGAGCAATCTGCTGGCAGGGAGGGAAACGTGACAGAAACCTCCTGTCCTGTCTTTAAAAGTTAAACTCCTGCCTTAGAGTGTGGTTGCTGCTCCTGCAGTGCCTGAGCTCAACAAGCACTCAGTAATTCCCTTTTTCCATTTGAGGACGCAGGGATCTCTTCAAAAGTTGATTTTAGTGCACATCAGCACGAGGCCCAGCCAAGGAAGTTTTATGGTGCCACAGTGTTTGTGTTTGCAAACAGTGCTGACCATCCACTCCAGTCTTGGAAATATTTATGCAAACCTATTCCCCTTTGGAATAATTGTACAGCAAACTCTGGGAACGTTTTGATTTTGCTTTGAGCCAGCAGTGACCACACCACACCAAGCTCCCCTCTCTTCAGTCTTTGCTCCCTTCCTCAGCTAATATATTGCTGGCAGGAATGCACTCCTTATCAAGGTTTTTAATTTTTAAGGTGTGTAAAGTCTTGGAAAACAACCTTTTGTCATTGTCTAATTAAAAGATGAGATCAAGCCTGAACAACACCAGGCTGTAATTTTTTTTTTTATGGTGCAGCACTCATGTTGCCTGCTGCATTCCCACATTTCTAGGCAGCAAAAGTGGGTTTTGAATTGTTCTCCAAGCTCTGCTGGATCTCTGCTGCCCTGGCAATCATCCCCTTGGTTCAGCACCAAGGAGATGCCAATGGCTTCAGCTGGAGCTGTGCTGAATCTCAGGGCTGTTCCCTGCTCTGCCACACAAACCTGTCCAAAAAGCCCTTTCTCCTTTCTGCAGGTGCTGCTGCCTCACTGATGGGCCATTACTGCTTTTCAAAATTGTGCACCACGACTGTAACAGCTACTTTTACAATCACAGTACAGGAAAGGATGTAGCTTGACCAGCTGACATAAATAAATAAATTCTAGCTTCAAAATTAGACAGTGGCTGTGCTGACTGCTCTGCATCCCTTGTGTGCTGGACTAACAAGTGGCTCCAGATGCTTTGCCACATACAGCAAGTATTTATTGCCCAAAAAAAAAAAAAAAAAAAAAAAAAAAAAAAAAAAAAAGGGATAAATTGATCATCAAACAGCAAGTCACAATAAAATGCCAGAGCAATCCTAGCCTGGTCTGCCAGGATAAAGCTGGCAGGTGCTTGAGCAAACTGCAATCTTCTGGAACACGATTAAAATGTTTGCTCTTTGGAGTTGCAGTCCTCGTGGTGGCTGAAGGCGTATTTATATAAATTAATGGAAATACTGATGGTTCTTTGGTGGCAATATGCAGAATTTTTGTGATAACATGCTAGAATTTGTTCTCAAGCAATGACCTCATTTGGGAGAAGCTAAGCAGCATGTGGTGGCCAGCTCAGACACTCAGGAGGTGGAGAGAAACATTTTGAAGGACATTTAGTGGCAGAAAAAGGGGAAATTGCTTTAGACTGAAAGAGGGCAGGTTTAAATGGGATGTTGGGAGTCAGGAATTCTTCCCTGGGAGGGTGGGGAGGGGCTGGGATGGAATTCCCAGAGCAGCTGTGGCTGCCCCTGGATCCCTGGCAGTGCCCAAGGCCAGGCTGGACACTGGGGACAGTGGGAGGTGTCCCTGCCATGGCAGGGGTGACACTGGGTGGGATTTAAGGTCCCTTCCAGCCCAAACCATTCTGGGATTTGAGGGGAAGATCTCACCATCATCAGGGAGCTCATCCCAGCTCCCTGCCCCTCTCTGGCTCTTGTTCCAGTGCTCCATCAGCCCCAGGGGCCATAAAGCCACCACTCCTGTCCCCTGCTCCTTCCTGAGGCTTTCTTGTCAGAGCCAAACTCCATTCCTGTTCATCTGAAGTTAAACCTGGGGCAGGAAATCTGCTTCAAGCATGGCAGAAAGCAGCTCTCCTTCTTTACCCAAATCTGGGGCTCCAGCACGATTCCTGGGAAAGCATAGGGTTCACCTAATGAAACAACTCCATTTTGAGCTTTTCCTTTGCTGCAGTACTTCTTCACTCCTAATACTTGAGGTAATCCATGTTCCTTGGGGAGGAAAAAGAAAAAGAGGCAATTTGATATAAAATGACAGCAATTCTACAGTTTGGACTTTCATAAAGGTGATATTTTTCCTTTTCTCCTTCTCATCTAATTCCCATCTCTGCTCAGCTTTTGACACCCTTTTGTCCTGCCAGAAAAGCTCCTCTGTCCCTTTGTGCCTTCTGCCAGCTCTGCACTGTCCCTTCCTTTCCTGTGCCACAATTTCATAAAGTCATGACATTAATTACTGAGCAAAATCATGTTTCCCTCTATGGTGGGTAATTTCTAGAAAAACCACTTTCTCTCAGTAACAAGAATTCTGCCACATATGTCCCTGGCTGTTTGAGACTCCAGGAAAGCAGCCCAAGGCAGTGTTTCAAAGCCTAATTCAGCTGTAATTTATATCTGCAGCTCCAGGTACTTAAAAGCAATTTTTGCTTCCATCAGCTGTGGAAGGAGGAGGATGATAGGAGAAAACATTGATGCCTCTTCTGAATTCCCCAAAAATCCTGACTGAGGTCGTCTCACTGTCGCTGTAGCCAGAGTTTCACTCGAGCTGTTTGCTGAAGGACAAGCAGAGGGAAAAACACTTAATTGCAATTCACACTGGCTGGATTCTGTCAGCAGAGCTCCATCCCTGCAGGCAGCACCCAGGGAGTGGCACCTGCTGCATCCCCAGCTGCTGAGCTGCCCCTTCCATTAGCTCATTACGAGGTTCCTTTGACATCCATCCCCCTTTTGCCTTCCTTTGTTCTGTTTTATGGAATGAGGGGATCATGGAATGGTTTGGGTTGTAAGGGAACTTAAAGATCATCTTGTTCTAACATCCCTCCCATGAGCTGGGACAATCTCCATTATCCCAGGTGGCTTCAAGCCCCATCCAGCCTGACCTTGGGCACTGCCAGGGATCCAGGGGCAGCCACAAAATCTCTGGGCACCCTGTGCCAGCCCTGCCCACCATTACAGGGAAGAATTTACACCTAATATTCAATCCAGCCCTGCCCTCTGGCAGTGGGAAGCCATTCCCTGTGTCTGTCCCTCCATTCCCTGTGTCTGTCCCTCCATTCCCTGTGTCCTGTCCCTCCAGCCCTTGGCAATTGTCTCTCTCCATGTTTCCTGCAGCTCCTTCAGGCCCTGCAAGGCCACCCTGAGCTCAGCCCAAAGCTTCTCCTGTGCAGGTGAACAATCCCAGCTGTGCCAGCCTTTCCTCCCAGCAGAGCTGCTCCATCCCTCTGCTCATCCTGCTGCTCCTCTGGGCTCTGCAGCAGCTCCAGCTCCTCCCTGGGCTGGGACAGGGCTGGGGCAGCTCTGCAGGTGGAGTCACACCTGAGCAGGGCACAGGGACAGAATTCCCCCTTCCCTTGCTGGCTACACTGGGATGAGCCCAGGACATGAAGGTTTTTGGGACATCTCACCCTCTCACTCCTCCAGCACCTCCAAACCCTTCCTGGCAGAGCTGCTCTCGATTTTGTCATCCCCAACCCCAGTGCTGGTACCCCAATCCAGCTGCAGCACCTCACACCTTGAGACCCCATGAAATTCCTCTGATTTCCCACCTTTAACCCTCTCTGGGATGGTTCCACCCTCTCAGGAGCCCTGCCAGGAGAGGGGAGCCAGGCAGAGCCTGATGAGAAGCAGCAATCAGCCCTCAGCCATCAGACACCCTTCTGTCCACAGAAGCAGGAAACTTTTCACAATCCTGCCTTGTTTATTGCCTGAGCTAGCTAAAGGCCACGAAATGCTAATGTTAACGCTACGAGCACATTACTGCCTCTTTAATTTATTTCAGCTAACTCCCGTGGATGGCATTTGGATAAGCTAAACTGCCAGTTGAACTGAATTTGTTGTGCAGTTCGACGTAAAAACCATGCTGGAAATAGATCTATATTCAGAGGCATCTAATTAGGAAAGCATCATGATAGTCAATGCAAATGTTTTCCAAGGCTCTGCATCTGTGCACCGTGCATCAGTTGTGCACTGAGATTGCAATATCCATTTTCCAAGCCTTAAAAGCCATCTAAAGAGGAAAACACTCACTTGGTGAAGGAAAGAGCAAACCTCGTGTTTCAGTGCTTCAGCATCCATGTGTAAACTTCCTCAGGAAAAGCAGGAGGAAAATCAGGAGGAAATAGGAAGGAAAATGTGCAGGGTGTACAGAAGTCTGTGCAATGTTTATTATCTGGTTTATAAATGTAGTTTACAAATGCCCAGAGCCTGTGGCTGCACACAAATACTGTTGGATATGCCAGGAAATGTATCATTTTTGTGAATCAAAATTATTTGGAGTAGTCTGAGGATGCTGGCCTGGGGCTTCCCTCTTTCTTTTCTTATTTTAACAATCTTTTTTATATTACAGTAAACATGGGCATGTCAATAAAAATAATCATATATTTATATACAGATATATAGAATCATGGGATGGCTTGGGTTGGAAAAGACCTTAAACATCATCCAATTCCACCTCCCACTATCCCAGGGTGTTCCAAGCCCCATCCAGCCTGGCCTTGGACATTTCCAGGAATGGGACAGCCACAACTTTTTGGTGCCAGGGCTTCACCACCCTCACAGGGAACAATTTTTTTCCCAATACTCCACCTAACCCCACTCTCTTCCAGTATGAAGCTATTCCCCCTTGTCCTGTCATTCCATCCCTTGTAAATAATCTCATTCCTTCTTTCTTGCATCTTTCTTGTTTCTTGGAGAGATTTTGTCAAGTTTTTCATGAAAGCATTTTAAACTTCTTTGAAAGCGTCATAAGTGCAGTAGAATGTTCTTCCCTGTGCTTCTAAAGTGTTATAAAAATCCTTAAGGATCTGTGCAAACTCTCTAAAAAAACTGGAATTTGCTTCTAGCATCTAAACCTAACTAAAAATAACCAGTCCATCAAACTCAAAAGAACACAGAATTTTATTCAAGTTCACCTAGGGACTTGATTATCCTGTTGAAAATGGCAAAAACCAGCAATTATGAAAACCTAGGCAGAAAAACAGATTGATCTCCTAGGTCTGTTTAGTTGCTCTCTTTCAAAACAACTGTGAGTAAATAATTTCTGGCCTCTCACATCTAGAGAAAACTGCTTTTCTCGAGGAATTTATTCCAAAAGTCACTGCAGCTCTATTTGTAGAACAAATGGCTCTTTAATGATTTGCAGTCTCATTTGAATATTCATGTTAATGTGCTTTTTTTTTTTTTTTTCCATTTAGGAAATAATCATGTGGTAACCAAGGACTCCCATTAGCTGCAAAATGCAGCTCTTTAGGAAGTTAATTTCCACTGATTCTTGACGAGATTGAGGGAACTACCAGGAAATTAAAAGCACCATATGTCTTCTTCTACCTGGTTTAGTATTCCATGTACAGCTGTGCTTCCCAAGGATCTTCCTGCCTGTGGATGTTAAAAATCCTGGCTGCCATCATGCTTTAGAAAGGCACACATGAGAATGGAATCATGGAATGGTTAGGGTTAGAAGGGATAAAGATGGTCTTGTTCAAACTCCCTCCCAGATCCTTTTCCATTATTAGACTTACTGAAGACAACAATTCATGTTAAAGATGGGAAAGTTTTCCAGAGACAATTTTTGCACCATCCCACTGGAAATCAGGAGGAAACAAAAATTCAACAAATGTTTGTGGTAAAGGTTTTTTGACAGAGCCCTTTAAATCTTCAGTCAGATATGAACTGAATGTGGTTTTCTGCATATTTTATTAATTTCCTGGTAGTAGCAGCAATGCAAAACATATTGGAACTGTCTTCAGGGATTGTGTATTTAAATTTTCTTTATTCAACAGTTCAGTTGGTAATGTGTATTTACAGGGTTCTTTTCTTTCTAATTAATTGTTTTGGAGATAGTTATTATTTTCTGTCATATATTAAAGAACAGAAAAATGGAAGGAGAGAAAAAGAGGAGCCCTAAAGCCTTTCTGCACCATTATCCATTTATTAAAGCACTTAGGAGCTTTACTTGTGAGTTACCCACACATTTTTATGTGAGATCCATTACAAGAAGTTCTGGCCATCCTGAATTAACAGGAGCTTTGCCTTGGAGACTGAACTTCACAGTTTTAGGGTTTTGGGGCATAGCCTGGCTTTGCTCAGTGATCTGGGACTCGTGGTTGCAAAATTAAAAATTGCAGAAATTAAAAGCCCTGCTGACAAAGCTAACAGGGCTGTGAGGAACTGAACTGCAAGGAAAGAACAACTGGAGAAAGTGAAAAATTCTGCTGCAAGAATTGAGAAGAATCATTTTAGCAGGGCCTGTTGCAATAGGACAAGGGGCAATAGTTTCAATCAGGGCAGATTTAGCTGGAAGGAAGGAATTTTTAATGATGAGCAGGATGAGGCACTGGAACAGGCTGCCCAGAGAGGTGGTGAATGCCCCATCCCTGGAAACTCTGAAGGCCAAAACTGGATGGGACTCAGAACAATCTGGGATGGTGGAAGGTGTCCCTGCTCATGGCAGGAACTGGGTGATCTTTATGGTCCTTCCCAACCCATTCTGTGATTCCCTGAATCCTGCTCTGAAGTCAGATGGTGAAATATGACTCATTAAAATAGTGTCCAGGGCAGAAGAGGGCAAAGGAGAGGGGGAGTCTGATGTATGACACAACTGCCAGAGCACATTTTTATTTAACAAGCCGCTTAAAAATAAAATATTGCAATTTTAAAATTGTTTGTTCGCCAGGAGCTCCAACTCAACTCTCTTGTTTCTCCAAAGAGAATTTTACTCTGTGTTGTTTTTTGCTGACAAACTCACATTTTTGTCCTCTAATAGGACACTTAGGGAAGTCAATAAGATTTGGGAAACCACTTTGCCCTGTCTGTACTTCAGCCAAATCACAATGATGTTAAAGGAACTGCTTTTAATAATTCATTGCAGCAGAATCTTGGTTTACTTTTAGAAAAGAGAAAAAGCTTCAGCTTCTGAGCTTCATCTTGCAGAACTGATGAACTTCTCCCAGGCTGTTCCCAGATGCTTTTCCAAAACTGGACAAATCCCCCACATTTTCTCCCCTTTTCTCTCTGAGTCCCAGGGAACAATTCCTTCATGCCCTTTGCCAGCAGCCCTGATACAGGAGGGGACACAAAACAGGCAATTACTTGTGTATCTTCCCATTGTAAAAAAAAAAAAATAAAAAAAAAAATGGGAAAGGGAAGTTTTCACCTCCTGATGGACAGATTTAATTAACCCTTCTCTCCTCAGTCACCACAGAAATTAGCAGATCTCAGGTAGTCCCCAGACAGAGGAGCCCCTGGGACTGTGAGAGGACAAACCACCCAAACACACCCCAGAAAAGTAAAAAAGAGAGGAAATGGGGACTGCTTCAGGCCTGTAATGTATCCAGGAAAAAGCAGCAGTTTGTGCTCAGCCCTGGGTAACCAGGATGGGATAAGGCCTGGGGGTAAAAACACAATTATTTTTAGCTTACCTAACATTAAAAAGAGAAGAAAGACAAGTCTGAAGGTACATGAGCCCTGAAAATGACCTGAAGAAAACTCACCTGCCTTGAAACCTCTCTGTTTTCCAGCCTTTGGTCTAACAGAAGTTATTCCCCATACACTTTACCTCAATTACTTTTATGTATAAGGTAATATATTACCTAATACCCGTGTTTGAACTGAAGGCTTGCTGTTTATGTTATAAACACACAGGAATTTAAATGTTTGTGCATACATAGGTACCTGTAATTTAAAAGAGTATGTGTTGTACACAGATACAAAAACATTTCTGTACCTGTAGTCAGACAATCCTAAAAAATAAAATATAAGGAGAAGACTTGTTTTATTAGTAGTGTAAATCAAGAAATTGTCCTCAGCTGGACAAGAAGGGCTGAATTTTACCAGCTGGGATGTGGCCTGCAGCCTGAGCTCCCATTTTATGGGACACAGGGAAGGGAAGCAGGGATCTTTCTGCAGGAGCTGTTCAGGAAAAGCTTTCTTGCAGAAATTATAACTTCTTTGGAGGTTAAATCTGAGACAGAACAGCCCCTCCAAAAGTGCAATGACAATTATTAAAGGTTTCATAAAACATGGAATAGCCTTGCTGGATATTCTCTCATATGATCACATGGGTTTAGAAGCTGTTCCCAACACCCTGATTTTTATTTGCTCTTCTCTTAGTCAGGAGCTGTTTTTTGCCATTTGAGAGATGCTCTCTGGGCTGTGAGGGGCCCAATTCAGCATTCAGCATTCTGCAGCATTTCTGAGCAGCCCCAGGAACACTCCCAGCTCTCAGAGGGAGCCAAGAAGAGAAAACAGGGGACTCCAGAGAACAGTTATTCAAATTACACTTTGGCTTCAATTTGTCACCAGCAAGAGGAGAGACATGGAAATGTCACAGAGAGGATAACCTTTAAAATGTTTTTGCATTTAAAGGGAAAAAAAAAAAGCCCAAATTTTGCTGTAGCAGCCTGCAGCAGCATTTTCATGACTTCAGTGGCATCAGCCACAGCTCCTGGAGCATCCCCAGCAGGGACCAGCCAGTGCCAGCAGCAGGGTGGCATCACTGTCCCATCCAGCATCCCTGGAGCTGAGTGCCCAGGAAAAACCAAACCCAGCCCAGCCCAGCCCTGGCAGCCAGCAGCACCACCCCACCAGGACATTTAATGCTGGAAACCCTCCACAAATACAGATTTGTCTCTGCAACTGGAAGGCATTTGGGCTGCATGTGTCAAAGAAATTCTGTCTTTGTCCTTTAAATCTTCTTCTGAGGTGATTGCTCAGCCTTAAAGAATTTGAAGAATTCAGTTATACCTGAAATCTTCTGATGTGACCAATTTTTGAAAATCCTAGGATGTTTTCTGTATATGTGAAAATTTGATTTTGATAATGAAGAGTATTGGAATAAAAGTGTCCTGCAGTAAAAGCCTACTGAATAAATCCTGAATGTGTTCACAAGACATTCTGGTTATATTCATATACTGAATGTTCTGAATGTATTCAGACAGCATAAAAAATTACATCCATAAGGCAAATAATGTCTGTAGAAATCATGTAATAAATACCGTAGCAAAAAAAACCAGAGGGATAAATAGCAATCTTTTCCTAAAAGTACAGAAAATATTTCAATTTTTATAAATAAGTCAAGCTTGCAAGTTTTTCTCCAGCATAACATACTTTGTTGCTGTTTTGTTGTGATTTTTTTTAAACAAATGTATATATGTATTGATATTTTCCAGCACTCTGGGGAATGAGATGTAATTGGCATCCTTCACTGCTTTTTTAAAATTGACACTTCTTCAGACAGAATATATTTAGGTATAGACCCAAGACTACCCTGCTGGTTGAAAACCTCAGCTCTATAAAAGTTATCTGAAAGTCATTAAAATACCATCAATGATCTTTTCAGGCAAGGTCATTGGTTAGGAACCCATCAGAAAGTTTCTGCACACTATAAAGCACATCAGAAATAACTGGGTTGCAAAGGCAGCCATCTGAAGTGGAGAAAGGCCAGAATTAGATACCCCTGCAGTATTAATGGTTCTTGCTCTTCCATGATGAAATGTGTTATGACACAGGTTTTGACTCCACCACCCTCTGTCCCCCCTCCCCCAGCCCACTCCTATTCATAGGAAAAGGGATATATTTCTTTTCTATTACCTGCATTTTATTCAGAATTCACTGTTCACAGGCTGAAATGAACATAAAATTATTCACTGTCTCCCTGGAGATTCCCTGACTCTAATTTCATTTCCCAGACACTGGCAGACAGTGTCCAGGTGTTCCACAAAGATTCTGAGCTTCCCTGCACGGGGTCACAGTGAGATGACGCAGCACGTGAAGGACAAAGCCCCACCTGGCTTTTGGGACCTGACAGAACGGCCAGAGCTGGAAAATACTTGGAGCATTCTGTCTGTGAAAGGCCAAGGAAAATGGATCAAACAGGGCTGGCCAGGATCATATCATCATATCATCACATCCCTGCCAGCCAGACAAGAAGAGTATTTCTTTTCTTTTCTTTTCTTTTCTTTTCTTTTCTTTTCTTTTCTTTTCTTTTCTTTTCTTTTCTTCTTTTCTTTTCTTTTCTTTTCTTTTTTCTTTTCCTTTTCTTCTTTTCTTTTCTATTCTTTTCTTTTTTCTTTTTTTCTTTATTCTCTTTTAATTTTCTTTTTCTTTTTTCTTCTTTTTTCTTTTTCTTTTTCCTCTCCTTTCCTTTTCCTCTCCTCTCCCTTTTCTTTCCTTTTTCCCTTTCCTTTCCTTTCCTTTCCTTTCCTTTCCTTTCCTTTCCTTTCCTTTCCTTTCCTTTCCTTTCCTTTCCTTTCCTTTCCTTTCCTTTCCTTTCCTTTCCTTTCCTTTCTTTCTTCCTTTCTTCCTTCCTTTCTTTCTTTCCCCTTCCTTCCTTCCTTCCTTCCTTCCTTCCTTCCTTCCTTCCCTTTCCTTCCCTTTCTTTCTTTCTTTCCTTCCTTCCTTCCTTCCTTCCTTCCTTCCTTCCTTCCTTCCTTCCTTCCTTCCTTCCTTCCTTCCTTCCTTCCTTCCTTCCTTCCTTCCTTCCTTCCTTCCTTCCTTCCTTCCTTCCTTCCTTCCTTCCCTTTCCTTCCCTTTCTTTCTTTTCTTTCCTTCCTTTCACACACCAAAGGAGACTCCTGCAATGGGAAAAGCAATTGTTCTTGCTGGAGTTGCCCTGCAGGGCTCCATCCCAGAGGAGAGGCTTCAGGAAATGGCAGGTGTGGTCCCACCTGCAGGTTGCCAGTGCACAGCCAACTGTGAGGAAAACGTGAGAGAAAGCAAATTATCCAGAACTACACTTGATCTGGACCCAGATGTTGATTTTTTCCCTGGTGTTGCTCCGCTTGCCTTCAATGTTTCCAAACTAAAGAGAGCACGGGGAGCAAATTCAAAAGTTCAAGAAGACAACAGGAAACAAAACTGTGTAAGATTTTATAGCACTTTTTCTTTTGTTAAATTTTTTGTGAGTAGACATGTTGCTCCTAACAACCTCTTGATGACTTTTGAACCACACATGTTCATAATTATTTATTAATATTATTTATTGTGCCTTTTGAACTTCAGGTACAACAGACAAGTGCCATCAAAAGTACTTTTCTCTGCCAAAGAGGCTAAAACACGCCCAAAGTGTGTTTGTTTCCCCAAAGAGACTGAACCCCGTGTGTTTCGTGTCCCATCGCACGCCCCGGCCCCGGTATCTGCACAGGGGATGTGTCCCGGGGCAGCCGTGTGGCGATGCTGCCGCAGCCGAGCGCAGCCCTTGGGGCCGCTGTCTGAGTGCATTTGGAAGGGCAGGACACCATTTCAGCGCCGTCTGTCTCTGTGCTCCGTGTTTGTGCTGCCCGTGCGGGCGGAGCGGGGCTGGCGGGAGCCGCGCTCCCCTCACAGCCCCTGAGGGCGGCAGCGATGGCGGCGCCGCTCCCTCAGCGCCCGGGCCCGGCCCCGGCGGGCGGGGAGCCCTCGGCAGCGCCCTGCTGGCAGCAGGGACCGAGCCCCGGCCCCGGGCTCTGTGCCCGCGGCGCCGCAGAGCCCAGGGGACACCTGCGAGAGCGGCTGCCATGCTCGGCCATGGGCCCGAGGCGGGTGCAGCAGCCGCCCCTGGCTCGGGGAAGCGCAGGAGGCTCTCGCCGTGCCCCTTGGGCAGCTCGGCCGGGTGCCCGTGCACGGCCCCGGCCTCGCCTGGTGCCCCTGCCCCGCTCAGCTTCCCGTGGCCGGCAAAGGCGCCGAGGCTGCGCTCGCTGCCCCCGGCTGGCACTGCTGAAGGCGGGGACGAGCCCCGGGCCCGGGCAGAGCCCTGAGGGACAGCCCTGCTCCCCGGCCTCCCGCCCACGCGGAGCCGCTGCCCACAAGGCCCCGGCACGTCCCTGGGACCGATTGCTCGTGCCCTGGGCAGCGCAGCCTGCAAACCCAGGGCTCTGCAGCCTGGGGCTGGGGCTGCCGTGTGCCAGCGTGGCCAAAGCCTCTCAGGGCTCTGGGCACAGCAGGGGCCACAAGGCCACGAGTGCGGGGCTGCTCCGAGCCAGTTCCTGGCTGCTCCACTGCTCGTGGGGTGCCGGAGTGGCCCTTGGTAACACGGACACGTCGTGTCATGGCCCTTTGTGACGTGGGACATGGTGGTGGCCAGAGACCCTTGTGACATCAGGGAGCCCCATCCTGGCCTGGGGGTATTTAAGGGGCGCAGAGCCCTGGAGTGCTCAGTCCAAGGAGAGTCGCTCTCTGAGGAGGAAGCAGCTCCCTGGACCTGTCTCCGCTTGAAGACAGTAGAAATTCTGGAGAGGATGGACAAGAAGCCCAACAGCCAGGCCACCCAAGGCCCACTGCTGAGCCTGAGGAGGAGGCCAAGAGCGATGGATGAGGAAGGAAGGAGTGGCCAGTGGATGGAGAAGGCCAGGATCTTTGCTCTGCCAAGGGAGCCGTCTCCATCCTCAACCTCATCCTCATCCTCATTCTCATCTTGCTCTTCACTGGTGCCCGTCAAGCTACCACCAGTGCACCACGGGCAGCCAAAGTCGGGACTCAAAAATATGCAACCCCTCACAGTCCCAGAGGTGGAGCTCAGGCAGTCACAGGCAGCGCCGCAGGGCAGCCGGAGCCAGGCCCTGTCCCTCTGTGGGGACAGGCTGCCACCGCTGTCACCTGTGCCACGGCCACCATCACTGCCCCGCCTGCTGAGCCCCAGGGACACTGAGAGCCGGGGCACAGAGCTGGGCAGTGCAGGGGAGAAGGGGCCGCAGCCCTGCAGCCCCTGTCCTCGGCAGCCGTACAGCCCCTTGCTCAGGGTGCTCCTGCCCCCGCTCAGGGTGTCCCCGGAGGGCACAGCCCGTGTGTCCCTGAGCTGGCAGCTGCTGCCTTTGCCACCCATCCCCGCGGGGGCTGGAGCCGTGGAGCGCAGCCTCAGGGGCACAGGCCTGAGAGGCAGGATAATGACAACCAGGGTTCCCAAGAGGAACATGGCACTGACCAGGAGCTGTTCCAGGTGATAGAAGACATCGAGCTCTTTCAAGGGGACACCCTGAGTGAGCAGGAGCTGTCCCCTGTGGAAGACGACAGCGAGCTCTCTCCAGACGACAGCGCAAGTGACGAGCAGCTGTCCCAAGTAGAAGAGGCCATCAAGCTCGCTCCAGGGGACAGTGACACAGAGCCAGACCTGTCTGAAGTGGAAGAGGCCATAGAGGCCACTTCAGATGCCAGTGCATGTGAAGAGGAGCTGTCCCAAGTGGAAGAGGCCACTGAAGTTGCTCCAGAGGACAGCACAAGCGACCACCAGCTGTCCCCAGTAGGAGAAGACATTGAGGTCGGTCCAGAGGACAGCCCAAGTGACCACCAGCTGTCCCCAATAGAAGAAGACATAGAGGTTTGTCCAGAGAGCAGCATTAATGACCAGGAGCTGTCTCAAGTGGAAGAAGACATTGATGTTGTTCCAGAGGACAACCTGACTGATGTGGAGACGTCCTCAGTGGAAGAGGACATTGAGGTAATTCCAGAGGACAGCAGGAGTGACCAGGAGCTGTGCCCAGGGGACGAAGATGTCATGGTGGTTTCAGGGGACAGCGTGAGGGAGAAGGAGCTGTCCCCAGTAGAAGAAGACATTGAGGTCGGTCCAGAGGACAGCTCAAGTGACCAGGAGTTGTCCCCAGTTGGTGAAGACATAGAGGTTGGCCCAGAGAACAGCATTAATGACCAGGAGCTGTCCTCAGTGGAAGAGACCATTGATGTCGTTCCAGAGGACAACATGACTGATGTGGAGACGTCCTCAGTGGAAGAGGACATTGACATCAGTCCAGAGGACAGCAGGAGTGATCACCAGCTGTCCCCAATAGAAGGCCCTCCCCGGGCAGCCGGCTGCCCCCAGGAAACGCCCCTCCCGCTTCAGGCGGGCGCTGCGGGCGCTGCGGGGGCTGTTCCGCTCTGGCTGCCTGAGGCCACAGCCCGAGGACTGAAAGAGGGGAGGAAGAAGATGAAGGAGATAAACATGACGACAACAACAAAGCAGATGAAGATGAAGATGAAGATGACGAAGAAGAAGACGAAGACAAAGGCAAAGAACATGACGACGACAAAGCAGACAAAGACAAAGACGATGAAGACGAAGAATACAGAGAAGACAAAGAAGAATAATTTCAAAATACATATGAGAAGAATAGTCACGAGTTTAAGAACAGGGGAATAGTTGTAAGAATTTAAGAATTCATAGAAGAAGAGAGGAATAGGAATAGCAATAGCAATAGGAATAGGAATTGAATAAAAATTTAGAAACGTAGAAGAAGCGGAGAAGAATAGTTAGAATTGTGAAGAAGAAGAAAAGGAAGAAGAAGTAGTTAGAATAGCAAAGAATAGTAGTTATAAACAAGGAGAATGAGAAAAATAAGCATAATTTCAGGATTCAGAAATGAAAATAAACGAGTGAATAAATAAAACTAGCAAATTTACTTATTTTATTATATTTTGTGTATTTGTATACAGTCTATAATATAAAAACATGAATATACAATATGTTGTATTATGATACATTATCATTTCGCAAAAAATGCACAAAAAAAGAAAGACCAATAGACCTTCTACTCCTCCTCTCCTCTCCTCTCCTCTCCTCTCCTCTCCTCTCCTCTCCTCTCCTCTCCTCTCCTCTCCTCTCCTCTCCTCTCCTCTCCTCTCCTCTCCTCTCCTCTCCTCTCCTCTCCTCTCCTCTCCTCTCCTCTCCTCTCCTCTCCTCTCCTCTCCTCTCCTCTCCTCTCCTCTCCTCTCCTCTCCTCTCCATTTCAATTCTCCTCCTAAAATCCTGGAATCATAAAACCATCAAGGCTAGAAAAGGCCTTTAGGATGCTGAAGTCCAACCCTTAACCCAGCACCGACACTGCAACCCCTAAACCATAAACTCCATCACCCAGCACCACCTCCTGATGCCTCCTGAACACCTCCAGGAATGGTGTTCCATGCCTGGCCACCCTAATGGTGTTTTTTTTTTTTTTTTTTTTTTTTTTTTTGTTTTTGTTTTTGTTTTGTTTTGTTTTGTTTTGTTTTTATTTTTTTTTTTGTGGGTTTTTTTTTCTTTTTTGATATGTGATTTGAATTTTCCCTGCCTCAGCTTAAGGCTCCTTTCTCTGGTCCTCTCCCTCATTTATGAAGCAGCTATTGGCACAGGTTGCCCAGAGAAGCTGTGGCTGCCTCATCCCTGCAAGTGTCCAAGGCCAGGCTAATCTTTAAGAGATGATTTTAAGGCCCCTTCCAACTCAAACCATTTTAAGATCCTGATGTTCTTTGATCTACAACTTCCTTGGGCAACCTGCCACCAGGTTCAGTCTGAGCCAAACCCCCTTGGTGTAAAGCAGGGTGAAATCTCCAGAATGACCTTGGGGAAATCATCTGATCCCTGCAGCTTTCCCTTCCATGACTGTGATGTGGGGGCTTGTCAAGCACTCAGCCTCCTGAGTTATTTGGTTCCACCCCTAAAAATGTCTTGCAGAAGTTCCAGCAGAGACTTTACCTGCAGCTTTCCCCTCTGAGGTCTGCAGCTCCTGAGCTTTTAGCAAAGGAAATGTTGCTGCACCTATACAGGGGGCAGAGTACCATCTTTATCAGTGCAAATAACACCAAATTAAAAGCTCAGAGACATCTGACTTTAACGTTTTGCTGTCTTGGAGACTGCATCATGTCACTCTCAGAATCACATGAATATTTAATTATTAATGCTGCTGTTACTAAATGCTGAAATTTTTGATTTTGACTAAAACTGCAAGGATGGAAGCTGTATTGTCAAGCAGCTTCCTAATACAGACACCAGCTGTGCACATCTTAATGAATTTGAAGTTGTGGTGAATTTTGCCAATGTCTTAACTCCTGGTCTCTGCCATTTTTCTTCCCCAAGTGGGTCACTTTGTCTTTATCCCCCATTTATTTATCTGCCTGCTTCTCTCATTGCAAACCCCTACTTTGGGTCTTCAGTGAAAATAAGATGGGTTTTGCCCTGTCAGAACCAGATGTTTGTTTTACTGGGAAATAAAACTGGAAGTATGCAGGCTTTGGAGATGAGTTTCTGTTGTGAAACCATGTAAGAAACAAGTCAATGTATTGCTAGGTAATGGGCAAGACTTGCTCTTTTCTTCCATGAGCTTGGCTAATTCTCTTTATTGAGCTGTTTCAGATCTCATGGGCTGGAAGTGGTTTCGTTCTCATGCACATAATGTGCTGTTTTCCTCCAGAAACTTTGCTTTTTGTTAGTGTTTGGAGGTTGCCCCTGGGACTGGGATGTGCCCTGAGCTCTGTGGATCTCAATCTCACGGCTAAATTCAAACATTTCAGCACCAGCTCCAGCTCTGCTGCTTCACTGCCTGGCCATTTGAGCAATTATTAATTTGCATGGAAAAATTTCAGTCTTCTCTCAGGCCCAGCATGGACAGCTAGAAAAATTGGGAACTCTCAGTGTTGGTACCCTGGGCTCAGTAAGGACTGATTTCACTGTGCCCCAGGCTTTATCCAGCCTTGTCCTGGCTGCTCTGGTTTCCAGACAAAACAGAGAAAATCTGTCAGTGTGGTCATCACTGGATGTGGCCAAAACCACCCCTTCCTCTTAGGTAATGGGAGTGCTGTAAATCCTTTATTTGCCTCTAAGGGAAAAAGAATCTGGATAATGGAAATTTGCCTTACTTCATTTTATAAGGAAAAAAAAACCTCTGCAGAACCATAAATGCAAATGTTTATTTTCCAATCCCAGGCTGTTGTGGCTGCAGATGGAGGCTTGGGCTGCTGGGAACTGAGGGAAGGTGCCAGGGTCACCCAAGGATGGAGATTTGCCCAGATGTTGGGAAGGGGCTCTCAAAGGCCCCACCTGGAAGCTGAATCCCCAGAAGCCTCTGCTAGAGCCCAAATCCAGGAGAAAGAGGCTACCAACAGGCAGATGCCTTGGAATGCCAGGAGAGCTTCTGTTGGCCTTATTCATCTTGGGCTTGCTGATTGAACTGGAAGGAAACCAGCTGGTTTTAAGGTGGTTGTTCCTGAAAATGGGGGACTGGCATGAAAATTTTGGGTCCACTGTGTGGACTTTTCTAGTGAGATCCCTAAGCAGGCTGTGCTGGAACAAATCTGGTGAGAATAATCAGAATTAGTAGCAGCAATCTTTATACCAAACCTGTTCCTGCTGCCACTGGCAGCTCTGGCATAAAGCTTTCTGCATTTTCCTGGGGTGGAAAACACTGACCATTTCCATTTTTCACCTGTGGGGTTCCTCTTTGCCCTGGAAGGGATGGGGCAGCTCTGAATGTGGCTCCCAGAGACCTGCTGGGAACATGTGGGTCTGAAAAGTGGTTCACAGCTGAGAGGGGAGTTCATGGGCTGTCCATACCTTTAAGGTTTGATGCAGAGACTTTCTAGCACTTAGACTTCATCCAATTCTTTTTCTTGTCTTCTAGTTCTACTCAGTGTAAATCACTCCCTTCACCTTGCCCTGAGCTTTTGTCTCTCCAAGTCCCTGACTTGTGATCTGCTGCTGAATGGATTAAGGAGCTCAATTTTTGCTGTGAGGGGGAAAGAATAGAATAAAAATGTGTAAAGATAACCAGGGGACATTGTCTGCTGGATAGGGCAATACTGGCTGAAGGGTGAGCCAGAAAAATTCAGATTTGCCTGTGCTCACACAGGGCTGAGACAAACCCAGGAGAGGGATGTGGCTGGAAGGAGCTGGTGCTGTGGTTTCAACATTTTCCCTGCTCCCTTCCCCCACGTGGAAGGCAGTGGAAGGGCTGTGATGGCCCCTGTGACACTTGGGGACAATGCCCACACCATCAGCACAAAGAGCAGGGGACAGCTGGTCTGTAAGGCCAGGCTGAGCACAAAGAACCCACAATCCCACCCCTTCCCAGTGCTCCAACTCCTTGTTTGCTCTGAAAACACACCCAGCTGTGCTGGGAAGAGCAGCCTAAATCCCAAACACCCACCCCTAAATCCCAAACTCCCCCCTAAATCCCAAACCCTCCCCTAAATCCCAACCCCCCCTAAACCCCAAACTCCCCCCTAAACCCCAAACTCCCCCCTAAATCCCAACCACCCCTCTAAATCCCAAACTCCCCCCTAAACCCCAAACTCCCCCCTAAATCCCAACCACCCCTCTAAATCCCAAACCCACCCCTAAATCCAAACCACCCCTCTAAATCCCAACCCCCCCCCAAATCCCAAACCCTCCCCTAAATCCCAACCCCACCTCTAAATCCCAAACCCTCCCCTAAATCCCAACACCACCCCTAAATCCCAAACCCTCCCCTAAATCCAAACCACCCCTCTAAATCCCAAACCCACCCCTAAATCCCAAACCCTCCCCTAAATCCCAAACCCCCCCCTAAATCCCAACACCACCCCTAAATCCCAAACCCCCCCCTAAATCCCAACCCACCCCTAAATCCCAACCCACCCCATGTGTTGCAAGCTGACCCCCTTGTGGGGTCACTCCCACTCTTTCCCAGCTGCCCAGTCCCAAATCCTCCTCAGACAGAATCCAAAACGAGCTTCACCCTCTCTCAGGAGCGTTCTCTTGGCTCTCTCTGAAGTGACAGGAAAGCTGCAGAGTTATTTTTAGCAGCACCTCATCAGTTCTGTGTTCTGAGCACATTGGCTCCTCCACCTGAGGTGATTCTGCTTACAAACACTGGAGAGGGTTCACCTTCAGAGATGATATTTTAATTACAAGTGCAAAGAGCTATGGCCCAATGTGTCAGGGACTAATGAAGCTTTTGTGGTTGGTGGAGAGCAGCTTGCCAAGGGATCCATTCCCTCCTGCACTGTGTAAGATGAAATGCAACTGGAGCTGTTGCCATTTTAAAAGGAAAATCTTATTAGAGCCCAGGCAAGGATATCAGAATAAAATAAGTGGCTCCTGGTGCTTCTTCATCTATTTGTATGTAGGTTCAGGTGTGATTAGGTAGTCTGCCACCAACTTTAATTAGGCTTTCCCTTTGCTGCTGACCTTGGGGCTTAAATATATTTTGTTCTATAGGAAGAACGGGTGGTACGAGCTCAGTGTTTTAAAGCTTAAATTGATTTAGGTTACATTTAATTTCAATTTCCTTATGGAAGCATATAATTTTACTATTACTAATGTTGGAGCAATTACACAGGGGTGAAGAATCTGGTGCAGAGCAGAACCTTACAGCTCTCTAATGCTTCTCTTATGAGAGAATGAGCAGAATGTCCCAGCCTTGTATTTTTGGTGTAATTTTATTTAAATCCACCACAGTCCCAGTGAGCTCCCACTTTTCCAGGCAGACCAGAGGTGAAGTGCCCCACCTAGGAACAGAGCTGAGGTCTTTAATGTTGCCAGGCTGTTTATCTTCTCCAATAAAACAGAGCTGCTTTATTTGGGAAGGCTGGGAGCTGCTGGGCAAGGCAGGCAGGGTGGCTGTTGGATTTCCAGCCTCTGGACAGACCTTTATCCATCAGAGCTGAGCTGTCTGTGCTTCAGTCTCCAGGATGTTTGGGAATGGTCTGCACTGAGACTTGTCCTGGCCACAGGGGAGCCCCTGGCCCCACTTTTCTGGTCTTACAGAAGCAGGGTGGTGGGTGCCAGAGGGAGCACCAGGGGTGCAGAGCTCTGCCTGGGGTGTGAGAGGGACTGGGAGATGCTGGAGATGCCAGCAGAGAAGAGGGGAAGGTGTTCCCTAGGATCCAGAGGCAGCTGCACTGAGTTTCTTCAACCCTCTGAAAATTGAGGGCAGGATGGGATGGGGGAGAAAGGATGAGACCTGGAAGGGTGTGGGAGGAGAGATGATTGTCAGCCTGTCCATGTGCTTTCTTCATGGAAAATCTGCAGGATCAGCCATAGGCAATGGAAAAAAATATGGCAATACATGTTTCAATATGTGCTGCAATGCTCTTTTCCCTCCCCACACCATCCAAAGCATCCATTGCACTACAAATTACACTGAAATATCTGCTTTCTCAAAGTGTTGAATCAGGTGATTTTGCTATCCCACTGAGACTGGAACCCCTAAAGAAAGCACACAGGAAAACTTTAGGAGCAAAGAAAAGGTGCAAAGATGTGGCTTGAATGAGCCTGGGCAATATTCCAAGCTCATATTACTGCTGTGATGACAGCATTTCTTCAGGTTTCCCACTTTTTCTTGCCATTGTGTAGTGGATTTCTCTCACCATCATGTGCTATCTTTTTATGAAACACCTATCTTTCTCACTTCCAATTAAACAAGAGTCCAAAGGTTTGAGCTCTGGAGGGGGTGGGTTGTGCTTTCTGACAGGCTCAGGGGATGAAATCTTGGCAGTTCCAATGTAAAAACAGAAATTTGCCAATTTCTCTCATATCAAGTTTTTTAGTTTAGGTACTGTGAGAAACTGGTGTTGGCATTACTGTCCCATTGGCAAGGGCAGGGATCACTTTCTCTCATGCTCAGTCACAGATTTCAAAATCTTTTATGTCCATCTATTTCCCATTAATTAAAAAAAAAATAAATAAATTCGAAGTTCTAGAAATCCTGAGCATCCAGCACCACCAGAACAAATACCTGCAGTAGCTTTCCCTGAAAAACACCTTGCAGGGAGACAGGCCTGCATTTTCTGCTTGGATGGCTGCTCCAACAGGAGGGAAATCTGTCCCCTCTCACCCTGGCTGTGTTTGGCCAGCCCTATCTCAAGGTCCTGCCTGTCACTTGTCCCCTTACCCACCATCTGGCCCAAAAATCAGGTGCCTGTGAAGGGGAAAATCCTTAACCTGGGAGGGCAGAGCCAGGAGGAGGGTGCTGCAGGATGTGTCAAACTGTCCATACTGAATTCCTGCTGGGAGGTTTGCAGGGCCCTTGTCAACCCTGAAAATAGTTATGGGGCCATTTTTGGTGTCCACTCTAGCACCTTCTGTCCTGAAATCCTGAAAGCAGTGAGCAGAACACTCAGTGTGGAAAAAGGAGGAATAGTTTGGGAAGTACTGCCCACTCCCCAGGGAGGTGCTCTGCACGACCCCCCAGCACTGTGGGCAGCCTGTGCTGGGCTCCTGCCCTTCCTGCAAAGGCATTTTCATTCTGGGCAGGAGGGGAGATTTCCCTTGGGAGGCTCAGGCAAGCTCAGAGAAAATTAATGGTGAAAAGCACTCTCTTTTCCCTGCTGGAATGCTTCATAGTCAACCAAGAGAGCCCATTAAGCAACTGCTGTGACCTAAAATAACCTGAATAGCACTAAAACTATGAGCAGGCTCTATGTTTTTTTTTCCTTATTTTTGCCTCTCCTTCCTTTTAAAATAAAGCTTCCTTTCCTGGGAGAGTTTTTCAGCCTGCTCAGGAAAATGTGCTGGCAGAGTTTGCCTGTCCAGCTGCCCCTTTTTCCCACATCTTGGCTGTTCATATCTTCAGAATAAAAAAGACACCCCCCAAAATAAAAAGCAAAATTTCCTCTTCATACACACCTGGCTGTGCTGCCAAAGTGAGTTGGGTGTCAAAGGCTGGGGACTTTTACCCCTAATCACTGAATTAATGGATTCAAGAAGAGACCTGTTGCCCACCTGCAAGTCAGGGATTGACATCAATCCTCCAGCTACCTGGAAAATGGGAAATCTGGTTGCACAAAGCTCCTCTGGACTCTCTTTTGTCCCAGACAGGGTTGTTTTGTTTGTTTTTCAACTGTGTTATTTGGTGTAATAATACCTCACCTTGCTCATAATTCCTAACTCTTAGCTATAGTTCTGCTGCCATGGAACTCACCTGTGTAAAAAACTAAGTGACCAAAAGATAAACATTGAAACAGTCAAAATTTCTTCAGGTCTGGATAGGAAAAGCAAGTTTCAGCCTGAAAACAAGGAGAGGGAAAAACTCTACTGAGTTAAACTGCAGTTGTGTTAATCAGACAATTTAAATGAAGCAGTAATGGAATAAAGGATAAAAGGGTTCTTAGAAAAGGCAAGGAGTGAGGGAGTTGCTAACTCATTTGAGACAAAAAAGGAGACTTAATTGCTATGTGTGAGTCATTAAAGGGTTACCTGAGGTTGGGGTATGAGGAAAAGTGTAACATGGAAAAGAGTGAGTCTCTCTCAAGATGTAAGATTTCTAGGAGACAGAAGACAGGGAAGAATTTTAGCTCTTAAATTCATCTTTTGAAGTAAATTCTCCAATCGCCCTCAGGACTAAGGTGGAGTCACAGTTTTGTGCAAGATGTGCTCCCACTGATACCTTGATGTTCTGATACCTTCAGGGCTTTTCTTTGGAGAGCTCCTGCTGATGCCAATTGCTGTTCTCATTTCTATGAATATTTTCCAAGAGGGCATTTGGTGCAATGGGGGAAGTGGTGATCCCAGCTAGCCAAGAAGGCCCCTGGCAGCTGGGCTGGCTCAGGAATTGTGTGTCCAGCAGGAGCAGGGCAGGGATTGTCCCTCTGTGCTGGCACTGAGAGCCCCTCGAGGGCTGTGTCCAGCTGTGGCTCCTGCAGGAGAGCCCTGGAGGGGCTGGAGGTGTCCAGGGCAGGGCCAGAGCTGGGGAAGGGGCTGAGGGAGCTGGGAAGGGGCTCAGGCTGGAGAAAAGGAGGCTCAGGGGGGACCTTGTGGCTCTGCACAACTCCCTGACAGGAGGGGCAGGGAGGGGGGTCGGGCTCTGCTCCAGGAACAGGGACAGGAGGAGAGGGAACGGCCTCAGGCTGGGCAGGGCAGGCTCAGGGTGACAGCAGCAGGAATTTCCCCATGGAAAGGGAGCTCAGGGGTTGGAACTGCCCAGGGAGGTTTGCAGTGCCCATCCCTGCAGGTGGCACCTGGAGGTGGCACTCAGAGCTCTGGGCTGGGGACAAGGTGGGGATGGGCACAGCTGGGACTGCACGGGCTGGGAGGGATTTTCCAGCCTCAATGACTCCGTGATTCTGACACACCAGGATACAGGCACACAGGATCCATGGATTTTGACGGTTCTCTTCCAGTGTTTCACATGGTGCTGGCACAGACACACCAGCTCTGTCCCTGTCACCTGGGTCCTGCAGATCCGTGCATCCAGCTGCACTGATCCAAGAAACCATTCCTGTAGCTGGCCTGGATGGCAGCAGAACAGGCAGTCCCTCCGAGCCCTGCTCCATGTTTATCCAGTGCTGCTGGGAAGATGAGAAGCCAATAAAAGCCCCAAGCCAAGGGGGGAACGTGCTCTTGTTCCCAGCTGTGAGCGCTGGAGATCCCCGGGATGGGGGCAGCGAGCCAGGCTCCCCGCAGCTCCTCTGGGAAGCAGCAGCCTGCTCCCACTCTGATTTCAACCAGCAGGAGACTTGCAGTGAATTTATTTGAATATGGGCCCCCCAAAGGCATCCTGAGTTCATGAGGAGGATGGATATTAGCTGGCACATTGAATACAGATGAGGAGGAAGTCTCATTAAGTCAAGGACAGTTGACACTTTTCCAGATCATCAGCCAAATGTAGATGCAAGGAGATGCTGGAATATTTCCACTATCAGCAGGCACCAGGAGTTTAAAATGTGGCTATTTCCTGCCTCCATTGCTGCTTCATTCTTGCCTGCCACTGAAGTTTTGATGGGCAGCCACAGGACCCACCACCCCTGTGCTTGAGGGAAGCCAAGAGCCACAGGAACAAATGCTCAAACCTCAATTTTGTCTAAAAGCCTTTCACCTTTTTACAGAGGACAAGGAGGAAGCTTTGAATATAGAATATAAAAGTGTTTGGAGACTCAAAAGTCCTGAATGCTACTGAGTAAATCAAATTTTATTTCTTCATGCAGTGCTAATGCTCCATCCACCTCAAGCTGAGCACAGCAGAAAGACTTTTGAGGGAATAAAATAGGACTGAATTGCCCCAAAATCTTCTATAAAAGTTTCATTTTCTGTGCTTTTTCAATGGAAATAGTAAAAGAAATGTCTTTCTGCATGTTTTAATTAGGTTCTTATTAACACCATTTTTCTCTATGGAAAAAAGAAGTAACACATCAAACCAAAGCAAATGAATAGCTTAATCTTTTTTTTTTCATGGAGTCGTTAAGCTTTGAAAAGACCTCCAAGATCATTGAGCCCAACCTTTGCCCAAACACCCCCATATCAATTAAAACACAGTGCTAACAGATAGTTACTTCATTCTGTTTGGAAACACTTCATGGGTAATCCTTAACACTTTAATTTCTGGTTTGCAAGCAAAAAGTTGTCTGTTGGGTTTTTTTTGTTTGGGGGTTTTTGTGGGTTTGATTTTGTTTATTTTTTGGGGTACGTTAAAAAAAATATTTTAATGTTTTACAAACATATTGGTCAGACATGCAGGCTAGATGGGAAATGATCCCTTAACTGAGTGACACCTCAGCAATCTGCAGGTCTAGAAGAAGTACATACCTTGAGGATGTCTTCATTTGCTCTCTTCTGTCCAACTCTGCAGACCTTTAGCCCTTGGGCTTGGCAAAGCTACGGATGCAAGAGCAACCTGATTCATTTCAAGACACTTTGCTCACTTAGTGCCCTTTCAACAGCATAATAATCCCATTAAAAACTGACAGAACAACCATGCCTTGCTGCACTTTTCTGTTTTAGAACAGAGTTGGGCACGGTGCAGGAATGTTCTCCAGGGAAATCACGGGGAGTTCCCGCCCTGCTCTGAGCTCTGCTGCTGCCAGAGCACAGCTGGTACCTCAGCCAGTGCTCAACAGCGTGTTGGCACCAATTTGGGATGCTCTGCTCCGTGTTCCCTTGGCCAGGGCACACAGAAGTGACCAGGACACACACAGGGAGCAGTTAGTGAGGCGGCTGCGGGGTTGTTGCGTTAAAAACACCAACTGTGGTCTTCAATCATTTACACCCTGCATAAAACACGCAATATCACTTCTCACGGAATCAGAGGATGCAACAAAGTAATATGAGCTGACAGCTCCCACGTAACAAGCTTTTTTTTCCCTCAACAGAAAGACCTGGAATAACTTTTTCCTCCCATTTTTCCTATTATGGGAAAAGTTGTCGTATTTTTCCACCCTGGTTCTTACGTAAGCAAAGAATTTCCGTAAGAGCTGCCCCCAAACGGACTAAAGATCCATTTCTAAGGAGGAAGTAAAGTAATGTTAACGCATTTCTTCTGATCCAAAAAATTACTGAAGCTGCACCAAAGCCTTCTGGTGTGAGATGAACCAAATGCTGAGAGCCCTGAGTGGGTTTGGTTCAGAGCACTCAGGGCTCACACCCTTCTGCCTCTTTGCCCCATGGCAGCAAAAAAAAAAAAAAAAAAAAAAAGTGAGTGAACCCAAATTTTTTTCAAAAAATGTGACCCCTGAGTTCCTCTTCTTTTTTTTCCCCAAGGCACAAGGAGACATAACTCAGAGGATGGCACTTACATGATTGTCACATTTCAGGAAAACCACAGCAAAAGATGATGGAAGCAGACATCACAAATAAAGGCAGAAGACCCTTTTATTTCGCATAGACAAAATGCAAAGAGTGTCTCATTAAATTAATATTTAAAAAAAAACCCAAATCAATCTCCTCACTCCACTGACATCACTCATCCTAATTAACAACAAAAAAAGAACAATCAAGGACCCATTTTCTAATTAAAAAAAAAAAAAAGTGCAAACATGACAAAAGACTTTTTGTTTTTCCAAATCAATGTTCCTGTTGAATTCACAAAGAGGGTGATTTTCTTTTTTTTTTGTGATTTTTTTTTTTCCCTTTTAAATCTTGTCTGATGGAACTTCCAGTTAAAATGTTTTTTTAAGTCTCCATGCACTTCGTAGAAAATCAGTAAAAACACAAACGCTTGTGAAGATCAGAAAACTGGACTCTTTTACCCAAAAATTCAGATGCCCAGTCAGATGAAGCTCACACTCAGACAGAAAAAAAGCAAGAGAGTCTTTGCACTGTCTGTCGCTCATATTATTATTTTTTTTTTGTCAAATATTTTGGCAATCTTCTTCTTTAATTATAAATATTGGAATTCAATAAAAAAAAGGTAGCTTTCAATGGAATTTTTTTTTTTGTGTTTTGTTTTTCAGTGTAAATATTTACAGCCACTGTCCAGCCATGCTCTTTTCGTTATACCAGGGTGTAAGATTTTGCGTAGGGATTGTTTCCTTTCAAGTGGCCCCGGGAGTCCAGCAGGGATTCTTGGGAGCTGCTCATTTTTGCTTGAGCCTGTCCTAGCTCAGCTCCTTCTCGCTGAGGTAACGTTGCCACAGCACCAGGTTGCCATGACTGGACATCTCTCGTGGAGGATGTCTCCATGGGGATCGGCTCCAGCACGGTGGGACGCTTCAAGGTTCGGCTTTTCTGCGGCTCCAAGCAGGCTTGCCCCAAACCCAGGTCTCTGCTCGTGCCCTGCACGCCACGGTTCAATAAAAAGTCCATCCTAAGGTAGGGTGGCAAATGCATGAGATCACCTGGGGAGGCAAAGAGGGAGAAGTGAGTCTTTATTTCGGGTCGCGCGTTGTGTGGCGAGAGCGGCTCGAGCTGGTTTGGCCACCAAAAGGGAGGATCTGTGATCAAAATTTGTAATTGACTTTGAATTTGTCAGCCATTTACTGTGCTGTGATCTTACAGAACTGTGCAATGAACTCCTTTTGGGCAGATCCACGAGGATTCACTGTTAATATTTATTTTCACAATGAAATGAGGAGTGTGATGTGCTTTACACGCACTCACGGCATGAAGGAGATAAAATTAAAAGACCAGGAGTTTTTCTCAAAATCTGAAAAGATCTTGGTTTTCCTTTGTCAAAAACTTGGAAAATGTAGAGGCTTAGTAAATTTCCAATTTTTATTTTCCATTTCAAATGGAAACCTTCACAATTCCAATTAACGAGCCCCAGTCATGAGTAAGAATGACTGAATTATTTAAAATGGATGCAAGAGTGATAAGACCATAGTCTTCAAGAGATTTCTGAATAAAACAGAAAAATTCTTGTCCTTATATAACAAAATTTAATGTCAATCATCACCACTGAGTTTAATTCACTAATAATTTTTTTACTCCTGTGACCACCAAGATGCTGCTGGTTTTGTGGTAACTAAATGCACTGGGACTGGCACCTGAGTTCTTGCATCAACTTTCTGCTTTGTATTGTCAAGAAAACCTCTTATTCATTATTTCTCTGACTCCTGGGCCTGTTAGGCATTCATGACATTCCTTCAAGGAAATGAGAGGCAATCAGGCACATAATGACATTCCCTGCTAAAAATATTTGATGGTGTAACTTCACCTATGTATAAAAAAAAGAGCACAGTTACAGCAGCATTCAGAACAGTATTTTCTCATCTTTACAGATCTCTGCAGGTATGGAACTTCATTTTTTTATGGTTGATATCAAACCTAGAGTCTCATCTACAGATGGGATGCATCCTGAATGTTTAAAGTAGGAGACTCTTGGCACCACAGCACCTGTGTAGCTCTCCATGAGCTATTTACAGCAGGAGAAATTAAGGCTGACCTGTGCCAGTGGCATAAACAACAGCCCAGGAAAGCAGTTCTTCATAATAAAACAATGTATAACAATTTTGTTCTTTCTAGTCCAGCTAAAAGCTGTCCAATGACCTAAAATAAAACAGGTCCTCTGCTTTCCCACGTAAGTCAAGGCAAAAATCTTACCTAAAAACCAACAGCATCTGCTCTGTCTGTAATTCCAGGTCACAGACAGAGAATTGCTGAGGAGTTGCATTTGGCCAGAATCTGTGTTTATTCCTATAGAAATCCCTCAGGCACAGTCTAACACCATATGTTTTTTTCTGGATGCATCTCCAGCACAGGCTCACAGCACGTGGTGCTTTACCCCCGTGGAGTAAGATGGGAGGATCAGGATGAGGCTGACACACACCGTGGAGTTGGAGGGAGAGGGGGAGGTTTGTGATGATAATCACACTGATTGCCTCTTGAAAAAGGAGCTGTGCTAACTTTAATTGGTTTTACTCGTTGGTGTGCCAGATTCTCCTACAGTACCTTTCATGCCAAGCACAATTCTGCATGTCAGGCCTGTTTCAGCTGAGACAGCAATGCTGCTGCTGCTGCTGGGGTGAAGGAGAGCAGGACATGGGCACAGGAGCAGGGAGGCACAAAATCCCTGCACTTCTGCCCAGGCATGGAGCCAAGCTGCCCGTGGGTACATCCATGCTGTCCCCTTGGCACCCAGACCCAGACACCCTGACCACATCAGTTCTTCTGCTTCTGCATCCCCTTGTAGTCCAAGTCCTCCCAAAATGCAGTTGTGGGGTTGGTTTGCTCCAAAGAGCATTCCCTGTGAGGGGAGGAGACAGCCAGGATGGGAAGTTCTTGTGTCACTTGCTCCCTGTGGCTGTTCTTGTGCAGCACTGCAATATCCAGAGAAGGAGCCCTGTTCCTACCCCACTGGGAGAGAGGCAGGAGTGCAGGATGTGCTGCTCCCCACACCTGTCTCTGCTCTCTGTCTAATGAAGGTTTTCAGGAGCTTGATTTGGCTGCCTGAGGAGTTGGGATTTCACTGTCAAGGCCAGCAAAATGCACCTCAGAGCATGGCAACAGCAGGTGTGAGAGCTTTGTGATTAATTATAATACCAAAGTGATGACTTCCCTCTCACCAGGAATGTTTATAGACACTGCTGGGGCAGAAAGGGGGATCTTTCTCCCACTCCCATGCTCCACAGGGGTTCCTCAGCCCCAGCAGAAGAGGAAGAATTTCTATGTTGAACCCAGTACTGGAGCACCCCTGTGGAGATAGGAGGGGAGAGCTGTGGTTGTTCAGCCTGGAGAAGACAAGGACCCAGGGTGAGCTCAGGACCTAAAGGGGCTCCAGGAGAGCTGGAGAGGGACTGGGGACAAGGGCATGGGGTGATACAATAATGAATAATGGCTTCAAACTAAAAGAGAGTAGGATTAGATGGGATATGGGGCAGGAATTGTTCCCTGTGAGGGTAGGCAGGACCTGGCACAGAATTCCCAGAGCAGCTGTGGCTGCCCCTGGATCCCTGGCAGTGCCCAAGGCCAGGTTGGACACTGGGGCTGGAGCAGCCTGGGACAGTGGGAGGTGTCTCTGCCATGGCAGGAGGGTTGGAACTGGATGATCTTTGCCATCCCTTCCAACCCAAACCCCTCCACGTTTCTTCTTCCCACAAGAATGGGCCTTTTCCCAAAGGTGTCTGTCACCCCTCACTGCCTGTGAGGGGCTGCCACTGCTTTGTCAACAGCAGCCAGGACATTTCACACCCCCTCCCTCTTTCTAGTGCATTTTCTGCTTGTTTTGTTGACTTTCCAGGAAGGAGCAGCAGCTGCAGCGTGGCTCACTGGCAGCTCCCCGTGGGTTCCTCTCGGAGCTGCTCCTGTGCCTTGGCACATTTGCTGCTTCTTGAGAGCCACAGGTATGAGTGGACTACAAAAAAGGTGAGCATTGAACCCTACAGAGATGGAGGTTGGTTTTCAAGCTGCTGTCTAGACATTTCTCTAGTGTATTTAGGAGCTTCAAGCTATGTAAAAAAGACCCTTTTCCCCCCTCCTTGAATCTGCATAAGAAAGCATAGTCAATAATCTGTGTAAACAATATGCAGTCATTTTACTGCAATTTTCTAAATGTCTGGGGGCAAAGTTCCAGCAGGATTTCAGTAATGAGAAACCAGAGAGTGTAACTTGTTCTCCAAAGCTGGGTACTCAGAGCACAGTCTCTGACATGGCTTATGCAGAGCCCTCATTATTTGATGTGATGTACACATTTTCCCATCATAAAAAGCCTCAGTGCTCCTTCTCATCTGCAAGGAGCATCTCTCCCTGCAACTGCTTGCAAAACAGGGCACATTATTAAAATCACTGGCAAAGAAAAAATTTGAGAATGGAACTTTTCCTTCTGTGCAAGGTTGAAAGGGTCTCACAGGATAAAACAACAACAAAAAAGTCTTTGATTTAGAAGAACTAATGGGTTTCTGACTTGAAAACACAATCTTTGAAATATAACCACAGGGGTTCACCTTTGCCATTCCTACATAAATTCTGAAGGTATTTTTGAGCAGAAAAAAAAAGCTTCTTGCTGTATCTCTGGAGCTGCTTGGGAAGACTTTGGTTCTTATCCTCTGGACACAACTGTACAGGCATTTTTTTGGTTTCTTGCTGTTCAGCTGAATGATGTTTTTTGGGCAAAACATTATGAAGTTTCAGGATGGTTCATTGCCTTTGATGCTCTAATTACCTCTTTTCAGCTATGTTTGTGCCTTATTAGTAATGAAAGCAAACCTTTCAAGTGCATGAGCACTGCAAATGAGCATGTTTAATAATTCATGCATTTTGGCTTAATTAGTACAAAAGACATTCCAAAACTATATTTTTCTGATGCATTTTTAAAAATGGGGTTTGGACTGAATGATCTTCAGAGGTCCCTTCCCACCCTGACCTTTCAGTGATTCTGCAATTTTTAAGAAAGGAGAATTTGCTTTATAAGAGCCTTAGAGTTCTTTGTTTGTACAGAAATAATAAACATCCAGTCCAATCTGAGTGCTGCAACTTAAGCCTGAGCTACCTCAGTCTTTTTTTTTTCCTAAATGGCCAGCCCTCTAATTAATTATTTAGTGCAGTACATTTAAGAAAATGTTAGTTCAAATAAATATTTGTAAACAAATGCTAAAAATCACTTACTGTGATATTTACAATGAGCAACACAATCTACCAAACAGGGAGTATTTTCTGAGTTAATGAGACTCTGAATAAAAATAATTTATCCTTATTTCAGTACAGCTAAGCTGATATAAAACACTTTGAAAAAAAAAAAAACCAGACATTTTCAGCTGTATTCCAGAGGTCAGCTTCAGGTGTGGGAAGGGTTGGGATGAATTTGACAGGCTACATGCAGGGAAAAAGATCACTGCTGAATTTTTCTTGGATTTTATTCAAGATAGCCTCATCTCATCTGCAGAACTAAACCAAGCTGAGAAGCACTCCTTTCTCCCAAAAGATTTACCTCATTCCTCTTTCAAATGCCAGAGAGCTTGCATGGTGTTTTTTTTCTTTTTCTTTTTTTTTTTTTTTTTTGCTTTCATCTACTCCAGAAAAAAAATTCTAAGTATTTGTGCCATTTTCAATACAAGGATCATCAAAGACTGCAAAAAAAGGATGCTCTTACCAAGTCTTTACCTGAGAGGTCTATGCATTTTCTCATGAATCAGAACCTCCAATAAAGCAAAAGCAATTTATCCTCACAACACTCCAACAGAGTGAGGCTGACAGCCTGAGGGTTTTCAAGTTTTGGTTGCCATGTGGAGGAAATTCTGTGCTATTTGAGAGGTTATCTCAGAAAATTTTGAGAAGTAGTGCTGGTGACTATGACAGGGTGTTTTATTTAACAAAGGTGAGGATAAGGCTGCTTGAATAGGGAATTCACACATCCTGCTTTAAAAAGGTGAGTGAGTAAAAAAATAAAACTCTCAGAGGTCTCTCTGGGCTGATTCCATGGGATCAAAAACCATGCCAGGGTGAGTCCATTCAGCCCTGTTAGCTCAGGGAAGGTGCTGGTGTAATTATGTTAATTTAGGAGCAAATTTTGACCTTGTGCAGGGCTGGGGGTGTACAAGTGCTGGGTAGATGGGGTCCCACTCTGCTGGGCATCTCTTGGCTTGTGCTGACTTTGGAAGGGGAAGCACTGATGGGATATTGTGTTTTCCTTTGAAGAGAACTAAAGGAGACAGAGCTGCTGACGTAGTTCTGCACTCAGGTTTATGCTGATTTAAAAATTAGAGTTGGTTTTTCCAGCTCACTAGCACAATAAATAAATCAGTGAAGCCTTTGCTGCTACTCACAGGCTGTTTTTCAGGACAAAGACTGCCTGTAAGGGAAAACTTGCTTTAGAAACAAGGGAAGAGTGGAGGGTTTGCAAGGACAAGGTGAGAAGTTTGCTGAAAAAAAAAGAGTGTAAGTGATACTCAGAGGCCTTTGTCACATCCAGAACTGACACACCATTAAAAAACTAGCAGGCAAAGCTTTCTTGGACAGCATCAGCTTGGTCTGAAGCCAGGCTGATAGCAGCAGTAGCATTTCTCACAATTGCTGCTGTCAGGGTTGGAAAGCTGCTGGTGCTCCCTCCCGTCCATCCCCGTCCGCACTGCGCCGAACCATCCCCAGCCTGCAGGGCTCACCAGGCTCTGCAGCACCAGGGACAAACACACTGAGTGAGCAGTAAAGCCAGTTAGCTGGTTAGCTGGGCCTGTGTCCTGCTCAGCCAAGAAGGGGAGTGAAGAGGATCAGTCCTGCACCTCCTTGCTCAGCCCCAGGGTCTGCTCAGCGTGGAACTGCCTTCCCAACTCGCTGGATGATTGTTGTTTTCTTGCAGTAAAATGCCACAAGTAGAGAGTAAAAATTTCTGAAGAGTGCTTTGAATGCCAGGGCTCCACTCTCTAGAGCCATTCTCGATCAGTAATGCAAAATGGAGATGGAATTTCCATGTGCAAATTTCTGACTGGCTAAAATGAGTGACAGTCTCAGCTCACTCTCTGTCAACAGGAGAACACCATTACCAGCACATTCAGGAGCTCACAGGCTCCTTCTGAGGTTTGCAAGACAAAAACTGGATTTAGTAATTCTCTGAGGTGATCCAAAATAAATGGCAGAAGGTCTGAGAACAGCCAAGCAGCAGGAGGGGAAAGGAAGGAGGGAGGACACAGGGCACAGCTTCCTCTTTAGTGCAAAAGCTGCTGTGAGAGCAGGCACGTGCCCTTCCCTTCTCCAGAGCAGCCTCAGCCTCTGCTCAGGTGTCCAGGAAAAAAGATTGAAGTGCTCAGCATTTGGGGTACTTTAAAACTGATTAAATTCAGGACTCATTTCAGCTGCCAACCTGCCCTTCCTGGCTCTCTGACCCACAGCATCCTCTTGTGCTTCTCTCTGTGTTTCAGCAGGTAGAACAACACCTCACCCTTATGCAGTTTATATTTTTCACCTTAATAAGTGAAAAATGCTAGAGAAATAGCCAGGTTTCCCATTTCTAGCTGGAGAAATCACAATTCCCTGTCAGCCCTGCAGGGCTGTAGTTTATAACTTTCTACACAAAAACTGCACCCTCATAGACTGTTTGGAGATCCATAACACCTAGTTAAATGTTTCACAATGCAGTCTGCTAAAACTGGCATTTTCATAAAAATACTCAAAATACCAGCTGTGATTCACAGAGCAAAATAAAAACAACAGTTGCTGTTGACTACAATCGTTGGAGTTATCTCTTAAAGAACACCAGGGTATCAGTAAATCTGGAGCTCAGGAGCCAAATTTGCTGCTGCTATAAATCACTGACTCTATTGATTTCAGCAAGACTATAAATTGATTTCTACTTGCTGGAGATTAGGTTTAAGTGACTGAAAATGAGGATTCCAACTAATGTGAGGTTTTTTTTCTTTTTTTTTTAAAGGTGATTCATTTTGTTATTTAGATTTAAGCCTTCTGATTCCAAGAAAAAGCCTTTGATCAAGATGTCTTAAAGCAAAAGCATGACTGCTGTAGCTGGACTGAGATCATCCATCTGAACTCCATTGACATAACAGACTGTGCAGCTGCCTGAGAGGATGGCAGGAGCCTTGATTATCACATTGTTACCTCTTCCTGGAAGATCTAATGGAACAGGAATGGAAACACGTTTTTGGCTTGCATTTCTCTAAGCAGAACTCGGGTCTCTAACACAGTGCTGCATTTTCAAAAGACCTGCCAGGTGCTTTGTCCTTTCCAGAAGTAACTTTAAGGAGAACTGATGTATTTTTAAGGGCTTTTCTGACAATGAGCTGAGTAAGGAAGGAAAAATTGATTAACTCCAGGGGTCAGATAGATTTAGACCCTACAGATAAGCCATGCAGGGCTGGGGCACCTGCACAACTGATCCCTTCCTGCTTGGATTTAATGAGGTGTCTAAATTATAAAAACATGTAAAAGGGGCCTCACTGTGTAAATCAATATCCACCTCAGAACTAAAGTCAGCAAATTTGTCAATAAATAATGAAATGGTGACAGAAAAGGTGAGCCCAGGAGCGCTCCCGTTCCGACTGCGCCTGCCACGCGAGAGGCTTCATGCATTTTTAAGGATGTTCTGAGACAGCACTCTCCTGCCCAGTGGCTGGGAAAACTTGGAAAACTGCTGAAAACGTCAGTGAGGTGCCCCTGGTTAGCAAGGCTGGAGTTTTAGAACTCATTTGCTGGCCGTGGGTGCAGTGAACAGAAACTGTTCAATTATACATCACGTCAGCTGGGGGTTAAATCGATCGTGACTCCATGGAAACAAGTTTATTCCTGAGAGAAGTTGGGAGCCTGGATTCAGCAGAGAGGCTGGGGAGGTGAGGAGTTTTCAGGGCTCACTGGAATCAGCAGGAGATGCTCTGCTGACCTCTCCAGGCTCTGAGTCATTGCTGTGAGTTCAGGGCTGAACCTGACCATGCCACGGCACCGGGAGAGCAAAACAGGCTGGGCAGGTCAGGGACAGCAATACCAGCAGTGCCCTGCTCCTCTGAGTTAGGGGTGACTTTCTGTCACTCAGTCTCCCCTCTCCATTAGTCTGAATCCCCTGGGTGATGCTGACGAGGTGCAGCACTGCATTTTTGTTAATCAAACCCCTGGGATCAGGGGTTCTCACAGCTCTCACACTTAAATGAGGGATGCTGAATAAATATTTCAGAATTGGAATACATCTGCAGAGCTGTGCTTTAAAGGCCAGCACATAAAGCTCTTCCATGGATGGCACAGACCATCACTACAGCCAGGTTAGGACTGTGAAAACTAAAGGGTTTTTTTCCTAGTGATATGATTGCCTGCTTTAATTTCCAAGAAGAGCACAAGCATGACCTTTCTTGCAGGTAAGATTTGGTTTCCATTTTCAGGTAGTAGTGCCAGCTCTCCTGTAGAGCTCAGATTACACTCAGGTTCCCTTGGCACGGGGGAAATAACAGAGCCTGACATCAGTTAAACCAGGAATGGCTGTAAATATCTGCAAGGACCTTAAAGCAGGGCTGGGTCTGTTCAGGGCTGCATGGAAACCCCTGCTGCTGCAAAAACCACACAAACTCTGTCCCAACACTGTAAAGGTGAAATTTCTTGGCATTTTCTAAATTAAAAATCTAGTTTTTGTAGAAGTGAGGTTCAAGTTAGGGACACTTAACAGAAGTGCTCTAAAATATCTGTTGTGTTAATTGGACACAGCATCTTTGGTTTGATTTGGAACTTTTGCTGGTAGTTTTAACAATTTAATAGTGAAGTTATGAATGTAAGAACATGAAAGTAGCTGAAAATTTACTGATAAATGTAATCCTTGCTTAAGGCATAAAACTCTTCAGTAACTAAATCTCAGTCAAATGTGTCTACAGCTACAGACAACATGGGTAATAGCTGCAGCATATATATATATATATATATATATATACACACACACATATATATATGGAACACAAAGCAAATAATCCACTTTAGAAAATCAGAATGAAATTAAATTTTTAAAAACTCTCACTTTTTAATAATAAAGATCTTGTTGCTAATCAAAAGATAGGAAATGGGCATTCTTGGGGGAATAGGGGGTTTTCTTAATGTGCAAATTTTAGTCTAGAAGAAATAGAAAGGAAAACTCCCAAGAGTATCCTGAACCAGCACAGTTTGGAATGGTTTGTTTTTTTTTCCAAAGCCAGTTTTAATTTTAAAATCAAAATAAAGAATAAATTAGGAAGCAACAGGAAATTTTGCTGCTACACACTCCTCACAGAGTCTTCGAGGAATTGGTACCACTTGTTTCTCTCCTCTAATTAAAAAATATCTTCCTGATAGCAGTATCACTGATCCATGGGTGACAATTGTAAAAATAATTTAGATTACTTTAAACATAGATTCACAGAAGGCTTTGAGTTGGATGTTAAAGATCATTTAGTTTCAAATCCTTCCACTATCCCAGGTTGTTCCAAGCCCAGTCCAACCTGGCTCTGAACCCATCCAGGGATGAGGCAGCCACAGTTTCTCTGGAAAACCTGTTTCAGTGCCATCAATGACTTCAATTTGTGTTACAGTTGTCTTCTATAGTTCCTAAAGTGGAACTTTCACATCACAATTGCACAGAAACCTTGTAACTGAACAGCTGCCCTATTTAAAATCAAGATTCACACCAATATAGTTCTCCTTTCTGATCTCAGAATATTTTAGTCTCTGATCTGAACCTGTGTAAGTTCATTTTTATTGTACTGGCAAGGTTAAAAAACTTGCAGTGTGAGCCTTCCTGTCTGCAAATGCACCAGAATAAAAATGAAAAGCCAATGATATCAAGTATGTAGTCACGTCAAATTAAATGCAGAATTAAATGATTTTCATCCCTGCAGAACATTCAGCTTTTCTCAGCTGAAGGAGAAAAAGCTCCTGATACTCCACAGAAATAAAACCTGAGACAAGATAAAGGCAATTTCCTCTCATCACTGATGTGCCATTTCTAGGATAAGCAGCAAATGGCACAGTCTGTCTCTTTGTGACATGCTCCAGCTTTTCCAACAGTGCAGCAGAAAATAAAAAGAGGGTTTTCCATGCACAGAAGGATTTAATATGGAAACATTAGAGATGCTCATCTAGGGGAGTAACTTCAGGATACATCACATAAGTAAATATACAAGTTATCAGTCATAGGAGTATTTACTACTGGTAAAATGTAGGCAAGAAGGTTTATTCCCCACTCTGTGCCTGTCCTTCTGTTTTTCCACCTGCTTATTTTGATTTGTCTCCTTATGTACTTCTCCCAAAAGTGGATCTTGGTCTCCTGTGGAGTCAGGATGCTGATTTCTTTGTTCTGTATGCACATGATATACACTGTGTGTATACATATTCATATTTTTTCATATATATTCTATTGCATTTGAAACTAAACAGTGCAAATGTAAAACTAAACCTGAAAACAACCCATATCTCAGCCTCTGTGTGCTTTGTAGGGATTTCTGAACAACAACAACAACAGGAAGATACACAGATTCTTCTGTAACTTCAAGAAATTCAGTTTTGGATGTGGAAACCATGGAATTAATGGAATTATTCCCCATTTTCAGCCAAGGCAGGATGATATAGCAAGGCTAAAAGTGAGCAGCCAAGTCCCAGCCTCTGCTGAATCCCCAGTGGCCGAATTTGTTTCGGATTCAGTCACAGCAGTGGAGCTCTGTCAGCAGCTTCCCAACAAAAACCCAGTCCCTAAATAGACTCCAATCAGTGTCAGAGGGAAACAACTCCTTCACCCTTGAACTCACAGGGCACTGGAAAAGAGTTCACATCTCGGGTTACGGGGCTGACACTGGAAAAATACTGCACTGCCTTCTATTGCTGCCTGCTTCTTATTTTTCTCATTATGCTAAGTAGCTTATTTTTAGCTGCAGTGACTGAATGCTGGAAAAGAAGATTTGTTTCTTGACTTGGGTGTTTAAAACAACATTTAGGCACTGCAGGTGATATCCAGACTGCATTTAAGGGACCCTTGTAAATCTTTTAATAAAATACTTGCATTCTTTAGCTCAAGGCTTGTCTGCATGTTAAGGCTTTGCTATTCAATCATCTGGATTAGTCAAAACAGCCAGAAACTTCTAAATTGGGTCAAGAATGCTAATTAAGGCATTTGAAAAACTGAGAGAACCTGATCATTCAGCAAAGCTGGAGAAGTTAAATCAGTATTTTTTCCTAGTTAATATGCAGTAGGTTTAAGGGCTAGACTTGGGCTGCTGGACTGAGGTGCCCAGCTGTAAAAAACCCAAAAAGTGTCCAAGTCTGAGAGCAGGTCTGGCCTGTCCTTGGCTATGTTAAAAGGCAATGTCAGCTGGCCAAATCTCCTCTGGGACATGGGGGCCAAGGAGAAGGGCTGGAAAATGGAGAGGAGAGAAATGGTGATCCTGCACAAGGACAGAGGAGGAAAGTGTTTCCAAGGGAGCAGGGGCTTGGAGAAGGGGGGCTCCTGCTTTGTGCAGGTGGAGGACCCAGGAAAGCACTCAGGTTCCCTATGGAGGAGTGGGGAATCTCTGACATCCTCATGGCTGTGAAATCACAACCTTGAAAATTCATTTTTTCAGAGCCTGCCTCTCCAAAAATGCCATTTTCCCCCACTCACAAGCAGGTTTCTTTCCAAACTGGTTCCTTTCATCAGCTGAAAGTTTCTGGAGGAAGTTCTGAGATATAAAACCTAGTGATGCTTTAAATGGATTTCCAAATCTACTAGTCTGATACACCCCTTGAGAGGCATTTCTTCCCTGGGATGATATTTGGGATGCTTTAGTCCTTCAGGGGTTTTATATTCATGTGATCTCTCCCCACTTTGAGGAGGTGGGATGATCAAAAATGATCTTGAACTTTTTCTGTGACAACAGGTAGAGAAATTCCTGGTCCAAATCAAACAAACCCTTAAGGACAATATATAAGCAAAGGTTCTTTTTACTGCTGATTAGCAAAAGAGAAAAATATAATTGGGGGTCTGACTTTTGCTGTACCCCTGTGGGAAAGGAGGTTTCTACAAATTGAAAGAAATTATAATTTTCTAGATATCTCCCCTTCAAGCCCTGATGTTATTCCTTGCAAGCATGAACTCCATTGCCAGGGGATGCAAGTAAGTGGTCTGTCCACTAAAGAACCCCAGACATAAATAGCACTTGGGATGCAAAGAATATCAAAATATTTCCCAGTTAATAGTGGTTCTTTTCTCCAGCACAATGATTTAGGAGTAAAGAGAAGAAAAAACCCAGCAGGCTTCTTGGCTGAGGCTATTACTGAGATTTAAAATTACAATAATGGGAATCTATTTTTAATAAACTGCTCCAGCAATGTTTATTGCAGTGAAGAATAACTGTTATGATAACTCAATTTGTGATTATTGTCCTTAAAAGAGAAAAAAAGGAACATTATTATAAAACTCTTTGAACCTCTGCAATTATCTTCCATTTTTTTACATTACAGACTCTTTGATGGCACAGTGGGAGGTAGGAAGAGAGTGCATTTCTTTCCAATTCCTGTCCCTTTTTTGGAGGATGAGGGACTGACTCATTTGTCAACCTCACAGGTAAACTTGGGGTTACAATTGCTGAAATTTATTAATATTTATGTGAAAAACTGCCTCAGTTTTGCTCTGCTTAAATGACTCCTTGAGGACCTGATCTTACTAACCAAACTTGTAGTTAATGACAGCTGTGGGAAGGAGAACAATAATCCAAATCCCAAACTTCTGGGAGTTCTGATGCTGAGAAAGATGCAATGAAAACAATGATTTGCCACCATTTTTACAGCATGAAAGATTTTAACATGGTGCAGGAGCTAAGAAGACCCACTTTTGTAAAAAATGTGATTTATCCCACAGCTTTAAAATCCTGCTGTGCTGTTTTAACTGCTTCAATTTTCTCTCTTAAGGTGCCTCCTGGGACACATGACTGTTCTGATGGCTTCCTGAAAAATGTCACCATCTACAGTGGGTCACCTTCAAGGTCTGGGCAGATGAGGTCTGACAGCTCTGTGCAGTCCACAGAACCTCATGTGCAGGTCTGCATCCATCCCTTCACTTTTTGGAAGCTGTGCAGGGGCTGTTGTTAAGCAGCAATTCCAGTTTGCTTGATTTGTAATGTGATTCTATAAAAGGGAAAATAATGGTGGTGTGGTTAATGGTGAAGCATGAATACAAATAATCACAGAATGTCAGAATGGTTTGGGTTGAAAAGGACCTTAAAGTCCATCCAGTGCCACCCCAGCCATGGCAGGGACACCTCCCACTGTCCCAGGCTGCTCCAGTGTCCAACCTGGAATTGAACATTCCAGGGATCCAGGGGCAGCCACAGCTGCTCTAGGAATCTGTTCTAATCTTATCTTTTTCCAAAATATCTGCTTGGGCTGTTGCAAAGGTCACAACACAAGGATGTGTGTGACATGCTTTCAAAACACCAAATGTAGGAATTATCAAAAGAAAAAATCTTACTTCCATATTCCATTTCTTGTAGCTAAGACTTTTGAAAACTCAGAAAAACTCCTAAAGTTTGGTTGTTTTTTTTTTTTTTTTTTTTTTTTTAAATTTAAGACTGTTTAGAAAAATGTTTTCTGTATACTTGAAAGTTTTGGCCTGGTGTAAGGACAATGATGCAGAAAACACCTACAGCTGCTTGTACCATCAGCTAAAGTTTGTACCATCATCTAAAGTATCCTCCTGTCTAGGAGAGCTGGCTGATATTCAAGGATCACCTTCTCCAAGCTCAGTGAGCAGAAATTCTCAGGCAAAAATTCTAGGAGGCCTCTAAGGATGAACGAAGAGCTCCTGGCAAAACTCAGACACAGAGAGGGAGTACCCAAGAGGGTGGAAGCAGGCAAGAATAACCCAGTGGGAATACAGGGACATTGAGAAACCTGGCTAGGAAAGCCCAAACCCAGCTGAATTTGTCCAGGGATGTCAAAGACAACAGGAAAATTCTGTAAGTTTATAGGTGACAACAGAAAGGTCAGGAAAAATGTGGCCCCACTGCTGACAGGAACCTGGTGACACAGGGCATGGAAAAGGCTGAATTTGCCTCAGTCCTCACTAGCCAGAGCAGCCTCCAGGAATGCCAAGGTCCAAGAGATTAGTGGGACAGTCTGGAGCCAGAGACTCAGCCCTGACAAGGATCAGGTCAGGGAATGCTTAAACAAACTGCATACTGGTAAATCCATGGCTTTGATGGAATGTGCCTGCAAGTGCAGAGGGAACTGGCAGATGCCAGAATGCAAATAGTCTTTGATTGGTCATGGTGACTGGAGGAAGTGCCTGAAGACTGGGGAAAAGCAAATGCCTGTCCTCAAGAAGGACAAAAAAGAGGATGCAGGAAGCAAGAATCCTCTCAGCCTCATCTCCATCCCTGGGAATTCACCAGCAAACTCCATTGTTACCTTCCATGAACTAAATTTCAGCTTTGCCATTGGGTGGATTCATTTCCAAATGCCCCATTTATCAAAATAACTTTTTCTAACAGTCTTTTTTCCAGCTGTCTTATAATCCTTGGGAATTATTTTGAGAAACAAGCAGTACATATTGCAAACTCTTGAAACTTTACTGCAACCATAAGATGCAGCAGGCAGCAGTTTGAAAAGGGAGGTCAGAAATCAGGAAGGAGGAGGCAGAAGTGATTGAAAGTGACATTTTCCCAGGAAGATTGAATTGGCTGAGAAGAAAAGCAAAGCACCATGAAAACAGGTAAGAGTTCTCTTGAAAGAAAAGATTTACTTCAAGGAAGAATAAAGGTGTGCTGAAGCAGCAGAGTGATTTATCTCAAATGTTCTCATCCACTGAAACCAAATACCTTAAGTTATTTTATTTCTTCGCCATGTCCTTAATTAGAGAATGACTTTGATTAATTGTATTTGAATTACTAATTACCTCTGGCAAATTTCTGAAGTGGTGGGTAAAAGAGGGAAGATGCCCAGTGTTTCCTCACTGACTTGAAAATTAAAATATTGGTCTGTCTGCTACTGCTGAAAGTTCTTTCCATCCATATGTTTTGTTTAAAATAAAGTGACATTTAATAATGCATTATTCAATATTTATGGGCCAACATTCAAATGGCCCCACTGGAACCCTCAATTATTCTTTCAAGGTAATGAAGCTAATTATTAATTTTATAAAATATTTCATTTCCTTGCTGCAAAGGAAAGCTAAAGCTAATCAAGAAAAGTAGGGAAAAAAAATAAAGCCATTAAAACTAACAGAGCTAAACATGACTACAAGTCTGTAAATCACTGGAGGAACTCTGCAGTTGTTCCTGAAAGATTTTTTACTCAAGCACAGGGACCAAATTTTGGTTCTATTTGCCCTCAAGAAAATCAGCTCTATATGGAATTTATTAGAATATTTCCAAATACTAAATATGCATAAGTAATGTATTTGGAACATGAAAGGAAAGAGAGCAAGATATTTGTTAAAGAAATGATAAAAAATATCTGTTGACTGCTTGGAAGGAGAGAGTTCAGTTTTGACTTAGCTGTGAATGCAGATGCTTCCCTTCAGCAGAGCAGGGACAAATATTTATCTTACTTCTTTGGAGTTAGAAATGAAAAGTATTTCCATCTTTATCTATTTCTACAGCTCCTGGGTTTGTGGTTCTACCCTGTGACTACACAGAAATCAGCAATTTCTCCCACTACTTTATTTCCTACTTATTTTCCCTCTTATCTATCTGACACACTAATTTCCTGCCTTGAGTATTATAACTGTCTCTACCTTCTGCTTGGGCTTTTTCTTCCCACATTTTTCTTTTAGCTTTCTCCAGCCAAATCCTTGATGCTTTCTTTTCAGAGTTCTTGCTTTTGAATGACCCTTCCTGATCCCATTGTCTCCCTTCCATTCCTCTGTCCTCACAACCACTGCTTGTTATGGTGAATAGTGAACAAAAGACCCTCCACAGATTATTCAGTACTCTTTTTCACACAGGTGAGCACCACTGATTGCTTTCTGTGGATCTGAGTAGCAGCACTCACACTGGCAAATGGATATACTATACTGTACTATACTACTATAAAATTCTATACTAAAATAAAATAATACAAAATAAAATAAAATAATACAAAATAAAATAAAATAAATTATGTTTTCAGAAAGCATACAATATAATTATGCCTTTTTCCCATTTGAATCCTACTCTGCTTTGTCACATCCTGTATCCTGTAACAAAGACTGACAAATCTTCTGAGATTTTATAACCTGATGATCTCAGAGTACCACAAATAACCTACCTGTGCTGTTGGCAACTAAGGTATCAGTAGAAACACTGTGTTTGTTTGTGATATGGAAATTTGGCTAAGCACAAAAGTTTCATGCACCTCAAGTACCTTCAGTCAGCAAAGAGCTGAAATCTTAATTTTCTCCTTTATTTTGTTCCCTCCCGATTTAGATATCCCGAGTCTGATATTAGGTGATGTCAAAAAGAGAGAGTGGAACAGTTCCAGGACATCACCAGAGGGTTGTTACAAGTCTGACAAGCCCCAAGGCAGAAGGGACAAGCACACCTCCTGCAATCTGTCCTTATGAGCAGTTGATGAGAGCCAGCTCTGGCTCCCAAGCACGGCAGTGAGACACGGTTTATTAGAGGCTGGTTTCACTGGAGATGGGCAGATGCACCCACATATGGTCTTATTTATCCCAGAAGGGTAATGGCCTGATGGCTGCAAGTGTGAGGAGAGGATTTGATGGCTCAGCCTCTTTCTGCTACTAAATTCTCATGTTTTCTGTATATGGGAGAATATGCTCACATGTTCCATTAGCTGGGACTGATGCCTTAGGATTTTAGCTTTTATATTTTTCATATATTTTTAATCCTGCAATTCTTCAGTGTATAACTCTAAACTCCACATAGAGTGTTAGCTGCTGCTTTCCCATTTTGGCCAGACACAACCATTCCTCTCCAGGCCTGGCAATCAAGGACACCTCACTGCCTCAGGCCCTGAGAGATGGAAACAAAAGTGAGTTGGGGGGGAGGCAAACTTGGGGTGAATGACTTCATTACCTGAAGCTATAATTGGAAGATTAATCCCCAATATACAAATGGACCAAACTTATAAAAGTGTGAAAACTTGTGACCCATTGTCTATTTTGGGTGTAGCCTTGGGGGGCTTCATCTGCCTGAAATGTACCTTTCAATAAATATAACTGTTTTTTACCATTATACTGTTTACTGATGTCAGTTTTAGCTTTCATATTTTCCAGATTCTGCACTGCATTGGTGTGTAACTCTGAACTTCATACAGTGTTAGCAAGTTCTCCTCACAGCTCAGTCACACAAAACAATCCTTGTCCAGCCCCAGAACCAAGGACACGCTGCAGCCTCAGCCCCAAAAAGTGCAAACAGAGAGAATGGAGGAGAGAATCTGGGAGGGTGGGACTGCAGAGCCTGGAGCTGGGATTGGATGATTAACCCCAATATGGGAATGGACCAAAACTTATAAAAGTGTGAATACTTTTGACATGTTTTTGACACGCCATCCATCTTGGGTGTAGCCATGGCCAGGCTCTTGTAGTGCCCAAGATGAACCTTTGAAGGCCTTTTAATAAATCCCTACTTTATTCCTTTAACTGTGTCTAAACTCTGTTTTAGGTCTAGGCATCATTACTCCCTTAATTTTGTCTGGCCTCTGTTTTTAGCCCAAAAAACATCACCACACACCCCAGTTATATCATGAGCCGCTACAGGAGATATTGTCACCCACCCTCTCCTTCCCAAGCTGGGTATGGGATGAAATCCCCCAGAGTGCCCAGAAGGCTCTTTGTGCTGCCTCACCTGGGCGGTGTGCCTTGGGAACTGCCATGTTCATCACCCTCCCTCCGTCCTGAGGCTTTGGGGGGGACGCTGTGAACCTGCAGATGCCCGACTCGGACGGCGTGCTGGACGTCAGGCTGTCCGTGTAGTCGTTGGTCCCTGCCGTGAGCTGCTCCGAGGAGGTGTCTGATATGAAGCACTCTGTGATGGTGAACTTGGCGTGCCTCAGCTGCTCTTCCATCTTGGCGTGCTCGTAGGCCCTCGCCAGCTCTTCGTAGGTGGAGGAGGCACTTTCTGTGGAGACCATGCTGCTCCTCGCCCGATCTGAGCGCCAGGAACAACGGGAGAGAGAAAACATCTGCTCAGGCCCTTTCTGGGAGGAAAGCCACAAGCATGGTATCTCAGAGTAAAGCCCTTGAAGTTATTGAGGTGATTTAGATGAATCTGCTTCAAATGCCTGCACAAGTGTTAGTTTAGTCAGGAACCTGATAATTGCAGATAATGGAAAGTGAAGCCTTATCCTGTGAGCACCTTAGCATTAAATTCATGTCTCTTTTTGTCTTGGGTTTCAATACAGGATGTGACCAGCAATGTGAATTCTGTCCCCATCTGCTGCAGCCGGGTGGGGCAGTGCCCCTGATCTCCTGGCACACATTATCTGCTCATGGGCCATCTTTAAACCAGCTGGGCAATCATCTTTATCTTCCCACAGCCCATCCTCCCTCCAGGAGATATCTCCTGTTCATGGCCACTGAGTCCCAGGGCATGACTGATAAAATTCCATCATCCCACTGGGAGATGCTCCAGCCAGGGGAGCAGCCAAGCCTTTCCTACCCAGATAAAAACTGACATTTTGGACACCAAGGAACCTTCTTTCCACTGGATTCCAGAGGAAAACCAGACCTTTGCACATCATCCCTGGAGCTTCAGAGGAAACTGCACCTTCTCCAGGAGCACTGCTCCAGCTGAACCACATCTGCCCCTGCAGGAGGATGCAGCCACCATTGAATGGGACTGTGCCAACACCCTGACTGACTGACGGGTGTCAGCTTGGATTCTGACTCTGGCAGGGTTGGGATTGCTCTGTGTAATACTGCATTGCTATTTTAATTTTCCTAGTAAAGAACTGTTATTCCTAATTCCCATCTCTTTGCCTGAGAGCCCCTTAATTTCAAAATTATAATAATTTGGAGGGAGGGGATTTACATTCTCCTTTTCAAAGAGAAGGTTCTGCCTTTCTTAGCAGACACTTGTCCTCAAAACCAGGACACTTTTATAAAAAATAACCTTCACTACAGGAAAAACGTTACTTTTTCAACAACAAAACCCCCTTTCTCTCAATCTTTAATGCCTTCAAAAGGTTTCAAACCCACAAACCAGATTTAGCAAAATAAGAAACAGCTTCTTTCCATTATCTTTTTAATGCATCTCAGAAATATTTCACTGGGGTTACACACAGGTTGGAAAGAAAAGTCTTTTTGTCCTGTTTCCATCATACATATATATATATATATATATATATTTTTTTTTTTTTAAAGTACTGGAGCAAAGGTCAAATAGAAAGGTAGTAGCTCTCAGATATTGTCTCTCTTGACACCAGGTAAAACACTAACTCATTTCATTCGGAACAAAGGTCTTCAGAAAGCAATATTTGGCAACTACAGCCTGCAGTCACTCAGTAGCCTTTTTTCAGTGCTCTGAAGCTAATAGAGGAATTCATATTTGACACACAGGTTATTATGACCTACAAGCTGTTCTTTTCTGCTGATGAGTTTCTGAGAATATCAATGTCTCTTAAACAACACTGTTATTGAAGATGTAAATGGCTACTGATACATTAAAAAGTACTCTGGAAATGTAGGGCTCATTTCTGCAGGGACAGAATTGCTGGGCTGCTGTACCCACAGTGTTTCTACTCCAGTGGGCTGGAAGAGCAGAGGAGTTAGAAAAGTTCCTTGGGCAGTTCCTTCATCACAAGATCTGTGCAATTTCAGACATTTTTGGTGATGTTCAATAAACAAGCACAGTATAATAGCTAATTCATAAAAATGGACCCTCTGCAGCAGCCAGAGGCAAGTGTGTCATTATTGCAAATCTTTATCTTTTTTACTGTGTGCCTGCACCCCTGCATCAGTTTTCATTGTGCACAAAGAATGATATTCCTGCCACTTTTAAACATGACCATCCATTATTTAAAATGACAAGTACTTCTCCAAGATGCTGTAATTCACTTAAGATTTGGAGCTGACCAGAACTTAACAGGGTTACTTTAGATTTTTTTTTTTTTGTCTTTCCACCCATAGGAAACATCATTCTGTGTTTCACATTTGATTTGCACATCAGACCTCAGTGATGTCTTCCCATGTTTGTGGTCAGCTGGGAACTCCCAGGAGGCAGCAGCTGACCAGTGCCATGGAGCAGTGCATGTGAATATCATGGTCATGCAAAGGTCACAGCTTGGTCCATTGAAGCTCAGCACCTGCAGCTCCCCATACCCCATGCCAAGAGGGAGAATATTCCAGAACCAATCTGCCTGAGCACTTGCTTTAGATTTGGGGAAAGTTTATCCAAGCCCAGGGTGAACTTTATGAAACTTCTTGAACTTCATGTGTACAGATTGATCAGGAAATTTCTAATGGCCTCTAGTTAGAACATTAGAACTCGGTCACAGCTATGAACTGCTGCCAGGCATTTCTGCTCAGCTCAAAAGCTACTGCTTTGTAAGCCTGGAATTGTTTTGATAAGTGCTAAATTCTGCCAAATATCAGCTGCATCAACCAGTTCCTGAAATCTCAGCTCCAGATTGGAGAAGTGATCAAATGTGCACATTAGCTCAATTGATTCTTGAACACATAATTTGGCTACATATGTTTATTTGAAAGTTTTAAACTTCTGAAGCACTTAAATTAAATGGACTCTTTTCCCAGAAACCAAGTGGTGTAATAGAGCTGCTTTTTGGCACAAGAAAACCTTTCTTGATCTAAAGCTTGCTATCCCTTACATAAATCACTGTGAGCTCAAAGGTAGACACAGAGTAGAAAAGCAGCCTTGTTAAAATATAGATTATAGAGTCTGTTTACATAATTGGATGTAGTTTATCTACTAAACCACACAGTAAATTTAATTTCTGCCCTTTGCCACACATATTGGAAAATATCCCTGGGTGACAAGAGGTTGGAACACATCCAAATGCACCTGAAATCTGGAGGATCTACAGAAAGGGCTTCTGAGAGGAGATTTTCTATTTATATTTAGATTTGTCTATTTAATAATCTTAACAATTTATGGTAATTCTACCTGAATGTTGTCAGCTGGCTGGAGGTATCTAGTGACTGCCATTACCCCATGGAGACAACATTGGGGTTTAAGAGGGTGAATTATGAAACACTGAGAACTCCAGGCTGTAAATTACTAAATATGAATGAAGTCAAATGTTTGTTCCTATACAGAAAACAAACCAGTCATACTGGTTTTTATGGTGACAGGCTACTCACATCCACTGCTTTGTAGCTCTAACACATCATGAGCACCTTTCTCCTAAAATCAGGACAGACAGTTGGCAATTCCTTCTGAGGAAGCCAGACCAAGCCTGGATTCCCTTTGGTCAGATTTCCATCTGAGAAATATTTTACATTTCTCCCTTTTTAACCTTTATCAGATTTACTTCATGATTGTTCTTCTAGTTAATAATTTACTCATTTATTTGCCTTTTTTTTTGTTGATTTTTCAGCATAGGACAGTGGAGAAAGCTTTTTTTCCAGTTCCAGTTGCATTTGTGATGTAAAGACATCAAGAAGAGATGAGTACTGCAGGCAGAATATGTATTCAGTGTCTCCCCACTTGTCATCTAGAGGAATAAACGCCATGCTCGCCATTTCTCAGGAAAATCCTGGCCAGCTGCTGCAGAATTCAGTCCTATGAATGGATTTTTACTTGGACTCTAATTCCAGAGTTTTCTTTTATTTTTTCCCCATTGATAATTAACATATTACATGAATGGGAAAACAGAAATACTAACCTGAAGGTTGTTCAAATCCTAAAAACTACTCCAAATATGACTCAAGGATATTCTTGCAGACTAATATTGTCCATTCCTAGTCAAATTCTCCTACTTTTGCTGTTTGTTTTGGGAAGCTACAGTTAAATTTACCACCTTTCTTTTAAAGGAAGGACGTCTTTCAAAGGATGCATGTGGAATGAGAAACCAGAGACAAAATATTTGTCATCATTATCACTGCAAGCATTTGTGGCACTCCTCATAAATAATCTAGTGTGTTGGGTTGATGTGGCCAGAAATGTGTATTCTATCACCATCTGTTAAAACCAGGTGGGGTAGTGATTTCCTTATCTCCATGGCACACATTATCTGCTCATGGGCCATCTTTAAGATAAGATTGCAATCATGTTTCTCTTTTCCACAACCCATACTCCCTCCAGGAAGATATCATCTGCTGCTGGGCCACTGAGTCCCAGTGCATGACTGATAAAATTCCATCATCCCACTGGGAGATGCTCCAGCCAGGGGAGGAGCCAAGCCTTTCCTGCCCAGATCAAAACTGACATTTTGGACACCAAGGAACCTTCTTCCCACTGGATTCCAGAGGAAAACCAGACCTTTCCACATCATCCCTGGAGCTTCAGAGGAAACTGCACCTTCTCCAGGAGCACTGCTCCAGCTGAACCACATCTGCCACTGCAGGAGGATGCAGCCACCATTGAATGGGACTGTGCCAACACCCTGACTGACTGACGGGTGTCAGCTTGGATTCTGACTCTGGCAGGGCTGGGATTGTTCTGTGTAATACTGCATTTCTATTTTAATTTTCCTAGTAAAGAACTGTTATTCCTAATTCCCATCTCTTTGCCTGAGAGCCCCTTAATTTCAAAATTATAATAATTTGGAGGGAGGGTGTTTACATTCTCCATTTCAAAGAGAAGCTTCTGCATTTATTGGCAGATACCTGTCCTTCAAACCAGGACACCTACACAAAAACCACCCTGGCAAGGGAATTACACCACCTGGGCTCCAAAAAGGCACAGCCAGGAGCAGGAGGGGTCCTGCAGCTGCTGCTGTCCCTGCGGGGAGCCCGGTCCGTACCTGTGTCCTGCGAGGGGCTGACGCTGTAGCTGTCACTCTCCTTGTCCACTGAGCCTGCTGGCCTGGGCGTGGGCAGCCTCCAGTCCGTGGTGAGGGTGTGGGCTGATATGGTGGGGTGGGGTCTGTTGAGGGTCCACTGGCTGGCGTAGCGGTTGCGCGCGGTGGGTCCGGTTTTGGCATTCCGCCTCGTGGTGGGATCTGTGAGGGATGGGAACAAAGCAGCCCTGTCAGAATCACTGAGTCCTAGAATGGCCTGAGCTGGAGGGACACACAGGGATCATTGAGTCCCACCCCTGGTCCTGCACAGACCCCCCCAAATCCCAGGCTGGGCATCCCTGGCAGTGCTGTCCAAACTCTCCCGGAGCTCTGGCAGCCTCGGGGCTGTGACCATTCATCCAACCACCTCTGGGTGAGGAACCTGTTCCTGATATCCAAGCAAACCCCTCCCTGACACAGCTCCAGCCATTTCCTTGTGTCCTCTCCCTGGTCATTAGAGAGATCAATGCCTGGCCCTTCACTTCCCCCTTCCAGAAATCATATTTGTTAAAAAAAACAAACTCAAGACATTCTTTTTTGAGGAGAAAAAAACGAACAGTGTTAATGCTGATCATTACCAAACTGCTGATGCTTTTCTAGAACTGCCCTCTTTCCAATGAAACTCTACATTTTATCAAGGGTGGAACTGAAGAGCTGAAGGCCCCATCATTCTTCCATTGACACATTAATTATCCCTTTACTCCAAGACAAGCAATTCTCCACCCTGAGAACTGAAAGAGCACAAGGCAAGTAGATCTGGTCAGGGATTTCACAGCTCAAGTGAAGTGCAAGGCAAATTATCAGCATAGATGTACCCTCAGAAACACCCTGCACCAGGTACCTGCTGTCAGTTTTTTTAAACAGATGTGCTCAGAAATGTGGGGCTGTAACTCCCTGCTCTGGACATACTGTTATTTTATTACAGTATTGATCAGCTACAGATTTCCTATTTTAACAAGTGGCCAAGACATAAAACATAAGGTGTAATCATGCCATCAGAGTTTCAGTGGGAATAGGTTCAAAAAGATTTGACTGCTTTGGAACAATTAGTAAATTAATACAATTTCTCAAACTTTAAAAATCACCTGCCACTGGTTTAAGGTCAGCAATGTTGCACTTTTTAAATTAACTTAGAGATAATATAGTGACCAAGATTGCAAAAGCAAACTGTGTGCCAAAATCGACCTCCTTGAACTTATTAATAAAGAGTTCTGCCCTAAGAGTGTGTCTAACAAAGCAAGGGAAAGAGAAAAAAATAATTATGTGGCAAACAGAGAGTGACTACATCAGCACTGAAGGATTTCTCTTCAAAGCTTCTGAAAGAATATCACTAACAATAGAAAGGGTATTAGAAATGAAAAATTCAAATCTATTCAAAATGTTCTTTGACATTCAAATGGTGAAGTTGTCAGTCTTTGAGGTAAGAGACTTTAGCAGAAGAAATTGAAAGAAAAAGCAACACCCAGATAATGACTCAGAGCACTGCTTCTGCCTAAGCATCCCCAGTGAGAATTTGTATTCTGCTGCTTAGAAAAACAAGGCTTTTATTTACAAATAATGGTCTGATCCTTCTCCCTTTTTTCCCCCTACAGCAGTGGAAAAATTAGAAGCCAGTGCCATTGATAAGTGATCCTCCTGGCAGTGCAGCACAGAGCTGCCTGACATGGACAGCATCCAAATCCGTGCTCAGTGTGGTGCAAAGCAACTCTGGGGAATGTGGCACGTGGCTCTGGTGTGGCCAGGAGTGAGCCTCACTCAAGGGAGAACGTGGAGAGCAGGAGAGTGCTGGTGGGAACAGCTCCTGGCACAGTGGTCTGGAGAAGAGAAGGTCTGGGGGAATGCCAGCAATGTACAGAAATACCTGAAGGGCAAGAGGATGAGAGCCAAGTTTCTGTCAGTGTCAGTGGTGCCCAGTGAGGAGAGCAGGGGAAATGGCCACAAGGAGAAACTTGGGAGCTTTGTCCTGAACATCAGGAAACACTAATGTGAGGGAGACCGAGCCCTGGCACAGGCTGCCCATGCAGGTGCTGGAGTTTCCCCCTTGGGGACATCCAGAAGCCACCTGGGGATGCTCCTGAGCCAGCAGCCAGCCCCTGCTGACCTGGGGCTGGACTGACCAGTGCCCAGATGTCCCTCTGGACCTCAACCTCTGATCCTGTGACTTGGGAGGATCTCATCAGCAGTGGGAATGAGCTGGGAGAGGCTCTGCAGCACACAGGAGCTCAGCCCTCCTCCTGATGAGCTGTGTTCCAGCCCTGCTGTGCCCTGTGAGGGGCTGTGCAGCACAGGCACAGCAAGTCCAGAGCTGGCAGTGGGCTGCAAACACAGCTGGTGCCTGGTTATGGCAGCTCTGCTCTCAAACACAACTGGAGAGAGCTGAGGTCAGCAAGGCAAAGGTTCACAGAGCATCTCTTTCATAAGTAAATAAATAAGGACAATTGAATAACTTAAAACAGCTGTAAAGGAATATTTGTCACTCAGTGAATGTGAGTGGGCTCAGACAGGAGGGTCCATAACCTCTGAGCCACCCAGCTGGGCTCTGCTCTCCTCTTCCCAGCACAAGTGGTGGCTCTAGACAAAGTCCCATCACCCAGCCTGCAGCAAAGCTGGATTAGTGCCTTAAATCCAGAGAACATTACCTGGAAGTCTTTGACCCAGCCCTGTGCCCTGCTGCAATCTGATCTGTACTGCTTAATAAAAGTGCTGGTGGATTTTTATTTCCAAGCAGGGCAGGACACAGATCATATTCTTACACATGAGTTAATCCACATTTAATTTGAAGGAATTCTCTCTCTGGCTGCAGAGGAATGAAGCACAGAACTGCACACAAAGAGCCATTAGTAAGGAAGGTGCTAAGAAGTTCTGTGGTATGACACAGGCATGAGTTTTGGGGTGATGCCTCTTTCCTTATTAGAAAATCTAGTCCTCGAGGAATGACCTGAAAAAAGATGGAAGAGCTATAAAAACACCAAGGCCAGGACTAGAACACCTATTATTTAAAAGACTGTGGTGGGAATGGATTTTTCAAATCATCTGCAGTCTAGCAACTGAGCTTTCAGCATTTATGTTCACCAAATTCAACAAGTAAATTCTGAAACAATCAGGGGACAGAAATAATCCAAGAGATTTCAGAAATTGCACACTGCAGTGAACTACATTTTGGTAAAATTTCTAACTCATAACTAATCAATCAACCTAGTATTTTTTTTAAGCCATTTACATAGATATGGAACATATTCATGAGAAGAATGAGAAGAATGGATTGCATCAGTATATTAATTTATGATAGTATTTTAATCACTGGAAGGATTACTTGGCATGAATATATCTGGGAAAAGTAATTTACCATAATAACTAAAGCCAGAAATATAACTTTTTCAGAAAAAGTAATAATGAGAATTGCTTTTTTTTCCTGATGGAGAGGTAGGGGGAAAGCTGTTTTTGAAATACAATAAAGATTGATCACAGAGGAAAAAAAAAGTATATTAGACACTAAAAGCCATTAGGGTAATTTACCCAATAAATTCTGGAAATTAAAATCTAACATGCATTTGGTTTAATGAAGGCCAGGTATGAATTATTTCGAATTACACCTCCATTTCAGATGCATATGCAATTTTCCCCATATTGAATCACAAATGCAATAGTTTAAGAAATGGCCTCTGCTGACCTAAATAGATTTCTCTCCACTCTCACACACAAGGATGAGGACACAAATGGAGGAGCAGAGTATTTCTTTTGTTACAGCTTTATCTTCTCTAAAAAAACCTCTTTTTTCTGATGTGCTTACTTGTTCCAGGCCGGGCATCAGAGACATCCACCAGTGGCCCCGTGGCTTGTGACACTGACTGGTAGTGGACAGTGTGGGTGACAGTCAGGGACTTCTGCTTGGACGTCTCTCCAAAGTCAGCATCAGTGAGCAGCACCGTGGATCTGTCGTCTGGAAGTGGAAAAACAACCAGATAATGAGCACAGAATGTTGGTTCTGCCTTCTCTGCAGCGAGTCCCCAGGGTCCCTGGGCAGTGACACCACGGGCAGAGCTGCTCCCTGCAGGGCTGAGGTGCCTTGGAAGGGAGGCAGCCTCTGAACTTAAACTCAAAGCCCACATAAAACTAAAGAATGACTTTCATTTTTGCTGGTGATTTCACCTTAGAGACGTGGGGCAGACTGTCAAACGTCCTCACAGAGACCTGATTTGTGGCCCTCATTCCTTCATTCCCATCCTTTGAACACTGCCTTCTTCCCCTTCACTTTCAGAGAGCTCAGATGAGCTTTTTAACAACGTATTCCATTTATTTCTTTTTATTAGCATGATTAGCCATGTCCTCAGTGAAACCATCCCATCCTCCCAAAAGGAGGTGTTACAACACCATAAGGGAGTGTTGCTAACCAGCCCTCTCTCCCCTTTTTCTGCAGAGACACAATATGGCAGAAGGGATGACCCTGACTCAGGGCTTTTTTTCTTTTTTTCTGCAGCTTCAAAAAAAGGTGTGAGGTTAAGCCTGACCTTGGGAAGGAAGAAAAAGGTGAACACTAACCTTTACTGCTGTGTTCTTCCCTGAGAGGTAGGATATATTCACCAAATTTCTACACAGACCTTGATCATTGCATTGCTATACAGCACTTGCTTCCTTTTTTAATTATTACTTTTTTTCAGTTGTGATCTCTGTATCGTATTTATTTTTTGATCCAAGGAGGAATCTGGTCCACTTGATCATGGATGGTTTAATAACAATAAATCTTTTACTGCCTTTATGCTTGCAGAACAACTGTTTGGGGTGATATCAGACTCTCTTTTGCAATCTTTACAGTCTTTTTATCCATTCAGAATTGCAATAAAAGCCTCAGGGATTTCCTGCTGTGCTTGCTATATAGTTTTATAATGTGACTTCTGGGCATTTACTAGTCAGCAGAGGTTGATCCACTTCTTTTAAGCTTTCCTGCTTTTTTTTTTTTTTTTTTTTTTTTTTTTTTTCAACTTGACAAGACACCATTAGGGTGAACAGTCCTGCACTATAACAGAAGTCACATTTTTTACCCAAAGAAGGCTATAAATAGAATAACATTAGGAATCAAACCACTCTGTCTCTGGCAAAGGATGAGCTCTTGTTCAGGTTGGGAATAAAGCCTCTTGGCAGCAAACTCTGTCAAACCCTGCCAAAATCCCTGCTTATTCTGGGTGGAAAGCTGCCTCTTACCAAGGCCCTGATCACATTGCTGCAGTTCAGGCTCTAAGAGTATTTTCACTGTAACCCCCCCACTGCTCAGCATCTGCCTCTCAAAAATTAAAGCTGCCTTTAGGATGAAGCCTGGCACAAAGGGCAGATTTTGGAAAGCCCAAATAATGATTTTAAAAAAATCTGTAGGTCTCCTTTTCAAACCTGGAATGGGCATGGACAGAGCTGCTGCTCTCAGCTTGCTGGCTCTCCTCTCTGGCCACACCATCCCTGGATGCTTCTTTTATACAGATTTTTATCCCAAAAAAGTAAAATTAGAAGTCTAACAAGGCCAGTCAGGAGTGTCTTGTCACAGTGTGTGCTCATACAGTCATGACAACAGGCTGCATTTCCATTCTGGGTTTTCAGATATTTTTAAATCATTTGGGAAAAAAAACCCAACACCAAACAATTCTATTTCTTGTGACAGTTCAGTTAAGTACCAGCCCCATGAGAAATCTTGTTTTCTGCTGCGTCAAACAGTTTAGATTTCAATTTTGCATGGATACACAGAAGCTGAAAACTGATCAAAATGTTGAAATATCATGTGCTATGAACAGGTGGATACAATATGTAATGTGTAAATTTTAAAAGCTGGCTGTAGCAAATCCTGATACTGAGAGTGCAGTTTCACAATTACATTTTTTCTTTAAGTAATGTCAGTGATCCAACTGCCTAGTCAGAGCCAAATGAGAAATCAGTATGAAAATCATAAAACTGCCAGTCCTCAATTACATTTTCTTCAACAAACTGTTTCCAACAGTTTCATTTTCCTAATGTCCTGCATTATTTTAGATCCTATACTGAGATTACTTTTACTGGGAAATGACTCAAAGAGAAGGGGAAAAAGCCCAAAACAATCCAGTTTGGTTTTCAAATTACTCTTTACTCTTGATTGTGCAGCAGGGAAAAGGTGAGGAGTAAAGGAACTGAGCCTAAAAGAACCTGTTACATTAAGCAGGGGAGAAAAAAGCTCAGATTTACCAATGGTCTCCATGGTGTCCCTCTCCTCTATCAGCAGCTGTGCTCTGGGAATGTCTATGTGCATCCTCAGTGTTTGCTGCTGCTTATTAAGTGTGTCTGATGTCCTGGTGTTCTTGCTGAAAACAAAAGAGAAGTGAACATGTTAACATTCAGCTTAAATTAAAAGATATTTGCAAACTTCCTCGTTTTCAATCTGTCCAGCTCAAGAAACCTCAATGTAACCATAATCAGCAAAAAAACCACTCACACATCTGATTTTGCCTTCTTCAGAACAAGTGCATGGTATTAATTTATGCACTTAATGAATGCACAGTGTGGAGGGATGTGGTCTGTCCTCCATCAGTAGGAATCTGAGAATTTCACACAGTTTTCTTCAAGTGTTGTCATAATAAAATTAGTAAAAGCACTTTGGAAGATGGACCTTTCACTTCTCAGGAATCTGAGTAAAAGCAAGACACAGCTGATCAAACAGGTTGGTAGGAAAATGATGTCTTGAGTAATTTCTAATTGTTTTTTTATCTTTTCATTATTTTTAATTAGCTAAGTTCCAAATATCACTTCGACTGATAAATGAAAAAGCAAATTAATAACTAGGAGTACTATTAATAGATTGCATAAAATAAATAAAGGCTTTAGTCCCATTGATGTTCCAAGACAAAAATTGCAAATCTTGTTTACATTTGTGGATTATGTCTAATTGATTGATGCAATAATCTAAAAAAGAACGTAAACCAATTATTTTATCATCATGCAAATTGAAACAATTTCATTTTGAAGTTTGTGTACCAGAAAATGACTTCTTAAATGAGCTGTCTACCAAAAGCAAATGAAAATGGATGGTAAAACCAAGTGCCACAATCATTTCTAGCACAGAGCTTGCACCAAGAAACCTTCACATTGCACTAAAAACCCAGGAACATTTTGCCCTTTTAGATGTAATTACTCTCGGGATGAAATGAAATATTTGCAAATATTTCACGCAGGAGGCTGAGGAGAGCTGAGACAAATCAGGCAGCAGTGTGATCCAGGTGCTCAGGCTTCAAAGAGCTGTAAGATCCAAGTGGAAGCTAATTTTCTAGTTTAAAATAGCTGCAGATCACTCAGTTTAATTCTGCTTTGGCAGAGAATTATTGTTGTTAAAGGAATCAGCAGAGGACTGTTAAAGTGATGAGCTCAGTTCTTCTGTGAGCACAAAGAATTAATCCAGTGTGATGAGCTCACATCTCCAGGAAATTTGTGTTAACTTCCTGCTGTGTCTCCACATCAGCAACACCTGATGAACTCAGGCTTGGAGGTTCTCCTGGAGTCACTTTTTGGAGGAATTTTCTGGCCATGTGGTCAGTGCTTCTGCTCAAATCCAAGGGTGAGACCCACAAGGCACATAGGAGCACTCATCTGATTTTCACCCCCTGCCTTTCCCTGTTGATGTGATCCCTAGCATTAACACCATCTATATATCCAAAATTTATTCTCTCCCTTCTCCTGGGTGATTAGATGGTGTTGCTCCCTGCATTCAAACAGGCCACAGGTGCCTCATTCAATCATCAAGGAAGCAAAATATCAGGAGAGCCTCCCAAAGGCTTCCAGACTTTTCTCCATGTATAATCAGGGGAGAATGGTCATCACAGGCTCTTATTAAGAACATAAATTTTCAAAGACATTTAGTGTTGTCAAATGCAGATAAATTCCACACTGGTGTTCTTCAAATCTCTGCATGGGGTGGATGCCATTCAAGTTGCTGAAATATTATAATGTTTTATATTTTATCTATATTTTATCAATAATAATTTAATTGCATTCCAAATATGATTGGACACAGGCCCTTGGAAAGCTGGACTGCTCTGGGCTTGCCCAGGGTCATAGAGCAAACACAGAGCACCTGTTCCAGTGCCTCACTGCCCTCTGAGTAAAGAACTTTTTCCTAATATTTAATCTAAACCTGCCCTTTTTCAGTTTAGAGTAGGAAACTGATTTTTCCAATTTCAATAATCCAATGGGATACACAGAGTCAGATGCATCTAGAATCTTTGCAGCACATAACTGAGCCTGGGAAATGCATCACTGCACCCCTCTGCATTCACTGGGGATGCAGGAGATGAAGGGATGGGATCAGACTCCTGCTCAGAGAATGCAGATCCCAGAGTGCCAGAGCCTCTTCTGCAGGATGAATGCTCTGTATTCCATTATTAGAAAGTACAACCAACACAGGAAGCATTGTTTGGACCACAGGGAGCAGGAGCAGAGTTTTCCACCTGACCAGAGAGAATTCCCAATCTCAACCTTGGCTCCAGGGATATCTTAATGCAAAATATGTGGCAGGTCTTTCAAGCCAGAACTGGAACCCAGGCCTCTCTATATTCAGGAATATTCCCTGCTATTCCTGAGAGTTGTTCCTTGGTTTGTGGGCTGTCTCTCCTCCTCCTTGCTGATCTAATTAATTCCCCTGCATGCAGCAGTGACATGGGGTGTCCAAACACAGCTCAGGCAGAAGCAAGGGGGTTGGTGCTGATTAGGATGATGTCTCATTCTGGCTAAGTGAATTTTAAATTCTTTTTTGCAGACCACAACAGCTCAGCTTTCAAGTTAGAAAATCCTAAAGTGCCCACAGCAATGAAATGCCTCTAGAGCTTGGAAGGAGGGCAAAGTGTTTTAAGGTTTCAGTTTTGAAGCTTGGTTGGAAGTATTTCCTAAACTGAATTCAGGCAAAAATATTTTAATGGTCTGGTGGATGAGGAGTCCAATGACTATATTTTTAAAGGGCTAAAATGTATCTATGTTTATTTTTTTTGTATTTACAGACATAAAATTCCCAAACATAAGCATGTGCTTTTCTTTACTTATCAGACCTTGTAAAGATCTGTGTATAACAGAATTAATTCCATCTAGTTCAAAGAATCTCTGAGCTCCAAATCTTCAGGCACTGGAGCCTGTCAGGAGGCTGAGTCACAGAATCACACAATCATGTCTTGGGTTGGAAAAGACCTTAAAGATCATCCCATTCCACCCCCTGCCATGGGCAGGGACACCTCCCACTATCCCAGGTTGCTCCAAGCTCTGTCCAGCCTGGCCTTGGACATTCCAGGGAGGAGGAATCCACAACTTCTTTGGACAACATGTTCCAGTGCCTCATTGCCCTCTGAGTAAAGAATTTTTCCTAATATTTAATCTAAACCTGCCCTCTTTCAGTTTGAAACCCTTGCCCCTGTTCCTGTCACTGTCTGCCCATATTAAAAGTCCTTCTCCTTTTCCTAAGATCCTTCCAGCTGCTGAAATGCCTCAATGAGATCTCCCCAAAGATTTCTCCATTCTGAAGAATCCCAGCTCTCTCAGTATTTTGCTGTATTCTTTTATTCTACTAAAGTTCCTGCTTTTGTCACTATTTAAAACAGGTATTTGGGCAGGTGGTACTTTGGTCTGATTACAGCTTTTATGTTGAGTCTGTGAATAAAAAGGCCTTCTTTTAAGATGTACAGAGCAAGTACATTGTATGGGGATTTTGAAAGAGTCCACAGTTTGTTGTAAAAACATACAGGAAACTAAATCTTGTAAGCAGTCAGAATATTTGGGGATAAAAGATTCTTCACCTTCTGTTGAAAATTTAAAAATTCAGTGAATTGCTAAACTGATTCACAGTGAGCTGTTACAAAGAATGTAGCTAGACTGGTGCTTTCACCCAAAAGAAACATTAAAAAGCTGTACTTATCCAGCAGCAGGGATTTTTATTTGTGAGTTTAAGGTATCAACATGAGTTGTGCAGCTCACATTAAACTGCTGATTTATCCTGCTCCACAGACATTTGACTTACACAGCCAAAGCCAGTGACTCTCAAAGCAAAGACTAAAGCTCCATTTTTAATCTGCTTTACACACACTCATGAAAATCTCCTCAAAGGGAAAGATACTCAAAGCTCTCTCCAGGCCTCCAAGCATGGAATCATCTTTTCTGCCCTCTCCCCAAATACCCCCTTTCTTGATATTTTTATCACAGCAGATTTTGGTAAAATCTTAAAGATAAAAAATTATCAGGAACTTTATCATACATGACTGTTGCTTTGGAGAGGGCTTATTATCCTTTGATTATTCACATATTACATCTTCAGGAACATCTGGTGTTTGTGGGTAGCTCAGGTTTTGGTTGAAGGTATTTCACAGATTTTTCACAAATGTGAGTTTCCAATTCTGGCATGTCTGCAAATGTAAGTCTATATCCCCTACTTCCTCTGAAATTCTGATTTAAGTCATTTGTCTTTGCTCAAACTTTTAGCAAAGAAATGTGAAATATGCTTATGTGATAAAGACAAGATTATTTGTTAATAAAAGAGGATGAGAGGAACTGGTTTGATGGTCATGTTTCAATGCTGGTGAAGGCAAAAGCCAAATGAAATGGTGGCAGGTGAGTTACCTGGAAAACCAGCTCTGAACTAAGGACTGAGGGGGGACCTGGCTGCTCTCTGAGCACATCAGATAGGGAGGAAAAGGTTCCTTCATTTGGTAACCATCAGCAAAGGAAAAATGAGTAAAACCTGGACACTTCTGGAAGTTTGGTGAAGTTTCCTGAGTGTCAGAAATGCTCTGGAATGGCAGAGTGGTGACAGTGGAGCAGCCAGGGCAGAGCATTCCCAGTTTTGCAGAGGGGCTCTGAGGGGCTGGCACTGAAATCTCCATCCAGGGGTTTCAGCTGATCCCTGCTGGGTTCTTCTTCACTTGCTGTGTGTGCTAATCTGTGCTGTCTTCTGTGGCACCAGACAGCAGCAGGGCAAATGCTCCTGAAGCTGCTGTATCCCACAATTTGCTGCCATGGGCAGCCAGGGAGGGGTGACCTGCACAGCATGACCAGTCCTGTTAGCATCACTGGGCTTATTCAGATGTAATGGCAGAGAGCTGAATCTACACCAAACCCTTCTGTCACCATGTCTTTGCTTTTTCTTACAACAGAAGTGAAGTTTATCATGGGTGAGGAGGTTTGGAGTGTGGTCCATGTGGTGGAATACCTATGACATTCTCAAATTTGTTGCTTGAATATAACAAATATTTTCTAGCAACCCAAAATTCATTTGAACTCAAAAATAATCCCTTGGTGATCCCAGTTTCAAATATATGCAGCAGTTCTAAAGTTCAATATTTTCCCTAGACAAAAGAATAAACATTGAAGTTATGAAATTTCCATCTTTGAAAGAATTGTGGTGCCAGAATAGTCATTATGATGCAATCCAACAACTGAATTAGATTTCTGAATGCTGAGCTGATGGAACAGAAGTGAAAAAAATAAATGGATTTACCTGCTCTTTTATTCCTTTGGGCATAAGCAGCTAACAACAGTGAATTACATAAACAGAGCTGCAAAGTTTAGAGATCTTCACAGTCAGAAATTTATTGCCTTTAATCAGATGATCTCTGAAGAGCAATTACTTTGATACATATTACAAGTTTTTTTTTTCAGAGTAGGAAAAATGTCCAAATGGACCTACATATCTTCTATGATTTAATCTACTAACACAAGTTATCATTTTTTTTTTTTATCATTGTAGCCCCTCACATTGTCCAGAGTGTCTTTTTTCTATCCTGTCTGACCATCAGTGCATCACAGTTCTTAACAGACAGAAAAATGGTGTGGTTTTGGAAAAGGGTTTAGGAAAAAGTTTACTTCTCCATTTGTCCCTATAAAAATTCTTAAATATGATATTATAGTTGACAGGCATTTTTCAATTTAAAAAAAAACCAACATAAAATTCAATTTGTTCTTACCTCATAAGCATTTCGGCCAAACTCTTTGCATCTAGAAGAAAATAGAAGAAATGTCATCACAAATGAAAATCTATTTGCAAATCTATGACCAAATGATTTGAATCAGCCATGTGTAACACCACTGCTGTTTCTCCATCAGTGGCAACAATAAAAGTGTCTAAAAGTCCCTTTTGCTGAAGTTGCATTTCTGCTCCAAACAGCCCAGTTTAGTTCCTCAGTAGCACCAAAGATAATTAGAGAAATACAAGTTACCATTGGCTTAACTAGAAAAAAAGCTACTTAAATATATTGGAAATAGGAACAATTTGACCAATAACAAGGATCTGAGTTCTTTCATGCTGTGGGTAGCAAATGAACAGGTGAAGGAAGAAGAAAAGGCAAGAAAATAGGGATTTTGATATCCATCTCTGGGCAAGAGCTGAAGCCAGGCTGGATGAGCAGCTGCCAACAGGTCATTTCCAAACCAAGCAAGGGAGGTCTCCAAGGAGCCAGTTTAGAATCCCAGGATCCCTGAGGTTGGAAAAGACCTCCAAGAGTCCCAGCTGTGCCTGATTCCCACCCTGTCCCCAGCCCAGGGCACTGAGGGCACATCCAGCCCTTCCCTGGACACCTGCAGGGATGGGCACTGCAAACCCCCTGGGCAGCCCCTGCCAAGGCCTGAGCTCCCTTTCCATGGGGAAACTCTTCCTGATGCCCAACCTGAACTTCCCCTGGAAAAAACTTGCTTGGTTGCACTCAAATATGAATATTTGTCCACTAGCAATAATTAAAAACTACCACTGCGTCTTCAGAGTATGGTCTACACATGAAACATAAAATGGTTTATTCCCACATGGATCAGCCCTGCAAAATAAGACACTGCTGAAGGAAAAATATTCCTCCTGTTCTTGTCATTGCTGCTATTATTATTAGCAGAAAATCCTTTGGGGCTATAATTATTTCAATACTTATCAGTTCAAAAGGCACAGCTGAAGTTTGGTTTTTCAGGTAGGCTTCTGTAAAATTTTATCAACATAATACACTAATTTCTCTGGTATCATCCAGCAAAACCAGGCAGCTCTGCTTTGTTCTCCTGCAGTCTGCTGCTAAACAAACTCACTTAAAATGCTGATTCCCAAGTCCTTAAGTTTATCACACAGCAACAAAGCAGCCTTTTGTGCAACCAACTGAAGCAAATCTGAGAAGAAAGCAATTCAAAGTTCTAAGTCTTCAAACAACTCTTATAGGGAAGTTTACATTTCTTCTTTTATCTGCTTCTTGTAAATCTACCAGCACCTGCCAAGATATTTACTGAATTTGTCTTTGTTTTCTCCATCCCACCTTTTTTAGTTTTCAATCACCTCTTGGGTCTCCAACACCTTCAATCTCCTTACTTGTGATCCTATTAAATATCTTGCCTTTAAAATTCCAAGGATGCAGACAGAAACAAGCCACCATCCTAACATATCTCTACAGCTTGTGTTGGACTAATTTTTGAAAAAAAATGGACAGAGGGCTCTTTTTATTCTTTAAAAAAAACGCAGCAGAACTCCTTTTATCCACTTCTCTGAATTGTATTTATCTGACACAGTGCCAGCTTGCCTCTCTTTTTATTCCTCACCTACCACTGGAGAAGCTGGAATTCTGTGCTCCATCTAGGTCTGCTAGCTCTACTCCTTCATTTTTAACCTTCCTCCATCCCTTTCCAGCACAAAGCATGGAAGATTCCTGGTGGAGGGAAGGATGGTTCATCTGAGGTGTCTCATCCAAACCAAGCAGTGCTTCATTTGGGCACTCAGAATTCCCATTTTTCACTTGGAATGAGATTGTCTTTGCCCTTAACACTTGTAAGTTGTAGTGCCTAGTAGATGACAATATTTTTGCCATCAGTTATAAACCAAAAGACCAACACTGCTGCTCCCAAAGGAGTTTTGTTACTGACTTCTAAAAACTCAGGAAGGGACAAATTTCTTCAAAAGAAAACAAAAAAGCCAAACAAACCCAACACAATAATAATAATGATACTGGTTGCAAGTAATAGGATTTTTTTTCAGCAAATTTTATGATGCTTCTTGCTGTTCTAGCAGCACCAGGATTATGAAGACACTGTGCACACATTCTCCCTCTGGCACACATAATCAGGGTGGTTTAATATGCAAATATTGTTTTCATTCAGCCAGCAGCTTTTTGAAGCAATTGCTGCCTTCTTAAGCGAAGTCTCTGTGTATTTGTGCAAGGAATTCACAACTCAAGAAAAGCAGAAGGGACAAAGTTGAAAATTATTGCAATCTACTTCAGTTTGCTTCTCATAATTTTTTATCATGTTTAAATGGCAAAGAAATCTCCCTCACATGTTCTCAGGTGCTGCCCTGCACACAGATGATTTCCATACTGCATCTGGGAAAAAAATCACACCAATTCACCTATGTGGCACATAAGTGCTCATCAACACATGATCATTCTTGGCTAAAGAGATGCACAGGAGATTGTGCACCTTCAGTAAAAATAACATGAGGCATCCAGAAGACCATGAGGTGTGTCAAAAGCTGAATGAGGAAGTACTGAAAGGAAAAAACTCCATCAGCTGAGTTCAAATTTGCTAATTATCCAAGTAGATTGTTTAAATGGTCAGCAGAACTGCTGGAGTTGATGGACACAAAGGTTGGGGTGGGAAGGGACAAAAACAAAGGTGGATGGAATATAAAGGGCTCCTCTATCTATCAAACCAAAATCCAGAAGCCTAAAAGTAACTGAGTATCACAGAATCATGGAATAGTTTTGGATGGAAGGCACCTTAAAGCCCATCCAGTGCCACCCCAGCCATGGTAGGGACACCTTCCACTGTCCCAGGCTGCTCCAGCCCCAATGTCCAACCTGGAACTGAACATTCCAGGGATCCAGGGGCAGCCACACCTGCTCTGGGAATTCCATCCCAGCCCCTCCCACGGAATAATTCCTAATTCCCAATATCCCATCCAGCCCTGCCCTCTGGAAGTGGGAGCCATTCCCTGTGTCCTGTCCCTCCATTCCCTGTGTCTGTCCCTCCATTCCCTGTGTCCTGTCCCTCCATTCCCTGTGTCTGTCCCTCCATTCCCTGTGTCCTGTCCCTCCATTCCCTGTGTCTGTCCCTCCATTCCCTGTGTCCTGTCCCTCCAGCCCTTGGCAATTGTCTCTCTCCATGTTTCCTGCAGCTCCTTCAGGCCCTGCAAGGCCACCCTGAGCTCAGCCCAAAGCTTCTCCTGTGCAGGTGAACAATCCCAGCTGTGCCAGCCTTTCCTCCCAGCAGAGCTGCTCCATCCCTCTGCTCATCCTGCTGCTCCTCTGGGCTCTGCAGCAGCTCCAGCTCCTCCCTGGGCTGGGACCCCACTACAACATCATGTGTCCAAAACAGCTGCAGAAGAAATGTTATTGTCACAAACCAATAACCAGAGATTTTCCTGCAGTACCCTTTTGATCAGCAAATTGATAATACTGTCTAAAATAAGCCAGCATCCCTGGCTATGTCCTGTCACCTCCCAGTTTTCAGGTGGTGGCAGCAGGGCTTGGGAAGGGGGCACAGATGACAGAGGGAAGGGGATGATCTCTGCTCCAGCCAAGCATCACTTCAGGGAAAAAACCAGAGCCATCACTTTCCTCTGCTGGAGCAGCCACCTTTAAAATTCTTAACACACTTGGGTTTTCCCCCTGGGAAATCAGGGACAGTGATAGAGTTTTAAATTGCATCCTGCCACTCCTGAACTATCATGCTGTGCTGATCCTTTCTGCTTGTGTTAAGGTGAATTGGATTTAAAAACAAAGGGAAAACCATTAGAGGAGCAGCAGAGCTGGGTCAATAGCCAGGAGAAGGAGCATTAAACCATCAGGCTTCTCTTTGAGAATATCTGCTGAACTCCTGAATGGCTGCATGAACTCCAGCAGCCAAGTGACCTTTTTTTGTGACCTGGCTGGTGGAACTGCTAAACTGGGCAAAAATCAGGACTCTGCTTTCTTTATAAAGGAGGAAGAAAAATGTTTAACCATCCTTACATCCAAAGAAGTGGTAAAAGAGTCAAGAATAGAGAGGCTGCTGTTCTTCAACAGAAATGGGAACTAAACCCATTGTCAATAAGCAGGGACACAAATGCAGATTACAAATGCAATTGCATGCAGAGCACACTGAAAATAAACCTGCAATTCCCTCTCCTATTTGTCAAACAGGTTCAAGCAAACCACTCCTGCAGCCACAAAAACAAAGAGTTACATCTGTAACTTGCACAAATTATTTTAGAAGGTTCCACTGTGGAGATTATTTTTCTGATGCAGACTAGAGGAAATCCTGATTGAGGAAAAAAGAATACTGTGCCTCAAAGAAACCCCACCAGGTCATAGAAACCAAGTGATAATGTGATATTTCCCTTTCAAAAATTATATGAAAGGTAATCATAACAATTAGTAGAGCAAACCATTTATTTTTTAGTTAGGACATCAGAAAAACTTGCACACATTTGCTTTAGAGAACTTAGTAAGGAGTTCTCTGGAATAGCAATACTTATTATCAGGAAAACTTTTAGAATATGAAGTAACCTCCAGAAGAGCAGAAAATTTCAAACATGGGATCAGTCTTCAAAAACAATGAGAAAAAAAATCTGAATTACTGAAGTCCTATCAGTCTGATCTTGGCAATGCACAAAATAATAAAAAAAACTGAGTGAAGCTTAATGAAATGAATTAAAGGGATAATTGAGGCCAATCAATACAGACTTGTGGTCAAGCAGTCATGTCAAACAAAGTGGATTTTTAAAATGAGATTAAAGTTTGCTGAGAATTAATGACATTGGAAAAAACCTCTCTCTGTAATATGATCAAATAAAAGATCATATTTCTGTTTCTCTAAAACAAAGTTTTGGTAACCCAAAGTATTTTAACAGAAAGTAGCATGATGTAAAAATTAACACAGCAGCCATTTTCCATGGATTCCAATGTATTCAGACCCCAGTTTGAAGCAGAGAATCATTATTCAATAATATTCATCTGGGACATTTATCAGTGGTATGGAGGAAATAATATCTGATAAAAACTTGAAAATGACACAAGAATTTGGTAGCTAAAATACAAGGAAAATGCCAGACCACTAAGAAAATAGTCTGGATCATGAAGTCATACATCAAGATCACAAACCAGGGCTGTACAGCAGGGAATATTTTCCTGTTGCAGAGCAATCAGAGAACTGGCAAATGATCTCAATGGACAAAATGTTAAGGATGTAAATGATGGGAAAACTACAGAGGAAAATTAAAATATATGAATCTGTTTCAGTTACCAATTAAAGCATTAAGAAATGACTTGGTTACCACCATGTGGAAAGAATATCCTTGGAGACTGAAAATGATACAAAAAAGAACTTCTATACTGTAGAGAAGTAAGACAGGACCAGATGGGATGTCGAGCTGTAGTGTGACAAATTCAGCTAAGAGAGACACAACTTTTACAGAAATGGTAGTTAAATACTGATTTCTTTTATCCAAAGTACCGATGAAATCTTTTCTACTGCCTATGTTTTTCTAAATTTTCTAAATTGCTCATTTCTGAGAGGAAATAGTTCAGAGAAATTTTATGTTATGCAAAAGCCACCCTAGTCAGTGATCATCAGCCTTCCTCAAGGGACTGTAACTCAAGATTCTATGAATACTTGTAAATTAACCATGAAAAAATAATGTGCACAGACATAATTTTCTAGACCCAAAGGGCTCGAGATGTCCTGCTCATTACTGGATGGAATTTCACAGGATTTCTAAGAATATAAGATAACACTTTCTTTTTTCTTCACCACATTTTTTAAATGAAAAAAAAAACAAAACTGGAAAGGTAAATGGCTTATAAGATTTTGAAGAAAAAGAAATTATACAAGCCAAAGCATCCAGATGTCTTGGTTTCCAAGGCTGTGTATGAACCATAAGGTTGGTTGTCCTCCTTTATATATAAATTGGACCATGCCCTCTGTTTTTTTTTTTTTTTAAACTCCAAAATATTGTTACAAAGGACAAAATTAGACCCAAAAGAGAGATAAGTAGCAAGGTCAGAAGAAAAACATAGGGTTTGCCCTGGTTTTAATAGGTACCATGATCACATTCACATTTTGGTTAAAATACAAATAAATAATCAATTTGGTGGCTCCTGGAAGAGGTTAAGCTTTTATTTTGCAGATGATACACTGATTTACTATTAATTCAGGTTTGGATTTGAAAGGATTTTTCCTAAATACCTTCAGGGAATATCAAAATACCTTTAGCCAGTGCAAAAGCTACAGGGCAGCAGTGTCAGACTGCAAGGGTCAAAAACTTGGCCATGGCTCAGCCAGGGGTTTTTGCTAGAACAATGATAAAGCTGAATGAATTCACAGATCTAAATCTTATTCACATAACAAACAACTGAATTTGAATAAGGATTAGAGGAAAATACAGATCAGCTACAATGAAAGGTCAGTGAACAATGAAGTGTTGTATAAGTTCTATTGTAAATAATAATGGGGAAAATGTGATAACAAATCTGAGAATATCTCTGGTTGTGTGCTCTATCCTATTAATATCTGGCTACTTTTGTTTTACAATTTGGAAATCATGGTTAGCATCTGCTGGAGAACTGATATTCCCTCATCTTCAAAACATCTGATTTCATCCTTCAAAAAAAATTCACTTTTAGGTCATTGAGGGAAGCAAACAAACAACAACAACAACAAAAAAGAAAACAAATCAATGAGAAATATTTTTCTTTCTCCCATGCAAAATAATAACAATGGATATATTAATAATTTTTTTAGCAACTTATGACCAAATGAAAAAGAAGGAATTTCTACAGAAAACACACACACACTATGTTCTGTGTTGCAGGAAAATGATTCCAGCTGGGGATTGCACGCTTTGGTCACGTGCAGCCCCACTCCTGTTTTCATGTTCAGGTAGAGAGAAGTTCCACAGACACCCCCTTACCTCGCAGCCTCTTCAGCCTCTGCTCCCTCCTCCTCCTCCTCACGATCAGCAGCATCACAAAGAGCAGCAAGACCCCAACCAAGATACAGGAGATGGTCACCAGCATCTTCAGCCCTTCGTTGGTCCCCAGCCCCTCCTCGCTCTGCACCACCGACTTGATGAGAGGAGGGATTGTACCTGGAGCAGAGTCATGGCATTAGAGGCCTATCAGTGAGGACAAAAGATTCATTTCTCAGGGAATGGTTAGGCAGAACACACACCAGGATTTTTCTGTTTGGAGTGGAGGCTACATTTGTGTGTCTATGAACACATAACCAGGCTCCTGGTAATGAGGGACTGACTGCAGACAGAGATTATCAGAAATCCAGAAGAACTGCACTCATTGATTAAGGAAAACCATGTCTGATACGCAGTCAAATGCTATGATTAATTTTGAGTCCCATTAAATTATTAAAAAGCTGTAAGAGACCTCAGAATTCCTCCCTATGTCTATTATTCCTTGTTATGGGAAACAGCACCACTGTGACATTTCTGCTGGGCTTTTCTGTGCAAGGAACTCATTTGACAAAGCTCATTTTGTGCCACATACATCAGATTAATCCTTTGCACAGAAACACTCTGCTATCCATTCTGAGGGTGCAGCAGTGATAGTGATCTGAAATTCAGACAGCCAACCTGATACTAATCTGCTAAAGACTGTCTGACATTACACTCATCAGTAAAACAGGAGAGCAATGCTGGATAGAAACAATCAAATTTTGAGAGGGAAACAAGGGAAATGAATCTACCAACTACTGGCAGGCAGCTCACTTTTTCATTCTGGGACATATTTGCATTTTGAATATACCTGGCTTCCTGGTGATATATAATACTTGAACTTTTCAATTCTTTTCTTCTTTACCTCTAAGGGACGTGAGAAGAATGCAGCACCTTCTGTGCAAGGCTGTTTAGTCATGGAAGACTTCTCACTCATTTCCTGATTACTATTAAACTGCTGAATGCAACCACAAATGAGGCTATAAAATGCAGATTTGCTTGAAATGCGTAGAAACACGTAAGTATTGTGAACTGTGATGACTTTGGATGGAAGCTATTAAATTTTAACCAGCTACTGAAAGATAAAAGTGGCTACTTACTTGCTAAAAGGAAAGGAGGGTGAGAGAGAAAAACAGGCACATCCTTTTTTTACATTTTAATTGCTGCATTAAGTGATTTAGCTGTATGTCATTATGTGCTATACAGTATCAGAATAAAAACTGAGATCTGATGCAGTACAGTGTGAGTGCCATAACCACAGTGAAAATGTAGAATCCTAAGTCCTGCTTTTTTTCTTTTTTTTTTTTTTTTTTCAGAAGAGCTATTTCAGCTGCATATAAAGAGAAGAGCAGCTCCCTAAAGGGACAAAGATAAAAAGAAAAGCTACAACCATCCAAACCTATATTAGGTACTTTGGAAAATTTGTTTTCTTACAATTGCATTTGGAATATTTTTCTAATGTTCCATTGAAGTTCTTCCCCATAATTTTCTCTTTCCTTTTTTTTCTTGTAATTTTCTATTTCTTGAACACACAGCAGGATATTTCCATCTTGCCCTGAGACGCAGATTTTGCACTACTTTAAAGGCAAATAAAATTATTAGATGAAGAAGTGGAAAGAACTTCAAGCTCCTGGAGGTAATACTAATAACTGTCTTTAAATCCTCCTAAACCCTCCTGGATACTAAAGGGCCAAAGTTTTCTCTGAATTACAGTCACAGAGACCATTATGATTGCCTGAAATTATGTCTTGCTTTCCTTATTACTTTGATGAAAATCAAATGATGAGTGGCCTTTATTTCACTTAGACCTGAAGTGTTTGGATATGTGATTATCATTATCCACACCTGTCTCTAGGCAAATGTAAACTTCATAACATTATAAACAGGTAGTTGGAGCTTAATTAAAAAATCATTCTGCATGTTTTCACATCACCCATTTGTTGCTTTTCAGCAATTGCATTAGAAATTACCAAAAATTAATCCTGCTGTCCATTGAGAAAACACCATTTCAACATTTGCTGTCATTCTAGGTGCTTGCTGGGAGCAGAATGGCCAAAGCTTTTTTTTCAGGACTCAGTCCCAGACAAATGGGGAGGGTTTGTTTTGTTTTCCAAGTTCCATCACCCTTTGTTAGCCTGATTGGTGCTTCACAGAAATTGTAACCTGAATGTCTCTGACCCCTTTTCCTCCTTAGTTGAAGCATCTCCCTGTGAATTCAGGAGTGTTTTCCTGTGTCCTTCACGGCAGGGAGTGCCTGAGTGGGTGAGAATCAATTAGCAGAGTTTAGAGCTGATCTGATTTAATGCCAGGGCTACTGAGTAGCTGATCCCCGAGCCAGGAAGCTCCTTTGCAGCTCTCACCAACTGCAGCTGCACAGGGCTAAAAATATCTCTTTATGGATTGCCTGCTTCTGAAAAAACAAGGGGCAGGGAGGTGAGCAAACCTGTAAGCTGGAAATCATTACTGAAATGCCCACAAACAGAGAGCAAAAAAGCTGCACGTAGGTTTGTCATTAACCTTGTGACCTAATTCAGCATGGGGAGATCAGAGGGGAAGGATGCTGAGCCATGATATTCCTCAGGAGCTCTCCCACACAGCAAAGTGACCCCAAACCACGTAACTCAGGGATTTCTGCACACTTTACAAAGGCTTTATCTTAAGGCTGCTAAAGCTTCTAAGCTTGTTCCTAGCATTTGGCATCCCAGAACTTCCATACGCTGCATTATCTAATCTTCAAAGTGCTACTCTTATATCTGCTTTATCCAAAGGGCAGCTGTGGCCCCTGCAAGCTGGAAAGGGCTAATCTCACATCACAGGGTGAATCAAAGGTAGAGGCAGAGACAACACTCAAAAGTGGATCTGGCCAAGAAGTTTCCACTGGCATGTTTTCTGCAAACCAAAAATTCCCTGTCTAAGGAAGCAAAAATTTCTGCATCAAATACTGGTAAGAATGATAATTGTCATCATCATCATCATCATCATCAGTTTATAATTTCAGTTCTGAGTCAAACATAGGAAATCTAGAAAATGTGAAAACTGAAATTTGCTTTTCCATCCATGCTTTCCTCTCATAACCTCAGGGTCAGTATTTGAGCTCACTCTGCCTCTCTAAGGCACAATTCAGTCCTGGCAAAGCACACTTCACAAATAAAAGCAGCAATATCACAAATGGGAAATTTTCTAGCTGACCAGAAGCAATGGCCCAGGAAATTTAATGCTGCAAATATTTTTTACTGTTTCATTTTTGTCCCTTTTAAAGATGCTACAGAGCAACATAAAAAATCAAATGGTGTGCAGGTCACAATGTGTGACACCATGGTAAGTATCACCACTCAATCAAAGAGCAGAGCCTGACAACATTTCAGATCAGATCACTGTAAGAATAGTTTTGATTTGAGTGCTACAAGTGGAAATTTAAGGCTCTGAACCTGCACTTTGGTATAAATTAATTTAAATTAATTCATTTATGCCTTAAGACTGTTTGCCCCAATCAAATAAATGTGATGATAACAGAACAACTGCAAGTTGAATGCTGCCTGTGGAAAGTTATTGGAAAAAACCCCAAAAACAGGATAGGCCAGACAAAATGACAAGAAATTAACTCATAATACTTGAAGGAGTTATTATTGACAACAGCTCCACTTTTCAGTATAACAAGTCCTTTATCTGCCTGGAAAGACCTGGAAAGACCTGGAACATTTGTGTAGTAACTGCTTAGATCCTGGTTTCCTGTGGACCTCTGGAGTGCTGAGGCAAGATCCTTCTCTTAATTTCCAGACTGTCTGAAATAACATGAGGACTTGTCTGGCAGCTTACCAAAAATGGTATTTTTCCAATGTGTGATTAATTATTTTCAAGAACTGCTGAGTACCTGGCACAAAGGCTGGTATAGCAGTAGAGGATGTGTCAGGTGCTGAGGTTTAAACCCTGCCTAAGTCATATCCCACATTTCTGCCTGGGAATGACCCCTGGGCTGTACATGAGTGGTGCTGTTTGTGTGGAGGCATGCTACCAACACAGAATTATGAACAATTACCAATTTGGTGCTGTCACAACCACCAGCTCTTGTTTGAACTTGCTCACCAGTGCTGCAGCTTGACTTATCTCTACAGATGTTGCCAAGTGGTTGCACAATACAGCACAACATCCCTGGCAACGCAGCATGATTTTCCACTGGATGTCTCCAGAAAAGCTCTGGCAATTCCCACTGGAGCAATTTGAGAGCCATCTGTGCTGCCTTTTTTGCCAGGAATGCAGTTCCCCACTGCAGAGCCACCAGGAGCACACATGTGCCACCATCCCTCTCCATCAGCCTGGTGCAGTGAGTGACAAACTGGCACATTTGCTCCTGTGTCCTGGGTTTTGCAGGGTGGGCAGTAACCCCTGGCAGAAGGACAGGATGGAACAACTCGCTCATGGTCCGTGTCCTGCTGCTGGGCATGACAGAGCCATCTGTCATGGCCATTAGTTCCCTGTGCCCTGTCTGTAAACAGGGATGATTGCACTGCCATTGCTCTGCCCTTGGAAGATGTTATCCAGAGGCTTTCCCAGAGGACAACCTGCTTGGCTGCTCCAGTGTGTCCCATAATGGGTTTTGGGCTGTGTCACGGGGAATAGCAATGAGACATCCCCGTGAATGGCTGCAGGAACAAATTCCATGGCAGACTAAAATTTCATGGAAAAGATGCATGAAATACTAGGAAAGGCCCCTGTAACCACTGGAACTAATGACTTTTAATGTCCTATGATTATGTGTCTTATGGCTGATTGACTTTGGAGTTTTTCTGAAGTGAGGACAAATAAACAATTCCTCTTTTCTGCCTGGCAGCCTACTGTCAGGAAATCAGGAGCTATTTTACATCTCTGAGACTTTAACCTCTCTGACAGCATGGCTGGCAGATTCAAAATGGGGTTTATGAGAGGAAAAAAAGAAAAAAAAATAATCACACATGAAACTCAAGTAGAACAGTGTCTGAGGCATAAATTAAAGGAAATACTTACTGCCATCATAATTGAGCGTGGCAAATTTGGCTTGTTTCTCTGCACAGCCAGCACTGTTGCACACTCTCATTTGCAGCTCGTACCAGGTGGCCTCCTGGAGGTCGTAGAGGATGTAGGACTTGGACAGGGATGTCCTCTGGGCCGTGGTCCAGACCGTGGTCCCAAAGGGCCGGTACTCCAGGGTGAAGGAGGTGATGGGGCAGCCGCCGTCGTTCCAGCCGATCAGGTTCAGCCTCACCCGCGTGGTGTTGATGCTGGCAAAGAGCTCCTGCTCCTTGGAAAACTGTGGCTCTAGAGGCAGTGGGATATTCCAGACAGAATGCTCAAATATTGTAGAAACTTTAGAGAATAGTTTCTAGGGCAATCTTGACTCTAGCTTCATCTCAGTATCTATATATTCAATTTACCCACCTCCTCCTTTTTTATTCCCACTTTGTGCCAGATTCACAAACCCAGATTTTCAAGTCAGTATGTGGGAAAAAAAATCCAAATGTCCATTCAAAAAATTTGGTTTGTTTTGCCTTCCAGAACTTCACACAAACTTTTCCTTTATTTTTGACACTTATCCAGTTCAGAGGATGCTGTTTGCACACTCCTGCAACACTGGCTTGGAGCAGAAATCAGACATTGGCTCCATTTCTTTATACATAAATATACTCCCTGTCTTCCTTCAACATCCCTGAATTTTTATAAGAAGAGACAATTTCCTCATGGCAATGAAATACTTGGAATTGCTGTAGTGTGTGACAGTGAAGATACCCTCTTACCAAATATCTGCCAACCCACCTTAGAAAAAAAAATCATTAGAGAAAAAAGGACAGAACATCAGCCTGTGTGGGCTTCAAGCCCCACAGACAAAGCTATAAATGTTTCCAAAGCCAGATATTAAAATACCTAAGCTTGTTTTCTCACCAAACTGAGATCTAGAGCAGGAGGCAGGAGCTGAAGGGGAAGGGATGGAACCAACGCACCTTTGCCCAGCGTCTTGGCCTCGATGATCTCGCTGATGCGCCCCGGCCCCACCCCGTTCTGAGCAGTCAGGGTGAACTTGTACCAGGTGCCACATTTCAGGGTTTCCAGCCTGTAGGATCTCTCACTGGGGCTGATGGGGAAACTGCCCCACTGCTCACTGTTATCCTCTGAGTACTGCAGAATATAACCTGGAGGGAAAGCGCGGATGGGAATGGAATCACAAATCCTTCAGGTAACCCAAGGAGGCATTTTAAAGCCCTAATAAAATTGAAAAAAAATCCCATATGCAGGGAAACATATAGCTCTCCCTTGACTGAAAGATACCAGGCAATGGATTTTGCCCACCTTGACAGCAGCTTAAATACAATTTTTTATGATGACTTCAAGGGGAAAAGAAAAGGATGGATATTTCTAAGGACCCTTCAATCAGCAGCAACCAGATGATGAACGTGGACCCTCCAAAATGAGTGGTTAGAGATTACACACATGGAAAATCAGATAGAGTAACTGTCATAACAGCTAAGAAGAAAGTGATTAAATATGTGAATAAACCATCACAAAGACAAACTGCAATTTACTGAAAGCTGTTATCACCATGATAGTGCACATTAAAGGTTGACAGCAATACAGATTGGGTTGTTTTTCTTTATTCTTTTTTTTTTTTTTTGTCATTCATAATTGTATACTGATTCTATCAACATATGATAATTTAGTAAGAAGCAGCAATTAACCTGAATTACATTACCTCGGATAGAACTGCCACCATTGTCTCCAGGTATCCAGGAAAGAGTGATAGAGGAAGATGTAGTTTTGGATACAGTGAGTCTTGGCTGGTCTGGTGGAACTAGATGGGAAATAGTCAGAAACAGAAAATGCAATCAATGGTTTGACACGATCTTAATCACTTCTAACAGTCATTTATCAAATAGCTGTTTTGAGTTGCAAAAAATGCAAATGATTTCTGTCAAAGTGTCTGTTTAGCTGACATCCTTAGTTAAGACAAGAATAGACAAGCTCTCGTTTTTAAAATTTAATTTTATGCACAATTTTGTCTTTCAATTCTTAACCTTTGTTTTTCTCTGAATTTTTTTTGCATCTGTTCTGTTAGACCTCAATGGCACATGAGCTACCCAGCCATTAATTTTCATTGTTTTTGATATCTGTTTTAGGGAGAAGATAAAATTTTAGTGGCAGCAAACATGTGCTGTTGCAAATGAAGCCCTGCTCATTCCTGTGTTTGCGTGCTATTATGGCAAAAATGAAAAACAGGTGCAAATCAGGGGTTTCTGCCAGCACAAACATGAGAGTTAATTAGGTATCATAGATAGATTGTCATTGGAGCAGATCCAGTCCTCATCCAAACAACTGAGGCTTTTGGTATAAAGAATTCCCAACCCTGTCAGCAGAGACTGGAAACACTTCCATTCTGCTCCTCCCCATAAACATTATGGGGGATGGAAGATCAGGGCTCCAAGGACCAGCTGCTGACTGAATGCAGGAATAAAACAGAGGTTACAACTCCCATCCACTTCCCAGTGCCCAGCTTCCTTTGGAGGAAACCATGGAATAGTTTGGGTTGGAAAAGACTTAAAGATCATCTCATTCCAATCCACTGCCATGGCAGGGACACCTCCCACTGTCCCAGGCTGCTCCAGCCCCAGTGTCCAGCCTGGCCTTGGGCACTGCCAGGGATCCAGGGGCAGCCACAGCTGCTCTGGGCACCCTGTGCCAGGGTTTCACCACCCTCACTGAAGGAATTTCTTCCAGCACTAAAGGGCAGAGAAGGAGCCCTGCCACATCCTAAAAATTTGTACTGGATAAGGAAAACTGGGAGTGGGAATTGACACAGGGAACTGGGACTGGAAACGGACTGGGGATGTTTTACTGTCAGAAACAGACAAAATTGAGCTTTGCTGCCTCAAGAATAAAGAGTGAGGTAAGGACAGTGTCCATGCCTGGAAAGGATCAAGAAACAGCAGCAAAGATGGGATGGAAATCTGGGCAGCAGAGACAGCAGGATGGCCACAGCTCCTCTGGCATGGGAGAGGAGAGGGTGCTGGTGTCAGACCCACAGCAGGAGCTGCCCTTGTCCTGACACAGCCCCTGAGCAGGCAGGACAGAGTCCAAAATGCTCTGCTGTGTCCAGCCTTCTGCTGCCAGAGAACATTGCCTGCTTTGCCTATGCTTAAGGGGCAGCTCTTCCTGCAGAGTGAAACTCCAGGGAAAGTTCCCCACTGCAGTTCATGTTTGAGCCATCAGATTGCAGAATAATGGGTGCTGATTTAAGGCAGAGTCTGCTGGTTTCCAGCTATGGGTTAGTTCAAAGAGAAGTTGATTTTTTTTGCCCTCACAGGGCCAAACAGGGATGAAGAAAACAAAAGAGACAGTTTATACTCTAAAGGAAAATTCCCATTGTGAGATGGATTTGTTCTGTTATTCTGAGTGACTTGGCTGATTCCATGGGGAGAGACTGCACACACTACACTGGGGAAGATTTATTGTAAAAGCTTTCATCACAGCTTCACCCTACCTACAAAAAATGGTGGTCCTACATATTAAAAGCCACTCTTTGTGTGTCCCTTAGGGAAGCAATATTGATTTGCTTTTAGTTGCTGCTGTTCAATAACAGCAAATATATGCAATTACAGAAGTACTTAGTGAAATATAAATATAAGGTTTCCATTTCATGGTGTTTTCTCTCCCTACTTCCTGTTGTGGTCATGCTTCAAACATTGCAGAAGAGCATCTTCAGTTTCTGTTGGATTGTAGGGAAGCTGATATATGCTCATATCTTCCATGATGTTTGTTCCAAGGCTTGGTGGAATGGTTTATGCAGGGAGAGAGGGGGACTGCAGTGGAAACAACCTCTCTCTGTGCTCTCATTTGTTTGCACTTGAAGTTTAAATTCCACATCCAGGAGAGTGATGGTCCAGATTGGTACAAAAATTTGCAGACAATTGAAGCATTTGTAGGATTTGCTTTAGTGCAAGTCAGCAAGGGAATCTGCACAGGGAATTCTTGGTATGGAATACCAGGCTCTGCTTCATTTTACTCTTAGTTTATATTCTTATATTGTCTCTGCTTTTGTACACATCAACACCATCCTGGTTGCACTTTGTGATTTTCAACATGAATATAAAATGTAGCTGGAGAAATGCATTAGCTGAAGGGGTGCTGATGTTTCATTTCCAGTGCTTCCTCATATTCACCTCATAAAAAAATTCTGCACCTGCATAATGAAGATTTTGTGCAACATCTCAGTACAGAGGCAAATTTCTGCTGATAGCTTTTCAGGAGCTAAATTAAAGGCCTTCACATCTTCCTGGATTTTGTAATATTAAAATGATGCATGTGATATTTGTAAGGAGACAGCAGAAGCTGATACTTTCTGTGTGAAGAACTAGAAGATAACTGAATACAAGCACACAGTTGTCAATCTTACAAAAACTCACACAGAGACTTAACTGAGTGTGTGAATTGTTTCACCAAAAGCACCATTTTCTAGATCATAAAATGCCCATGGCTGAGTCAGAACGACTTATGCATGAATCTGGAAGAATTAGATTTGCACTAATACACATAAACACCAATATTTTGCATTTCAAACACATTTCAGACACTTTAAAACCGTGGTAACAATTCCAAGGTAGATCCAACAGCCTTACCTTGCACCTGCAAATTGAGAATGATTTCATCTGACCCCCAGTTGTTGCTGGCCACACAGCTGTAGTACCCAGAGTCTTCTGCTTTCACAGTCCTGATGACGAAGCTGCCGTTGCTGAAGATGCTCCTTCGCCCATCAATCATCACTAGACTGGGTGTCCCGTTACTGCCTCACAGGAAACAAAGTGCATACATTAAAGAAGTTACAATCAAAATTACTCACAAGTGGATTAGTTTTTTTTTGAAGCAGCTAAGAATGGAAAGAGAGGAAAAGGTGTGGGGTGAGGTGTGTCCCTTCAGTAAGGCAGCAAATGAGTATTTTCTGCTGGGAAACACCTATCATTTGCTTAAAAAATGTACTTTTCCTGGATCCAGTGTGAGTGAAAACAGAAATTCACTCCTTCCTTATCTTGTTATTTCATAAAAATGCTGAAACAAGGGCATAGGCAGTTCCTGGTTATGAAGATCATCCTTATGGAATCACAGGTATTTATATCAATGCACAAGATGGTTTCATAGCACTGTAGTTTCCCTGCTTACACAGGGCTTGGATGAAAATTATTGTCCATGTGTGTTTTCAAGTGTCATACTGTGAAACCAAAGCAGATAACAGAATAATGGAAAATTAAATATGTGCCAGACATTTACTGCCCACCTCAGCACAAATCACTGTATCAGGCACTTTGCTCTCTCAGAATCAAACTTTCCTGTCTGCCTGAGGATAACAGAAAAACACTCCTAAGTTTTACATTTTGAATGTTTACCTTTAGCCTTTCTTCATTACTTTTTCCCCCTTTGATGCCCTGTAATCACCACAGCCAATTAATTAAAGGAATTTCTAAACTCCTCATCTACTGTGACCATGAACAGTCTTGTCCTTTCTGCCAGTGACCCAGGACCACCCTCCCCACAGCCCTCAGGATTTTAAATAAGTGGATTCAATCTGAGCTGTACATTTAGTTGCTGGTTACCTATCCTTCATCCACTTGACTGTTGGAGCTGGGTCCCCCACAGCTTTGCAAGGGAGGACAATGTCCTTCATCCAGGGAGTTGTCACTGTCCCACTGAACGTCAGGATCCTGGCAGGAGCTGGGAGGGAGAGAGCAAGAGACACTGAAGTGAGGAGTCTGCTCATACAGCCCTTGGAAGGGAAACAAAGACCCACAAATAAAGGGGGAAAACCAAACCAATCTAAAAATGATGGGTTTAGGGTACTAATTCATTGTAACTCGTAATATTAGCTATTTATTCAAGCAGAATAAGATTGGCTTCAGTATTGGTTTCAGTATTCAGGATTTCAGTAATTGTCTTCCAGCTCCAGTACTTGGAATACAAGTAACTAAAAGAGAGATGAGGTACAGATTGGAAGAGTCTTTGTAGAGAAAAAGAGCAAACCCAGTTATTTATCATCTTTACTGACTTTTATATATTTTGGAGTAGAAATTACAGATGAAAATTATGTCTAAGGGATGCTTCTCTCGTTGCTTCCAGCATGAACTGTCCACAGTAGACAGGTGTCTCATAAAAACTGAATTATTGATACATCTCTTCTACAACAATTTTGACATTAAGCAAAATAAACTTTCATGTATATTAGTACATTGTGGAATCTATCTGGAATTCACAAATGTGAACAAACTAAAATCAATTTTTATCAGCTCTCAGATCACCTAAATATATTTAAAAAAATCACTCATGTATTTTCAGTTTATAGGTTGTGTTCAAACTTCATTTGTTATTCCTCAGGAATGACTCTTGATAGAAATAATCTTTCTGGTGGCCTCTAAATGTACATTTTAAAGGCACATACAGATAGACAAAATACTGTATTTTTAGTCCTGATCTACTTCAGTCGTGCACACCCATCAGAATTTATACTTAATAATCCATTTTGCACCAATTAGGAAAACATGAAAATGAGACCTGGCATCAAATATAACTGGGACAGTTAATCTGGAAAAAGATTCATGCATAAAAGAACAGGCCTTGAAAAATTAAGCAAAATTACTTGAGTAGGCTGCAATGGGACTTGAGATATTCACAAAAATAAAAGATTTCACAGATTATACAATCAGTTTGGACTGTGTTGCCTATGTTCTCTTCAAGCATTGCTGAAGGCCGAGTTTCTCAAGAGGTTTTTCCCCTCTGGTCAAAATTTTAACTAAAAATAAGTTGAAGATTTAGGTAGCAGACAAAGTGAAGGCTGGGTAATGGGACAGCACTGCTTTCCCAGCATCACCATGTCCTGTCCTGGCTAAAGAGCTGCTGGAGCTCCCTGGGTCCCTCCTTGCAGAGCTCTGAGTTGAACCCTGCCAGCACAGAGCTGTGGTTTGTGCTGCCTGGGAAGGTTGGACACCAGAGTGATGCCAAGGCACTGGGCAGCCAGAAGCTCTCATGGATCAGGCTGCTCTTCCACCTGGGCACTCCTAAAATAACATTTCCTAGCAAAGACTTGCACAGGGCTGTACTCCCACAAGCCATCCCTGCTGGGTTTGTATGGCCAGGTTTGGTACTGGGGAGGTTACAGCTTGCCAGAAGCTTCTCCTCTGTCCAGCAAATGTGATGAACTGCTTGTGACCCCTATTGCCATCTTCCTGTGCTGCTGGGGAGGGGGAGGTAGAGCTGGGAAGGAGTAGGGGGTGTGGGGAAGATGTAAGATTTCGTTTTCTTCTATCATGCTCTGATTTTGTTGGTAATAAATTTGAATAATATCTCTAATTCAAGCCTGTTTTGCCTGTGATGTTACTTTGTGAGTGATTTCTCTCCATCCCCATCTCAACTCATGAACCTTTGTCATATTTTCCCTCCCCAGTCCAGCTGCAGAGGGGAGTGATGGAGAAGCTCTGGTGGGTGTCTGGCACCCAACCCACCACACAGTAACTCAAACAGAAAAATGCTCAGAGCACCCAGAGACACTGAGTGAAATGCTGACTCTGCAGAAGCTGGAGTTAGAAGTCAATTTGTCTTCAGTGGTGCCAGGTTTTGCTGCAGGAGGTGCCTCGTGGCTCTCATGCCATCTCTGAAAAGCAGCAGGAGATGCTGTCAGCTCTATCTACAAAACACATGTGAGCATCTGGACTGCTCAGATTCCTGTCCCCTGCAATCCCCTCTGCAACATGAAGTCTGAAAACTCATTTAAAAATGACTATTAATCATTTTCTCTATGGCCTTCCCACATAACCAGTGTTTCTTGAAATATCCAGCTAATTCCAACTGCTGCCAGTTCCTGTAGGACAAAACATTTGGAATACAGGAATCCTGCTGAAATCTTCAGCATGGCATGGCACCACTGTTAGCAAACCTTCTGTGTTGTCCCTTCATTTTTAATTGTTATTTTAATGTGAATTCTTCCTTAAGAAGTCACAGGCTGGACAGCAGATGTTGAAAGTGCAAAATTTATGTTGTAGCTCCTGGTTTTCAATATCCTGTATTCTTCATTTTACAGGAGCCTAAGCCACTGGTAAGATGATAAACCATGACTCAGAAAATTATGAGAAAAGCACAGTGCACTATTTTTGTGAAAGTATCCACAGCTTTCTATGGATTTTCTTATTCCTTCCATGTACTGAGTGCTTTTAAAAGAAATGGTAAAACAGCAGGACATTTTACAAGCCCAATTTTCCTTATAGCTGAACTTCAAATGATGTCATGAGACTGCTAAAAGGTGCACAAAAAAAACTAGAAAGAAAATAAATGTCAAGTGGAATCCACCTCAGAGCAATAGGTTTGAAATTCTAGCAGGCATTCATGAGGTAAAAAGGCCTGGAATCTCACAGAGCTCTTTCCTTTGAGCCATGGGAATTTTTGGAATCATATGGGTAAGCTGCAGGGTTTACTTCTTTGTTATCAAAGCTACCCACATGCCTGCACACTCCCTCCAGGCCTTACATTTGGTGGCATGGCACTGGATTAGGGCTGTGTCTGCTCCTATTTTTTTTTTACAAATTACCCAATTATTAATTGAAGATAAAGAGGTTCCTTCATAGAACAGTGCACTCTCTTATGATAATGCAGCTTTCTGCATGTTTGTTTGTTTAGATTACAAATCTTCTAACCTACATTTACTGTCACAGAAATAGAAATGGGCAGAAATTTTTCACAAGAGGCTGTAACACATGTGGGTTTTTCTTCCTCTAGAGGACACAACTGTATTTTAAAGGTGAACTTCAGAAGGAAACTGAACAAGAGCTGTGACAGTTCACTGCAGTTCAGCTTAAAACAAATAAAAGATCCAACAGTGAATACCCTGGGTCAGGAGATTCATTTACTTTTTCATAAAAGAGGGTGGGCAGGGCTGGCACAGAATTCCCAGAGCAGCTGTGGCTGCCCCTGGATCCCTGGCAGTGCCCCAGGCCAGGCTGGACATTGGGGCTGGAGCAGCCTGGGACAGTGGGAGGTGTCCCTGCCATGACAGTGGGTGGCACTGGATGATTTTTAAGGTGCTTTCCAGCCCAACCCACTCCATGGTTCTGTGTCTCTAATATCCCCTGTATTCCAGTCTGATGAACCATCAAACAAACAGACCAGTGTGTATTGTCATGTGAACCCCACATGCCATTTAAAAACATTAAACACACAAATCAACATAGACCAGGGGGAAATCTGCTCAAAAATAATGCTCAGGTAGTTTAGAAAACCAGGGGAAACTCGAAAGTCAGAGTTGTCCCCAGAGGATCAGACTGCCAGGGGTCTGGATCTGTCACATCACACTGGCAGCAAATGCCATTGCCCATCAGTCACAGCCACTAAATCAGAGGGACAAGTGCATGCAAGGTTTTTTGTCTTCTGAGTATACTTGATAGGCTAAACCCACTTCTTTCAAGTCAGCAGCGAAGAGTAATTTGAGGGGCAGGAGTACAGCTTGCTTACGTGGAGGCTGAACTTTCATTGCCATGATTATTTTCTGTTTGTTGGGGATTTTTTTTTATTATTTCTGTCAGTTAATTACAGAGAATAACAATCTGTTCTGAGAAATGAAGACATTAAAGAAAGAAAGAAATGTTAACTTGAATTAAGCTTTCATTTAAATTGGACTATCCATTTCACATCAAACCCCTATCTAGACATTCTCATTGTTCTCAAAGGAGTTCTTAAAGGGGTTATAATTAAGTTGACATAATTCAATTCAAAGTTAACTCTTATTAGCTGTCATGATGCTATCATTACTTGGACAGTTACTGTGCAGTAAGAGAAGCAAAGAAAGGAAGCAAACAACTACAAAATAATGGCCCACAGGATGTTTTTGCATGGGGAACTTAGGGCAAATCAGGCTTTAACTGCATCTAACCTTGGGATGTGCTGTTTGCTACAGACATAGAGGGAGTGAAAAAGGTCTTTGAGGCTTTGAGCTCTGCCCATCCTTCCTCATTGTGCATACACTGCCCTCAGCACTGATCACCACTTTCTCCCAGCTCCCTAAAAAGCTCTGTGATGCATTCATAAAGGAAAATTTGTATGTGATACAATAATTTCTAACCTAGCTACCTCCACAGTTCATAAAATTGCTATCTATCAGTATTCCTAGCACCCATCAAACCATCCACAAATGGATTATTCATTACTTTTACAGCCCTAAGTGCATGTAAGAGGCTTTTCCTGAGCATCATCTAATGTAGACTTTATATTGGTGTATCACTACAAGCTCTAAGGTTGACTGGATGCATTCTACTGTCCTTTGAAATAAAGTCTTCTTCAGACTGACCTGTCTATATTGAAGTAATTAATTACTTTTTCTTTTAAGTCATCTTGCCTTTTCATAAAAGTTATTTTTAAGTTCACTTATTTGTCATCATGGATTATGTTACATAAGCTTCAGAGGAGCAGAATTAATTCTGGTAAGCTGGATCAGTTTAAGTACATGTGGGTCAAGTTGCAACTTCTCAATTTTTGGCAAACAGAGAGCAATTGCACACTGTAATTCCTCATAACTTGAGGTCATGAATATTGGTGTCTGCAAAGCCTGAATTGATCTGTGTTCATCTTTGAACATTTCCCTCTTTTTAAAATGCATAAGACATGGAAAAAGAGAACTTCTAGTGCATTTTGTGCAGGGTTTGCCTGCAGCCTCAATCTGTAAGTATTGCACCATGTCCAATAATTTTTGCTCTTATTAGAGCATCTATTTTTATGCTTATTTTTGTTTTTTCTTTTCATCACCACACATTGATTACACACAGGTGACAGCAAAGGAGGTACACACTGAAACCTTTGCCCTTTTTCTCTGAGTTGTTCTTTCATGATCTTTCTTCACTGGTGTCCTTTACACTCCTCATCCCCCTTTTAGTATCTCAGCTTTGGTCTCCCTGATGTCCATAATTCAGTGTGCACTTTTGCTGCAATGGAAAAGCTCCAGATTTTTCAGATCTGAAGGACCCTGTTTGCAGCTTCTTCACACTGGGAAATGTTATGTGTTCAAGCAGTACCCTCCAAAATCAGCATTACCATCCATGATAAACACAGAATCCTAGAAGGGTTGGATTGGGAGGAAGGTTAAAGATCTTATAGTTCCAACCCCCTGCCATGGGCCACCATCCCAGGCTGCTCCAGCCCCAATGTCCAACCTGGCCTTGGGCACTGTCAGGGATCCAGGGGCAGCCACAGCTGCTCTGGGAATTCCATCCCAGCCCCTCCCAGGGAACAATTCCTAATTCCTAATATCCCATCCAGCCCTGCCCTCTGGCAGTGGGAGCCATTCCCAGTGTCCTGTCCCTCCATTCCCAGTGTCCTGTCCCTCCATTCCCTGTGTCCTGTCCCTCCATTCCCTGTGTCCTGTCCCTCCATTCCCTGTGTCTGTCCCTCCATTCCCTGTGTCCTGTCCCTCCAGCCCTTGGCAATTGTCTCTCTCCATGTTTCCTGCAGCTCCTTCAGGCCCTGCAAGGCCACCCTGAGCTCAGCCCAAAGCTTCTCCTGTGCAGGTGAACAATCCCAGCTGTGCCAGCCTTTCCTCCCAGCAGAGCTGCTCCATCCCTCTGCTCATCCTGCTGCTCCTCTGGGCTCTGCAGCAGCTCCAGCTCCTCCCTGGGCTGGGGCAGGGCTGGGGCAGCTCTGCAGGTGGGGTCACACCTGGGGGGGGCACAGAGACACAATCACCTCCCTCAACCCTCTGCCAGAACTGTTTTTGATGCAGCCCAGGGTAAAAGCTCTGATGTTAAACCACCACCATCATTAAAATGGTGATCTACCAGCTAGACAGGTAGAACAGGGAGATTTCCCATGGTGATGGAATTTGCTCTTCCATGCAGAAAGTGCTTTCATGTTGGTGGCATAAGGCTGAAGTTCAGCAAAGCTTTTGCAGAAAGAACCTGTCATCATAATGCACTAAACACTTGATTTTACATCTTTACACACTCAAGTGAAGAATTAGCAGGCTTGTAAAACTGTAAAGCAAATTAAATGTATCTAATTTTGCAGCCCTAGGGATCTGTGCATTACTCTGCCCATCCTGGCACAGGCTGTAATGGCACCGAGCTGAGTAGTAAAAAAAATCAGTTTGAAGACCCCATATAGTGATTGAGTGGGATGGGACTCTTCTCACTTTCCTGTTCAAAATGTTAGGCCTCCATTTCCAAGCCAAGGTGCTCTAATGTTGCAAGCATCACATCTCAAAAGGCAGAATTCACAGGCCCCAGCAATATCTTTTAATAGAACAACTAATACAGCTGGAAATAAATATTCAAGATTTGAGGCACATTATCCTTTCATCATCTCTGAAATAGAAGCTGCAAACTTCAAAGCTAATGCAAGTAGAGAACAATTGTTCAGAGTTTAGATATGTTAATCAGACCATTTTATACAGAAGATGGTACTTGTGGAGTACACAAGAGATATTACTAAGGAAAGGAATGATAAAGAAGTTACCTTGTACAGCAAGGAAAAGAAACATATTCAGAGGGGGAGAGGAATCATCTGCAAACCCCCTGTACCCAACAACTGCAGATAAAAATTGCACCAATAAGCAATCTATTCCCTTCTGGGGTGGGTTGGATGAGCTACCCCATAGAGGAGCACATCATCCCCTCTCTGCTGACTCCAGCAAAGCTTGAGCAATTGGCAGTGAGCTGAAGCTGCTCCTGACAAATCCCACCCTCAGAGGCCACGAGCCAGTTGTGGCTGTAGCCCAGGAGCCTGGCTGGCTCTGGGCAGCTGTGTTGGAAAGGATTGAATCAGGAAAACCTTATAGATATGAGTGCTTAGCAGAAGATTTTGAGAATATGGAAACCATAAGCGAGATTGAAATGAAAGCCATCTTTGAGATACCAAACCTTAGCTACTAAAGAACTAGAAGACGATGGCCAGCCAAAAGTAATCTCCTCTTGCTAGAACAATGTCTTCTGATGGAGAGCAGGTCCAAAGGTCAGAGATGACCCTGCTAGCTTGGCAGAAGGGGCCCAAAGAGTAGTTTTTAGGGTGTAAAGTATAACACATTATAGTAATGTAATGATTCTTATAGGCTGTATGTAAATGCTATAGGATTTGTATCTTGTATTAGATTGGCTAGAGGAAATTAGAATATTCAACAAAGATTTATTGTATTGTAAATGGGAAAATCTCTCTTACCTCTTACTTCTCCCACCACTCTCTTACTTCTTTCTCTTACCTCTCCCCACTGTCTCCGTCCTGCTCTGAGCTGCAGCTGGCAGCTCTCACACCCTTTACAATAAACTGCAAACTTCAAGATCAGAATATGGAGAGCTCCTGAGCTTGTCCTGGTGCCCGTGCCCCCAGAGAGAGCCTCCCCCAGCTGTCCCTGTACCTTTGGCCAGGGGCTCCACGGTGATGATCTCGCTGCTGTTGCCTCTCCCCGCGGCCGTCACGGCCACCACCCACACGCTGTACTGGCGGTTCCGGCTCAGGTTGGGGATTCTGTAGGAAAATGAGTCGGGAGAGGCTTCAAACTCGCTGATCACCTGTGGTGGGAGAGACAAATGTTTCCAGGCTAAAATAAGCAGTATTTGGAGAAAATGTGAGTGCTTCAAAGCCTGTTACTTCAGGGCTCTTCGGATGAGCGTCAATTGCTCCAAACAGATGGCAGATGGCAGTAAACAGAGAAGACACAGGAACTTGTTGCAATCCATTCATATTCAGGGAATTTGTGTCGTGTTTACAGATTGGTTTTATTCATATTAGGACTTTTATGTGCCATTTATTTTTACAGGGTTGGATAAACAATGGAAGTGTATAAATATGGCTAAATTTTACCATCGATAGTTCTGACAAACTGATTTAGCTCTACACAAAACTTTCCCAGTGGAGGATTCAGTGCTTCATCTGCTGTGAAATTTGGAATTCACAGAATCACAGAAGCACAGAATCACTAGGTTGGGAGAGACCTTTAAGATCATTGAGTCCTGTCCATGCCCTTACACCTCAACTAAACCATGGCACTGAGTGCCACCTCCAGTCTTTTGACTATTAAAAGTCTATTATTTCTGCCACCTAGAACCTTTGGTGCTGCTTATTCCTGGGTTTTGGTGCTTATCCCTTCAGCAGTGGAGAGAACCAAGGAATAAAACCATGCTCTGTAACAGACTGTTCAAACTTCCCCCAAGTCTAGTTTTGTTCAATCACGAAATTACTTCCATTCAGAGACTCCCAGCTGAAGGTCATCTCAGCCAGCTGGCTGCATTAGCAGGGAAGGACAAGTGCTGGAAGAAATGCCAGTTCAGTCTCTCCTCTGTCACTCAAGTGCCTCAGCCCAGGGGCTGCAGCAGAGCCAACCAGCTGCTCTGCAGTCCCTGCTCATCCATGAGAGCTTCTGCATCCTGCTTGGAGCAACCTGTGCAGGGAGAGGTGTGGAGGAACACAGAGATCCCTCCAAGGAGCTTTGAGACCCTCAGCACATTCTCCACTGGAAGGCTGAGGAGGAAATTCTCAGCTCTGAACAGCATTACAGCACTCAATATTGCCACTTTTATTTCTGACATGGGCTTTGTGATGCCTGCATGTAAAAATAGAGGGGTAATGAACCATTGGGATGAATAATACTCACTTCCCTGTGCAGTGCTGAGCCTGGTAATGGCTAACTAACACCAGGCTAAAAATAATTAGAAGGTTAATGACATAGAAAAGAAGATTTTAGCAGGAATCAGCATTAAAAATAATGCATCAATGTAATCTAAACTTGGTTCAGACTGACAAAGTGTGCAAGGAATCTCTTTGATATACAAATATCTGCTTGTGGTAAAGGCCAATTCCACCTGATTAGCATTTCAAAAGGCACATTGACATGAAAACATTGGAACAGTAGTCCTTCAAAGTGAATTCCAAATAAATAAGAGATGTTTCTGAGATATCATTAAACACCTCTCCATGTGAACTGGCAGGCAGTTTCAGCTGCTGAATGGGTCACTGCACTTCTCTGTTCTTCAGCTGGCATCTCCTGCAGCCAGGGGAAGAGGGGAGTTCATCTCCTCTCACATTTGAAATCCAGAGTGAAGACATCTGTCTGTAAGCCAGGCACCTCAGCTCCCTTAGGGACCATGCAAAGGTTCTACAAGAACACATTCTGTTCCTGCCATGGAAAGTGATTTTTCTGGGAAGACTGGCTTGCCCCAGTCACATTCCCCAGGCTCAGAACAAGCCCAGAGGGAGAACTTGCCATATTTTCTAGCCAAACTCATTGCCCCTTTGCTTGTCAAAATGCCAAATTAGTTTGTCCCATTTAGCCAGTGTTTGCCTGCATTCCCACTTCTGATATGAAGAGGTCAATGCAGCCAGACACCTTCATTATTATGTGAAATATTGCAGCAGGCTTTGAGAACCAGCTGCCTTGACATTTACACAAGAATATTGGACAAATGCCCATAGCTTGACAGGCTGGATCTTTGTGAGGTCATACATAAAACCTAATGTATTGATCATGGCAGAGGAGGCTGAAATTTAATATTCATGAGGCAGCATTTCCTATGGTTAATTTGAAAGTCACAGAGGCCAGGCTGTCTCTGGCACTTAGGCTCCACTTATTAATGCAGTTACCCAGCACAGGTTCCTTCCAAACCACCTGCTGATATGGGACATGGATACAGCATTTAGGAGCAGCCAAACACCACAGAATTCCTTAGTGCCAACTTCCATTCCAGCAGCCATCAGCTCTTTCTCACTGGAACTCCAAAGATGGATAAACAGCAGGATTTTCTGTTCTAAAGCTTTTAAAACACTTTGTTTTCAACTCCTTTCTGTCTCCCAGCATCATTCACCCATTTGCATCTGTGGCTATTTCAAATGTAAAATCAATTATTCTCAATTTATTAATTAATCTGGTAAATGCATCTTCACTAAATTAGCGACTCTCATTTTCTTGAAACAAACTGCTGTAGCAAATTATTTTGGTTTTTAACTGGTTAACACACATTTCCTCAGCTCACATTCCTTTTTAAACACTTGGGGATGCTTCAGTGACAAAGAATCGATTTTACTTTAAACTTTTGCCTGTCATTTCAATTAGCCTAACATGCCAGAGACTTTGATTACACAAGGAGAAAAAAAAAGGAAGCTTTGTCAGCAAAGAGAAGATTAAACAATTGAAATGAGAAATATTTAAAGGAATGTCACCTTGTCACATATTGGCCTGTGCATGTGCCAGTATAAAACATAAACTGCTGTTCAATCTTAGAAGCAGCAACATGCTTGCTCAAGGGATTTGTTTCCCTAACTATTTTTCTTCAGCTTATAGATGATGGGTTAATTTTTCTTCTGTCTTTAGCTCACTGTCTAAAAAGGAGAGACAGAGATCAGTCTCTGAAAGCCAGCAAGGGCTGTGAAGAATAAAATGAAATCCAAGTTCTTTATCAGAATGCAGTCCATCTACTTCCCCAACCAAGCAATGGCAAGAGATGTTGAGGAACAGCTGGTGCAGAGAACATCATTTTCCTCTGCAACTCCAGCCCTACTGGTGTGCATTTCTTTGCACACTTTGAAGCAGCTTGCCATCTCATGGAATTTCTGACTCCTATAAGTAATGTGCATAATCTCTGATCTCTTTGGCTTCTATGTCTGATTGTTTCTACTATTTGCTGGTTTGTTTTTTGTGTTTTTCAACACAACCTGGGAAAAAAAAAATGCATTTCTAACCATTTTCCTAGCAATTAGGGAGTTTCCCAAGCAGGGAGTTAAGACAAGAGGTAGCATTTACTGTGGGCTGGAAGATTATTTTGTGAAAGGTGTCCTGCACCTTGCTTACCACTGATTCTACACAACTTCTGATCAGGTAAGTGAACTACAGATCTCTACCTCATCATTCTCTGCAAGTTTCAGGAAACCTGGAAGTGAACTGGGAAAGCCATACAGAGACTTCTAGGATATGAGTGAAAAGGGAGAAACAGCCTAGGTTTGTGGTGTGTGCCGTGAAGTAAGAGCATACACAAGTTGGTTACCTGTGTATTGGCTGCCTCATGTTGAAAATTAAATTCAAATATCAATAATATATACTACCTAGAGTGGGATGCATGTTTTCACTCCAGTTTTAGGTAGAAAATATGGCATCATCTAAAGATGGAGCTGGAAGGACTCTGAGAGATCACCTGAGCCTTTGTTCTTTAAACAAGGTTCATCTGTGCCTGCACAATTTCAAACAGATGTTTTCCCAACCTGATTTTGAAGACTTACAATAAAAAGAGATTTTGCAGCTCTCTAGGCTGCACAACCTATTCCACATATAACTAATCTCATGATTAGAAATCCTTTTTTTAAATCTAGCTTGAGATTCCTGCTGCAGTTTCAACACATAGCTTCTTTTCCAGTCTATTAGGAACATGAAGAATAGATTATTACCTTGATCTTTGCACCAGTCTTTAATCTACATGAACTTTTATCATTCCTTTCCCCACCAGTACCCTTATCTTTTTACAACTAAATAACTCTGGTGCTTTCAACATTGTCCAGAAATCCCATTTTCTCTATCAGTTTCTCTAATAATATCTTCTGTTATCCTTCAGACTGTCTAAGGATGGTCCATAGCTTTCTCACAGTTTCCAAACCTGTACTCAACAATTCCAGGGATTCTCATTTGGCTTTTCAGGACAGGATTATAAAGGTTGGTAATGTTCATCCTGGGAGGCACAATAACCTCAAAATCCTCTTCTGAAGCATCAAGAGAATTGCTCTCTACACAGAACTTTTGCAGTTGGTTATTCAGGGAACCCATTTTCTTGCTAAATTTTATCCAACTTTTTCCAGACCAATTTCCCAGTTCATCAAGACCTGCCTGAATTCTGCTTCTGTCTCCTGTGTACATGCAATCCCTCCCTGCTAAATTAAAAGGCAGGCTCTCTATTTCATTATCCAGGTCAGTAATGGAGCCACTGAACACAAGTGGGCTCAGGAGAGACACTCAGGCTGCTCCCTCCTGCCCACAACAAGCAGCCACTGGTTTTGCAGCCTCCCACAGAACAGCACTGAGTTTGTTGTATCTGGCCTGAGTTAAACCAGTGAAATGGTGTTTGCATAGCTGGGTCTCTCAACAAACATCCATCCTCTGGGCTCAGCTCCACTGCTAAATGGGAGAGAGCAGGAGGTGAGTTGAGCACTCCATCCCAGTGATCCACACTGATTCTTAACTTGGTTTCTAGCTCAATTTTGTGCTGCTCTAAATAGCTCTTTTCAAAGCAATTCTGCTTTGGAGGGGCTCATGACAAGTCTGGACTGACATCAGTGACCATCACATCCCCCTGGGCCAGGAGCTGCTCCTTGGGCTGTGTTTAATCACTGGTACAGATGAAGCCTAGAACAAGAGCTGAGCCTCATTAGTGATTAAAGTCTTCAATTCTACGTGGTCAGAGAACAATGATTTCCATCTTTTTGTACAACTCCATCACAGAATTGTCTACCATGTCCTATCTCAGGCATTGCTGCTCCTGGAAACCACAGAATCATCAAGGCTGGAAGAGAACTTCCAGTGCCACCATCACCCCAAACCCTGTCCCCAAGGGCCACATCCAGGCTCCCCTGAGCACTCCCACAGACAGTGACTCCAAACCTCCCTGGGTAGCTCATTTCAGTGCCTGACCACTCTTTCAGTGAAATTTCCATTTCTGATATGCAATCTGAACCTCCTCAGGTGCAACTTCAGGCCATTTCTGCTCATCCTGTCTTTGGACATGGCAGAAGAGACTGACCCCACCTCACTAAAAACTCCTTTCAGGGAGTTGTAGAGAGCAATGGGGTCCCTCCAAAACCTTCTTTTCTCCAGACTGAAGAGCCTCAGTCCCTCAGCTGCTGCTCCTAAAACTTGTTTTTCAGACCCTTCCCAGGACACACTCCAACCACTTCAAGGTTATTTTGTGAAGTGAGAAGCCCAAAACTCAACACAGAACTTGAGGGACAGAGAGCAAGGAGATGTTCTATTCCAAAAATCACATTTTAGTGTCTCCTGCACTCACAAGTTATCCAGTACTGAGGGTTACACTAAGTTGTTTCTACCTGGAAGCAAACTGGGGTAGTAAAAAATCAATACATATCTCTATTTATAGGAATGAACTTCAAGTTCTGCATCCCTGAGAAGAGCAGACAGAGTGCTGCTGTGCCCTCTCAGTGAACTCCCTAAAGATGTGAACGTCTGCCTGAGGTCACAAATTGTACTTTTCTTGAGGACTGCTGGCTTTTGCCTTCCTTTCACAGATGGACACACTCTCAAAGCTCCAAATAACCACTGATCCTGGACTATGGTTGCCACTTTAGCCTAACAATGGTTTCTGAAAGGTGGCATCTGTTTTTCACTCAGCATTATTGAAGGTAACTATTGGAAACAGAAGCTGTACACAAAAGTGAATGCAGCTGCCATATAATATTGTAACTTATTTTTTTTCACCTTTATTGTGGAACTAGTATGTTAGAAAGATGGAAATTTTGGGAAGAACAGAGGCATCTTCCCACTGGCAGGAAAATCTTGCCAATCCAAAGAATCCCAGGATCCCCGAGGCTGGAAAATCCCTCCCAGCCCATGCAGTCCCAGCTGTGCCCATCCCCACCTTGTCCCCACCCAGAGCTCTGAGTGCCACCTCCAGGTGCCACCTGCAGGGATGGGCACTGCAAACTTCCCTGGACAGCTCTTCCCAAGATCTGAGCACCCTTTCCATGGGGAAATTCCTTCTGCTGTCCAACCTGAACCTTTCCTGGTGCAGTTTGAGGCCATTCCCTCTTGTCTTAGGAGCAGAGCCTGACCCCCCACCTGGCTCTTCCCTCCTTTCAAGGAGTTGTAGAGAATCAGAAAATCCCCCTGAGCATCCTTTTTTCCAAGATAAACACCTGCAGCTCCCTCAGCTGCTCCTGAATTCTCATTTCCAGGTATTACAACTGGAAGAAAACCCACTGTGTGGATTCCAGGCAGCCCAGTTAGGGTCCACCACCTGCCTGTCCCTTTGGGGCAGCCCCTGGAGAGTCCCTCAGCTCCTGGTGAGGGAAGCAGCTTGTGGTGTCATGGGCTGGTGACCACAGGAAGGTCAGGACATCAAGGACTTATTGTCAGACTGTATTGATATCCCTGGGTGTGAGACAAGGGAGTGAGACAAGAAGGGAGGGTTATGAAAAAATCAATATCAAATTTGTTTTGGTAGGGCTTTACAAGGAGACCTTTTAAAAATCATAGAAACCAGCACATCTTCAGAATCAATTTATACTCTGTCACATCCCTCCTGAGGTCTGCTCGCTGACAAAAATAAGATAGGCAAAAAATGTAAAGTTGACAAAGCAATTAAAATAATGAATGTACTGTGTTTGGGAGCTGGCACCAAAGATGTGAAATAACGACAAAAAGGCTAAAAATAGAACATGTGGTATATGAAAGAGACACATTTTAAATGCCATCCAATATAAGGTTTTAAAATAACCCCCAAATTATGCCCTATTTCTATGCTAAATAAAGCACACAGGAATTAATAAGCATAAATATCTTCACGCTGGAAAAAGGGCTATATAGATACAGTGATAAATACTGCATGTAATACACAAATCAATGAACATAAATTTAAAATTCAACCTTACAGAATCTGCTGACTCTAAATAAACTTCTGTTCAACAGTAACTTTATCTACTCAGCCAACTTCTGCCATCTACTTCTCTTTTCTCCAAAAAACTTCCAGCATCCTTCTCATCACTGAAAGATTTACAGTATGCAACAACAAATCATTTCTGCCTTGTAATTGCATCAAATCTATTTTCCAAAGTTTTCTTTTATCCAAGTCTTTAATCTGGAGAGGAAATGAGGATCAGAAAGTGTGATGCAAACCCAAAGTTAGAATTTAGACAGATCCTGTGCAATTAAGACAAAACTTGTGTCTGCCTGAAAGAACTGAGTGGAAAACACCTGGATGATGGGAATTTATGACAGCTAATAGTTTAAAGATCTGTGTTAAGGTAATTGTAAATACTTCCACATCTAGTTTATATTGCAGATCAGCTGGTTTAAGATTAGCATGTATACCCTCTCTAGACTAAACAAAGAGAAGGGAAACTTTAAGAAGGAGATCTATCCAGTTTATCATAGACATCTAGCTTCTTTCCTTAATGAAAGGAAATCCCTGATGATCCCAAAATAAGTATTTGTGACTCTGTTGAAGGTGTCTGAAGTCAGAGTCTATGAATTACCAACCAAGAACAGCAATTACTCTCTTCCACAGGGCAACCCCGGAGTCTCCTGTGTATGGTTAAATCACATACTATATTTTCCTGTTAGTGGGTTTAAATGAAGGCAAAAAAATGAAAGAAATAGAGAAGTCTAACAGGCTAAAGAATATGTTTCTCACAGTAAAATACGCAAATCAGAAAGACCAGTAACTGTCTGCCTCAGATGTTGGTTAGTTTCCAATATTGATTATGTTTCCAAGTAAATTAATTTGGGCTTTGGCCAAATATAAGATTATTTCCTTCTTCTCCATCCCTACTTTGCACCTTTTCAATCACCACCTATTCCAAACCCAACTGTTTCACAGAAATATGAATTTGGGCTTTCAGCTTTCTACATCCTTGGAGAAGTCCAGAAATGCAGATCACAGTTTTCAAAGATTCTTCCCAACACAGTTACCTGGGGCTGACTGTAGGGTTTGAACTGTGAGATAATTCCTAATCATCAGCCCTATTTCAGGGGTCTGCTTTGTGCTCTGGTTCTGCATCCAGCTAATCCAGTTTATCATGACAGCATCACCTGGAATCTTTGCAGGAATATTCTCACTCCATTCATCTGATTCAACAGTTCTGGAATTCCTTCTCCTTCCACCCTCAGGCTTCTGGTCTTTTGAGAATTCAGTCAAAGGTGGGTTTGAGGGACAAATCTCTTAGCAGAATCCCACAGCTAAGCAACAGTTTCATCAACCAACATTTCAAAACTACTGTCAGGATCAAAGACTGGAGAATAAACTGGTTCTTATCTGAAATCTTGGGTTCTAAACATGTACCTGTATGTTTTGCAAGCTTCTTGTCACCTTTGCCAATCTTTGGGTTCTTGTGCTAGAAAGTGTGAGGTAAAGAGCTGAGATAATACAGACCAGTAAAATAATCTGGCTGTCAATAAATAGTATGACATCACCCAATCAGAAATACAGATATTAAACTCTATTTTGACTTATTGATTAGAAAAGTGTAGTCATTATGGTGGTTTTTGCTGTTTGGGTTTTGCTCATCTCCTAGTGGGTCACTCATTAATAGGAACAAACACATTATTTTCCTGCTGTTCCCAACAAAGCAGGTCATTAATCTGTGCATCACTCTATGCTTTCTCCATAGCAAGCCTGGAGATTAATGGAAAGGAGTTATGTAAGTAGAAGTGCACTGTAAAAGGATAATAAATGGAGACCATTCTCCTTTCTCAGTGATTTTCCTTTTCAGGACACAGTCAGTTGGTTCTTGTCTTTCCTCCACTCATGTGGAACTCACTTAAGATGTGAAATAAGACGACCTCGCTGCCACTCTCTGATTTCCTGATAGTGAGAGCTAAAAGCAGAACTTGTCTGTGCACAGAAAGTGCTCAGATGGGAAAGACAAACAGTCCTGCCAGTGGCCTAAAATGTCATATGAGTTTTATTGGGGACTTTTAACTTATGAGACATCTTGGTGTCAATTTAATGTGTCTCTTTTCCTCAGAGAGTTGCAGATTAACTCTACCACTCTCTGGTTTCCCTTGTTGTATACAGATTTTTGCCAACTTTTCCAGTTTTAAACTGCCATGTAATAATAGAATTGAGGTTGGAAGGCTCCTCTGGAGGTCACCCAGTCCAACTCCCTTTTCAAAGCAAGTTTAATTGCATCAAGTGGCTCAAGGACTTGACTGAAGTCTTGAAGATTTCCATTTATGGAGATCCCAGTTTGGGCCCCAGCTTCAATATTTAACCAGGATCTCATAGTAATTTTTTCCCCCAGCAGATCAGAATTTCCCATATCAAAAATTCCTTGTCCTTGTGCATAGGCACTTTCTCATACCTTCCTGCACCAGGAAATGCTGATCCCTAACCTTCCTTCTCCTGCCCTCAGCACTCTCCTGCTTCTTTAGGAAATGCTTTTTACCTCTTCTGAAGTCAAAGTTCCCCAGGCTGGCTAACCTGTGTGTCAGTGTTTCCAGATACTTTCTGACATCCAAATTTTATCTAATCTAATCTAATCTAATCTAATCTAATCTAATCTAATCTAATCTAATCTAATCCATTGATTCTTCCTTAAGTATTGTACTGATCTGAATGCAACAAGAGATTGGTGGTTGTTTTTTGGTTTGTTTTTTTTTTTTTTCTTTTCTCTTCAGGAAAACCCCCAAATCTTTTCTGTTGCACTTTGAAAATCCCTGGCAATGCACATCTCCAGCCCAAGGCAGGAAGTGCTGGAGCAGCTTCCTGAGGCTGCACAACCACTAGGAACTGAACCAGCCTAATTTGTGTGCAAAGATTCAAACTGTGTTCCATGTGTGTGGCACCATGGGGAAAAATCCCCCTGCCAGGATGGGAAGCAGTGACAGCACTTCCCTGAGGTCTGGGCAGGATGAGTGCCAGGAGCATCCTGCCACTTCCATGGGAATCACCACTCTCAGAAGGAATCTGGCCACCATGGGACCATTACAGGTGGTCTTGAGAAGCCAGATCCCACAAAAAGTTGGACATGGATGTGGTGGGAAGTGGAGAGAAGCAAGAATGTAGGCTATGAGCTAGCACAAAGAATAATTTTTCCAACTTAAATTCTGGCATATTGTGTTTCTTATATTTGAAGAATAAAGGATATGTGAAGTCTCATATTTCTGTATTTTTCCTACATTTTCAGAATTAAAAAGAGAAAGTTTTGCCTAATTATGCTTGTAGAATACTATAGACACAACAATTAAACAGTGTGAAATTGGATCCTTGCTTGCCCTTTATCTTGGCCAGAAAACAGACTGCAGTGGAGAATCTTCTCCCTTTTTCACACATTAATCATATTTGTGCTTCTAAACATCCCAGGCAAGAACTGTCCTTAGGGCTCAACATATTTAAAGAGGAAATGCCTTTTGTTCTATACAGAGGCAGCAGAAGTTTTAAAAGCTTCTGCCTTTGCAAAACAAACTGAACAATGCAAGAGGCAGCAGATCTTCATTTTATAATATATCAGGGTTGTATAACTATTATGTTTGTAATAAAAATATGCACAATACGACCAACAGAGTTAATTATTTTTCCTGTTGGTGACTTAAACACCAAAGCAGTGTTCTTGTGCAAAGACCTGTTGTTAACCTGTCTAAAGTCTACTGCATTGACTTGTTCTCAGCAATAAAAGACAATCTGCAAAGAATGCAGCCTCCCCCCCCATTGGTTTGTCTTTACCCCTGTCCTTCTCTCTTTTCTTCTCACTAATGCCTGAAAACTGAGCTTGCCTTTCTGCTTGAATAGCAGACTTTTAGCAATTTTAGTAGTTTTGCAGCCAGGGCTGTGACTGATGGCTGAAGTTTTTAGGGCTCCATACCTGCAGCTACAGCACTTGCAACTTATGGTGACAGAAGAGATGATAAAGACACAGGTCTTTTTTTTATTCTCCTCCTCACCCTAATTTAAGACCTCTCCCTCTGTCAGCTACTTGTCTCTGCCAGCAGTGAATCAAACAAGACCTTCCCTGGATGTCTTAAGTGTATCTGCACAGCAGTGTTGGCATTTGAGCAGCTCTGCAGCAGGTTTGTTTCACTGCAAAGCAGCTCTGAATCAAACAGCTCTTTTAGCTCACAATCCATTTCAGAATAAAAGGTAACAAAGCATTTTGTTAGAAATAAAGCTGAGGGAGTGTGTCCTATATTAAATATGTCCTGAGGGCTTTGCATTTGTTTAAAAATGTCCAACTTGGTTTCTGGAAACTGAGCCCCAGTGTAATTCCTGCCTCACTCAGCACTCAGAGCTGATACAGAAGATCTCTTGCTGCTGCAAGATCTGCAGAACACTGGAACAGGGACTCATAGATTCTTGTTGAACATATTTACACAAATACCTGTGTGTGCATATGTGTATTTTTTATGTACACACATCTGCATGAAGGTAACAGCAGGATCATGGAATCACAGAATGCTTTGGGTGAAGGGACATCAAAAATCCTGGGGGCAGGGACACCTTGCAGAACTATCCATGTACATATCAGCAATTAATAAAAAGCACAAACACCTCCAAGTGCCTCTGCCTGGGAATAAGGTGTGGTTCCATGAACCTGCATAATGAACACCACAAAAATACAGCAGTAAAATTCTGTTCAGGACAAAAGAAGATAAAAAATAAAAAATTGTTTTTGTCATTGTCCATTTCTGAGGTGTTCCAAAAGGTAACCACAAAATAGGAAGTTTTGTATGTGAGAGACTCACATGGTAGAGGATTATATTTTTAGCTGAGGATGTTTATTTTCTTGGGGATGTAAATATAGGAAAAAATGTTGCTAGCAAAGCCCCAGGAAGAAGCATTGCAGCTTTGTGCATGGAAAATATCTGGAGAAGGCAGCAGCACCATCTGGTGTTCTCTCCATCCCCCAGAGAAGTGCCTGATCCCCACTCAGAGCTGTGCTCTAAACTCTGACCTCTTTAACCCACTGAGTGCCACAGAAATGTATGAACTGTGATGGAAAATCTCCAGCTAGTTTACATTTAAAGGGGTGCTAAAGCTTACATTTAAAGGTTTGCTAGTTTACATTTAAAGGTGTGCTAAAGATGGTTTGGTTTGCTACAAATATGAAATTAATGGATTTAGGAGACAGTAATCCCAAAACATAAATCAGAGAATCACACAATGGGCTGAGTTTGAAGTGATCTAAAAGACCAACTTGCTCCAAACCCCTGCCTTTGGAGGCAGGAAAATTTCCACTTGCCTGAAGCACTTTTGGAAATTCTGGAACAATATTTTCCTTGCCTGTTAAACCAAGATTGCATTTTTTACTTTTGGTGGGAAGTCCTGCTTTAAACTGAAATCCAAACCTTGGATGAAACCTAAATCCAAACCTCAGATATAACATAAATAAGTATTCTTTTCAATCCACATGAAAATAAATATGCATGGGTATTTAGAGAGAGCAATTGGCCCTTGTGTTTAAAGATTGCTGAATTTCTTTGTGATTCAGAAAGGAAGAAAGATAACCTGATACTCAATTCAAATTTCCTCCTGTCACTTTCTCAGTAAGTAAAAGCACATAGAGCTAGAGTGGGCAAATACTCCAGGCATAAATAAGCCTATTCAAAAGCAAATATGTTTGTTTATAAGTCATTATGTTCCTTCACACATGAATACTCAAGCCAAGAAGGCAGGAACTTGGATGAAAACAGGGTATATAAATACATGCCTCCAGCTGCAACAGGGCTCCTACAGCTGGTCCTGAAAACTGTAACTTGTTACATTCTATATTAATTAAACCTTGAAAAATACTCCAACTATATGTTTTGAAATTATTTGTGAGCTAATGCTCTGCAATAGATTTTAAACAAAAAATTGGATAGTGGGAATAAACCAAACTGAACTCTCACTTCTCTCTGCAGCTCCTGGGCGGGCACAGGGCAGGAGAGGGAGTGCAGGGAGAGGATGAAGGACTGGGATCTGCAGATGCTCTGCCAGCCTGCACAGAGGGGCTGTGGCACTTACTGTGGGGTAGGGGTGGGAGCAGAACACGGTGTATTTCCGGATGATGCCGTTCAGCTTCAGGGGAGGCAGCCAGGACACGAAAACTGTGGAGGCCGAGGCAGCAGCTGCCTTAACTCCAGCAGGAGGACCTGGAACTGGGGAAGCAAAGAGTGTTAGAGTGGCCCAAGGCAGATATTCAATCACCCCAGTGTAGCAGAGGAGTTAAGGGGAAAAGGGGAGCGTGCTGCTGTGGTGGCTGTGCCCCCATGGACTGAGATGGACACTCTGGCTTAGGGAGCAGCCTCCACACTGCCCATGCCAGGGAGAAGCTTTGGGGGGTGTGACCCCATCCTTAACAGGGGAGAAACTCTTCTTCAGAGGGTCCCAAAGCAGAACAGGCCACTGATGGTTAAACTTCTGTGAAGTATCCCCTCCAGCCTTGTGTTGGCTTGATGTGGCCAGAAATGTGAATTCTATCACCATCTGTTACACACAGGTGGGGCAGTGATTCCTTATCTCTGTGGCACAGACCATCTGCTAATGGGCCATCTTTAAACCAGCTGGGCAATCATCTTTATCTTTCCCACAGCCCATCCTCCCTCCAGGAGATATCTCCTGTTCATGGCCACTGAGTCCCAGGGCATGACTGATAAAATTCCATCATCCCATGGGAGATGCTCCAGCCAGGGGAGGAGCCAAGCCTTTCCTACCCAGATAAAAACTGACATTTTGGACACCAAGGAACCTTCTTCCCACTGCATTCCAGAGGAAAACCAGACCTTTCCACATCATCCCTGGAGCTTCAGAGGAAACTGCACCTTCTCCAGGAGCACTGCTCCAGCTGAACCACATCTGCCCCTGCAGGAGGATGCAGCCACCATTGAATGGGACTGTGCCAACACCCTGACTGACTGACGGGTGTCAGCTTGGATTCTGACTCTGGCAGGGTTTGGGATTGTTCTGTGTAATACTGCATTGCTATTTTAATTTTCCTAGTAAAGAACTGTTATTCCTAATTCCTATATCTTTGCCTGAGAGCCCCTTAATTTCAAAATTATAATAATTTGGAGGGAGGGGGTTTACATTCTCCATTTCAAAGAGAAGCTTCTGCCTTTATTGGCAGATACCTGTCCTTCAAACCAGGACAAGCCTGCATAAAATCATAGAATGGACCCAAGAATGGCTTGAGTTGGAAGGGAACTTAAACATCTTCCAAACCCCTGCCATGGGCAGACACCTTGCACTAGACCAGGTTGCTCAGAGCTCCATCCATCCTGGCCTTGGACATTTCCAGGGATGGGGCATCCACTGAGAAACTTGTGTCAAGGCCTCACCACCCTCACAGTAAAGAACTTCTTCCCTAGATCCAACCTAAATTTCCCCTTTCAGTTTGAACCCAAATGCACACGTGAAAATACCTTGTCTGTGTTCACAGAAATTGCCAAACAACACATTATTATAAATGGCCAGCTTGGAACACAAAACCCATGCCAAGGTGTTATAAATAATACACATGTGGACAGAGCTGAGCTGTGAATTTAATGGAGTGTAAATAGAGCACTTTGCTCTGCCTGATGTGACCCATGGCCAGCAAGTGCCACATTTCCTTGTCCCTCACCCTCAGCAGCTCAGAGCTCTCTCTACCACTACACTATATTTATTTTTCTAATTACCACAGCTATCTACATAACTCATCAAAATTATCCCAGAGAAAGAGCTAAAAAACCCCAAATCTCCTGTCTAAAACCATGTGGAAAAAACTTCAGCTCAGAAATGGTAAAATCTTGCTGAGTAATCTTAACTACATCCCTTTGCAGCCTTGCATTTTGGGAAAGGTTTGGATTTCATGAGCATATGCTGGTTATCAAACACACATTACACTGTACAACACCCTCCAGCTCTGGAAACACTCTTTCACTAATATCCAGAATTGCTAAATTTTTTTTCTTGAATGCTGGAATATCACATTACACACAAGTTTGTACATAAATAAAACAAAGGCTACATGTGACATCATAACAAACGGGTCTAATATTTCCTGGAAAACACACCTTGTGTCAAAATACTTGAAAAAATACTTTTAGAACTGTGAAAATAAATAATTTGAAAGATATTTTAGCATTGTGTGTGGTCACTATTTACATCAAATTATTAAAATAGATATATTGCATTGAAAATTGCTACATAGGTTATTAAAGACAAAATGAACTTTGTTTTGAAGGACTTTGTTATCTACAGAAAAAGTGCTTTGTGTGGAATCTGATATTTTTGTCTGATTTCAAGTAAAACTACCAAAATGTTAAAATTTCTAGTGCATTTACCATTGCAATGCTTTCTTTACTTTCACAGAAAACAGTTATTGTGCAGTAGAGGTCCCCAGACAGAATCCCTTGTCCAGCAAGCTGATATTTGTAGATAAATTTTGAATCTTTGTCCTACCACAATTAGGCAAGCAGATGTTGTACTGCTACAGAACTTTGCTCATAAAGAGAAGTTAGCCAGCCTGGCATCTAAATTTTCTCTTTTTTTTTTTTTGTGTAAAAATGATGTGAGGAGACCCTCAATTTTATAACTACATAGGTGGTCCTGGAAGATGTGAGAAAACTGACAGGCACCACTCAGTGCAATGTCTCTGGATGTGCATTTTCTATTTATAGTGTGCTGAGAGAGCTAATTAGGCATCAATGAGAACGTCATGATGATAATTGCATGCAAACCCAGCCCCTCACTGCAAAGGGGCTAATTCAGTTAGCAGCTCTATCCAATGCAGAGTAAATATTGATGCTTGACAGCATCCAACTTGTTATTTATACCCAGCTCATTAGAAATGCTATTTGCTCCTGCTGCTGAGGAGTGAAAGCTGGCTCTCCAGGGTAATTACCTAACCCACAGGAGGATTCCTTTATGGATAGCAATGTTTTCTGGAAATCACTTCAAATAGATGGATGAGGTTAATGCAATTTATTGTTAAATTAGGGTGTGATCTATAGGGACAGGTTCTGATGGTAATTGGTCATGGCTGTCGACTGTTGAGGGATTAACTCAGAACTCATCTGGCATTTTCCAGTCATTGGGTCTACATGGGAAACATTCCTTGTCATTGCTGTGTTGCTTTTTGGTGTCAGACCAGCAGAAAGAGGGGCCAGAAGGAAAGTCAGGAAGCCATACAGTAAAATTTTCAACCCAAGGACCCCTCCACCTCACTGGCAGCAATTTTTGCAGTGCTGCAAAAATTATTCTGAATAGTAATTTTTTAGTCCTCTTTTTGCTGCACTGCTGGGTTGTGCACATGAAAGCTGGGTGTCATTCTACTGTGTGTGTGGAAGTGATTACATTTTCTTGGCAGGAATCCTGCAGAATTTTGTCTGGTGCTTCACAGACCCCTCCTGTTCTCTGTCCAGAGGGTCAAACCCATCCCCTGGACTTCACAGGAGTTATCTCAGCATTCACTAAAGCATTTCTTACTAAACTGGGTTCCTTGGGCAGCTGAAGAAGTTGTGGTTGGGGAATGTGGTGTCTGGCATATCCTAGAGAGGAAAATCCTGAGCCTTGCCAAGCAAATTTAAAGTATTTTCCCTCATTGCCATTGCATCCCCAGCCTTTCTGGCTTCAGTCATTATAATCCAGCAGTATCAGGAGACCTGAGCTGTCTTACTGAATTCTCCCTGGACCTTTATTTAGCACACTGACTCCCACAGCTCCCAGAAAGACAAACTGAATTTGCACAATTCCATGGACCCCCTTTTTTTTTTTTTCCCACCACCCATGGTCATCCGGGGTAAAATTTTGATGAGAAGCCAGAGGACAACCTGGCCTGAGCACAGAGAAGCTGAGGATTGCTTCTAAACAACTTTGCAGCCTTTCAGGGAACAGATGTGGCAAATTTAAGATCAAAGATGGCCTCATTCTCCAGCTAGCAAGGCTTTGAAAAACATGGAAATAGCATCCTGCTTTCATGTGGAGGAGAACACTCTGTATTCCTGACAGTGCAAGTGGAATGCTAAAGCAGAGCAGGCAATTATCCTGATATGACAGGGCTGGGAAACAGCATTTAGATGTGCCAGATAATGGGAGGAGCTCCAGGAACTTTCTCATTCTCCTTTTCATAAGCAGAGAGATTATCACCATTTTTCTTCACAGTATTGAGCAGCAGGGAGGCAAAATCACAGACTGTGGTGCATTTAGGAGTGATATCACAAATAATTGTAACAGGATTTTAATTCTGCATGACACAGGACTACTCCATTGCTGGTTGCACTTAGAAAAATAAAAATAAACTCAACTCCTGAATGCTGCCTGTTTGTTCATGTAGATAACCCACCTACAATGCAGATCTATGCCAGCCAAAACCCATCCACATGTGAATTTACTCTGAACTGGCCTCATACTAAGCACACCATTTCTATCAAATCCTGCCAGTTTCCCAAGGGGAGCATTTACTGTTCAGTGCCTTTTGCTTCTTAGTCAAAAAGATAAAGTTAGAGATCTTTACCACTAGAAAAACTGTACATTAAGGGGTCATCAGGGGTAATTTTTCACCAGAGTGCCCAGACGTCCTCATCAGCTGAATAAGCCCAAGCAGAGCTCTGCTCCAAGAAGTACTGAACATGCACCTGACTGGATTTCTGTTTAATCATTTTAGAATAAATGAAAATATTGCCAGATGCTGTCTGTGCCTCTCATGCCAATGGACAGAAGGCTTGGTCTCCAGGGAGAGAACAGAGAGGAGGAAAATCTCTCTGGACTCAGGCAGAGTGGGGCTGGCAGGGGGATTTGGTACTATTTTCCCTTCCTTCCTGCTGCAGCTTTTGCTGGCTCTGAAAATGCCAGAGAGCTGGAAGCACAGCACTGCTGCAAAGGCTTCTGTGGCACACAAACAGCTTGCTGTGCACAGGAATGCATTTCCTCAAAAAAAAAAAAAAAAAAAAAAAAAAAAAAAAAAGATATAAGAGAGAAATGTGCATCCTCCTGTGTCACAGCCAGCCCAAGTGCCACCTCTGACAAAAACCCAGACCAAACTCCCAGCTGCAGGAATCTTTCCTGGGATGGGGGCTCTGGGGTCTGTGTCCTCCCAGGGTCTGCTCAAGGTCAGGGCACTGCTGCCAGCCAAGGTCTGTGACATGTTTCAGGCTTGTTCAGGCAGAAAATTCCTTGTTTCAATTGTTGTTTTCTCATATTGGATTTGCAGCACAGGAGCAGAGAGGGAGCTTGTCACACACACTCCCGCTACAAAACAGAGAAGCCTTTTCTACTGCATTTTGATCACAGCATGGAAAAGAATTGGAAGAGCTGCTTTAATTTTTAATGGTTTATTAAATCAAGTTCCAGGTGAAGAGGATGAGCAGCTTATAAGAAACTGTAAAGTGGAAAAGGTAAGAGACAAAACCAGATTGAATTTTTTAAATTGGACATTTCCCCTTGGCTTATTTTTCTACCAGGAGGAACTCCAAAAAGAGCAGCATCTTTTCTGAATTCAGCTTTCAGAAAAGAGAGGGAGGAAGCTAGATAAAACCGATAAATATGATGCAATTGAAAGGAAAGCTCATTCCATGAAAGCTCATTTCCTATTATTTGCTCGAGTTGTTCTCATTTCCTTTGCTGATCAGCAGCAGTGTCTGACCTCTGGTGTCTAAAATCAGTATTAAACACTGCAAGAAATCAAAGTATCAACACATTCCAACCAGGATTCACTTGCTGGGTTACACTTATTTTGCCCTATTAGAGATTTCAAGCCTGCTGAAGAAATTTTGGACTGATGTCTTTAGCTGAATACCAACAAAAAAAAAAAAAAAAAAAAAGAAAGAAAGAGAAAGGAATTAATGATGTGATATAACCTCATAGCAACAATGATGTGGAGGACTTGGCAGCCACTTAAAAATATGCCAGATTTCCAGATTTTATTAGAGGAGGGTGGAATATCTTGTGTCATAATTTTAGCCAGAAAAGATCTGGGAGCAGAGATAGAAGGTTTCCATTTCTAAGCTCTGTTAAGATCACAACTTATTTATGTCATTAAAATGCCAAGAAGTGCTTAAACTCATTTCAGGGCAGGATCTTTTAGGTGCTTTGGAATTAAACCTACTGAAAATAATCCTATACAGAACAGTTTCCTTGGAAAATTACAGTAGAAATGTCCATTCTTCTGAGGAATGAAGCACTTGTTTGGTGCATGGAGTTTGGCAATGTGAATACTCTTTTCCTCTTTAACTTCCACACTCTTCAGGATGTTTAGATCCAGAATTTTGGATTTGGCTTATGCTTAAGTACAGGTCTCTGTATATTCCACTCAAAATCTTTCCTGCTCTTAATAAAAAGTTTTGTAGCTGAAGTCATTGTATTTTCTGGAACACTTTTCCATTTAGTTTTCTGGACAAAAGATTTAATGAATGAAACCAGTGTGAGGCATCAGAAAATCTGGAAAGTTTGGTCAGGCTGCCTTAGGGTGAGTGATTGCTGGGCAGCCAGGAGGATTAAAGGTGAGAGAGGAGCATTTGCACAGCTGCCAACCACAGCCTGAGGCAGTGTGCTCCCCTCAGCCTGCCTGATCCCAGAAGGAGAAGGAGAAGGAGAAGGAGAAGGAGAAGGAGAAGGAGAAGGAGAAGGAGAAGGAGAAGGAGAAGGAGAAGGAGAAGGAGAAGGAGAAGGAGAAGAGAAGGAGAAGGAGAAGGAGAAGGAGAAGGAGAAGGAGAAATGTTTGAGGCTTCTGACATGAAGCAGATGTCCCCAAGACCAGCCTGTCCCCAAGCTCCTGAGGCAGTATGGAACACTACACCCAACTCCTGGTGGCTTAAATCCCACTCCCAAGGCTCAGGGCTGAAAGCCTTTGTGTTCAGAGAGAATTTAGGGAAGGTTTGCTATGCTGGGATCTACTTGACAAAAGTAATTTGAAAATGCAGCATGTGTTTTACAATTCAGTTTTACATTTTAGATTTTATATTATAGATTGTGTTCTTTGAAATAAATCCATCTACTTCCAAGCACTAGGTGTCCCAAGGACCTGGGTGCTCCAAAGTAACTGTTAAAGGACTTTAGGCTGATATCAGAACATTCAGTGTTCAGACACACAAGTCTAGAGCTGAGCAATTTTCATTTACTGCATCCCCTGGATACAGCTACAGCTGGGGCCAGGTGATCTTATAATGTATGTAAATTTTAGAATGAGTCCCTTAATATCTAATGGGAAAAAATTAGTAACTTTCATCACATAATTTTTTATTGGCAAAAAAGCACTGGAAAATCATCAAGTCAGTTAATTTACTGAACCTGCTGTCTTGTCACTTTTGTAACTCTCATTACAAATAAAAAAGTTGGCAAATATATTAATATATCCACAAGTGACCAATAAAGTAAATAAATAAGAAAGGAAAATCCATTGACTAATTTCCTTGAAAACATATTGTGCAACTAATGAAACAATATTCAAGTAACCTCATTGACAGGATTGTGAGCATATTTATCTGTACCACAAAAATTCCTGATCCAGTTTTTCAAAAGCATTTAGGGGATCCAAAACTACATTTGTACATCTCATAGCATTTTCAAGGCATTAAAAAAGGTTAGGGACAAAACCTCCCCTGAATTTAGAATTTTAGTGCTTCAGAAATAGAGCAGTGCATAGCATCCTACTGAGGTGACCTGAAGTGATTATAAAAGTTACAATTACAATAAAGTTATTATGGAATCTCATGTGTCTGTGTACTATTAAAAATTTCTTAAACTTTCATCGTTAGGAATTGAATTTTCCATGCTTTGGTCTAGGAACAAAGGTATGACATTTTTGTTCTTTATTTTTGCTTTTGAGGGAAGAGGTATTGGGAGGATTTATATATATATATATGTATAAATATATATAGACTGAAAAGAATATTCTTAGTAGGATCTAAGTAATAAAACACAGTTCCAGAACATCTCTCCTCCATTCTCCATTTTCATAGAATATCAGAATGGTTTGGGTTGGGAGGGACCTTAAATATCATCCAGTGCCACCCCTGCCATACCAGGGACACCTCCCACTGTCCCAGGCTGCTCCAGCCCCAATGTCCAGCCTGACCTTGGGCACTGCCAGGGATCCAGGGGCAGCCACAGCTGCTCTGGCAATTCCATCCCAGCCCCTCCCACCCTGCCAGGGAACAATTTCTAATTCCCAACATCCCATCCAGCCCTGCCCTCTGGCAGTGGGATCCATTCCCTGTGTCCTGTCCCTCCATTCCCTGTGTCCTGTCCCTCCAGCCCTTGGCAATTGTCTCTCTCCATGTTTCCTGCAGCTCCTTCAGGCCCTGCAAGGCCACCCTGAGCTCAGCCCAAAGCTTCTCCTGTGCAGGTGAACAATCCCAGCTGTGCCAGCCTTTCCTCCCAGCAGAGCTGCTCCATCCCTCTGCTCATCCTGCTGCTCCTCTGGGCTCTGCAGCAGCTCCAGCTCCTCCCTGGGCTGGAATCCAGAGCTGAGTTTTCAATCTCTGAATGCCTGAGACAAACATTTCCTGGAAGTAGGAATGGAAAATGCTTTCCCTCCTTACCATCCTCCTTCGTGCGGGTGAAGATCTGCTCGCTCCTCACTCCATCCCCAGCTCTGGTAAAAGCCAACACCTGGATGCTGTAGTTGGTGTATTTTTCCAGGCCATCCAGCTCCAGGGATGGCTGGGTAGTAGTGACATTCTTTATCTCTCCCAGTTCTATAAAATAAAATGAAAAAGGAAGTGGACTTATTGCCAAGTTCACTCTTCCAGGTGTTGATACCTGCTGTGGAAATCTTGGTTGTTTCAGACAAGTTATGCCTCATTATTACAAAACAGCAATGAATTACAATGAATTAAAATTAATTCATTTATGTCCTGACCTCTTACCACTTGAAGCAGGCCCACTTTTCATTTTCAAACTCTTTTTTTTTTGTTGCCATTTTTAAAAAAATCTGATGAAGAGAATTGAAGAAATTCTACAAGTAATGAGATTTTTCATAAAGAACAGATAACAAGAAGAGATTATTGTGAAACATCCCCTAAAGAAAAGAAATGAGAATGTTGGTTATCTTCATAAAGATTTTCTGGTTATGAGAAAGACTATTTCTCATAAGGAAAATGAAGGAAAAGTCCCCTTTATTTTAAAATATGCAGCAAGTGCTGCTGCAAAGCACTTGATAGCAGCAATACTGGCTAACAGTAGATTTAAACACAGTAAAATCAGATTTACTTGCAGAAAGATGATGCACTTCATATTAATATCTTTTTTTAGATTTTTTTTGCAGCAAGCTAAGAAGTACAACCCATATGGCAAAAAAAACCAAACAAATAACCAACTTTAAACTTATTTTGGGCAGCAAATAAAGTTGAATAAATAAAGAAAATCCAGTTTTAAGCATGGCATGAACATCATATTTTTTCATCATGTTGTGAGACATCACATAGGAGCTTAAATGTGGTAATATCCACACAGGATCTGATCCAAAACTACAGGCATCACTGTGAACATTTAATTTTATGCCCTACATGTCTACATTTTTTCTGTATGCTTCTCATACATTTTTAATCTTTATTTTTAAAGGAATTGGTGGCTGATTTCCAAGTATTTTCTACCATTAGCATCAGGGATAATGGGATCACATTTCCACTCCAAATTCCCCTTTCCACACTAACAGAGACCAGGATTTGCACAACTGCAGGTTAGAGTGAACTGTGGTTCTGGTGGATTAAAGCAAAAGAAGGGAGACAGCTGTGAGGAATTCACAGGGCAAGTAGGAATAAAGTCATGTGCATCTCAAACCTACTAATTTGTTTGATTTACAAGAAAGGGCCATACATGGAATTATCATCAGGCAATAAATTGCAGATTAGTAAAGCATCACAATTCTCCTTTGATCCTTTCACTCAGCCTCTGCTCTGGAGCCTGTTTCCCCAGGAATTATGCTAAGAGTACAAAACACAGCAGAAGAAGCTGGCATGGAAATAACAAGCTTTTTCCAAATATATTTCCCATTTTTGCCCTCAGCTCTGGAGAGGAAATGCATCCTATCCAAAAGTAAGTGATAGCATATTGAGCAGGCAAAGAGCTAACCAACCAAATTATAGTGAAAATCAGGTTTGGGTTGGTTTGTTCTGGATCCATGTCCCCATTCTTTAAAAAAAACATGGATTAAAAAATTCTGGACTTTGTAGCTGAGGTGAAATTTGCTCAGGTCGTGTTGGGTACCACAGGAACTCTGTGGAGTGTTGCAAACCCACTGGTGGGATCCTTCCCTGAGGTTCCTCCAGGCAGCTTTGCAGCTCTGCTAAGGCTCTAGGAAAAACTGCTCCCTCACAGGTAGACACAGTTTTCTCTAAACCAAAAAGAAAAGGGAGGAAAATGCCTTCACACCAGAGAGAAAACAATATAAAGGCCACATAGAACTTTTTACTTGGTAATAGATTGGTGTCTCTCACCTCCATCCAAGAGGTTGGCCCAGTAGATAACCCTGAATCCCTGCAGGATCCCATTCAGGGTTTCCTTTGCCAGTGTTGACCAGGAAATGGAGATGGTTTCTGGGGATGTGGCAGTGGCTTGCACATTCCCTGGAGGGCAACTGGGCACTGGAATAAAATATTCATCATTTTAACACAATGGAAACAACTCAATATTCAACTTTTAGCTACCCTTTATTTTCCCCTCTATCCCACCACACAATATTTAATTACCATCACACATTTTAACAGTGGAAATCCTTTATTCTTGCTACAATCCACATGTTTCTGCAAGTGCAGCTATTTTCCCTGAAATTATTTTTGATGTACTGTTTCCCTAATTGCTGACTTGTCTTTCTGTTGCTTTTTTAGAAATATAAGTGTGTTCTGACACTGAAATGTGCAGAACATTCTGTAAGCAATTTAAATATATTTTTTAAAAGTTTTCAGCCACATTTGCAACTTTATGGACAATTGGAATGTCCCTTTAAATATAGAGGAGGGAGAAAAAAATGGGCACATCTTAAAAAAACATAGGAAAAAATGGTCATGATATATTTTTGCTGATATTTAAAAAAATTAGAAAAATCAAACAAATCCAAGGCATGTTCTGTTGGCCATTCAGTGTCAAAGTAATACAGCAGTATTAGTAACTAGCATTGCTTTTAAAGCTCGTGGCATCTTTAATTCTAAGGAGGAATTCTTTAATTCTAGAGGAACCTAAAATTAAGTGACAACCAAAAAAAATTGCAGGAAAAGTAAGCATGCTGGATTCTGAAGGAAAAAAAATCCCATTTATTATAAAATAAAATATATGCCTGTGTGAACATACTGCCTTTTGAGGTCTTGCAGCAAGTTAGGCCTAGAAGCATTTAGATTAAAAAAAAAGCTATCAGTTTTTATGAATAGCCTGCCTCAAAATCTGTGGCTCTTGAGGATTTTATATGTGTGATATTCCATTTTGTCCATGTAAAAGCCAAGCTGGCACTGGTTTCAGGACACTGATGTTGATTTACAGTAGCTGAAAATCTGACTTCTATGGCCTTTAGGATTTTAATTTGCTGTTACACTCCTCTGAAATACTGAACTCTTTATTTGGATATGAGATCATTCTCTTTTTCCACTAGAGGACTCCCTCTCATTGTTTGAGAAGTACTTTTTATGCAGTCTGGAAAAAAATAAAAAACCTGTATTGTTCCTTGGATTGGACAGTGTAAATTTTGCCTGAAATAGCAATGATTTTTCTGTCACTGGATATTCTTGAAAAAACATGTCTCTCTTAAGACTGACAAGACAGTGCAGTACAAGAGCTCTGGTTACACAGCAGATTCATTTGAAAACAGTAGCAATCCAACAAAAAATAAAATATTGCTTAACCTTTCAGACTTTCACTTCTCTAAATGATGATGAGATCACTTTCAAGCAAGGATGAGATCACAGCAGTTGCAAATATGTAGACACCAGAGCATTTGGCTTCTTAATGGAAGTTTTGGTCTCAGTCAACATCACTCACAGCAGGATAAACCACATTAGTAGGGTTATTTTTACTTACCTGGTAAAATAAATTCACTCTTTCAATGAAAATCAGACAAGCTCGTTGAGCAGGCTCTTCTCTTACACCTTTCTATCTAAAGACTGGTCTTTTATCATCTCTACTTTAATCATCACTAATCAAACAAGAAATGCAACAAGATAAAAACACACAAAATAACAGTAACATAAATATTATGTCCCATGAGAGTTGTTTGCCAAGGACCCACCGTCCTCAAGAGTTGTGGTGATGATTTCCTGAGAAGAAGGTCCGATGCCAGCCCGGTTACAGGCCTGCACCACCATGCCATACTGGGTGAACTTTTTCAGGTTGTTCAGTGTATAAACCTCGCTGTCCCCAGTGGTGTCGATGCTGATGATGTTGAACTGGAAGTTTCCCCCCGCGCTGTACTCCCGGTAACCGATCTGGTACCCGCGGATAATTCCGTTCTGCAAATGCTTCTTCGGAGCCTAAACCGAAAATGGAAAGTTACACATTAAGTGCACACATCCAAAGTCAAATTGTTCCCCTAAAGTTTTGGAAAAAAACCCCCAAGTTTAACTTTTGTTTTTTTCCTAATGAATTCAAGTCTATTTCTAGACAACAATTCAAAAATACTTCCTGCATGAACCAGCAATTTCAGATGTGTTTCTTTTTTTTTTTTTTTCAAATCTGTGCTGAAAGACCTTTGAATGGTTCATGCACAGAAAAATCCAATCAGGAGACACTCTTGAATTTGAATTTATGAGGTTTTGTTCTCTTTTCAGGTGAATCAATCCAAGCTGAGTTGATAAGGGTATATTTGCATTCCAGGCCACCATTCACTACTAATTGCTTTTGCCAGGAGCCCCCACTTTTCACTGAACCTTTAGGAAGACATTTACTGATCTGTGCAAGGCAGCACAGGAGTTTATTCAGTCCCGTGCATTAGGAAAATTTTATGCTGTGCTTTGAAATAGTCTTCTGTTCATTCAGTGTGTAGTGTAGAAAGATGATTAGATAATGAGTGCTGAAGGCAACAATGATTTGGAAAGCAGGGATTTGCATACTGAATAGCTGCAATATATCTGGCATCCAGGGATATGGACAGCACAAAATGGTTGGCCTTAATTATGTGCCACATTTCTCAGTCACAGTGCAAGATTCCCTGCTCCTGACTAGTGGAAATCATTTGTGTGCTCTGCAATATAAAATGGGATCTAGTGCAAAGCAGAGATTTTCAGCTATTGACAGCAATACCTATAAAATTCTATTTAAATACTACTGGACTAATTTCCATATATGATACTGTTCCTGCCTGATTTTCTATCTATGCAAGGCATAATTTTAAGGCACAATTTGTAATGCAGGAGCAAAAATCACTTTCCAATTCTCCAAACCTCTTTCAAACTCCCAACAGATGACTACAAGCTCATCTGCCTCACTGCCCCATGAAAAAGATCTTTGATATGTAGTTTATCACCAACAGGTTGGACTGTCAGAGGCAGCGACTTCTGCTGCTTCTATATCCCATTACAACTCCTGAGGAACAGATTCTCAAGAAAAACACTCATTTCTGCCACAGCAGCTGCCTGTTTTGGGAGTTTATAGTCTACTAGACATAGCAAAATCAGGGTGAGGTTTGCCTTTCATCCACTACCATCAAAACCATTTCTGTGCAAAATCCCACCTCTCTCGAATTTAAAATGTGTCACTGTATGAAAATGATTGAATAATCTCTTCATGTGGGAGTTGGCCTGACTGGACAGAGAATCAACTGGAATTCACCCCTAGCACACCAAGCCTTAGCTTCAAGCCCTGGGAAACATTCACCTAACTCAGATCTCCTCCCAAGAGCCTTTGGAGTTGTTATGTTAATTAGTCCAAGTCCTGCTCCCCTATTGCTTACTTGTGTTCAAATATGGAATTGTTTCTAGAAAGTTCCACCCCCAAGACTATATATTGTTACCTCTCCCTTGTTTCTGGTCTTTGGAGGGTCTCTATATGTGTCGGGTTTCTGGGCATTCTCTCTTTTTATTTCTCATTAAAGTAATTTTCTTTTTGGGCACTCCATCGTTCCAGCTCCTTTTTTGTTATTTTGCACCACATTCACCCTGAAGTCAGGGGGCCAAAGATTTGCCACAGCCACCCTCACTGCAACACTTTTTTTTCCTCATTCTTGCCTGAGAAACAGACACAGAACTTGAAGTGATGGTATAATTTCAATTCCCATTGTATTACTTTGATCAGATGTCGCTGATCAAATTAGCAGATTCAGATCCTGAGATCCTTGTAAGTCACACAGCAGGGATAAGGAGTGTGTTTTGGGAATCTTAAGAGTACAATTGTTTCCTGCTTGAATATTTCTCTGGGTTTTTGGATCAAAAACTCCCCAGTGGCTTTAGAAACATACAGGTCGTTTTATTATATTATTTGTAAGTGTGTAACCTATTCTGGGCAATTCCACGGCTTTGTGATCTTTGAGTGTGTGCAGAAGGAAGTACCTTTAAGCTGGGGGTGGAAAAAGGTCAGATTTTTGTTGCACTTTGAGTTCAGATATATTCATAGAATCACTGAATGGTTTGGGTTAGGAGGGATCATAAAGCCCATCCAGTGCCACCCCTGCCATGGCAGGGACACCTCCCACTGTCCCAGGCTGCTCCAGCCCCAGTGTCCAACCTGGAACTGAACATTGCAGGGAACCAGGGGCAGCCACAGCTGCTCTGGGAATTCCATCCCAGCCCCTGCCAACCTGCCAGGGAACAATTCCTAATTCCCAATATCCCATCCAGCCCTGCCCTCTGGCAGTTTGAAGCCATTCCCTGTGTCCTGTCCCTCCATTCCCTGTGTCTGTCCCCCCATTCCCTGTGTCTGTCCCTCCATTCCCTGTGTCTGTCCCTCCAGCCCTTGGCAATTGTCTCTCTCCATGTTTCCTGCAGCTCCTTCAGGCCCTGCAAGGCCACCCTGAGCTCAGCCCAAAGCTTCTCCTGTGCAGGTGAACAATCCCAGCTGTGCCAGCCTTTCCTCCCAGCAGAGCTGCTCCATCCCTCTGCTCAACCTGACTGACAACAAACTTCCAAACAGTTTGAACGAAGCAGCCACCAGAGCCTCTTCACTGGGAATTCTACAATTATACTTTCTCACTTTGAATTTGAATAAAATGACAAACTTTGAAATTTTCATGAACTTGTTCATAACTGTTTTAAGTCAAGGGATTTTTTTCTTTAAAAAAAATATTGACATTTTACTTGTTTCCCCCCCCCCCCATTTTGAAACACTGTACAACATAAAACAAATGCCAAGTCACTTTAGGACAAAACATTGGAATATTTTGCTTCACAGCATTTCCAATGTTCCTTGTTACTATGACCTGAATACTTCATTTTGAGTTGACTTTTTGCAAACATGACTCATTTGATAAATATTCCTTCTGGTGTATAGACATATTTTTGGTAGAAAATTGAGTGAAACAACTTAGTGTTCTTGGGGAAAAATATTTTAAACCTTGTCAGTTGCTATAGAACATAAGTTTCAGTCCATGACCTTACTGCTTTTCTCACAAAAGTCAATATTTGTAAAGCAGGGTATCAATGAATTTTGTAAAGTATGACATTCTATAGTTTTGTGTGTGTGTAAATAGGAATAAAGAGGAAAAGGAATATTCCTCATGTCTAAATTTAATGGGTTCATTTACCTAATGTAAAGTACTATATGAAAAAAAAAGAATATTTTCATGCTCTTTTCTAAATAAGAATTCCTGTTTAATTCCCATTATCTCTGCACCAGTTTAAACTACCAAAAACTGATGAGTTTTATTTAACAGCTTAGTCTTAAACCCAGTGTCCTATGTGGACACACAGATATTGGATTAAATAAATCACAGATCAATACAATTTGCTTAACAGGGATTTTTTAAGAGTAGGCTAAGACAAAACTTTAAATGAAGATTTACAGCCAAAGCAAGCTGCAGAAATGGGATTTAATACAAGATGAAAGATAATCTATGTGTTACTCCTTACTCCTTTTGCTGTTATTGACACTGTATTTTAATAAATTTTTCCAGTTTTAAATATAACCATGGTTTTTACCACAATCCTGTTTGTTCAATGTCATCACAGCCTTTCATGGCTAAAGCTCCACATGCCTCCAAAATAAAAATTACCAAGCTCAGGTTCTTTTCTTGTTTTTTTCACTTCCATGACAATGTAGGATTTTGGTATTTCTTTATTCTTAATTACATTTTATTAGGCACTTAATGAGTGCCTTCTGCACAACATTGTAGGGACCTACCCAAAAGTTAGGATTCAGCATGGATTATGTCTGTGGCACCATTCTAAAGTTTCTTTATGAGTAATGAACCAAAACTGCTCTGACTTGGAGGAAACTGCAATAAATCATGGGAAGTAAGTGGGCTCACTCCTGGTTTGGGACTGCTTAATAAGGAAGAGATTTTTTTAATCAGCTTACAAATTGTCATCCAGGAAATAACTCCTCCAGTAAATGTAGGACTACACAAGCTCTAACTCTGCCCAGAAACTTCACCATAAGCTCATTCCAAATTGTGAAAATCCATCTCTCTTCAGCTCATGAGACCAGGCTAATGAAGTATGTATTCAAATATAATGGATTTCTGTGAATATCTTGTTATATTGGATACTGAACCTTGCTTGACAAGAATTCTCAAATCAAATTCCAAACACAATTTTGAGAACACAATCCCAGCACCTCATTTGATATCTTTTAATATCAGACAACACCCAGAGCCCAGGACACATTCAGTTGTATTTGAAGTGTCCTTGAAGTACAAATTGAAATATATTTTAGGCAGCTATTGAAATGTAGGTGTGGGAATTCTGTTTGTCCTGTACCTGCCTGTTCACATCTGCATCTATAAAATTTAATGGCAAAACTTCACAAACAGCAGCTATAAACTCCAGCAATGAGCCAGTGGTGGCCATCTTCTCTTGCTGCTTTTAAAAACATCCCCCAAAGTGAATTTTCTGAAAAAGTAGAGGAAGACCTTCAATCTGTCCACCCATAAATCCATAAAAATGAGTTCAGGCATAGAAGCTTGAAGATTATGGTTGACTTGATCAGATAGTCACAGTTCTTAAGTGGGTTAAAAAAGAAAAAACTATCAAAAATTTATTTCAGTTGTTGAGAATCACTGTACACCCTTGCATGTCTTCAAAAACTACTTTGCTCTGCTGTGTGTATCCATGTCTTCTCTAAGTACATTGCTGTGTTTCACCCCAGGTAAATCTGTAACCACACAGCTTTTGGTTTTGGAAACCATCTGATGAAAAGCAACACTGATATAAATCTAAGATGTGGAAAAGATCCAAGAATTAGCATTGCATTTTTTATGACCTGTGAAGAAGAGGTTCTGAACCTGCCCTGTAAGGAACAGGTGTAAACCTACAATATATTCATTATTATGCCATAAATAACCAGTCACCCACAGTTATTCGGTTAATAAGCTGTACCTCACTGCTCCTGACTTTCTAAATAATCCATATAATAGGAAAAAGGCCACATTACCCACATTTGCAGGAGTAATTACCATCAACAGAGAAATTAATTATTATTATTATGCTACCATACCACTTTGGCTCTTAATATTACATTTTTCAGAATTGTAAATACATGGAATTATGAACACAATATACAAGCATTATATATCACAAAATCATTTAAAACATGCTTTAAGTACCTCTGGTATCATACATCTAGAACTTTTTGTCATTGTCAAAATACTGGGAAAAACATAGAAAAAAATTGAGTCACATGACATGTCAGATTTTTAAATGATACTAGCTGATGATATTTTTATATTCATTACTCTTCATCAGTTCTCATGGACTATAATGAGACACTCATACTGCTCTTGCTGTGTAGCAAAAATCTGTCCCAAAGTCTATTGCAATGGGAAAAACTTCCCATTGGTTCCAATGGTTTCTGGGGAAGTCTTGTCCAGAACCATGCTGAAATTTTGTGAGTGTTCATTTCTTAAACATGTGGCCTTATCTCTGAAATCAGAAAAAAGAAGGAAACACAAGCAGCTGCTACTTTTACTCTCCCCAATGGAAGGCGTTCTTTGCATGATGCTTCCTTCAGTGGCAAATGTTTTAAGATTTGTTGGCAAAGGCATCTGCAGTGTCTCTCCTAAATAAAATAACCAAGGCACAGTTGTTATAATATTCCCCTGAAAGCATCTAAATACTGACAGAGCCTATCTTGTCCATGCCTGTGTGAGTATTTACCTTCCAGGTGACTCTGATGCTCTGTGAAGATATAGGCTCAAGCTGCACATCCTGAGGTGGACCATCAGGGGCTGGAAAGAGAAGGAAAATGCATCAAAACTGGCCCTCATAGCCCAAGGAATTCAGAATTTTACATAAAATGTCACCACCTTTACACCCCATTGTCACAGGGGTTGGAATCTGTGTCACATGGAAAATTTCACCAAAAAAAACCAAGGCCAGGAATCTTCTGCATTCAGGTGTCATCTCTGGCCAACAGCAAAATACATGTGCCAAAGCATACCAATCTGGTAAATAAAATTAATGGAATAAAATGAATTTTTATTAATGGTTTTCATGTCTAGAATACTCTCACAGTGCAGTTTCTGCATATCTGGAGAGAGGCAAGAGGAATTCTCAGCAGTCACAACCCTGTGGGTGCTAGAAAAGCAGTGGAGTTCATGTAAAGCAGGTGAGCCAGAAGCTCCCAATCCAGACAGAAAAGCAACAGAGCCCATTTAAAGCAGGTGAGCTAGGAGCTCTTAATCCAGCTTTCAACCTGTTGCAAATTTTCCAGTGGGATCCCCTTTGTTCACTAGAAACTGAGCACATTCAGTCCAATATCAGATATTTTACACAAAATCCTGAACAGTCTACACTCCACCCCTTCCCAGTAAGAGTTCCAGACTGGAAATCAGACAAAAAAATAACTGGTAGATGGGAAAACCTTCTTTCAACTCCTGTCTGAGCCAGGGAAAGTTTCATGGACCATCAACACAGTGCCAAAGGTGTGCAGGAGGCTTTACATGTGAATGAAAAAAGAAGGAACCTCCTTGTCAGCTGGGCAGCTACAAAGCAGCTCAGGATCAGCTGGGATTGAACAGAGAGATGTGCAGTAAATTGCTTGCTCAGCAAGGTAAATCACTGCAAAGGAAGGATCTGAGGAGAGGGATGGAGCCATCTCGAGCTGCTGCAGAGGGTTCCCTTGATGCAGAATACAGCCTCAGTAAAAGGTATTAAATTAAGTTTAATAGCAGGACAAAGGAAGGAAAGCAATAAAAAAAGGGTGAGATTGGGCTGTTAGAGGTGGAGCTGCAATAAATGACAGCTCTGGTGAGAGGAACCAGAACATTTTGCTTCAGCTGATGAAAGCAGACACAGAATACAGCCTATAATATTTTTAAGTTATTAAATATGCCCTATTCTCTGCCATTCCTGACTGTTCTTCATATTGGAAATTTCCAAAGCCTGAAAGAACTTTTTTTTTCCATTCTTCTTGCATTAATACAAAGAAAGGAGAAGAGGATCCAGGTCCACTGGCAAAAATGAGATCTCCATGAATTTTTGAAGCCTGACCTTGATTCTGTGAATGCCACTTCTCCATGGTACATTAGAATGTAGTGGCATTTGAGTGAAGCATTTGATCCTAAAAATGGGGTTTAAAATGTGCCCCTAAAAATCCTGACTTTTCCTCAAAAGACCCCTATTTTTTTTTTCAGACCTGAATAGTTAAGTGCTCCCAGCACACCACAGGGAGATGTTAAATAAGAAGTCGTCTGTTTTTCATAATTAATGTCATACAGAGTTTGTGGCAAGGACATAAAGAAAACCCAGATATCTGTGTTTCCTCTATTGATTTCAATATTAGGTAATGGCCATAATATTTTTTTTTCTTCTGCCAGGTATTAGTGCAAGTGTGTACTGGCATCTATATTCCAACACATGAGCTAATTGGGGTTGTATGGAAAGAAAGATGCAGTCTGCAAGCTTTGAAATCATTCCATCCTTACCTGTCCTTTTGCCACAGAGACCTTTTACAGGTTTCTTTTTAATAGAGGTATTTCTTTGCAATATGTGATACAGAATCTGTACCCCCTTTCCAAGTTGTTTGGTTTTTATCTTGTATTTCTTGGACCTTTATTTTGCTCCCTGCTCATTACCTTCTCTCTCATCCCCTGCACCCATGCTGTTCTCCATTACCTGCTGTAAAAGCAGAGCACAGAAGTAAACAGTGATCAAAAAAAAATGATGTTCCTCCACTTTGTGCATCCCTGAAATAAAAACCCAGGAGAAAAACATCACAAACTCTGACCTCCTGTCTCCCAGTCCTTCCCTAGGCAGATCAGTGACTTTTGAATACAGTTCCACACTGCTGGTCTTTTTCCACCAACAAACAGCTCCTCAAAAGACAGCAACAAAAGGATCATTTATTCTGAAACCTGGTTACAAAGAACTGAATAAAATGTGATGTTAAGGTTCCACCCTGCTCATGGGGAAGCTGGTTTTTTTATTCCAAGGGCAGCTGCTGATCCTGACAACTTAATTACCAGTCAGGAAAACCTTGGCAAGTAAAAAATATTCCAAGCATGGGTGAATAAGGGAGCATGAGAGAGCTGATCCAAGACCCAGCCCTCTATTTTGCACAAGGAAGGATGGGCATTTTGGGGTTACATATGACTGTGGCTGGAAGAATGGATAATCTGTTTTCTCTAGTAATTTCACATTTTCTTTGCACAAAGGAAGAGAAAATTTATGATCAAAAATAAGTATTTTTCAAACAAACTATTCACTGTTAAATCTGTTCACTGCACACTTTCCTTCTGCTGGATTGACAAAAGAAATTAAACTTCTATAGTCTCCAGCTTATTCTGCTTTCCACTGTGAGCCCTTGAGTCCTGCTCATACTCAGAAAGTCCCTCAGAACCAAAACCACTTCGTCCTGACAAGGACTGTGTTTTCATTGTAGGAAATTCCCAGAGAAATTAAATGGGAATTACACAGTTGTGTTCCTAGGAGCTGAACCAAAAATCAAGTCTCAGGGTTTTCAAATCCAAGACCAACATGAATCTTGAAAGGGACACTAGGACCAGGACACTATCACCAGGTTGTCATCTCTAAACCCTCAAAGAAGGAAGCAGTGCTGACTTAGCACAAGGTAAAGAAAGGCAGAAGTGCCATCTACACGAGAGTGGCTCCAGCCACCAAAGGGAAAATGCCCACACAGTACTCCTGGTGCTGATGCAGGAAAATAGAAGTTTAAAGGTAAAAATAAAGGTCAGACTTGATGATCTTGGAGGTCTTTTCCAACTTAAATCATTCTGTGATTCTGTAATACAGCACAACAAAGATCGGGGGATGGCATTAACAAGTGACAGCCAAGAGACTTAAACAGAGGCCAGAAAAATAAATGGTGGGTGGGTTGAGTGAAGGAATATCCAAATAAAGGTTGGGTTGAGTGAAGGAATATTCAAATAGAGAGTTGATTCACGTGGATCAACATTCTCAAAAGGGAGAAATTTAAATTAGTTACCTGCATTAATATATAAACATGTAGGGAAAGCCACAGTACCCACAGGGAGGCACCACCACTAAAACCAGGATGTTGCTGATTGAATTGCCTCACTGTAGATACAGGTGTGTTATTTCCAACATCACAAGCTGAAAATTTGGAGCACAATGTCTTCTTTGACCACTAGATGCCACTGAATAGCTTTAATTACAGCCCTCCACAAGAAGTTGCAAAAATCAGGATATTCTATGGGAATAACTCAGTATTCCTTTTGATACAGCTGCAGCCACATAAGCAGCATTTCATGCAATGATTCCTGACATCAGAGAGATAACTCCCACAAAATTTCGAGGCTGCAAAGCCAGGGCATACCTGCTTCATCAGTGGTGATGGTGAGCTCGTTGCTGGCCTCGCTCTTGCCGATGCGGTTCTTGGCGTACATGCGGATGTTGTAGGTGGAGGACGGGTGCAGGTCGATGATGGTGGCTTGATTTAGCTGAGGGGAAACATCTCTGGTTCTCTGGACAGAATCCCAAGAGTCTGTTTGATGAGAAATAGCAGTAGAAGCAGACAAATAAATGGTGGTGTTAATGTGGGTAACACAAGCAGGAAGTTAAACTGTTTCATGCCATCGCTCTGTTAATCCAGAAAACACATTTTGCTCCAAGCAAATCCAGTGATCCCTCCCCTTCTTTGACAGCACTCCTGACTGCTCCAAGAGAGCTGCTGAGAACAATGGGATCTTGGCTCTGGGGTCATCAGCAAATCCACAGAAATAGCTACTCTTTGAGGAGGTGGTGAGAGCAGCAAAGATTCCCCAGTTTTGTGAGTGTGATTTCTTTCCATTGGGACATTGGAACAACTGCACAAAAATGGGGGTTGCTGCCCCAAAGGGATCCTCACTCAGTGAGAAAGTTGATTGTGCTCAAAAAAAGGGAGGGAAGGGAATAATAAACAGGAATGGCCCAAGGGAGACCTCACTGGTCTCCACAGTACCCCCTGACAGGAAGGTGCAGCCAGGTGGAGACTGGCCTGTTTTCCTTGGCAGCAAGAGACAGGATGAGAAGACACAGCTTCAACTGTGCCAGGGGAAGGTCAGGTTGGATATCAGCAGGAATTTCTTCATGGGAATGGTGGTTAAGCATTGGAAGTGAAGTCCCAAGGAGGTGGTGGAGTGCCCATTCCAGGAGGTGTCCAAGGTAAGGTATGTACATGGCAGACAGCGCACTGGGCTGGGGACAAGCTGGGCATTTGGCACAGCTTGGACCCGATTGTCTGGGAGGCCTTTTCCAACCACAGGGGTTATGTAATTCTGTGAAAGTTATCTGAGAAAAAGGAAAAATTAATCCCAGAGAAAGCCCCTGCCCTGAAGCACCCCTGAGGCTGGAAGTGCTGACACCAGGCTCCAGTCACAGCTGCTCAGGACAGACCAGCACAGCCCCAGAGCTGCAATGCTGCTCCAGTGCTGTGTGTGCACTGATTTGGGGCTTTGGCTGCACTGCCATGTGCACCTGCTCCCACAGGGATGTGTCAAGAACAGCAGAGAGCTGCTGCTGCCTCAGCAGGTGCTGCAATAGGGCAAACCCTCCCACCCTGCACAAGGCTGCTCAGGGCTGGCATGACTGGTAAGGAACACACCCAGCCTGGCTCCAGGAAATGAACTCTGAGAGGTTTTCCAGAAGTAATTCTTCCCTGTGAGGCAGGAGAGGTTCTGGCACAGGTTGCCCAGAGAAGCTGTGTCCACCCCTGGATCCCTGGAAGTCCCAGAGCAGCCTGGTATAGTGGAAGGTGTCCCTGCCCACGTCACAATCCAATGAGGGAGAGATGCCTATGCCCGATTAAGGGGCAAATGAGACCATGGGATGGCCACAGGAGGAATGTATTCAAAAACATAGATTTTATTTCCCAAGAAGTGTGAAGGAGAGGAAGGAAGGAAGGAAGGAAGGAAGGAAGGAAGGAAGGAAGGAAGGAAGGAAGGAAGGAAGGAAGGAAGGAAGGAAGGAAGGAAGGAAGGAAGGAAGGAAGGAAGGAAGGAAGGAAGGAAACATCTGTCAAAAAGAGGGAGACACAGGGCAGGAGATAATCAGCTGGAACTACAGGAGCTGCAAGGTTCCTGCCAACCCCAACCACTTTGTTGGTGTAGAACATGTACAGACTCCAGCAGCGCCTCCACAGCTGCTTTCTGCTGAGCAGGCCCTGGGCAAGGACAGGGGAGTAGAGGGGGCAAGGCTTTAGTCCCAGGCCCAGCTGCAAGTTGAGAAATGAGAAGGGTGAGAAGAGCCTTTGCAGCACCTTTGCAGCCACAGCAAGCCTGGGAAGGAGCAGCCATCGCTCCTCAGCCTTGCCGAAGTGGCGCTGCGTGTCTCAGCCAGCCTGGCTCCCTGGCCGTGGGCAGCACCGAGCGGGGCTGTGCTGGCTCCGCTGTCCCCCTGGCCAGCCCTGCTGCACAGCGGTTCCAGCACAGCTCTCTCTCAGCCGCGCCCTTTGCTGCAGAGAGCAGGGACAGCCCTGCCCTGCCGGCCCCGCCGGGAGCTCTCCCGCTGGGCTGGGGCTGAGCAGCCACTGCTCACAGGGGACCCAGGGGCCCTGAGGGGGAAAATGCATCAGCACCTCGGAGAGACAGGGCATGAATGCTGGAGACTCTTGTCTTGTGTCTTACAAACCTTATTAGAAAATACACAAATTCTTCAGTAATTGGAACAGTTCTTTCTTTTTTTGTGCATTTTCTGCGAAATGATAATGTATCATAATACAACATATTGTATATTCATGTTTTTGTATCATAGACTGTATACAAATACACAAGATATAATAAAATAAATAAATTTGCTAGTTTTATTCATTCATTCATGTTTATTTTCATTTCTGAATCCTGAAATTATTCTTATTTTTCTTATTCTCCTTGTTTAAAACTACTATTCTTTTTGCTATTCTAACTACTTCTTCTTCTTCTTCCTCTTCTTCTTCTTCACTATTTTAACTATTCTTCTTCGCTTCTTCTATGTTTCTAAATTTTTATTCAATTCCCATTCCTATTGCTATTGCTATTCCTATTCCTCTCTTCTTCTATGAATTTTTAAATTCTTACAACTATTCCCCTATTCTTAAACTCGTGACTATTCTTCTCATATGTGTTTTGAAATTATTCTTCTTTGTCTTCTCTGTATTTTGTCTTCATCATCTTCGTCTTCATCTGCTTTGTCATTGTCATGTTCTTTGCCTTTGTCTTCTTCGTCATCTTCATCTTCATCTTCATCTGCTTTGTCGTTGTCATGTTCTTTGCCTTTGTCTTCGTCTTCTTCTTCGTCATGTACATCTGCTTTGTCGCTGTCATCGTGTTTATCTCCTTCATCTTCTTCCTCCCCTCTTTCAGTCCTCGGGCTGTGGCCTCAGGCAGCCAGAGCGGAACAGCCCCCGCAGCGCCCGCAGCGCCCGCCTGAAGCGGGAGGGGCGTTTCCTGGGGGCAGCCGGCTGCCCGCGGAGGGCCTGGGCTCCCGGCTGGGCAGGCCAGGGCCTGGGGGGGCTCCGTGTCCCCAGTGATTTCAGGTGATGAGCTTGAGTAGCTGTCTGTACCACTGAGCAGGGCCCTCCTCGTCAGCTCCTCCTGCTCATGTTCTTCCCACAGGGAGAGCTGCTTGTTGCCACCTTCTTCCCATGGGGACATGTCTTGGACATCACAGTCTTCCCCATAGCACAGCACTATTTCATATGTGACATCTGGGGAAAGCTTCTCCCCCTCATAGTAATCCCCTTGGGGCAGTTGACCCTCAATGACCTCTTCCACTGGGGACAGCTGGTGGTCACTCCTGCTGTCCTCTGGAAAGACCTCAATGTCCTCTTCCACTGAGGACGTCTCCACATCAGTCAGGTTGTCCTCTGGAATGACATCAATGGTCTCTTCCACTGAGGACAGCTCCTGGTCATTAATGCTGCTCTCTGGACAAACCTCTATGTCTTCTTCCATTGAGGACAGCTGGTGGTCACTTGAGCTGTCCTCTGGACTGACCTCAATGGCCTCTTCCACTGGGGACAGCTCCTTCTCCCTCACGCTGTCCCCTGAAACCACCATGACGTCTTCGTCCCCTAGGGACAGCTCCTTGTCACTCCTGCTGTCCTCTGGAAAGACCTCAATGTCCTCTTCCACTGAGGACATCTCCACATCAGTCAGGTTGTCCTCTGGAACGACATCAATGGTCTCTTCCACTGGGGACAGCTCCTGGTCATTAATGCTGTTCTCTAGACCAACCTCTATGTCTTCTTCCATTGGGTACAGCTGATGGTCACTTGAGCTGTCCTCTGGACTGACCTCTATGTCTTCTTCTACTGGGGACAGCTGGTGGTCGCTTGTGCTGTCCTCTGGAGCAACTTCAGTGGCCTCTTCCACTTGGGACAGCTCCTCTTCACATGCACTGGCATCTGAAGTGGCCTCTATGGCCTCTTCCACTTCAGACAGGTCTGGCTCTGTGTCACTGTCCCCTGGAGCGAGCTTGATGGCCTCTTCTACTTGGGACAGCTGCTCGTCACTTGTGCTGTCATCTGGAGAGAGCTCGCTGTCGTCTTCCACAGGGGACAGCTCCTGCTCACTCAGGGTGTCCCCTTGAAAGAGCTCGATGTCTTCTATCACCTGGGACAGCTCCTGGTCACTGCCATGTTCCTCTTGGGAACGCTGGTTGTCATTATTCTGCCTCTCAGGCCCTGTGCCCCTGAGGCTGCGCTCCACGGCTCCAGCCCCCGCGGGGATGGGTGGCAAAGGCAGCAGCTGCCAGCTCGGGGACACACGGGCTGTGCCCTCCGGGGACACCCTGAGCGGGGGCAGGAGCACCCTGGGCAAGGGGCTGTACGGCTGCCGAGGACAGGGGCTGCAGGGCTGCGGCCCCTTCTCCCCTGCACTGCCCAGCTCTGTGCCCCGGCTCTCAGTGTCCCTGGGGCTCAGCAGGTGGGGCAGTGCTGGCGGCCGTGGCACAGGTGACAGCGGTGGCAGCCTGTCCCCACAGAGGGACAGGGCCTGGCTCCGGCTGCCCTGCAGCGCTGCCTGGGGCTGCCTGAGCTCCACCTCTGGGACTGTGAGGGGTTGAATATTTTTGGGTCCCGACTTTGGCTGCCCGTGTTGCACTGGTGGTAGCTTGACAGGCACCAGTGAAGAGCAAGATGAGACTGAGGATGAGGATGAGGTTGAAGATGAGGATGGAGACGGCTCCCTTGACAGAGCAAAGATCCTGGCCTTCTCCATCCACTGGCCACTCCTTCCTTCCTCATCCATCGCTCTTGGCCTCCTCCTCAGGCTCAGCAGTGGGCCTTGGGTGGCCTGGCTGTTGGGCTTCTTGTCCATCCTCTCCAGAATTTCTACTGTCTTCAAGCAGAGACAGGTCCAGGGAGCTGCTTCCTCCTCAGAGACCAACTCTCCTTGGACTGAGCACTCTGGGGCTCTGCGCCCCTTAAATACCCCCAGGCCAGGGTGGGGCTCCCTGATGTCACAAGGGTCTCTGGCCACCACCATGTCCCACATCACAAAGGGCCATGACACGACGTGTCCGTGTCTTAAAGGGCCACCCCCGGCACCCCACGAGCAGTGGAGCAGCCAGGAACTGGCTGGGAGCAGCCCCGCACTCGTGGCCTTGTGGCCCCTGCTGTGCCCAGAGCCCTGAGAGGCTTTGGCCACGCTGGCACACGGCAGCCCCAGCCCCAGGCTGCAGAGCCCTGGGTTTGCAGGCTGCGCTGCCCAGGGCACGAGCAATCGGCCCCAGGGACGTGCCGGGGCCTTGTGGGCAGCGGCTCCGCGTGGGCGGGAGGCCGGGGAGCAGGGCTGTCCCTCAGGGCTCTGCCCGGGCCCGGCGCTCGTCCCCGCCTTCAGCAGTGCCAGCCAGGGGCAGCGAGCGCAGCCTCGGCGCCTTTGCCGGCCACGGGAAGCTGAGCGGGGCAGGGGCACCAGGCGAGGCCGGGGCCGTGCACGGGCACCCGGCCGAGCTGCACAAGGGGCACGGCGAGAGCCTCCTGCGCTTCCCCGAGCCCAGGGGCGGCTGCTGCACCCGCCTCGGGCCCATGGCCGAGCATGGCAGCCGCTCTCGCAGGTGTCCCCTGGGCTCTGCGGCGCCGCGGGCACAGAGCCCGGGGCCGGGGCTCGGTCCCTGCTGCCAGCAGGGCGCTGCCGAGGGCTCCCCGCCCGCCGGGGCCGGGCCCGGGCGCTGAGGGAGCGGCGCCGCCATCGCTGCCGCCCTCAGGGGCTGTGAGGGGAGCGCGGCTCCCGCCAGCCCCGCTCCGCCCGCACGGGCAGCACAAACACGGAGCACAGAGACAGACGGCGCTGAAATGGTGTCCTGCCCTTCCAAATGCACTCAGACAGCGGCCCCAAGGGCTGCGCTCGGCTGCGGCAGCATCGCCACACGGCTGCCCCGGGACACATCCCCTGTGCAGATACCGGGGCCGGGGCGTGCGATGGGACACGAAACACACGGGGTTCAGTCTCTTTGGGGAAACAAACACACTTTGGGCGTGTTTTAGCCTCTTTGGCGGAGAAAAGTACTTTTGATGGCACTTGTCTGTTGTACCTGAAGCTCAAAAGGCACAGTAAATAATATTAATAAATAATTATGAACATGTGTGGTTCAAAAGAGGTTGTTAGGAGCAGCACGTCTACTCACAAAAGATTTAACAAAAGAAAAAGTGCTATAAAATCTTAGACAGTTTTTTTTCCTGTTGTTGTCTTTTTGAACTTTTGAATTTGCTCCCTGTGCTCTCTTTAGTTTGGAAACATTGAAGGCAAGCGGAGCAACACCAGGGAAAAAATCAACAGCTGGGTCCAGATCAAGTGTGGTTCTGGATAATTTGCTTTCTCTCACATTTTCCTCACAGTTGGCTGTGC